>NC_143481.1:39153567-40353567 GCF_027475165.1 Benincasa hispida | reverse complement strand
CTTGAGGCAAATCCCAAGAAATTGGAACCACGGTCGAGGTTGTGCCTCTTTGTAGGCTACCCCAAAGGTACACGAGGGGGTTATTATTATGATCCATCGAAAAATAGGGTGTTTGTTTCCACGAATGCTACTTTCTTGAAGGAGGATCATATTAGGGAGCATAGTCCACGAAGTAAAGTCATGTTACGTGAGTTTTCCAATGAAACTACTGAAATTTCAACAAGAGTTGTTGAAGAGCCTACTTCATCAACAAGAGTTATTGATGGTAATTCATCTAGTAGGTCGGTTCCACCTCAAGATTTGAGGAAACCTCGACGCAGTGGGAGGGTTGCGAACCCACCCGTTCACTATCTGGGTTTCACCGAAATCCTTGCTATGGTAGCAGATGGCAACGTTGAGGATCTGTTGTCTTATCAGAAGGAGATGGAGAATGTTGATCGAGATGAATGGGTCAAGGACATGATCTCGAGATGGAGTCAATGTACTTCCACTCAGTATGGGATCTTATAGATCAGCCTGATGAGGTAAGACCTAGGTTGTAAATGAATCTACAAGTATAAATGGGGTGCTGATGGGAAGGTACAGACCTTCAAGGCTCAACTTGTGGCAAAGGGTTATACCCAAGTAGAGAGAGTCGACTATAAGGAGACTTTCTCGCCTGTTACCATATTAAAGTCGATCTGCATCCTCCAATCCTTTGCAATTTATTATAATTATGAGATCTGGAAAATGGACGTCAAGACGAACTTTCTAAATGGCAATCTTGAAGAGACCATTTACATGGTGCAACCCGAGGGATTCATAGCCCAAGGTCAAGAGCAAAAGGTTTGCAAGCTGAATCGGTCTATTTATAGGCTGAAACAGGCGTCTCGATCTTGGAACATACGGTTTGATACTGCGATCAAGTCATATGGCTTTGACCAAAACGTTGATGAACCTTGTGTCTACAAGAACATCATTAACACTTCAGTAGTCTTCTTAATGTTGTATGTAGACAATATTCTACTGATTGGGAATGATGTCGATCAACTGACTATAGTTAAGAACTGGCTAGCGACCCAATTCCAAATGAAAGATTTGGGAGAGACTCAGTTTGTTCTTGGTATACAGATCTTTCGGGATCATAGGAACAAAGTGTTAGCACTGTCTTAGGCATCGTACATTGACAAGATGTTGCTCAAATACTCGATGCAGAACTCTAAGAGGGGCCTACTGCCGTTCAGGCATGGAGTCACTTTGTCTAAGGACATGTGTCCTAAGACGCCTCAAGAGGTTGAGGAGATGAGACGGGTCCCATATGCATCTGCCGTTGGTAGTTTGATGTACGCGATGCTCTGTACTCGTCTAGAATCTACTACGTTGTGGGCATAGTTAGTAAGTATTAGTCTAACCCAGGTTAGGGTCACTGGACCACAGTGAAGAACATCCTCAAGTATCTTCGGAGAACGAGGGACTACATGCACGTGTATGGATCTAGGGATTTGATCCTTACTGGATACACGGATTCTGACTTTTAGACTGATAGGGACTCTTGCAAGTCTACTTCAGGGTTAGTCTTTACTCTTAATGGAGGAGCTGTAGTGTGGCGAAGTACTAAGTAGGGGTGCATCGCCGACTCCTTTATGAAGGAAGAGTACGTAGCGGCTTGTGAAGCTACTAAGGAAGCCATCTGGCTCAAGAAATTCTTAACAGAACTGGAAGTTATTCTAGATATGTCTAGGCCCATTACCCTCTATTGTAATAATAGTGGGGTTGTGGCGAACTCCAAGAAGCCTAGAAGTCACAGGCGTGACAAACACATAGAGCGGAAGTATCATCTGATCCACGAGATAGTGTATCGAAGGGATATGATCGTCACGAAGATCGCTTTGGAGCACAATGTTACTGACCCGTTTATGAAGGCTCTCACGGCTACAATGTTTGAGCGTCACCTTCAGAGCATGGGTTTATAGGATCGTATAAGGCCTGACCACGAAGTGTTAACGTCTCGTTATATAACACCGTTTATGACAGAAACTTTACTTCATTAGAATGACCATAGGTAACATGACCTCAATCCTGAGTGAGTTGGGAACTCCTGCCATTGAGGGCAGTCCTTTGATTTGTATGGGTGCGAGTGACCCGGTCGCCAACTCAAACCTACAATTTTGGGGATTCGTCTGATTTGGGAGTTGGGAACTCAGCTACACAAGATGGAATTCACTTCTTCCCTGACGCAAGGGCAAGTAGATAGATAACTCCTTTAAGGGTTGATTCCAGGGCTTGAATGATGTGGCGCCATATACCTTCTCTTGGTCCGAGAGGTGTTCACACATAGTTGGACTATGTTGTATTGTTCATTAGAGGAATCAGTGGTACTTAAGAAGTGAGATGCAACTACAGGGGCAAAACGGTAAATTGACCCAGCTGTACTTACTAGCATCTGTGAAGGGTCATCGTACTCATGATTGGTTATATTTGATGGACACAAAAATATATTTGTGGTAACAAAAGTTCAGCTGTTGGTCTTTAGTAGAATGTCTGGCAGTTAACGAATGGTGGACCTCGTGGCTAAAGAGTTTAGTCAGCTATTCACCTACCTTGGAGCTTTGGGCCACATGTCTATAAGGTCCCCTAGGTAGCTTGGATAAAGTCGAGAATCAGTTATTAGGTCAGTTTGAATTGTTCAAATTGACAAGAGGGAGTTCGATTATATATGATATAATTAAACTGGTTAATTATATATGATATAATTGAATAAATATATGAGATACATTATTTTGGAGAAAATTAGATATAAATATGATTTATATCAAGTAGAGGAGAAATTACTATAATAGATATATGATATCAAACTATAGGTTAAGAATATAATATGATTATATTCATTTATTAAGTAATTGGTTGGTTTGTGATAGTTGGCCGGATATTTCTCCTAACTCGTACGTTAGTGGGAAAATTGGTTTCATTTTGCAAAGAGTTCGAAAAAAAATCGCTCAAGGTGTGGAAACGTTACGATTGCTTAGTTGAGAGCCTATACGATAGCGCCTGATTGACTAAACGATCGCACACCTCGCGTACTAAACGATCGCACGCATTCTCTAAATGATCGCTCAGCTTTTTTAAACGATCGCTTAGCACGTCATGTTTTCTAAACGATCGCTAAGTAAAACATACACAATCGTGTACCTTTCTTTAAGCGACAAGCACCCGCTATACGATGGCTCTCTCCCACTTGCTTGTCATTCTACACGATTGTCCTTTTCCTCCTTCCTCTACCAATTCCATCAAAGTCCACTTTTTGGATTCTCACTCTGAGAATACCAAGGGCTCCAAGTGGTGGTGTCGTCCCCGGTCCTACTTGTTTGTGCGCTGCCATTCATGTAAACGATCGTGCTACTGGTAACCGACTAATTGTTGGGCAATAAAGACCGTAGAGGGTTTTCTTTCACTGGATTAAGTACGAGTGAAGATAGTCTTCAACCAGTATGTTTACTCAATCTATTGTGTTTTATTTGTCAAAGCATGTCTATAGTTAGTGTTAAATTGCATACCTGTGTATTAAAATGTGTATGTGGTAATTCGGTCACAATGAAATAGGAAAGATCCTTCAATGTATACCCTAAAGTCTCGTAGTTATATGTTAGTTGAATCAATAGTTGACTAGTTTTATGAAACTTATGTAATAATCCATTAAACTAAGATCCAAGTTTATTTGATGTAACTTAACCATGTATGTGGAGACATACAAATGGATCATGTTTAAGTGATAACCTAAATGGTCTATAGTATATGGACGGATGCCTTATCCTAGTAACACTACTGATAAGACCAATTTTGTAAATATTACAATTTTTGTAAAGTATTACAAATGATATGATTCTAATCATTCATGGAGACGTGAGCGAGGGTATCGTATGCAAAGTATTTGTATAAGACCAGACCATGAAATGTTTAGTCTCTCTTCATAACACCATTACTAGAAGAGACTCATTTTTCACCAAGATGACCATAGGTGACTTGACCTTAATCGTAAATGAGTTGTGAACTCCTGCCTATGATGACGGTCTTTTGATTTTTATCAATGGGAATGGTCAGGTTTGTCGACTCAATATATCTACCATTTTGGGGATTCGTCTGATTGGGGAGTTGAGAACACAACTACACAATAAGGAATTCACTCCTTCCCTATAGTTAGGGTAAGAAGATAAATTGCTCCCTTAAAGGCTGATTCTAAGGCTTGAACAATGAGGTGTCCCATCCTCTCTAGGCCAAAGAGGGGTTCAGTCATAGTTGGACCATGACTAATTGTTTATTAAAGGAATCGGTGGTAGTAAAGGAGTTAAATGTAACTATAGAGGTAAAATGGTAATTTGACCCAGTTGTACTTATGAGTAATTGGTGAAGGGTCATCGCACTATTGACTGGTTATATCCAATGGACATAGAAATATATCTATACTGTGAAGAATACAATTGTCGGTCTTTAGTGGAGTGACCAATAGTTAATGAATGTTGGTTAATTTGATTAAAGAGTTTAATCAATTAGTCTCGTATCATTGGAGCTTTAATTTACAAGTCCATAAGGTTCTCTCATTAGCTGAATAAGGACTAATGAGCATCAAATTAATTTTGGTTTCATTTGAATTGTTCAAATTAATTAAAGGGAAGTAATTGTATAAGATACAATTCAATTATGTATATGGATACATTATAAAACACAATGTATATTGATGCATCATATATAATTTTATGAGAGAAATAAATATTTAAATATGATTCAAATATTAATTTTATAACGAATCTTCTTATTAGAGAAAGGAGAAAGGGCTTTTTCACTTGCTTACTAGGGTTGGCAGCTAAATTCAGTCTTCAAGACCCCATAACATAAGAAAGTCGTGGAGTGCATAAGCCCCTTTAGAGATATGATTCAAATATTAATTTTATAAATATGATTTATATGAAAGCTATATGTTATATTCGATGTGAATATGATTTATATTGGATTTATATAATTTTATAGAAACAAATATTTGAATATGATTCAAATATTAATTTTATGAATATGATTCATATGAAAGCTATATGTTATAATTTAATGTTAATATGATTCATATTGAATTTATATAATTTTATAAGAGAAATAAATATTTGAATATGATTCAAATATTAATTATGTGAATATGATTCATATAGAAACTACATATTAAAATTAATATGAATATGATTCATACTAAATTTATATAGCTAGATGAGAGAGGTTATTATTTGAATGTGAATCAAATATTATATTATATGAATGTGATTTATATAAAGACTGTAGGTTATATTATATGTGATATAATATAATTATAGATTATATGTTATATGTGATTTAACATATAGTTTAATATTTATATATATTAAGTGAGTTAATATAATTAACTAATTAATTTTATTCAAATTCAAATTTATGAAAGTTGATTTTTTTAGAAATGAAAAAAAAATGGGGAGGGAGTTGTAACTCCCTCAACCCATTCATTCCCTGATTCTCTCATCTTCTCCCATAACAAATGGGGTGGAAAGAGAAAATACTCTCTCTCTCTGGCTCTCTCACTCTCCCTGCGTTATGTAGAATAGTTTCATAAGAAAAAAAACTCTTAATCTTCTCTTTCCCTCATGCCAAAATTGAGTGCAACCCCACACCTCTACACAATTCTCGTCCCTGAGAATAACGAGGAAGATCTTCTGGTGGTGTCTGATTGTAGTGTTCGTGAGATCAAGAGAAGAAAATGTAAATCAGAGAGGAACGTAAAGAATTGGTCTTCAAAGGTAAATGCTCTTCAGATCTATTCTTCATCTTTTTTTTTTTTTTCCTGTAATTAGCACCTAATTAGAATGCATTTTTTGGTCTCCATCCTCTAAATTTAGGCGTGCTTCTGTAAAAATTAAATTCAACTCTACGATCCTTTCCACTGTGGGTGTTCACACCTCCTTCAACGACATCTATTTACAAATAAAATGTCTCTCTCATATAGTAAATGAGTCTATCATGGATAACAAATTACTTTATCTAGGGAGTTTGAGCAGACAACTCATTCAATACACGATGATGGATTACGTAATACAAATTTTAATGATGTTAATGAAAATAATGAGATATTGAATATTCTAAACAATCTACAAGTTTGAGCTGCTCAAGTAGATTGAGATGAAGAAGATATTGAAAATGAGATGCCCACTAATGACCAAGAAGGAGAAAATTCAAACCTATTTGAGGATTTAATGGCTGACGCATGTAGTCCATTGTACTTAGCTTGTTTAAAATTTTCTTCACCGAATTTCTTACTATGGTTGATGCATATTAAAGTTCTTAACGGTTGGAGTAATAAGTCTTTTGATATGTTGCTCGAATTGTTAAAGGATGCATTCCCAACCAAGACAAGTATACCGAGTTCATTTTATGAAGCTAAGAGAAAGTTGTGTGATTTAGAGCCTAGGTTATGACTCCATTCATGCTTGTAAATATGATTGCTCATTATATTGGAAAGAAAATGTGGGTGGTCAACAATATCCAATATGTGGTGAATCTCTATGTAATTTAACGATAAAAATGGTAAAAAGATCCCACATAAGGTTTTATGTCATTTTCCATTAATATCGAGATCAAAACGATTGTTTACATCAATACATGTTGCATTTGAAATGAGATGGCATAAAGATCAGCGTATTCAAATAGATGATATGCTATTGTTATAATAAATATTTCAATTAATATGTATAGTCGTCCTTTATCGTAATTTTGTATATCTTATATATATCTTTTATCTAATTAAAGAATAAGAAATTCATTCTCCAAAAGTACAAAGTACATGGTAACAAAGAATTATTCGTTTAGGGTTTAGAATTTTCGTTTGACAGCTTTGTTCTCACAAAGTTAGGGTTTGAGTTTGGGTCATCAACTTTGAGTGGTTATTTGTCGGCATCACCCACCTCAACAGGAGCGTTGTCGTCATCCGCCTCAGTTTGCCTTCACCATTTGCCGAAAACAGCCACGCGTGAGGTACACATGCTGTCAGTTCAACTCTGCTTTATCACCACGTGTCGATGCATGGGAGCGCGTGAAGTCATATTCTCTGCTTCTGCCAGTTGGGTTTGTCTCGGGTTGTCTTTTTTGGTCCATCTATGCCCTTTGGTTCTATCAAAATCTACTCAAGTGGTGAAGCTATTTGGAAAATACCCTTTTGTTCCTTTGAGACTGTTTTGTTTTAATTTTTGGGTTGTTTTGCTCTTTGATTTACCTTATTTTTTTATTCTATTTGTTTAATTCTGCTTGTGGGATTGTGTGTTAGTTCTTAATGGATGAGATGAAACATATGGTTGTACCCAATGTAATTTCCTTAGCATCAAAGATAACATACGTTAAATGGAGCTAATTACTATGATTGGTGTCACATGATTCAGTTTTATTTACTTAGTACTGATATGGATGATCATGTGACTGAGAATCTACCACAGGATGATAAGAAAAATGGTTGGCTTCGTGATGATGCTCAACTTTATCTTCAGATTAAGAATTCCATTGAGAGTGAGGTTGTTGGGGTTGGGGTTGATGCCCTAAATCTCATGGTCTTGTAGTTTATAAATTTTATTTGTACAAATAGATTATTTATTTAACAAAATAAGTGTCGTTTTATTTTACATTTAATGCCTCTTTGGATTGACTTAAGAAAAAAGTGTTTTTTTTAAAAAAAAATCATTTTTCATTAAATACTTTTGATAAAAATTGATTAAAATACAATTGAAAAGCTATTTTGACTGGTTGCCAAACACTCCAATTTTTCCAAGATGACTTATTTTTTAAAAATAAACACTTAAAAATATAATCCAAAAATACTCTTAGTTGCATTAACCCAAAACCAATAAACTAAGATCCAAGGTTATTTGATGTAGCTTAAACATGTATGTGGTGACATACAGGTAGATCATATTTAAGTAATAACCTAAACGGTCTGTAGTAGATGGATAAGCTTGGGTAACTTATCCTAGTGATACTATGAATACGACCTACTTCGTAATTTTTACAATTGTTGTAAAGTGTTACAAATGATCTGATTTTGATCGTTCATCTGGAGACATGTAGGTAGGATTATCCTATATAAAGAGTTTGTATAAGACCAAACCGTGAAATGTTGAGTCTTTCTTTATAACACCATTATTAGAAGATATATACATTTCACCAAGATGACCATAAATGATTTGACCTTAATTCAGAGTGAGTTGTGAACTTCTACCTTTGAGGGCAGTCTTTTGATAGGTTACCCTAAAGGAACAAGAGGTGGATATTTTTATGATCCTAAGGATAATAAGGTGTTTATGTCGACAGATGCTACCTTCTTAAAAGAAGGCCACATAAGGGAGCATAATCCACATAGTAAGATCGTGTGGAATGAATTTTCCAGTGAAACTACTGTGTTGTCGACTCCACGATGGAGGCCGAGTACATAACGGTTTGTGAAGCTACTAAGGAGGCCATTTGGCTCAGAAAGTTCCTGACAGAGCTGGAAGTTGTTCCAAATATGTCTAGGCCCATCACCCTCTATTATGACAATAGTGGTACTGTGACAAACTCCAACGAGCCCAAGAGTCACAGGCGTGACAAACACATAGAGTGGAAGTATCACCTGATCCGCAAGATAGTACATCGAGGGAATGTGATCATCACAAAGATCGCTTCAGAGCACAACGTTGCTGACCTGTTACGAAGGCTCTCACGGGTACAGTGTTTGAGGGTCACCTTCAGAGCATGGGTCTACGGGACCGCTTGCGGCTAGACTAGGGAAACTGGGAGATTTTATTGTACTGGGCCTTAGTGCCCTAGTTTATTACTTTGTACTAGTTTTGGTACACCCCACTCGCTTTTGGACAAGTGGAAGATTGTTGGGGATGATGCCCTAAAGTCTTGTGTCCTGTAGTTTGTAAACACAGTTTGTACGAATGCTTGTGATGTATAATATATGATATTTACTTCACTTCTTATCTTTGAACATTGGATGTTTTATTTGTTTTACCACAAACCAATAAATTAAAATCCCTGGTTGTCATTATGTAACTTAAGCATGTATGTGGTGACAAACAAGTGGATCATGTCTTAAGTGATAACCAAAATGGTCTATAGTATATGGATTAAGAGGGAAACCTTATACTAGTAACGTTACGGATGCTACTCGTTTTGTAGAATAGTTACAAGTGTTGTGACTTGCTACAGATGATCTGATCCTGATCATTTGTGTGGGGACATGCAAGCGGGGGCGTCCTATACAAAGAGTTTGTATAAGGCCTGACCACGAAGTGTTAACAAAGAGTAGGACTATGTTGTATTGTTCATTAGAGGTATCAGTGGTACTTGAGGAGTTAGATGTAACTATAGGGACAAAATGGTAAATTGGTCTTACGAGCATCTATGAGCGGTTATCGTACTATTGATTAGTTATATCCGATAGACACAGAAATATATCTGTGGTAAGAAGAGTTCAGTCGTCGGTCTTTAGTGGAATGTCTGGCAGTTAACGGATGGTGGATCTCGTGGCTAAAGAGTTTAGTCATTTATTCACGTACCGTTGAAGCTTCAAGCCATAGGTTCATAAGCTTCCCTTGATAGCTCAATGGATTCAAGTTGAGAATCAGTTTTTGGGTCAATTTGAAATGTTCAAATTGACAAAAGGGAGTTCGATTATATATGATATGATTGACTTTATGTATGAGATACATTAATTGGAGGAAAATGGATATAAATATGATTTATATCTAATGGAAGAAAAAACACTAGGGTTGATATATGATATTAAACTATAGGTTAATGAATATAATATGATTATATTTTTTTTATTAATTGGACAATTATAGGATAATTGGCCACCGTTTTCTTCGTAACTGTGCGTTAGAGTGAAGTTCCATTCGGTTTTCGTAACTGAAGAATAAAATGAACATTGTTCTAATTTTGCAAAGATCGCGGTTATTTTGCTCACGAAGTGCTTGGTGCCTATCACTTAGTAAATTGAGAGACTATACAATAGCTTACATTTACTACACGATTGCTTACACACACACGCTTCTTTCTAAATGATCGCCTACATTTTGCTAGACGATCGTCTAGTGCCCAAGCTTTTACTAAAAAATCCTATAGACGATCGCTGCCCTTTTCCTACACGATCGTGTACTTCACCTAAACGATCGAGCATTTTGTCTATACGATAGACGCAACCTTCTCCCACTTGCTTGATCGTTGTATACAATCTTCATTCATCCTCCCCTCTACCAAATCCGAACAGAGCCCACTCTTTGGATTCTCACACCGAGAATACTAAGGGTTCCAAATGGTGGTGTTGTCCCCATCTTCTTCTGTTTGTATGGAGGCCGTTCATGGTAGATGACCGGTAGTGTTGCTGAACGATTAGCTTGACGTTCTAGCGAGAGCGAGAGCACCCGTTCCTTGGAGAGAGTGAGTTTTCTGCTGAAGAGATTCTTCAACTTGTTAGTTTTCTTGTTCTCTTGTTATTTAATCTGAAAGCATGTCGTAATTTTATAGTATGATGCATATCTGTTTGTTTGAATGTAAATATGGTAATTTTGTCACAACGTCTTTAGAAATATCTGCTTCTACTAAGAGGTACTCTTGTATAAGATTAGAGGTACTCTTGTATAAGAGTTCCTTCATTATGTCCACTCAATATAACCATGATTAGTAAGTTAACCCTTCACAGGTTGTTCGTAATAATGACTGGGTCAAATGGCTTTTTTACCCATGAGATTAGTCAAATGGCTTTTTTACCCATGAGATTATCTCTTGTTTCTTAAGTCTCACTGATCCTCTAATGAATAATTGGTTCGTGATCCAATCAATAAACTGAGTCCCTCTCAGGCCAATGAGAGGGTTAAGCCCCTTGTAGAAGACCCGAAGTCAGCACATAAGGGAATAACCTCTCTACTATCTCTGAAAGCGGATAGGAGTGAATTCCATCTTGCACCCTATGTCCCCAGCTATCTATCTGGTCTTACCCCTGAAATGGAGGTTTATTGAACTAGCACCGTTGAGCCAACCCTCACCTATGCAAATCTAGGGATAATCCCGAATAAATAGAAGTTCATAGTTAGCTCAGGATTAAGGTCAAGTTACCTAGGTCATCGCTTTAAAATAGTCAATCTTAAATAGTAAAGAACGTTATAAAGTAAGAGTGACTAATTTCGTGGTCCGATCTTGTATAAACCCATTGCACAGAATGCCCTCACTCCTCATGTTATAACATGTATGAATTAGAATCACATCATCTATAGCACTTTACAACTCCTTGTAACAACTACAGAGTGGGTCGCATCCGATAGTGTTACCAGAATAAGGCACCCAACCTTACACATATACTATAGATCATTTTGACTATTTACTCGAACTTGATCCACTTTTATACCTCCACATACAGTTCAAGTACTCATATAATTTTCATGGATCTTTTAGTTTATTGGATTTGTTTCTAAAACGAAATAAGCAATTCCAGTATTAATAACAAGTTATTGAATTTTTAGAATAAATTTTATTGTTTACAAACTACGATTTTTAGGACATAAAACCCAACAGGTTGAACATAAACCCTAACTATCGTAGCTAAAGGAAATGTTGAGGATCCATTGTATTACAAGAAGGAAATGGAGGATGTTGACAAAGATGAATGGATCAAAGCTATTGATCTTGAAATGGAATCTATGTACTTCAATTAAGTTTGAAATCTTATAGATCAACCTGATGGGGTAAAACTTATAGGTCATGAGTTGATCTACAAGAGAAAACGGGGTGCTGATGGGAAGGCATAAACCTTCAAAGCTAGACTTGTGGCAAAGAGTTATATCCAAGTTGAGGGAGTCGACTATGAGGAGGCTTTCTCACCTGTGGCCATGTTGAAGTCTATCCGGATACTCCTGTCCATTGGCCCATATTATGACTATGAGATTTGGCAAATGGACGTCAAGACTGCTTTTTTGAATGACAATCTTAAGGAGACCATATATATGGAGTAGCCTGAGAGATTCATAACCCAACGTTAAGAGCAAAATTTTTGCAAGCTTAATCGGTTCATTTATGGATTAAAGCAAGCATCTCGATCTTGGAATATAAGATTTGATATTGCGATCACATCTTATCGTTTTGATTAGAATGTTGATGAGCCTTATGTTTACAAGAAAATCATCAATAGTTTAGTAGCTTTTTTTGTGTTGTATATAGATGATATCCTACTCATTGGGAATGATGTAGGTATGCTGACTGAAATTAGCTAGCGACCTAATTCCAAATAAAAGATTTGAGAGAGGCGCAATTTATTCTGGGCATTCAGATCTTTAGAGTGTTGGGATTGATGCCCTAAAGTCTCGTGTCCTGTAGTTTGTAAATAATTTGTATGAACACTTGTGTTGTTAATATATGATATTTACTTCACATCTTGTATTTTTGCTCAGTTTCTTGTTTTATTTGCTTTACCACAAACCAATAAAATAAAATCCCTGGTTATATGTATGTGACTCAAGCATGTATGTGGTGACATACAAGTGGATCATGTCTTGAGTGATAACCAAAATGGTATGTAGTATATGGATATAGGAGGGAAACCTTATCCTGGTAATGCTACGGATGCGGCCCGCTTTGTGGAATGGTCACAAATGTTGTGACTTGTCATAGATGATTTGATCCTGATCATTCATATTAGGGACATGCGAGCAGGGACGTCCTATACAAAGACCTCTCTCGAGTAGCTCTATTCAAAGTTCTAGAGTTCCACGGAGTCGACTTGGCGATGCCAACCTTCTCTAGGATACACCTTAACTCCCTATCCATTAACTTTGAATATGTTGGTTCCGTCATCATTTGCTAATTCAACCGCGCCATGCGAAAATACCTGTGTAATTACAAATGGTCCAGACCAACGTGAATTTAATTTTCCCAGGAAGATCCGTAGACGTGAATTGAATAGTAAGACCCTCTGCCTGACCTGGAGGTTTTTACCACATATGTGTTTGTTGTGCCAGTGCTTGGTGTGCTCCTTGTAAATCTTTGCGTTCTCATATGTGTTAATCCTCCATTCTTCTAACTTGACCAATTGCATTTTTCACGCTTCTCCTACTGCCTTCAAATCAAATTTCAACTTTTTTACCGCCCACAGTGCCTTATATTCTTGCTCCAGAGGCAAATGACACGCCTTACCAAATACCAACGCATATGGGGACATTCCAATTGGTGTTTTAAATGCAGTCCAGTATGCCCACAACGCATCGTCGAGCTTTGTTGCCCATCTTTTCGTGAAAGCCTTACTACCTTCTCGAGTATCAGCTTAATTTCTCGATTGGACACCTCGGCCTAACCATTCGTCTGGGATGGTATGCGGTGGCCACTTTGTGGAGGATGTTGTATTTGCGCAGCAACTCCTTAACAGTATGATTGACGAAGTGAGACCCCTCATCATTTATTATGGAACGTGGGGTGCCAAAACGAGTGGAAATTTTCTTGACGACCTCTTTCATCGCAGGGTTGAGCCTACACTGATGTTCGATCGTTGCTTTATGGTCTTCTTTGAGACGAATGCGATGTATACAGTACGTTGGGCTAATTCCTCTAATGTCAGCGAGTGTCCAGCCAATTGCTCGCACATGCTTCCTCAGAATGCTAATCAACCATTCTCCTGGTCTTCGTTAAGATCAGAGGAAATAATAACTGGCAGCTTCTCATTCTGCCCCAAAAATGCGTACTTTAAATGATTCGGTAGGGTCTTTAATTCCAATGTTGGTGGTTCTACTAGGGACGGTTGCATTGTTTTTCTTTCTTCTTTTTCTGTTGGCTCTTCTTCTTGGTTTGCGATCATCTCTTCTTCCTTGCTTGTTTTCGTTATGATTGCATTACAGGCAGTAACGGATGAACTTGCATCCTCTTCTTCATTCTCTTTGTCAAACTTTTCTTCGTCAATCAAAGTCTGGTCATTGTCTGAGTCATGCAGGTCTTCTTTGTCAGGAAACTTCATGGCACGGATTATGTTGAACTTGAACTTCTATCCATTTATGCTCAAAGTGATCTCCCCTTTATGCACATCAATCTAGGCACGATCTGTTGATAAAAAGGGTCGCCCCAAGAAGATGGGCACATCTTTGTCGGCCTCGTAATCCAAAATGATGAAGTCGGCTGGTAGAATAAATTTGTCAATGGTGTTCAGCACATCCTTCACCTTTCCCTCTGGATGTACCATAGATCTATCGTCCAGTTGGAGAGTCACAGTTGTGGGCACAAGTTGCCCCACATTCAACTACTTAAAGATCGACAAAGGCATCAAATTGATGTTGGCTCTAAGGTCACACAAGGCTTGCCCGATGTACAGTCCTCCTATGGAGCAAGGTATAGTAAAGCTTCCAGGATCGCTCATCTTCGGTGGAATGATTGATTTCGAACTCTGTGTTAAAGCCACCGTGGCAAACTTACCAACTCCCCTCTTCTTGATTACCATATCCTTCAGAAACTTTGCGTAGGCAGGCATCTCCTCAATCACTTCATTGAATGGAATATTAATATGTAATTGTTTTAACGTAGACAGAAAGCATTGGTACTATACCTCTTCATTCTTTTTCTTTCTAAGTCTCTAGGAGAAAGGTGGTAACTGCACTCTCACGGTCCCCTTCTCTGTTGGCTTTAAGGTCGACGTAACTTCTGGTTCTATTGCTTCTTTTTCTCCTTCTTCTTCTTGTGTCATCGCAATTTCAAGTTCTACCGCAATGGGAGCAGTCTGACTAAGCTCCTTCTTTTCTCCCTCCACAGTTTTTCTACTTCGCAATGTCACAACCTAGCATTGCTCTTTACCTGATCCCCCCGAGTTGCGTGGGAGTTCGGTTGAACTCAACAAAGCCCCTTGCGGTCTATTCTTTAGCTCACTTGCAATCTGGCACATCTATAATTCTAGATTGCGAATGAACGTAGCCTGACTTTGAAGCACAGTTTCGTTTTTCTCTATGTACTGCTTCAACAGGCTCTCCAAGGAAGAAGATTGCGGTGGTTGGAAGCTACTTTCTTGATTGCTTGTATGATTTTTGTTGCGTGGGAAGAATCCCCATGGCCCTTCTTTCTACGCCACGGATTGGAAGTTCTGTTGCTGATTCTTCCATGCGAAATTGAGGTGGTTTCTCCACCCGGGGTTGTAGGTATTAGAAAAGGGATTATTTTTCACAAAGTAAATAGACTGTGAATTCTGTGGGCATTCTTTCAATGCATGCCCATCACCGCAAGTCGCACACCTTGCAGTGTTTTAACTAATTGCGTTGATTTTCCCATTTTGCGGTGTTGGGCTGCTGATCGCAATTCCCTGAATTAAGTTCATCATTGCGGTCATCTGATTCTGTAGTGAAGTGATAGCACCATCACTTGCGTCGTTATCCTTAATTCTCAGTCTTTTATCACTCTCCCTCCAATCTTCGTGGTTCTTAAAGATGCAATCCAAGATATTCTTAGCCTTGTCATACGTTTTGTCAAGCAGATAACCAGCGGCTGCCACATTGGTAGCGGTCTGCGAAGTGGGATTCAAACCATGATAAAAGATTTTCATCTGAAGGCAGTCTGGCAAACCATTGTGTGAACAGTCCCGGACCAACCTCATAAATCTCGCCAAGGCATCGCTGAGCGATTCGTCCATGTCTTGTTCAAAATTTGTTATGAGTTTCCTTCGTCTAGCATTCTCAGTAGGTGGAAAATATTTGTTCATAAACTTCTCCACGACCTATTCCCATGAAGTGATCTTTCCCGACTCGAGGAAATATGCCCATTTCCTTGCCTGATCACAAAGAGAAAATGGGAACAAAGTTAGCCGAACTTCTTCTGCAGAGATGTTCGGGAACACAAAAGTATTGCAGATTTCTATAAAGCTATGAAGGTGGCCGTGCGGGTCCTCGCCACGCCGGACTCTGAATTGTCCTGCAGTCTAGATCATCTGCAGCATCACCGGTTTCATTTCGAATCTGCTTCCATCGAGGATAGACCTCATGATTCCTGGAGAGAAATCATAGAGGTTTGGCGATGCATAGTCTCTAATGGGCCTATTGCGATCGTTTTCCAGCGGGATTGGATTCGCTATGACGTTGTTTTCGTTTGGTGATGCGTTTCCAGGCTGCTCCGCCATCTCTTCTTTATCTAACTGTGGTTGTTGTTGGCGGTTCTTAATCTCCATCTAAACGTCCTCTCAATCTTCGGGTTGTAATTTTCCAGTTATTGAGAGTCTGCAAAGAATTCAGAAAAATTACCGTTAGCACACTATTTTGCCGAAGTCCCCGACAATGACGCAATAAACTTTACGCGTTATTTTATGATGTGGAAATGTGGATGAAATGCGATGGTGAAATTGCGTTGAGCACTCAAGTTTCCTTAGCGGAATCCAAGTGTAAACTCCACTGAGTTTCCTAGTAAGTCCAGGGTCGACCTCAGGGACTTATGAAAACAGGTTGCGGTGGTAATTTTTAGGAAAACTTTTGCGGTAACCAAATAAATAAATAGTTGTTGAGGTTGTCGTTTGCATTAATGAAAAATAAATAAATAGTTGTTGAGGTTGTCGTTTGCATTAATGAAAAATAAATAAATGTGGCGGAGTTTGAAAAGATAAGTGGACAAATGGAAAATGCGATGAGTATACGGTAAACAGGTTGAGAAGGGTTTCGGCTAACACTTCCTAGGATGCGTTCATGCTTTGCGATCATACAACATGCATACAACAATAAACCACCTCTTGGTGTGAATTCCACGACTTCTAAGGCTAAAACGCATGTGAATATGCGATAAATCTATAGGACCTACACATAAGCCTCTATTCTTATTTATGCGATGACAAAATGACACACACATAAATAAAGCGACCACATAATATCATTCCCATCTCTAGGATGCATATGATGTGGGTTGATAAACAGAGCTTATCTCTAAGTCCCTATCTCTTGTTTATGCAGTTCTAATCTTGCTCTCTCGAGTCAAGATTCTAACCTAGCTCTCTCAAGTCTTAGGTTATTTCTTTAGACTCTCTCTCGAGTAGCTCTAAAGGGGTATTCGGCACAGCATAACACAAGATAATCGCAAGCAATGGACTTCCTAGGTCATGTTAGCTTAATTCTTCTCAACCCAGTCGACTAGTTTAGCTACTTATGCATGCTAAGAGAGTGAACAGATGTAGAATAAGAACTTCCATTGTATAAATATAAAGATGAAGTACAAAACAACAATGTAAGGATAGAATAAAGAGCATGGTAGCAATCTCTTGTTGCCCAGGCTTTTACACTATTTTTCTACTCGTATTCAAAAGATAATCTCGCTCTCGTGAGAGTCGGCCCGCTCTCTGCTTCTATGCCTCAAGGTTCTCCCTCGAGTTTCCCTGAGCGATCTCTGGCGTCTTTACTCTTCTCGTGCTCCGCCTTAAAATAAAAAGGAAAAACTATGGACAAAGATGTGCTAAGCTAACTGATGAATTTTCTAATTGGTGAACCCCTTTTCTGAAGGATGCCTTTGCTATTTATAGAGCTTCGGGGTGAAGGGGCTTCTCTCTTATGATTGCTCAGATGGGATGGCTTTAATTCCCTGATTGATGCACCGAATATTTGTCACCAAAAAGCTGAATGTACTTGTTATCGTTAGCGGTTGTCAGCTTAATTCGGATTCAACCGTCATCAGCTTTCTATCCCATCGCGATTAATTATGCCTTTCACCCAGATGCGCCCACCAAGTTGCGCCAACCAGGTTGCGGCAATCCTTCTTGAGCAAATGTTTGCGAGCACAATCATCGCAAAGCCTTGCGGTAATGTTGCGCTCGACCAATGATTTCCTATGACCGCAATTTCCGCATTGCATCAATGCATATTCTGCATAAAAATACAAAAATCAATTGTTCTTATGCGATGAACGCATGCGACCGCAATATTATGAATTTGCTGCTTTTTGGATGCAATTTAACATATGTTATCAACACAAGCCAACAATGTTTAAGAACTTAGCACTATGATAGCATGCATTTTTGCCCATTATCACACCCCCAAATTTAAACAATGCTTGTCCTCAAGCATAAACTAAAGACTTTCTTTAGCAAGTCAACCGCAATGTTCTTTTCCTAGATTTCTCAAGGATACTTCGTTCACATCCTATATACCAAACTTTCCTTAAGTCTTATTCAAATCTCTTCTAAAAATATTTCTAACACTTAAGGATTGCAAACTTAACCTTCAAAAGGACTTTACTAAATTCCGGAACATCGCATGGTTTATTTTAAAAAAAAATATCCATCGGGGTGTTAAATAATTTTATCCTTGTATAGTTCTTGACGTTATTATTTTTTTTCTGAACTTGCACTAATCCAAGTCCATTGCCTTCATTTTGGTTTGCCCCTACGTGTGTCATGCGGACATCCAACTACGAGCAATGCGCTCTTTCTCAGACTAAACTCATACTTACTTGGCAGTGGAGTTGCGGTCATTTATTTATGCGTTGATCCTGGTGACTTAGTTTTGTTTTGGCTTACCCCCACATGTGTCATGAGGACATCCAACTACAGGTAAGTGCCCTTCACTACTTAACTCTTATCAAAATGGGTTTCCCATTGCGTTGACAGTGGAGTTGTCATTTTATCACTGAGTGATCCGTATGGATGAGTAACTTCGTTCCCAATAGATATGCTGTATTTTCCAACGCAAAAATTACCGCAAGAAGCTCTTTCTCTGTGGTGGTGTAATTGGTCTAAGCAGGTTTTAATGTTTTACTCGCATATACGATGGGATGTAAGATTGTTTTTCTCTTTTGTACCAATGTTGCTCCCATCACATACCCGCTTGCATCGCACATTATTTCAAAAGGCAGTGTCCAATCAGGTGCAATTAACACGGGTACGATAATCAGCGCATTCTTCAATACTCTGAATGCGTTGAGCAGTTGTTGTCAAAATCAAACTTTCTGTCAGCCTCTAAAATGCACTCAGTGGTCGTGCTATTTTGGAAAAGTCTTTGACAAAGCGACTGTAGAATCCAGCGTGCCCCAAGAAACTTCGTACAGCCTTCACGCTTGTTGGAGGTGGAAGTTTTTCAATTGCTTCGATTTTTGCTTTATCCACCTCCAACCCGTCCCGGGAAACCTTATGCCCCAACACGATGCCCTTCTTAACCATAAAATGGCATTTTTCCCAGTTAAGCACCAGATTCGTCTCTTCGCATCTCTTCAGTATCTTCTTCAAGTTGGCTAGACAGACTTCGTAAGTGTTCCCATAAACAGAGAAGTCGTCCATAAAGATTTCAACAGAGTCCTCAAGATAGTCTGAAAAGATGGCCATCATGCACCTTTAGAATGTGCTTGGCGTATTGCAGAGGTCGAACAGCATGCGACGAAAAGAAAAGGTCCCATATGGGCAGGTGAATGTGGTCTTGTCTTAGTCTTCTAGAGCGATCATAATCTGGTTGTACCTGATATAACCTTCCAGAAAGCAGTAAAAGTCATTTCCAGCTAGACGGTCTAGCATTTGATCAATGAATAGTAGGGGAAAAGGATCTTTCTTTGTGGTGGTATTCAGCTTGCGGTAGTCCATGCAAATGCGCCACCCAGTGATGGTCTTTTGCTGTATTAGTTCATTGTTTTCGTTCAAGACTACCATCATGCCACCCTTTTTCGGCATACACTGTACAGGGCTGACCCACGTGCTATCCGCTATAGGATAAATGACGCTCGCATCTAACCATTTAATGATCTCCTTTTTGACGACCTCTTTCATCGCAGAATTGAGCCTGCACTGATGTTCGATCGTTTCTTTATGGTCTTCTTCGAGACGCCTGCACCTCGCACCTAAACGATCGCACACTGTTTCCTACACGATCAGATAGCTTCTCTAAACAATCGTATATTGTGCTGATTTTACTAAACGATCGTATACCTTTTCCTAAACGATCATTTAGTAAATCTTACACGATCGTGTAGCTCTTCCTAAACAATAAGCATTTCTGCTATGCGATAGCGGATTTTTCCCTCCCACTTGCTTATCGCCTACACAATCCATGTTTCCTCCTTCCTCTACCAAATTCACCAAAGACCACCCTTTGGGTTTTCACTCCAAGAATACCCGAGACTCATTAGTGGTGGTGTCGTCCCCATGGCGTTCCTGTTCGCGGTTGTTCGTGCTGCTACAGTCGACGCTTCCGTTGGGCATTGGTAGATCGCATGGAGGTTTTCCGCTGCATTGGAGTTTCGATGTGTGAAGACTGTCTTCATCTGGTATGGAACTCTCTCCCTTGTTATTTATCTTGTTCTTAGCATGTCGATAATTTGTGTTGTTTGCATAACTGTATGATTTGAATGTATAATATGTATTTTGGTCACGATGAGATCGGAGCGATCCGAACGCGCTCATGGAACTCTTAGATATGAGATCCTTCATAAAGATCGAAAGTACAAAATGCTAGCCCTATCTCAGGAATCGTACATTGACAAAATGCTTTTCAAGTTTTCGATGCATAACTCTAAGAGGGATTTACTCCCTTTTATGTGTGAAGTTATTTTGTCTAAGGAACAGTGTCCTAAGACACCTAAAAAGGTTGAGGAAATGAGACGTATGCATCGGCTGTTGGTAGCCTGATGTATGTAATGTTATGTACTAGACCTGACATCTGTCATGCAATGGGGATAGTCAGAAGATATCAATCTAATCCAGGATATGATCATTAGAACGCCGTTAAGAACATTCTCAAGTATCTTTGGAGAACGAAGGACTACATTCTTGTGTATTGTTCTAAGGATTTGATCCTTATAGGATACACGGACTCTGATTTCTATACTGATAAGGATTCTAGGAAATCCACATCAAGATCAGTGTTCACTCTTAATGGAGGGGCAATAATCTGGAGGATCACCAAGCAGGGGTACATGGCTGACTCCATTATGGAGGTTGAGTATGTAGCAACTTGTGAAGTGCTATGGAAGTTGTGTGGCTCAGGAAGTTCCTAACTAATCTAGAAGTGGTTTCAAACATGTCTAAGCCTGTCACCCTTTATTGTGATAATAGTTGTGCTATGGCTAATTCCCTAGCCTAGAAGTCACAAACGCGAAAAGCACATAGTGCGAAAGTATCATATCATTTGAGAGATTGTACATTGAGGGGATGTGATCGTCATGCAGATAGCTTTGGAGCACAACGTTATTCCGTTTAAAAAGGCCCTCACGGCTAAAGTGTTTGAGGGTCACCTGCAGAGTATGAGTCTATAGGACCACATTTAATCTAAGGAAAGTGGGAGATTTTGTATTGGGTGCATATTATGCCCTAGTTAATTGTTTTTATGTGTACTTTTATATTAGTATGGCTTTTATATTGTACACCCCACTAGCTTTAGGACAAATGGGAGATTGTTCGGTGTTAATGCCCTAAATCTCGTGGGTTCTGTAGTTTGTAATTGTAATGTACAAATAATTTTATTTCTTTAATAAAATATGAGATATTTTAATCAACATTTAGTAGCATTAACCCACAAACCAATAAACTAACATCCAAAGTTATCTTCTGTAACTTAAACATGTATGTAGAGACATACAGGTGGATCATGTTTAAGTGATAACCTAAATGGTCTATAGTAGATGGATAAGGTTGTGTACCTTATCCTGGTGACACTACGAATACGACCTACTTTGTAGATATTACAATTGTTGTAAAATGCTACAAATGATCTAATCCTGATCATTCATGTAGAGATATGTGAGTGGGGGTATTCTACGAAAAGAAGTTTGTATAAGATCGGACCACGAAATGAATAATCTCATTATATAACACAATTAATAATATAGACTTACATTTTCCAGAATGACCATAGGTGACATGACCTGAATCCTGAGTGAGTTGTGAACTCCTACCTATGAAGGCGATCCTTTAATCTGTATGGGCGAGAGTGGCTGGATCATCAAATCAACAAGCCTACCACTTTGGGGATTTGTATAATTGGGGAGCTAGGAACAGAGCTACACAAGACGAAATTCACTCCTTCTCTAATATCGGGGTAAGTAAATAAATTGCTTTCTTAAGGGCTGATTTCAGGGCTTGAACAATGTTGCGCCACACCCTCTCTTGGCCCAAGAGGGGTTTAGTCACAATTGGACTATGACTTATTGTTCATTAGAGGGATCAGTGGTACTTAAAGAGTTAGTTATAACTACAGGTGCAAAACGATTATTTTGGCCCAACTGTACTTACGAGCATTTTGTGAAGGGTCATTGCGTTATTGACTGGTTATATTCAACAGACACGGAAATATATATGTAGTGCAAAGAGTGCAGTTGTGATCTTTAGTGGAGTGACCGGCAGTTAATGGATGTTGAATAATTCAATTAAAGAAGTTTAATTAATCATTCAAGTACCATTGGAGCTTCAATCTACAAGTGCATAAGGTCCTCTTTGTAGCTCAACAAGGATTATTGAGAATTAATTTGGATTTAATTTGAATTGTTCAAACTAATTGAGAGAATTATTTATATGTGATATAATTAACTTAAACTAATTATATGTGATATAATTAATATAATATATTTGATACATTATAATATAAAGTTTATTTTGAAAGGAAGTAAATATTTGAATATGATTCAAATAATAATTATATGGATGAGATTCATATAATTAAATTTAGTATAAATGTGATTTATATTAAATGCCATGCATTATTGAGAAAAATTCAAACAATAGCTTATATTGTATTTGATACAATATAAAAACTATATGTTATGTGTTATATTTGATATAACATATAATTCAATATACATATATATATATACACACATTAAATTTTATTTAAAATAAATTATTTTTTAAATTATTTTTAGGAGGGAGTTGTAACTCTTTCTCCCATTTTTTGCTCAATTAATCGTGCTAGTGGGAGGTTAGTTCTACGATTTAATTCATCTTTTTCACAGAGAGGGTCTCTGTGAGTTTTAGGTTTTTTATCTCACTGAAAATTCCCTTCTCAATACTCTCCCTCCCCCAAAAGAACACAAAACCCACACCTCCTGTGATTCTCATCCCTTACAGAGAATATAGAGGTCTCACTTGTGGTAGTGTCTTGGTTTTGGTTTGATTTTCGAGGAAGGTTCGTGATCGGGTCTAGAGGGAATTTGAAAAGAAGATTTTGGTTCTTCAAGGGTGTGTAATCTTTTCCCTTTTTCCTCTTTTTTGCATTCTGTAATTTTTGTTGAATTGCATAATTATTGTTCTGTAATTTGTATATTCTGTGAAAATTGAAAATTGGGAACAATCCCCACTTCCACTGCGGACCTTCAAGTTCCTTCAATCATGACATTATTCATCAATCCTCTTGCGCAAACATTCCATCTCAAAATAGAGTTGCTAAAAGAAAAAAAAAAAAAGATACCTCCTTGAAATAGCCTTTTATCCTTTCAACGGCATGTTCCAAAGAAATTTTGGCTAATGTGATGTCCATTGATTGCTTCAATTAATAGTTAGCCTTCCTCTATCCTCAATGGAGAGATTCCTCATTGTATTCTTTTTCCTACGAAATCTTTGTTTCTTATTGTCCCTAAAATTTTTGGTTGTGTTTGTTTTGCTCGGGATATTCATCTACATCGTACCAAATTAGATTCAAAATCTTTGAGCTACATTTTATTAGGCTATTCATGTGTTCGAATGGGTTATTATTGTTATTATCCTACTCTTAACAGGTATCTTGTCTCTCCCGATGTTACATTTTTGAAGATATACCTTTTAGTCCCTCACCGTCAAGTCATTTTAAAGGAGAGAAGAATTATCTTTTTATCTATGAGATTACATCTTCCACATCATCTCCTACTCAACCTTCTTCTGCATCTCTTCTTTCTCGCCCACTTACCGCTCGAGTTTACTCCAAACATCCTTCAAAGCCACCTTCAAACACATTTCCTATATCAATGGCTTCTTCGACATCTTATCCGAAATCGAGTGATGATCTACCCATTTCCCTTCGAAAAGGTAAATGCACTTATATTTACCATATTTCTTCGTTTGTTTCATATAACCAGTTGTCTTTGTCCACCTATTTCTTTATTACATCTCTTGATTCCATCTCTATTCCTTAATTTATTCATGAAGCTTTATCTCATTCTGGGTGGCATAGTGTAATGATTGAAGAGATGACTGCTTTGGATGATAATGGTACTTGGGATTTAGTCTCACGTCCAGCAGGAAAAAAGGCTATTGGAGGTAAATAGGTGTTTGCGATAAAAGCCAATCCTGATGGAACAGTGGCTCGATTGAAAGCTTGTCATGTTGCCAAAGGTTACGCCTGAATCTATGGGACCTATTATACTGATACATTTTTTCCTATTTTTAATTTAACTTTCATTCAACTATTTCTGCCTATATCTGCTACTCACAATTGGCCTTTGCATCAACTCGACATTAAGAATGATTTTCTATATGGTGATCTTCATAAGGAAGTTTACATGGAGATACCACCTAGGTTTATTTCTTAGGAGGAGAGTGATAAGGTGTGTCGCCTTCGAAATCTTTGTATGGACTAAAACAAAGTCTTCGTGCATGGTTTGGTAAGTTTAGTCAAGCACTCGAATGTTTTTATATGAAGAAAAGTGCTTCTGATCATTTTGTATTCTATCGACGATCTAACAATGGTATTACTTTGCTTGTTATGTATGTTAATGATATCGCTATCACTAGAAACAATATATCAAGTATATCTTCTCTCAAGACTTTCCTTCAGGGTCAATTTCATACTAAAGATTTAGGACAATTGAAGTATTTCTTGGGTATTGAAATAATGAGAAGCAAGAAAGGTATTTATTTGTCACAACAGAAATATGTACTTGATTTTTTATCTAAGACTGAAAAACTAGGAGTCAAACCATGAGTGCTCCGATGATACCAAATTTGCAATTTGCTAGAGAAGGAGAATTATTTAAGAACCTTGAGAGATATAGAAGATTTGTTGGAAAGTTGAACTATTTAATAGTAATACGACCACATATTATTTATTCTATGAGTATTGTGAGTCAGTTTATGTCTTCTCCTACAGTGGATCATTGGGCTGCAGTAGAACAAATTCTATGTTATCTAAAAGTTGCACCTGGACATAGGATCTTATATAAAGATCATGGTCATATAAGGGTTGAATTTTTTTCAGATGCTGATTAGGCTAAATCTTGAGAGGATAAGAGATCGACTTCTAGATATTGTGTTTTTGTAGGAGGAAATCTAGTGTCATGAAAAAACTGAGAAACACCATATAGTTTCTCGTTTGAGTGTTGGGTCAGAATATAGAGCTATAACATAATCTGTGTGTGAAATAGTGTGGATACACCTTTTATCTGAGATGGATTTCAGCATTAAGGTGCCAGCTAAATTATGGTGTAATATTCGAGTTGCACTTCACATTGGATCCAATCTAGTGTTTCATGAACGAGTTAAACATACTGAAGTAGATTGTCACTTTGTTTACAAGAAAATACAATAAGGGTTAATATCTATAGGATATGTTAAGACTAGAGAAAAGTTGGGAGATATCTTTATCAAAGTTGTAAAAGGAGCAAGAATAAGCTATCTATGCAACAAGTTGGGCATGATTGGCATATTTGCTCCAGCTTGAGGGAAAGTGTTATAATATATATTTAAATTAATATGTATAGTCGTCCTTTATCGTAATTTTGTATATCCTAGATTGAGGTTTCTCATTCGCCTATATATATGTATCTTTTGTCTAATTAAAGAATAAGAAGTTCATTCTCCAACAGTACAGAGTACAGTTACGAGAACCAATTTATGGGGAAGGTGGAAGCATTTTAATGGTGAAACTGCTCTATTTGATTTCGGCTCACAAAATATCCGTTTAAGGTTAGCTTTAGATGGTTTGATTCGTTTGGATATAAGTACTTTGTATAGTATGTGATCTATTGCGCTAATTCTGTAAAGAAGATAAGCTAAAGATTACCTCAATCAAACCATGCATGCAACTGAATTTCCTTATTTAAGCTCACCTCGCACAGAAAAGGAAACAATATGTTAGAATACAATTGTAACAGAGAAACCATTTTTTTTTTTAGTTCTAATAAACTAACAAATCAGAAAATGGTCTTTATAAATACTGAGAGAAGAAAATCAGGATGAATAAATCCATTTTCTGTTTACAAAAGAAATCTGTAGATTTGTAAAAGAACCAACTCAAAACTTGAAATAAAGAAAGAAATGATACCTTGTTGAAGTGGATGTAGGTCACAATGACTGAACCACAATAATCCTTGTGTCTTTCTTCTTCTCCTTTACATCATTCTTAGTTTGCTTGTTGAGATTCTTCATCTTCTTCTTCGATTTAGCCAGAAAATACAAAGAACTCATAAGAGAAAGATGAGAGAATCATGAATGTTAAAGAGAGAGAAAACCATGTCCAAAATGTTTCAATTGGAAAGCAAAGAAGATTTTTCTCCATCTATTTTCTTTCATCAGCTACATGGCTCAACACAGATCACAAGTGGCATCTAACTCATTTTAGAGTTTGGGTTAGCAAAAGAAACATATTTTCTTGAGCCTTCTTTACCTGATTAAAGAGTTGTTTTTAAAATTGGCCTAATATTATAACAACTTATATCAGAGCCAGCCCTTCAAGAAAGCTCCAAAAAAAAAAACTCCAAGAAAACTCCAAGATCCTCCAAGAAATCTGTCAAGATCAATCAAGAAAGTCAGAGATGGCAGTGGCTCAAAATGAGGTGGAGAAATTAACAGGAATTGGGGACTTTCAACTATGGATGAAGATAATTCAAACAGTGTTGGCTTCTCAGAAGGCTTTAAGGGCAATTAAGGATCCCAAAAACCCACCTACAACTATCATTAATGAAGAAAAGTAGACCATGGAAGAAGTGGCCTATGGGGCATTGATCTTGAACATTTCAAATAGTGTTCTCAAGCAGGTTATTCATGAAAATATAGCTTATGATGTTTGGAAGAAGCTAAAGAAGCTCTACTTAAGGAAGGATGTATCTAACAAGCTCTATATCAAAGAGGGCCTATTTTCTTTTCAAATGAATGCTTCTAGAACTCTGGATGCAAAGCTTGATGAGTTTAAGAAACTTACCACTAAGTTTGCTCAAACAGGGGACAAGTTAGAAGAGGACAATGAGGCAACCATCTTGATAAACTATCTCCATGAGAGCTATAAAGATGTGAAGGCAGCTTTGAAGTATCGCAGGGACTCAATTTCAGTTGACAATGTGAAGTTTTAAAATTTAAAAAATTGGAGCTGAAGGTTGATTCTAAAGGTAGTGGAGATGTTGAGTCTTTGTTTACAAAAGGAAAATATTTTTCAAAGAAAGAAAAACTAGGATTTTAGAGAGGTCATAGATCTCAGAAGGAAAAATCAGAGTTGAAATGTTTCTTCTGTCATAAAGAGTGACATTTCAAGAGAAATTTCCCTAGAGAAAGAAGAATCCCTAAATGAAAGACTTTAAGAGCCTAAGGAACATGGAAGGGGAGATGTCTCTATTAGGGGATGGATTTAGCTTTACAAAAGTCCTAGTTGCCACTAAGGAAAAAGCAAAATACCATGAAACAAAAGAGGATTGGGTGTTGGATTCAAGCTGCACTTATCATATGATATCATCAAAGGCTGGTTTGTTTCCTACAAATCGTGGAATAATGGCTCTGTATTCATGGGAGACAATCATGGTTTCAAAGTGATTGGAATATGCTCAGTGGTACTTGTACTCCAAGACAATAGAGACATACTTTTAAAGAAAGTAAGACATGTTCCACAGCTAAAAAGGAATTTGATATCTATGAGAATGCTTGATGATCAGGGTTGTTCTTTTATTGGGAAGAATGGAAGCTTAGAGATTATGAAAGAAAGAAGGATTGTCTTTACATACTTATATATATATATAACTCAAATTCAAATTTTTTATTTTTAAATTTTTTGAAATTAAATAATGGGGAGGGAGTTAACCATCCTTATTTCTCTCCCTCTTTTTATGATTACATGAGAATACAGAGGAAGAGGTATATACTGCTTAAAATCTTGATTGTTTTTTAGGAATTCCTCTGTAATTGAATTCTCTATGAAAATCATCCTCTCAAAAAAAAACCTCTCACTCTCCCTTACCAAATTAATCTCACTGAAGCCCACACTTCTCACGATTCTCATTCTTGAGAATAACAAGGAAGAGCTCTTGGTGGTTTCCGTTCTTATTGTTGGGATCGTATGTTCATCAATTATGATGATCGAGGGAGAATGAGGCATGACAAATAGTAGATTGGAAAGGATTAGTGAACATATCGGTCTTTAAGGGTAAATCCTATGAATGCCTTTCTTCTTGTCTTATTTATTAGTTGACAAGTGTGCTTAATTAGGTCTATTTAATCCTAGTTTTCGTCCTCTACATTATTCATGTTCTGTAAAATTAAAAATTAGGACACGATCCTTCCGCTATGGGTAGTCACCTACTCCTTTCAGCTTCACCACTCGTCCCCTATTCTAGATGAAACATATTCATACTGAAAAGCTTGAATGACTGCCTTTCTGAAGTCGATTGATATCAAAACTTGGAAGGCTATAATATTTGGGTGGTCTCATCTAACCACCAAAGCTGATGATGGAAAGAAAATCTTGAAGCCAGAATCTCAGTGGTCTGAAGATGAAGATGAAGCATCTTTAAGAAATTCTCGATCATTGAATGCCATAATTAATGATGTTGATCGTAACATATTCAGGCTGATTAATCTTGCATCTCTGCAAATGAGGCGTGGGATATTTTATCCATTGCCCATGAAGAAACTTCAAAAGTTAAAATGTCAAGGCTATAGTTGTTGACTTCAAAGTTTAAGAATCTTAAAATTTATCATAAAGAATCAATTGTTGAATTCAATGTTCAGTTACTAGACATTGCAAATGAGTCATTTGCTCTGATGAGATTTCAGATGAAATACTTGTTCGGAAGGTGCTTAGTCTTTGCCAAAGAAATTTGACATGAAAGTTACTACCATTAAGGAAGCTCAAGACATAACAAAGTTGAAAGTAAATGAATGATTTGGCTCCTTACTCACTTTGAGATGCCTCTGGATAGAAACCTGGGAAGAAGAATAGGGGAATTGCTTTACAATCCTTAGTTCAAGATGCACATGTTGATCCTGATAGGACTCCATTGTTGAATCTATTTCATTGCTTTTAAAACAATTTAATCATATTCTCAAACAATTTGGAAAGAGATATGGTATTTCTCAAAATAACAAGTCTGGTGGTTCTCTTCCCCCCAAACAATTCAGAATTCATAGTAGTAAGAAGGAAGCTGACAAGTCAGGTGCTTTAAATTTTCAAAAAAAAAAGGTCCTTTAAATGTAGAGAATGTGATGGCTATGGACACTTTCAAGTAGAATATCCTAATTTTCTGAAGAAGCAGGGTAAAAGCTATGTTTTAACTCTATCTGATGATGAGTTTGAAAACAGCAGTGATTGAGAGAAAGATGCTAAAGCACTTATTAGTAACATTTCACCTGACACCTTGTCATGTGAGATCTCTGAGTATGATGTGTATGTAGAAAATCTTCGTGACACTACGAACCATAGGTCTACGGATCCTTCTTACCAAGCTCTTTTTATCAAATGGCAAGACGAACAGAAAGTTCTTGATGTGCAGAAGAAAGAATTGAGATTTTGATGGCTGACAATCATAGACTTATATCAACTATTGTATATTTGAAGCGTGAACTTTCTCAGGTTAGAGTGGAGGACTCGGTGTACAAAAATGTCAGAATGTTGAACATTGGTACTGAGTTTCTGGAGAAATTTTTTACCAAAGGAAAGATAGATGGTGATAACTCTAGGTTTGGATTTTTTTAAAATTGGAAGTCAGCATAATAGACAGTCTCAATCCAAAGAGAAGCAAAAGATTGAGTTTGTTAGAGGTCAAAATCCAGAGTCTTATGGATTTACGGGTACTTTTTTTGCAATTTGAAATTGATAGTCAACAGACTTTACAGGCCAAAGTGGATCTGTCATTATTGTGGAAGAGTGGAGCATAAACGACCATTCTGCTATCATTTGTTGAGAACTCTTCACATACCCACAAACTCCATAAATGCTCCTTACTTCTCTTAAAAGTACTCTAAAAAAAATATAATTAAAACAGGTTTGGCGAGAGAAGAATGCTCAGACGAATGTAATGTTGTATTGACATCCTTCAGATCTTCTATTAAAGAAGACTGTGAAGGGAATTGAATCTTGGCAGAAGCGTGTGATCGCATTCTTTGATTTCTTGAAACAACTAAAAATACAAATAAAAGAGTAGGTTAAAAAAACATCCCATTGCCGATACATGACTAAAGCAATGTGTCCTTTTTGAATTCTTCAAACTCCACGAGGTCTTCCTTGTTATGACTCTGCCAAGGATTCGATAGCTTCTTGAAAGAATAAAATGAATGGGAAGAATAATTTTCTTGGAACTTTTCTAAGAAAATAGGGAGAATTTGTAGAGAGTTTCAAAGTGATCTCAAAGATTATTCTTGTAGAAAGTGTGTTCTATGAGGGCTCCCAATGGCAATAATTATAGAACTCTACGAGCTACTCCTAATCATATTTGCATATTCCTTCTGCGGAGATTTTTAAATTAAATGTTCAATAACATAAATATTTATCCAAATAGAATCTACTATTAAATGATTTAAAATATTTAAATCATTTATCTCCTACAGAATCTTTAATTTGAATCTCATTTATATTAAATAATTAATTATCTATGTCCAATTTAAATTAATTAATTAATTATCTCTATAATTATTTAATTCAAATTTCATTTAGATAAATAACTTAATTATATGGATCTCATCCAAATAATTTAATTATCTGAATCATATTTAAATAAATTAATTCTCCCTATTATAAAGTTTTTGTTTGCATCTTATCCAAATAAACTTTATAATAAATATATATTTAATTGTATCAAATACTATTGATATTTTTCCTAAAAATTTGAACACTTCAAATTTTTCTTTCAATCATCAATTAATCCTTATTAGTTCATGGTGAGCTAGCAAGGGAATTTTATGAACTTACAATTTAGAAGCTCCAATTATCCAAGATTAATTAATTAGATTTTTTAAGTAAATTAACCTTCATTCATTAACTACAGGACAAACCACTAAAAGCCTATAGTTGAACTCTTATGCACTGTACGACAAGTTGTGTCCACAGATATAATCAGTATAAGCAATTCGATCTTTCACGAGTTGTTCATAATTATAGCTAGGTTAAAAAATCTGTTTTACCCCTATAATTATATCTTTTCTTTAAGTCCCACTTATCCCTATAATGAACAATTTGTTTATGGTCTAACCATAAACTAGGTCCCTCTTAGGCCAATGAAAGGATGGGATCCATTTGCTCAAGCCTTGAAAACAACACTTAAAGAAACTACTCATCTACTTACCCAGTGCGAGAAGGAGTGAATTTCATCTTGTGAAGTTATGTTCTTAGCTCCGTGTTTAGTCAAATCACCAAAATGGTAGGCTTATTGAGTCGGAAACTCGGGCCACTCTCACCTATGAAAATTAAAGAACTAACCTCACAGACCAAAGTTCATAAATCACTCAAGATTAAGATCTGGTCGCACATGATCATCCTATGAAATATTAATCTTATTAATTAACGGATTTACAAAGATGCATTAGATATTTCACAGTCTGGTCTTATACAAACTCTTTGTATAGGATACCCTCCACTCATATGTCTCCATATGAACGGTTTGGATCAAATCATTTTTAACTACTACGAAATGAGTTGTATTCATATTGTCACCAGGATAAGGCACCTACCTAACCTTATCCATACACTATAGACATTTAGTTTATCTCTTGAACATGATCCACCTAGTTTGTCAACTACATACTATTCAAGACTACATATGATAACTTTGGATTTTTTTTTATTAATGGAAAAATTAATAATGCAATAATAATTAAATCACTCAACTAATAAATTACGAGGTTGTAGGGCACAAATCCCAATAAATTGTTACTTTGATAGTGGAAGTTCTTGATGCATGACTGGTGAGAAGAACTATTTGTCTGACCTCAAATCTGTCAGCTCGGGAAAGGTTACACTTGAATATGGTGCTTCTGGAAAGATCATTGGAAAAAGAAAACATAATTACCCTTGTCTTCCTCCTTTAATTACGTAATGTTGGTTGAAGGGCTCTCTACCAATCATATTAGCATCAGTCAGCTATGTGATCAAGGTCTAAACGTGAGTTCTACCAAAGATAAGTGTGTTGTCAAAGACGATGTCAAAGCTCTTGTTACGATAGATATGCGTTCATCTGATAGTTGTTACCTGTAGAGTCATGATCTGTAGGAGTATATCAGGATGCAGTGGAAGCAACAAGGATCAGTAAGCAATCTAACATTAATTTTGACAATAAATAAAACATGCTCATACAATAATAAGAGGGTTTCAAGTTATACCTCTGTAGAACCTTTAGAATCTCGATTCTGCTACAAAAACTTCTCAAGATCTCGTTGTGAACCACCTCAAGATCTTCCCCACTATTCTCATGAAGTTTTAGATTGAGTTGTGGGATTCAAAATAAGCTGAAATGAAGAGAATTTAGAGAAGAACTCACTGCAACAACCCACTTGAAGAATAGCTTCTTCAACTCGAATTTTTATGTAAAAACTCTATTGATGCATGCCTCAATTCACTCCCATCTTCTCTATTTATTGTAAGACACTCATGCAAAAAAGATGGTTGATGCAGCTCATGCTTAGAGATTTAAAGCTTGAATGAAGTGGATGTTGTGAGAGCTAGTTGAAGGTGTTAATGGGTAGGAGTAAATTCCATCTTGCACCCTATGTCCCCAGCTATATACCCGATCTTACCCCTGAAATGGAGGTCTATCAAGCTGGCATTGTTGAGCCAACCCTCACCTGTGCAAATCTAAGGATAATCCCGAATAAACAAGAGTTCATAGTTAGCTCAGGATTAAGGTCAAGGTACCTAGGTCATCGCTTTGAAATAGTCAATCTTAAATAGTAAACAACGTTATAAAGTAAGAGTAACTAATTTCATGGTCCGATCTTGTACAAATCCATTGCACAGAACACCCCCACTCCTCATGTCATAACATGTACGAATTAGGATCACATCGTTTGTAGCACTTTACAACTCCTTGTAACAACTATAGAGTGGGCCACATCCAATAGTGTTACCAGAATAAGACACCAACCTTATTCATGTACTATAGATCATTTTGACTATTTACTCGAACCTGATCCACTTTTATGTCTCCACATAAAGTTCAAGTACTCATATAATAGTCATGGGTATTTTAGTTTATTGGATTTCTAAAACGAAATAAGAAATACATATATTCAATAGCAACTTATTGAATTTTTAGAATAAGTTTTATTGTTTACAAACCAAGAGTTTTAGGACATAAAACCCAACAAGATCGTACTTTACAAGTCTGTCATCTCTCTTGACAAAATGAAGCAAGCCTATGGCATAAATGCTTCGACCATGTGAACATGAAAAAGGTATTAGCAAAAATGTTATATCTGGTCTTCCTTTATTACTTGGTTCTACTGGAATTATTTGTGGTGATTGTTAATCAAGTAAACGAACTCATACTCTCCATAAATAGATATCACACTTTGGCTCAACACGTATCCTAGAGCTTCTTAACCTGAACCTTATAGGCTCTATGCAATCAAAAAGTCTGGGAGGTAAACGGTATGTTTTAGTTGTTATTTATGATTTATTCAGATACAACTGAGTCTGTTTTCTTTGTGAAAAATCAGATACATTTACTGTTTTTCAAGCCTTTTGTCTCCAGTTACAACGGGAGAAAGATCTGAATGTGATAAGATTAAGAAGTGATCATGGTAGAGAGTTTGAAAACTCTCAATTTGCTGCATTTTATCATACTATTGGGATTCATCATGAATTTTCAGCCTCAATCACTCTCCAACAAAATGGGGCTATTGAAAGGAAAAATCGGACACTCTAAGAAATGGGACGGGCAATGTTACATGTGAAACACCTGCCATTTCATTTTTGGATAAAAGCTCTAAATACAGCATGTTAGATTCACAACAAAGTTATTTTACGTTCTAGTACCTCGAGCACAATATATGAAATATAGAGAAGGAGAAAATCGAATGTGAAATACTTCCATATTTTTTGTGGCATTTGTTACATCCTAGTTGATAGAGAAGCTAGATGGAAATGAGATTCCAAATCGAATGAAAGCATATGTCTTTGATATTCCACAAATAATCGAGCTTACCGGGTCTACAATAAATGAACTCGTTGTGTAATAGAGTTTATTAACCTTGTGATTGATGATGTTGCAGATCCATCAAGCTCCACTTCTGTGGAAGAAGAAGATCCTAGTGCATTTCCACTTGTCAATACAAATGTCCCTAACATCTCCTCAAACATATCATCTGACATGAATTCTGAAACTCCAGTAGAGAATAACTAGTCTAGGTTGAAGCTAGTAACAAGCAACCATCCAGCAAGGTTCGTAAAAATCATCTCTCTAGTAACATAATTGGTGATCTTGAAGGGGTGACAACCAAAAGGAAAGTTAAAGTCAATTATCTAGAGAAGATCAATAATATTTGCTTCACCTCCCCTGTTGAACCAAGAAATGTCAAAGAATCTCTTGAAGATGAATGTTAGGTTAATGCTATGTAAGAAGAGCTTAGGCAATTTATGCAAAATAATGTCTGGACTCATGTTCCCATGCCAGAATCTATTAATGTGATCGACACAAAGTGAATATTCAAGAACAAGTCTTATGAGAATGAAAATTTCATTAGAAATAAAGCCAGATCAGTGGCTTAAGGATATACCCAAATAGAAGGTGTGAATTTTGATGAAACCTTCACTCCAGTTGCTAGACTTGATGCTATCAGAATTTTGCATGGAATATCATGTCTTCAAAATTTTAAATTGTACCAAATGGATGTAAAAAGTGCTTTCATGAATGGATATCTAAATGAGAATGTGTATGTTGAGCAGCTCAAAGGATTTGTAGATCCTTCACATTCTGATTATGTGTACAAACTCAACAAGGCTCTTTATGGACTCAAACAGACACCTAAAGCCTGGTATGAATATTTGACTCAATTCCTTGTGAACAATGGTTACAATAGAGGAGGCATTGATAAGATCTTGTTTCTAAAAAAATTTCAAGAGAAGTTTGTGATTGTCCAAATTTATGTTGACGCTATTATGTTTAGAGGGATATCACAAAAAAAATGGTAGAACTCTTTGGGAAACATGCAAAAGAAATTTGAAATGAGTAGGGTAGGAGAACGTCCTATTTTTTGAGGTTTCAGATTAAACAACTGAATGAAGGAATTTTTATCTTTCAAAGTAAACATTCCAAGAACATTGTGAAGAAATTCAGCTTTGGGAAGGCTAATGTCAAAAGAACCCCTGCTCACTCATGCTAAAATGTCAAAAGATCCAGATGGAACTCAAGTTGATGAAAATCTGTATAGAAGTATCTTTGGAAGTTTGCTCTATTTAACAGTCAGTAAACCTGACATTGTATTTGTTGTTGGTGTTTGTGAAGGATGCATGAACACCCGTGCAGAAGCGAATTGTGTCCAAATTCTAATTTTTTTTTCAGAAAAAATGAAATTCAAAGGACAGAGAAACGTCTATATTTAATTCACAGCATGCTAAAATAACAAAAAAGAGGAAATTAAGGTTAGAAGAAACATACATTTGAAATCACAAATTTTTCTCGAATTCCTCTTCTTGATCACCAACACTATGGATTCCCTTTGAACATGTCAAAACCAGCAATGCCGAAAACCAAGGTTGGACACGACCACCGGATTACCTTGGTATTCTCTTTAGGGTGAGAATCCACAGTAGTTGTGGGCTTTGTGATAATTTTAGGAGAGAGAAGATTCTTTTTTAAGAGGAATTTTGCAGAAAATTATCATATTAGGAGTGGAGAGATTATTCTGTGTAAAACAACAAAGAAGAAGAGGATCCCTAAATTAACTCCCACACCCACGATTAACATGGAGAGAAATAAGGGGAGGGATTTATAACTCCCTCCCTTAATTAAATTCAAAAATTTAAAATTTAAAAACTAATTTTTTAATTTAATTTAATATGTATTTATATAATAACTAATTTACTATATATAATACATATTAAACTATATGTTATATTAACCTATTTATATTATATCATATATAATATAATCTATGATTTAATATTCTCTCAATTAACTTATAATATTTATATGAATCATACTCATATAATTAATATTTGAATCATATTCAAATATTTATTTTCTCTCAAATAAAACTTCATATTATAATATATCAAATATTATATTAACTATATCATACATAATTAATTTCCTCAATTAATTTGAACAATTCAAATTGATCCAAAATTAATTTGATTCTCAATAATCCCAGTTGAGCTACTGAGGGGGCTTTATGGACCTATAGATTGAAGCTCCAATGGTACTTGGTTAATTAATTAAACTCTTTAATTAAATTAATTAACTTTCATTAACTATCGGTCACTCCACTAAAGATTGACAGTTGCACTCTTCGCACTACAAATATATTTATGTGTCCATTAGATAAAACCAATCAACAGTGTGTTGACCCTTCACAAATTGTTCGTAAGTACAGCTGGGCCAAAATTATCATTTTGCCCCTATAGTTAAATCTAACTTCTTAAATGCCACTAATCCCTCTAATGAACAATAAGTCATAGTCCAACTATGACCAAACCTCTCTTAGACCAGGAGAGGGTGTGGCACCACATTGTTCAAGTCTCGGAATCAACCTTTAAGGGAGCAATTTCTTTACTTACTCTAACTATAGAAAATGAGTGAATTCCTTCTTATGAAGTCGCGTTCCCAGCTCCCCAATCAGACAAATCCCCAAAATGGAAGGCATATTGAATAGACGATACAGGTCACTCTCACCTATACAAATCAAAGGACAAGCAAGAGTTCACAACTCACTTGGGATTTAGGTCAAATCATCTATGGTCATCCTGGTGAAATGTAAGTCTCTTCTATCAACGATATTATATAGCGAGACTAATCATTTCGTGGTCCGACCTTATATAAAATTTTTGTATAGAACACCCTCGCTCACATGTCTCCACATGAATAATCAAGATCAGATCATTTGTAGTATTTTACAACAATTGTAATAACTATAAAGCAGGTCATGTTCATAGTGTTACCAGATTAAGGTACCCAACCTTATTCATCTACTACAGATCATTTAAGTAATCGCTTAAACATGATCCACCTGTATGTCTCCATATACATGTATAAGTTACACAAGATAACCTTGGCTCTTAGTTTATTAGTTTTGTGGGTTAATGCTACTAAATATCAAATAAAATATCTCTTATTTTATTAGATAAATAAATTATTTGTACATTACAATTACAAACTAGGGCATCAACCCCAATAGTTTGTGCTATATATCAGTCTTGTCCCAAGACCAGACACTTTCTTAGTGCTAAAAAAATAATCAAATATATCAATGACATGAGTGATTATGGTTTATTATACACTTTTGATACAAGTAGCTCCCTAGTTGGCTACTGTGATGCAGATTGGGTTGGAAGCTCTAAAGACAGGAAAAGTACATCTAGAGGTTGTTTCTTTCTAGGCAATAACTTGATTTTGTAGTTTAGCAAGAAACAAAACTGTGTTTCTTTGTCAACAATAGAAGTTGAATACATTGTTGCAGAGAGTAGCTACACTCAACTGATATGGATGAAACAGGTGCTACAAGAGTATGATGTTCCACAAGATGTCATGACTCTTTATTGTGACAACATGAGTACGATTAATATATCTAAAAATCTTGTTCAACACAGTTGCACTAAACACATTGACATAAGACATCACTTTATTTTTGACCTCGTGGAGAACAAAAAAATTATTTTGAAACATATCAACAAAAAAAAAAAAAAACAAATTGCTGACATTTTTACAAAGACATTAGAGGTTGCTCGTTTTGAGGCCCTGAAAGTTACTTTGGGCTTGTGTGTTGTGCAATCATAGCAATTAGTCTATTGGGCCTTTCTTAGAATCCTGTGGGCCAAAGTGTTAAGCCCATTCGATTATTGTGCTTAATTACTTAATTAATTATGGAGTGTGTGTAAGTTGTGTTCAATTTCAAATTCCAATTTGAATTTATTATGGTGTCAGTTATTTCATTTTAGGCTTTCAAGTTCAATCGTGGATATGTTCTCTCAAAAAAAGGTTCATCTTCATCCTTACTTACTACTTGAAGCCCACTATAATGGTGAGTACTCATCAAGTACTCACATCTGAAGGCAAAATGGTTTGATATAAGGAAAAAGCTCAACGAAAGCCACTTGTCAAGAAGGATGTTCCACCTTCTTCAACAAGTGAGTATGATGTATAGAGTGTGTGGTGTTCCTAAACCAAATAAAGGCATTGGGGTTCCTCCTTCCACTACAAGGAAAAGACGTTTAGGCACTGGTACAACACCTGCTAAAAAAGAGTAAAAAAAAAAAAAAGGTTAGTTCTTCTAATTTGACCATCAGTGATCATGTTGATCAAAGCAGAAATTCATCCAGAAAATGCCCAAACCACATCTAGCGGTTCATTAGAATCCATGCAAGATTTTTTTTTTGTTTTTAATCGATCTCTGAGGGAAATTATTCTGAGTATGGGGCATCCCACTTTGGTTAGGATTTCTAAAAATATGGCCAGTGTGGTTATTCCTAAGTATACTGCTATTGAAAATACTATTTAGTCTAATGTTTTTCTGGGTCTGAAAAACATTGTGATAAGGAAGGCTTAGATAAGGTTAATAAAATAATTACTAAAAATATTGTTTCTAAAAGCCAGCCATCTGAAATTGGGAACAATGTGAATGTTTCTGTTAATATTCCTGTGTCTTTTTTGGTACTAGTGAATAATTCTACTGAAATTAGTATTCTTGAAAGTGTATTTGAAAATGTTGATGTTGTGCCTAAAACATCTATTCCCCCTGAAACAGAACATATTGAGGTTGTTAATCTTAGGGATCATGTCTCTATTGATGAAGGAAAGTATGCTACTGTAAGTAAGGATTGTGTGTGTGATCATGATGTAGAGGAAGAGTCTGATTCTAATGATGATATTTCTTTGTTTGAAATGGCTTTCAAGAAAACTGTGAATGTTACAAGTGTTGACGATACATCTTCTGAAACATCAGAGTCTAAGTTTGATCAGTCTGACTCTGAAGAAACTCTGCTTCTCCAGAAGAGTGGGATTTGAAAAGTTCTTCCGATGATGGTAACTCTGTTCCAGTTTGGTTCATTCAAGCTTCATTTAAGTTCAAAGGGAAGAAACTCATTTCTTCAAAACCTACTACATCAAATGTGTCATATGTTTTATTAGACGGCATCTCTTTTCATATTGAGGTAAGGGTTAGTATGTGGAAATTTGTGGTTAAAGGAAAAATTCTTGATGAAAAGAAATTATCTAATAGAACTCGAGATTGCTTTGATCTTGTGAATCTTATTCTCAAAGCTCAACTTGATAAGAATGTACTAAACTTGGGACCATTCTACCCTCAAATTGTGAGAGAATTCATTGTCAACCTGTCTCCAGAGTTTGACAATCCCAATAATCCTGACTTTCAGAAAGTTAATATTCAAAGGCATCCATTTATCTTCTCTACTGATCTCATTAATAAAATACCTCAATCGATTGCTTCCTATTAATGTATCTGAACACCGTCCATTGATGAGGGAGTTAGCATTTGAATTGACAAATGGGGTGAGGTCTTCTTAGCTGAGGAAAGGGCAGTTGTCAAATGCCATACTTAGTACCAAATACATTGTCTTACATAAGATTTTGATCTTCAACTGATGTCCTTCCTCTCATAAATAAGGTCTTTCTGTTTCACTCGTCACCTTATTATATTAGATTCGGACTGGAGTTCAATTCAATTAAGGCAATTTTATATTTAATCAAATTTAGAGCCACAGTGGATCTCAAGCATTGAAATTGCCTATCTGCTATTCTCGATTAATTTGTGGAATTTTGGTTGCTCGGAAACCATACTTGATTACAACTGAAGAACCTGTTGGTCCTGCTCCTGCTCTTACATCAATCAGTCTCAAACTATTGCAAAATTATCATGTCCATGTCCTTGTTGCTTCTTCTTCTACATCCAATGTTGATGGCCTCAGTCAGGCTTTGATTGAATCTCTATTTGGCAGCCGTGTTTTGCATCTCCTATTAAACGAATCCAAAGATATTGATGTTCAGCTTTAGAGACTTCAAGAGCGCAAAGCAACTATTGATGAGATGTTACAAACAATGATTGTGACATTGGCTAAGTTTGGTTCAGTGTCTTCTTCTCAATGACAGAACTAATTCTTTTTTCACACCGAAAGGGGGAGAAAATTTGACAAACTAACTAGTTAATAAACCATTTTTTTGCTGCTAGAAAAACTATTATTTTGCTACTTGTGGTTGTGGGCTGTTGGTGACAGGATTTTATTTTGCTTTGTGTTGATGTTTTTGCTAATCGGTTGATACTTTATTTTGATTAGACTACCTTCCTTTAATGACTCTCTATTAATATGATTTTGCCTCAAAAAAATATTAGCCAAGGGAAGATTGTTAGAGATTTGTTTATTGTCTTTGTATTTTTCTAAGCAACTTATGATGGTTTTGTAGTTGTCACGAATGAAGTCTTAGCATCTGCCTCGAACATTACTATTTCCTGCAGAATATTTTTCTTTCCTAATCTGAAATTTATATGTAGAATATTGTTATTTCCTAATCTGAGAAATCTCAAAATAAGTATTTTGATCAATATTTTCCTTATTTATGATGGATCTTATTTTGACAAAAAGGAAACTATTTTTCTGGAAATTTTTTCCTTATTTGGCCATAGTTTTAAAAGAAAAATTTTGGCCCTCATTTAGGGTTGTCGCATTTGTTTATTGTGAGGAATGTATTTGTTCTTATGGTTGTTTTGTTCAACAAAGTATTTTTTTATCTTTGCTTACTATTTTCTAATGTGCAACGTCATTGTGTGAATTGTTCAATGACGTGAAGATTATTCTGTCCTAGGGGGAGCCTAAGGCACAGTTTGGATTATCGGTCTTAGAGGAGCCTAAGACTTTATTCATTGAGAAGAATTTCTCAAGTCTTAGGGGGAATCTAAGGTGTTATTTATCGAGAAGGGAGTTTTGAAGACTTAGGGGGACCTAAGTTCTCATGTGAAGGGAGTTCACTTAGTTACAAGGAAAATAATCAAATGGAGAGGAGTTTCACACACTGTCAGAAGTCAAAGTGTTCGACACTAATATTATTACAATTTGGGGGAGTCTAAGTACAATTGAGAGGGAGTCTCACATCTATGGAGAGTCTAGGTGACTAGTGAGTTGGCTCTACGTGAGTTATTGTAGTAGTGGTTAAATTACAAATAAGTACTACATTGTAACTACTTGACTCTTTAATATTAATGAATTATCTTTCTTGGGCACACTACACTAAAGATGTAGGTAGTTTGTCGGTAAATTGGGTTACCAATTTTTGTGTGCTTACTTGTTTTCTTGTTGTTAGTATTTTTGTTATTATAGTATTTGTCAGTACTTTCTGTTTAACATCCATATTTCGAGTGATGAGTCATACTATTGTTTTTTTAATTATGTACGATATTGTAAAAGTTTTTCTTCTCATTGACTATATTTATGGTCTCCTGTTTGATTTCAATGTTATAAAGGATTTGTCGAATTGTTTTATTTTAGCCATACTTTTCTTTGAGGACCTTTGAAAGTTTTAATAATTTGAAATGTATATTCTACTTTGTTTTCACTAATTACAAAGGAAATCGCCTTTGTCCACAACATCTAAAAGCAATAGTGATTTTTCGTTGTTTGATATTGATCCACAGTTGCAATTCCTTCTAAAATTATATTTGGTTATTTTGAATCTATTGGTACAAACAAACAAAGGTACCAATTGTTTATATTTATTTTACATTAATTTTTTACCAACGTTGGGTTCTACATTGCAATTATTGTAAATAAGTTAATCGTGAAAATTTAGGAAGTATATACGTCAAATGAACTACTTTGAAACTTAGATAACTCTACAAAATGTTTTCAACATCTTGTGCCACGTGGTTAGGAATGTGAGAAAATCATTGTTTTGTAGATTTTATGTGATTTTGTTAATGGATTGATTTATTCTCGTTTATTTGTGATTTTCACCTAAAAATATTGAAGAAGTTTGTGTTCCTGAAGATTGTCCATATCCATGTTTAATATCAAATTGTGAAGTACATCTAGGTTTACTGATGTGACCAAATCAAGCTTTACTTTGGTTATCCCTCAAGTTACATGGCTCAGTATGATCATCCAATGAAGACATGGTGTGAATATTACGTGTTGGGATAGTTACAAACCCAAAGTTTTGACTGGTTGAAATGGGTTGATCGGTTAGCGATACAAATAATGACATCCAGGATGCATCACTTCCTTCTAAAAAAAGCTAAGATATTCATCATTGATTATGTCAATCGGAGGAGTTGGAACCAATAAATTGTAACAACATTTGCTGTGTATATTAAACATATCCGGATCGATATTCAGTCATTGGTGCATAATACTCACTAATTCACTAATTGTTACATCATTTCTGACTTTCAAAGCTTTCATATGACCTCCAATATTATTTCTTCCGAACTCATCCCAATCCCCACCATATCGTACAAAGATGCGAAGTACCATCATTGATCTGCAATGGGATAAGAAAATCTTAAGCAATGTCCCATAAAAGTTTAAGAAATCGCCCATAATTGATACGTGATCACCCAACTATTTATAAGTATAGTAAATATCGTAAAGGCAGATGTAGTAGGGGTTGCATCGCTTAGTATACAATATGCCATCATATAAATATCTAAACGATCGTTAAGACACTTATACAGTATTTCATTGTCGTTTATAAATTATTACACGATCGTCTATAACTTACTACACGATCATCTAGTAATTCATTAATGATCGTTTATATTGTAATGAATGATTATGTATATATTACTTTACAATCGTTCATTTAATGTTAATCGACACTTATTATGAAAGCGATATGGGACAAGAAATATTGAATATCACTTACATTCTTTCCGTTTCTAAATCTGACGATGAAAGCGATCGACGAGGATGTTGGATTGAAACTCTAAGATAACACTCCAAGAGAACAATGGAAGAATTTCGTGGGGAGTTCGACAGAAAGTGAATACTAAGAGTGACCTTCCATTAGTAGAATATTAGTTTGGAATAAATTCTGTTGGTAGAATATTAGTTGGAAATAAATGCTTTGATGAAATGTTGGTGTTGTATTGAATACATATTGAATGCATGAGAAATGGTTGAAGGAAGAAGATGGAAGGCTTTTGTCTGAAGGCTTTTTAAAATTGGGGTTAATTTTGAAATTTTTCCTGGACAAAAGATTAGTGTAGAAGAGTTTTTAGGAAGAGGTTATTGGTAGAAAAGTTTATTTTTGGGTCATTTTGTGAAATTTTCTAATAAGGAAGAATACATAAAGGGAAGATGATGTTGCAATCTTTTTTTTAATATATATACATTAGTTAAAAAAATATTTTAATATCCTTACTTTGAGTGTTTATTTGTTTAATTTTAGTTCATATCTAATTTTAATAAATCTTAAATTAAGGCATTTGAGTTAATTATTAAAATTAGTTAAATAATAGTCCTCATGAATGCAAGAAAATACAGTATTTTATTGTGTTTTCAAATTTTCTAGCGATTTCTGAGTTAATAAATTCAAAATTTTAAGTATATAAATTAAAATAGACATTTAACTAAAATATATGAACTAAAATTGAAAAATTGAATAAATTAGATCCTATAATGTATTGTGTTCTTATTATATGGTTAAAAATAATAGCTTTTTTTTCTTCTTTTCAAGTTTTAAATAAGTTGGTTGTTTATATTTAGGGTGATAGTAAGGATATACATAGGTTGGATTTGGTTGTAGCATTTTTGGACCAACTCGAAAATTCTGATTGGTTAAGTTGCCAATCCAAATGATCCAAACATGGTCTTGAATCCGATCCAATTCAACCCGCAAAATTCAAATTGAGTTATGTTGGGTTGTCAGGTTATTATTTTTTTTTTTAATTTAAAATACTTAAATTTATCTACAACACATATCTAATAACTAAAATCTCATAAAACTAAATTCTTACCTACCAAATATCTATAATATCTATTATGAATTTTATACAAAAACAAACATTCTTAGAAGAAAAACATAGAGAATTCACAAATTCATCCATTCTAAAAGAAATATTTTATTAATATATTATATGTAATTCGAATTGAGTTGGGTCATTTCAATTCTTTTTATTCAAGGGAAATTGGAGCGTGTGACTAATTTTAGGGTTTCATTTTGAAAAATGGGAAAACCGGTAAATCTTAAAAAATACCTGTTTTACCCTTGTAAGTGTAGAATCATAAACAATGATGAGGTTTTATATACAGGGTAATTGTTGATATCTTAGTTCTCTACTTTTCCTCTAATCGATTCATGATAAGTGTACATATTATTTAATATTTAGTCACTATGTTAGCTGTTATTTTGATAGTACTTGACTTGCCTTTAGTTAGTTTGTATGTCCGAAATATTAAATATAATGTAAGTGTAGAGTTTTATCAATAATCAAAATATAAATACAGTGTAAATGGAGAACTTAACTGGTATATAAATACAATGTAATTTGAAAACTTGATTAATAATCAAATTAATTATATTATAATCTAACAGATTCAATTTCAAAACTAAAAAATGACCGTCATTCAGTAATTTTTGCCCTCTTTTGGAATTTAAATTTATTTTTAATATTAAAATTAAATTTTGATAACTACTTCATGAATTGATTTAAAATAAATCGATCTCTTCCTCATTTTTCTCCCTAATTGATTCAAATTAGCTATTTGTTTTTATTTGATTTAACCACTTTTCAAAAATATTCAAAATTAATCAATATTTAATTTTTTATCACCATTTGAATTTTAGTTTATAATACATCTTTAGATTTTATATTATTTTATTCATTTTTATTATTTTAAATTCAGATTAATTTTTTTTATTCTAATTAGGATTTTATGTAATATTTTATATATATGATCATCTAACAAACGGTACATTTCATTTAAATTTGATCATTTTTTGTATTTTTTAATTACCTTTTATTCATTATCATCTTATTATATTATTATATCATTAATTTGTCTTTTTGATGAACAAATAAGGATTCACTTTTGCAATTTTGCTATTTTTATTAGGCCTCTACAACGAGTTAAGCTTCTTTTCTAGGTTTTGTGGCTGATGAAGTTATAAATACAATGAAATTGTTGAACCTTATGAAAACAAAATTATGAATACAATGTAATTGTAAATAAACGAACTCATTTTTGTCCCCAACAAAAACTTACTGTTTTTTCTCTCCAATTTATATTTGAATTTATTTTTTATTATCAAAATTTGATTTTATCCAACTAACTTTTGATTTGTTTATATGTTTGTTACAAATTCAATTGTATTTAAATATTTTTTAATTATTTTATATATATTGTTATCAAATTAATTTGGTCCCTTTTTTTTCTTTATATTCTTTATGTTTTCAATTTTTCATATACAAACACATAAAAATGAATTCTTATTATTACTATCCTTATTATTATTATTATCATCATCATTATTATTATCATCATCATCATTATTATTATAACAAAAAATCCTAAATCTTATCTTCTTCATCTTCTTCACTTAGTCGCCCCAAAATCTCATTTTCTCCTTTGCAATCTCATTTTTCGATCATTGGTTCAACAACTCTTTCTTGAATTCTATCGTCTTGACTAGCTTTTAACGACCACTCTCACAAGGTTGCCGACCTTTTTTCGCTCGCAAACAAGTTTTCCGCTTTTGTTTATACTTTGAAATCATTTTCAACAATGACGTTTTGGAATTTATAGTGTTCAAGGTTGGTTTTCAAGATCATATGAGCAAAATGGTGACATGATGAAACTCCTTATTATCATACTTCCAATGGTCACGATCGACGGGTCGTCATCTCCCACTGGAAGCATTAAAGACCATATTGGGTGTGAAATGTTTAGATACTATGTATCTTGGTTCTAGAATGTCGATATAGTATTCATGTTGTTTTTTGGAGCTGTAAATCTTTGCATTTTCATTTGTACTTAATTTTGTTATTTTAGGGTAGTTTTATCATTTACTAATTAGTATTTTCTATTATATAAATTCGTTTTACTATTTTTATAATTTTGAAACCTTTTTGCCATTTATTCAAATGAAAATTTAAAATTTATTGTATCTCTTGTCAATCCTTTATTCAACCCTAGATCCAATCCAATCCAAGAAAATTTTAAAAATTCAACCCAACCTAACTTTTAACAAACCCAACTCAACCCAACCAAATCCTTATGGTTTGGATTGAATAATCACAGTTGTTGAATCATTTGAACACCCCCTAAATGATAGAGTGATATTGGCATATGTTCTGAATGAGATTTAAGTTGCGTAAAAGTTTTAGCTAAAATGTAAATATGGTAGAAAGTAGAAATATACTAAAATTTAAGGATAGAAATCAGATGAAAATCAAATATATTCATTAATCAGGACTTTGTTTCATACTCATTTGGTTGAGTTTGAGATAAATTTATAAACAAGACTCTACATCTTAAAAGTCCTATTAAAAACTATGTCAAATTTCAAAAATAAAAAACATATGAAAAAACAAGCATAATTCATAGATACTTAGATTTGAGAAAGTACCACTAAATTTTAGAGTAGTAATACTAACAATATTAAATTTTTAAATGTAGGGATTCATATGATATTATTAAAAATATATATATACTAGAATCAAATGGGTACTAGTACTTTTTCGGAAATATGAGTAGTTCTCTTCTCCACCTATCTCCACTTATTTAAGAAAAATATTTGTAAAAATTTTCTTCCTATAGATTTTTGGGATTAGATTAAATTAAATTAAAGGAAATTTTACACTAATGTCAAATTATTTACAAAAATAACAAAAAAAAATACTAATAGACTTCTATCAGCATCTATCCGTGATAGACTTTTCTATAATAGACTTCTATTGACCTCTATAAAAAAATAAATAAAATTTTGCAATCCCTAGATTTAAATCTATTTTAGGTGATTTTGGGCTATTTTAAATTATGAAATAAAGTGAAAATAATTATAAATCAGGATCTAAATTGATAAGAAAAAAAATCAAGAACGCTTCTTTGACAGTTAAAGAATCCAAATTTAGCAATTTTCTCTTTTACATGCAAGGAACGAACAAAAAGCCTCGATGAAATCTTACATGCAAGGAACGAACAGCACGCAGCAGAAGCAAAGGAAAGAGGTCCAAAAGTGGCAAAAATATAATAGCAAATCTAACGGCCAAAAAATATATCAAAATTCTTCCACAGTTGGATTTTTTTCCCCTATCTTGATTTGTTATTATTAAGGAATCACTATAATCACAAGCTTGTAAGCCTTACATGAATGTTGTTTATGGAAAACTCATACCTTGTGGGCAGGACCCGTCGCTTTGGACCCCTTCGACAACCAATAATTTTACACGTATTTTTTACTGTCACTTGCTGAATCTTTCTGGAGCCAAATATTTTACAATCTACTTAGCTGAATCTTTCTGCTACCTCGCTTGGAGCGGAGCTTCCGAGAGTGTAGGGTTGATGATCAGCGACATTTTTCTTGCTAGGATGGCCGCATTTGGTCTCTGCGAAGTGCGTGCTGGAGCTCAACAACTTGCAGCCTCTGTTCGAGCGGCAACAAGTTAAGCTGTTCGGGAGTTAGATTCAAAACTTGTTGCAGTAGTACAGACTCGACATTGTGGGGAAGCTGGTGGAAGACCAAAAAACATAAGTGCTAGTTTATTTCAGGTTGTGATTCAGAAGATCAATCAATCAACTTCACCAGAAAGCAAAGATCTTGCCATAGTGATGAATGGAACTTACTCCAAGAGATTAACATATCTAAGTAGAAAATTCATAATCTATAGGAACAAGAATTTGAAGCATGATGATTTGGCTATGAATCCAATTACATAGAAGGAAAATGTTGATGTTATTGAACTAATACTAATTGATGTTATTGAACTAATACTAATGGCCATACAAAATTCTCAACCCACATCCATGATGCTATTATGCCATGAGCAATTTGGGTTAGACTTGGAACTAAAACAAGATACTCCAGTGAGAATTCACCTATAGTAATATGAACCAGATGTTTCTTAATTCGCTTATCAATTATCTCAGCAAGAGTTTACTAATTTTCCTTGATTTGAGCAATTAAAATTTTATCTGTACTGTTGCTCTTATGAATGAAAGTAGTTGTGGTTCATACTTCATCTCACTGAGATAGTTTTATGCTTTCAGGATTAACCATTGAATTTAGTAAAAGATAGGATAAAGATCATACAGTTTGGAAGGGCAATTGGAAAAATATATATATATAAACCTTGCATTGATCATTTTCTTGTAGCGTGAGTTCAATGTGACTTTTTAGCTAATTAAAAGTACTTCTAGTGTATTCATTGAAAAGTGATTTTGAAAATTCTAAGAATGTTTAGATAAGTAGCATGTCATTTAAAATCACTACCCTTTCTAGAGATCTCAAACTCAAGCTCATTCTAAATACGTCAAAATACACTTGAAAATACTACTCTAATCCTTTATAATGCTTAGTGAGTCTAATTTCTCAAAAGATAAAGTATACACATACACAGCTCTTCTACATGACGAGCATTGCGAACTAGAAAAAGCCAATTCAGAATCAAACAGAGAACTATAAAGAACAAAATCAGATAGAAGAATGGAAATTGCAGCTAATGCTATCAATGCAACCAAATTATTATGAATAAGAAAGTAAGTAAATATTTTCAATTAATAAATCAGTACCAATGAAGTTGGTTTCTCAGAGTGTTGCGTTCCCGCCAGATTGGGATCTGAGGAAATTCCAAGTTGTCCAGATCCATTGGTACCTAGTGATGCACTTAGACCTCCTGCTGAGAAAGGGCTGCCTTTTCCATCCTCTAATTTTATTTGCTTTACAGGCCGATTAGTTGTTCCTGAAAAGCCGTGAAGTACATTTCTTTTACCATCCACACCAAGAGGAACTTGAGAAGACTTATCAACATCACTGCCCACAATCGGAGATGCACCATATGCGGTGGAGGGTCCAGGCTGTTATGAAAAGCAAGTCAGAAACAAGAAGACAATACCTTTAAAGAGAAGGGGGGAACAGAAAAACGAAAAGATTTAAAATTTAAATATTAAAAAAAAAATTAAAAAATGACTTCTGAACCAAGGGGAGCAAGCTCCAAGTCTTTTTTAGATACTACAGAGGATCTTATTAAATTTTTCGAGCTAGCAGCAGGTTCCTTGTTTGTGTACGGTTTTGATTTCAATTACCCTCCCCGACCTTTGACTCTTTTGAGCATTCTTTTGAGCATTAGTCTCTTTTTCATTGCTTCTCTTCAATGAAAAGTTACGTTTCTTGTTATTATTAAAAACTAAAAAGAAATAAAAATGAAAATAAAACTCTTGATAGTGGTTTGATGGTGGTTAGTAGCTTTGAAGGAGTTGAAGAAACTTCTTTATTATCTAACTGGAGTTGTTTTGGATCTCTTTTCCAGAGTTGTCATTTGGGCAGCTGTGCCGGTTATGCCTTCAGATGGTCAGATTTTTATCTTTATTGGTTTTTTGGTCATGCAGTTTTTTTCTGAGATATTGGCTGATTCTTCCCCGGATGCTTTGGTCTTAAAATTTGTGTTGTGACTTTTTGTAACTTATGGGGTTTTTACTTTAATGGTTTGCTGGTTTGTTCTTCCACGTTTGTTCTCTTTTTTTCATATATGAATGAAAATTTTGTTTATTCTCAAAAAGACAAAGAAAAAAGGAAGAAATGATAAGTAAGCATATAAACAGATAATAGAAGACTACAAACATTGTTAAGCAAAGCCTCATTTATTGATCATAAGGAGTTTCTCATTAAGTGGACACATACACATAGAGAGAAATAAAACATCAACGTAAAAGTTAGTTGCATTATTGTTTCTCCTCCACATTTGCATTGAGTTAAAGCTTAAAATTAACTTGTCATTCTATCAAAGGAAAACTTCACGGTTGGGAAGCAACTTTTGCTATTATACTGGCCTTACCTGCTCTCCAAGTAAACTATAAAATGAAAAAGAAAAAGAAAAAATCCTATAAAAACATTGACACCTATGCTCTAGTTCTAAGAAAATTATATATTAAACTACAAAATGAAAGGTTTTTTTTTTTTTTTGTGTGTGTGTGTGTGTGTGGGGGGGGGGTGGGGGGGGGGGGTGTGGCGGGGGGGTGGCCATATAGTAGAACCTGAAAGTCTGCATCTGATAAGGAAGGATGAGGCAAAAGAGAAGGTTTAGCTTCTGGGTTAGCAATATGAGCGTTATGCCCAGGAATTAAAGCCCCACCATGCCCCGAATATTGTTGAGGAGGACGCATATGCTGCTTTAAAGAAGAGGAGGTGGGCACCTGAACCTGTTGCCTAACAGATATATTTCCCTGCAAACTTATGGAAGGAAGCGACGAGCCTCCAGGTATTCCGGTCAAAGAGCCTTGTAAAGCGTGTGATGGCTGAATTTGAGATTGAAGTGGAGGCCGGGATGCAGAAAACTGATGGGGAGCCAAAGGATTTTGGGGCGTGAGAGACAATTGAGTTTCTTTTTTGGGTACAAAACCAGTTTGCATCCTGTTAGGTGCAAGAGGGGGTAGCCCTGGTTGAATTTGAAGAGATGATGGCTGACCCTGCTGAATTTCATGCAAAGGAAGCCGAGTATGAGTCGAAGGTTGCCATAAATTAGGCTTCTGCAACTGCAACAATCAAAGAAGGGGAATGGTGCGTGAGAAAATCTTAACAGTTATAAAGCACACACACAAATGATAATAGTAGTAGTAGTAATAATAACAATATGGGCGGTGAAGAGAAATACCACTTGTGGAGTGACCATTCCAAGCATTATCTGTGACTGCAAACAAATTTACAGAAAAAAGGGAAAAGAAAGATGTTTAGCTGACGTTGCATACAAGAAGAGTTGTAGTCCATGAAATTGGGAGGAAGAAGAAAGTTGTCAAAGAAATAACTAATAAGGTACAACTGAAAATATAAACATATTGCAGGACTCGTCTTTCCCAAATATTTATTTGAAGTCTTCTCGCTCCCTTTCTCTCTCTAAACAAAGAACTATTTTGATTCTTACAACATTGGTTTGCAACCAAAATTTAAAACAAAAATTGGTTCTGAGATTAGGACATAAAGAAGCTTTAAGGCATAAAAGTTAAAAATACATATATATATATTAAAAAAAAAACACTAACAGCAAAGAGCAGCTCAACTTAAATCTGATGAGAAGGTTCCAGGTGTGCACTTCGCATAATAGTATTCTAGAAGCTTCACATAAGACAAGTTCATCCAATTATGTCCTTGCAAAATTTTCTTCAAAGCGGAAAGAGAGGGTCCTCTAGTTAAAGAGCCATCTGCTAAAAGAAGCGTGTGTGACCGAAATGTTCTATAAAGGAGTGTTTCTTTTGCAATTAGATCTTTTATTCTATTAACATATGACGCACACTAGCAATGAGGGAAATTCCTTGCACATAATTAAGGGAGCCATTGAAAGGTGATTAACCAAAAACGGCGACCACCCAAGCAAATGAGAGGCAAGAACACTTTCAATTCCCCTCAAAGCCTTCTTTTCTTCCACACTTAACAAGTGCTTTGATTGGTCTGTCTCGATCAAAGAATTAAGAGCTGACACTTCTGGAGATGTCATCTTCCATAAAAAATGCCAAAAATAAAACGATGTTTCTTATCTCAACGATATAATTCCCAATCTAGGGGATTCCGGTCGTTTTAATTTTTCTCAATGAAAGCTTGGTTTCTTAAAAATTTGTAATTCACACTGATGTGCACATCAACCTATAAAACTTAAATGCATGCGAAAAAATAGGAGTGAGTGCTTTATATATGTGCATACACATTCTCAACATCATTTATGAGGATGAATGACGATCATGTATGGTTATGATCTACGTTGGTTCCCTTGACATCTACAAAACCAATTGGATTCAACCAGCTTCCTTCAATCTCATATTTTATTCATGTCATAAAGAACTCCGAATAGATTTTTCTTTTCTTTTCTCCAGCTTATTGTTAACCAAATAACTATTAAAGTAGAAACTAGCATAAACATGGTGGCCATATATGATGTTGGTTCAATCCATGGTGGCCACCTACCTAAGAATTAATTTCCTATGAGTTTCCTCGAGACCTAAATGTTGTAGGTGAGACGGATTGTCCTGTGAGATTAGTCAAGGTGCGCGGAAACTAGCCCAGATACTCACAGATATCAAAAAGAAAAAAAAGGATTGCATATAGAAGTTGACACATATAGATAATAAGGTCATAAGAGTAAGCGAGCATAAATTCATCAACATGTCTTTCATGCAGAGATATTGGAATTGGACACTGAACTGAGAAATAATTAGTAGGAATTAGGAAAATAATATTCTACAGAAAAGGAAAGGGGAAAAAAGTCGGGGAAAAAAAAAGAAGAAGAAAACAAGATATTATGGAGGATATCCACGCTTGAAGAAACTACAAAGGAGGAAAGGTAAATAAGTACCTGGAAAAGAGCTTTAGATAATTGTGGTCTTGCCAGCAATAGCTGACGAGCCAAATCCTTGTTTTGTGTAGCCATTGCCTAAGTCCAAACAACGTACCAATCAACAGGAGCCCTTCGGAAAAACAAGGAGAGAGGAGGGAACATACTCAAAAGGTTACCTTTAGCCCTGACATAACTTCAGTAAGCTGACTCCTAGAAAGTTTAGCCAGATGTAAAGTTAAAGGATCATTGGGCATTGTTGCACTCTGCAAAGTATTCTGACTAGACGCCGCTTGTGCACCCCCAAGGGATCCGGCCATGACGGCTGCAGCAGTTATAGCTATATGAAGACCAATTGGTTGATGTTGACTGGATTCCCCTTGGGGTGTTGGGCCACCTAATTGTTTTTAGCATCTTTAATGTTAACACAAAACTTAAAGAAAACGGTCGATAATATTGCATAACCCATAAGGCAAGAAAACATTTAAGATGGAGAAAACTAACCAGCATTTGCAACCAATCCAGGTCCACCACGACCCTGACAGAAGGCATGAAAATTGTTCAAATCAAATCATAATTAACATGCTACACGTAGTCAAGATATATTGGTGGAAGGGCACATAAAAGGAAATTTTTTATTTTTCAAAATATTCTGATTTCAAATGCATAGTTTCAGCAATTTGACAAGTCATTTGATTGGAAGGGAGCCTAATAATAACTGAAGAAAAAGTAGATGCAGCTGAAGACTCAGTTGAGTATTTGATTTTTGGAATATTTCCTTTGGATTTATGAATTCTAGATGGCTTTTATAACTTCAGTTTTTAACTCGGAGGTATACTTAACAAAAGAACTTTTCCAATAAAAGAAAATTACCAACTAAATTTGTCTTTTGACCTTTTCAAATAAAAACATTAGTTCTATGTAGAACTTTCAGTTTCAAAGAAAAAATACTTCTGGAAGGACATTGGCAACATTTGGAAAAAAAAAATCCTATCGTCGAAAAATTCACAAGTACCAATATATATATAGATAGATAGATATATTTGTAAGAAACCAAACTTTCATTATGAAAGAATGAAAGGAATACAAGAGCACACAAAGGAGTCCAACAAAAACAAGAAGGCCAACAAATATGAAGGGCAAGAGGGAGCCCAACAGTAACAACAGAAAGAAGCTCCAATCTAGCAACAAGATGGCAAGATAATAATTACAAAAGAGTATATTAATCGAGGCTAGTAACGAGTCGTTAAACCTAGCCCCCTCCCATCTATCCTCACTCAATCTCTCCACCTCCCTAGAAAACCTATTAATCCTCTCAAATATTTTTATTCTAGTAAATACATGTCAGAAGTCAGGAAAATATCACAATCTTCTATATAGATAGATAGATAGATAGATTGGTATAATCAAATTCAGAAATCTAATCCAGGCATCCAAGAAGGTTACTAAAGCAATCCAACATATATTTGAATCCATTTTGAACATGAAAAACAAAAATATCAGAGTAAAGACTGCAAAACAGCCTCCTTGGAATCTGTTTTTTCAACTACTGGTTGAAAATTACTCTAAGCAGAGTAATGAAAGGAACCTCCGAGGTTTTAAAAATTAAATCAATTTAATATTTACAGCACATTCCTTGAAAATATTGGTAGCGTTGTAATCCAAAACCCCCCGATGTAACTAGCTGGATGGACAAGAATAGTCAATGAGTCAAATTGCAAGAGGTTTCACCTGTTCTCTATTTCTGTCTGCCCCCTTGTCATTCTCAGCAAAATCAACTCGTAACTGCCGGCCATTAATTTCATAACCTTGAAGATTACGACGAGCACTCAATGCTGTTTCTTCATCCTTGTACTCACAAAACCCATAGCCCTTTGGTTTTCCAGTTTCCCTATCGATAACTAATCTAAAAAAGGAAGGAACCATTAAATTTAACTTTAAAATAGATTGGGAAACAATACCTGAAATGATAAATTAATATGTTATTCAAATTCCTTTTGGATAAGAGACTTGACGTTAGAAAACAATGGTTCTCATGATTGATGTCCTGCACTTGGTTTATTTTCTTTTTCCTTTTTTTTTTTTTTTTTTGGGATAGGAAACTTAGAAGATAAAGATTTTCAAGAATGGCGTACTGGAGTTAATTAAAAGTTACAGCTTCCATTGTGCTCAAATTCCAAAAGTGTTACATTAATTCATTTTTTACAGAATAGAGAAAGACTTCTTATCATGCACACTATACCATGACAGAACATAAAAGGATTGTCTATCTATAAAGAGATATAACAGTACACTACAATTTTAATCCAAGTATACACTGGCATTCCACTACACCCCCTCAATCAATCAGACCAGACATAGGCAAATTATCAGTCATGCCATAGATTTAACTAGAGAATATACATCACAGTCGATAAAAACCAACCATCTTTGGCAACTGACCTAAAGAAAACAATTAAGAACCGAAGGCTCAGCCCTTGGCTACCTTGGCAGTGGGCAGACAGTAGACAAAACCTAGAAAAACGAAGGATCCTATTCTAGAATGGCATAGCCACTTAATCTGCACGAGATAGACAATGGCAGAAGTAAAGCCCCGAAACAAAACATAGAAGAGGAATAAGAGAAACAGAGGTACAAAATCCACGCACAGAGGAGAAAACGATGAAGGCTAGAAAGTAAAAAGCAAGGAAACTACAGAAAGTTCAAGGAGATTTTAGAAATAATAATTTTTTTTTAAAAAAAAAAAAAAAAAATCCAACTTTACGGCTTCAATCTCATTTTAGATCCTAAATTTCAATTCAATATACATTTTAGATTCATTTCCCGTAAAAAAAAAAAAAAAAAAAAAGAGCAGAGAACACAGACCTGAACGACACTACAGGCCCAACTTCTTGGCAGATTTCTATAAGCTGCTCTTCAGTAGCATCATAAGGTATATTCCCAACTGAAATCAAAATTTAACAACACAATAAAACGCAAAGAAAACCACCAGAAACCAAATCACCAAAAAGAAAAATTCAATCGCGGTCCAGATTAATAAAAGCGAAGAACAATTTAGAGCAAAACAAAACGAAATAAGAAACAACACTAAAGAATCAGCAAGATATACAACTCAAATCCGTCATTCTCAACATACACGAACAGCTCCCCATCAAATCAAAACGCAAAAACAGAGAAACAAAATTAACAATGAAAAGAAAAAAAGAAGAAGAAGAATACAGAACACACCGAAAACACAACGATGCTGAGAGGAGGCCATGAATCAACAGAAGAAGAAGAAGAAGAAGGTGAAGCTCTGCTTCATCTTCTTCCTCCTCAGCATAGTTTTTAAAGTAATCCGCCTCCCAGTGATGCACTGCAGCTCAAAACTGCACAGAAGCTCCGCAAAAGGAACGCAGATCAATGGAGTTCGTAACTGAACAACGGTTCGTCTTCAAGAACAAAGATTTTGGAAAAAATCGAATGAGAATTTGAAGATTCCGAACAAAACAACAGCGACGGCGAAGAAGAAGAATGAAACGTTCCGAGAAGATCCTGTTCCAACCAGATTTAATTTCAGAGGTCGCCTCTCTTTTTGTAAGTGTTTTGTTTCGTTTTTTCGTTTTTTCTTATTTTTTTCTTTTTAAAACAAATAATAAATTTTGGGGCTTTATATTCTCTCTTTCTTATTAGAGACGAAAATAGTCTACGATTTTAGGTTGTTTTCAAATATTATAAAATAAACCAAAATATATATAAATACAGTAAAATTTTAATGTTGATAGTCCACGATAAACTAATGTAATGATAGAAACACATATGGTAATCTATCAAAAGCATAGTGTAATATTTTGTTATTTATTTCAATAGTTCTATCATTTAAAATAATTTTTTTTATAAACGTTGTTTTCAAATATACGAGAATGATGCATATTAAATTCATCGATGGTTCTCCATTTCACTCCAATCACATAACAAAAAGAATTTAAAAATATTTATAAAAATAAAATAATTTGACGTGACACATTCGCCTCCCAATGATGTATTGCAGCTCAAAACTGCATAGAAGCTCCGCAAAAGGAATGCTGATCAATGGAGTTCGTAACTGAACAATGGTTCATCTTCAAGAACAAAGAATTTGGAAAAAATTGAATGAGAATTTGAAGATTCCAAACAAAACAACGGCGACAACGAAGAAGAAGAATGAAATGTTCCGAGAAGATCCTGTTCCAAACAAATTTAATTTTAGAGGTCGCCCATCTTTTTGTAAGTGTTAATATTGTTTCGTTTTTTCGTTTTTTCTTTTTTTAAAAAAAAAATAAATAATAAATGTTGGGGCTTTATATTCTCTCTTTCTTATTAGAGATGAAAATGGTCTGCGATTTTAGGTTGTTTTCAAATATTATAAAATATATCAAAATATATATAAATACAATAAAATTTTATTGTTGACAATCCACGATAGATTAGTGTAATGATAGAGACACATATAGTAATCTATCAAAAGCATAGTGTAATATTTTGTTATTTATTTCATAGTTCTATCATTTAAAATAATTTTCCTTAATAAATGTTGTTTTCAAATATACGAGAATAATAATGCATATATGAATTCGTCGATGGTTCTCCATTTCACTCTAATCACACAACCAAAAAAAATTAAAAATATTTATAAAAAATAAAATAAAACAATTTGCCACATGACACATCTGCCTCCCAGTGATGCACTGCAGCTCAAAACTGCACAGAAGCTCCGCAAAAGGAACGCAGATCAATGGAGTTCGTAACTGAACAATGGTTCGTCTTCAAGAACAAAGATTTTGGAAAAAATCGAATGAGAATTTGAAGATTCCGAACAAAACAACAGCGACGGCGAAGAAGAAGAATGAAACGTTTCGAGAAGATCCTGTTCCAACCAGATTTAATTTCAGAGGTCGCCCCTCTTTTTGTAAGTGTTAATATTGTTTCGTTTTTTCTTATTTTTTTCTTTTTAAAACAAATAATAAATTTTGGGACTTTATATCCTCTCTTTCTTATTAGAGACAAAAATGGTCTACAATTTTAGGTTGTTTTCAAATATTATAAAATAAACCAAAATATATATAAATACAGTAAAATTTTAATGTTGATAGTCCACGATTCACTAATGTAATGATAGAAACACATATAGTAATCTATCAAAAGCATAGTGTAATATTTTGTTATTTATTTCAATAGTTCTATCATTTAAAATAATTTTCTTTATAAATGTTGTTTTCAAATATACGAGAATAATACATATTAAATTCATCGATGGTTCTCCATTTCACTCCAATCACATAACAAAAAGAATTTAAAAATATTTATAAAAAAATAAAATAATTTGACGTGACATATTCGGCTCCCAGTGATGCATTCAGCTCAAAATTGCATAGAAGCTCCGCAAAAGGAACGGTGATCAATGGAGTTCGTAACTGAACAATGGTTCATCTTCAATAACAGAGAATTTGGAGAAAATCGAATGAGAATTTGAAGATTTCGGACAAAACAACGACGATAGCGAAAAAGAAGAATGAAATGTTCCGAGAAGATCCTGTTCCAACCAAATTTAATTTTAGAGGTCGCCCATCTTTTTGTAAGTGTTAATATTGTTTCGTTTTTTCGTTTTTTCTTTTTTTTTTCTTTTTAAAAGAAATAATAAATGTTGGGGCTTTATATTCTATCTTTCTTATTAGAGATGAAAATGGTCTGCGATTTTAGGTTGTTTTCAAATATTATAAAATAAATCAAAATATATATAAATACAATAAAATTTTACTATTGACAATCCACGATAGACTAGTGTAATGATAGAGACACATATAGTAATCTATCAAAAGCATAGTGTAATATTTTGTTATTTATTTCAGTAGTTCTATCATTTCAAATAATTTTCCTTAATAAATGTTGTTTTAAAATATACGAGAATAATAATGCATATATGAATTCGTCGATGGTTCTCCATTTCACTTCAATCACATAACAAAAAATAATTAAAAATATTTAATAAAAATAAAATAAAATAATTTGCCACGTGACACATCTGCCTCCCAGTGATGCACTGCAGCTCAGAACTGCACAGAAGCTTCGCAAAAGGAACGCAGATCAATGGAGTTCGTAACTGAACAACGGTTCGTCTTCAAGAACAAAGATTTTGGAAAAAATCGAATGAGAATTTTCAGATTCCGAACAAAACAACGACGATGGCGAAGAAGAAGAATGAAACATTCCGAGAAGATCCTGTTCCAACCAGATTTAATTTCAGAGGTCGCCCCTCTTTTTGTAAGTGTTGGGTGCAAATTTATCTTTCAAAACTAGAGGGAACCAACTTTTTGGTTGAAGAATCCCACATTGAAAAATTTGGTATTGGAAGTCTCCTTTGTAACCTTGTGTTTTGGGTTTGGGCCCCAATGGGTACCTATGTTTTAGATGGAGTGAGGAGATAGACCAATGTGGGTCAGACCTCGCGAGCGTGTGTGATGATTATTTTTAATAAAAAAATACTATTTTATGTTATTATTATTATTATTATTTTAACAAAAAAAGGGAAACGGTCCATTGATTATTTTTAAAACGGTCCGTTGATTATTTTTAAAACGGTCCGTTGATTATTTTTAAAACGGTCCATTGTTTTATCCTGGGGACGACGTGGCAATTTTCAGACCTGCTTGCACACTTGAACAGAGCCGCGAAACGTCTTAAAGAGAGCGAGCTCCGCGACTCAGCCTATAACGAGTTTCTGTTTTATAGGTTTTGCTCTTCGCTTGACCGTCATGCCTTGACGGTTTTACAGTTTGTCATTCTGAGGGTCCTACTATTTCCAACAATTTTAAGACGTTTCCACATCTTCAATGGCCCTCAGTAGCAACAATGAGATATCTGACCTCAACCGTCCATTCCGGTTCGAAGGAGCGAACTTCGAGCGGTGGAGCAAAAGATGTTATTCTTCCTTACCGTCAAGAAAGTTGTCGAAGCTTGTACCAGTGCTAAGCCAATCGTCCCTTTAAAAGAACCAATTGAACAACAGATAAAAGAAGTTGCTGACTGGGAGGAGAAAGACTTTCTATGTAAGAATTTCATTTTAAATGGTTTGACTGATGATCTTTATGACTACTACAGTACAATAAAGACGACAAAAGAGGTCTGTGATGCCCTGCAAAAGAAGTATGACACCGAGGAGGTCGGGTCGAAGAAATATGCGGTTAGCTATTATCTCAAGTTCCAGATGATGGATTACAAATCCGTGGAGGCCCAATCCCATGAACTCCAAAAGATAGCCCACGAGATAATTACTGAAGGCATGCCTCTAGACGAACAATTCCAAGTTGTTGTTATTATTGATAAATTGCCCCCCTTGTGGAAGGACTTTAAGAACACTTTGAGGCATAAGACCAAGGAGTTCTCCTTAGAGAGTCTTATAACCCGACTAAGGATCGAGGAGGAAGCCTGGAAGCAGGATCAGAGGGAGGAAGTGAACGCAGTATCTAGGAAACCCGCCTCTGTCGTGGTAAAATCTGACCAAAAACCTAAGGGGACAAAGAGGAAAGGTCAGAATCGTGGCTCCAGCAACCAGAACCAACAGAAAAAACAGAAGCCCCCTTCAGGAGTAATGCTAAAGTTCCTCTGCTTTAATTGTAATAAATCTGGGCACATGGCTAGGAACTGTAGGAACAACTGTCGTCCTACTGGTTAGGCGAACCTGACAGAAGAACCGTTAGTCGCCATGATCATAGAAGTAAATGTGATCGGTGGTTGTGAAGGGTGGTGGATAGACACTGGTGAGACGCGTCATGTCTGTCACGACCTTAGTCTATTTAAAACTTATATTGAAACTAAGGATAAGAATATTCTGTTAGGAGATCACCACTCTAGAAAGTTGCTGGTGGAACTAAAGTTTACCTCTAGGAAGACCCTCATGTTGAAGAACGTTCTGCACACTCCAGAGATAAGAAAGAATTTGGTTTCAGGTTATCTCCTCAACAAAGCCGAGTTTACTCAAACTATAGGGGTAGACCTATATACCCTTACCAAAAATAATGTATTTGTAGGGAAAGGGTATGCAACTAAGGGAATGTTCAAATTAAATCTAGACCTTAATAAAATGAAATCTTCTGTGCATATGTTGTGTTCTATAAATATTTGGCATGCTAGACTCTGTCATGTAAATAGAAATTTAATTAGTAGCATGATTAGGCTGGAAATAATACCTAAATTATCCACGAATGATTTTGATAAATGCGAGTATTGTAGTCATGCTAAAATTACTAAAACTCCACATAAATCTGTACTTAAGAATTCTGAGCCTCTAGATTTGATTCATTCTGATGTCTGTGAATTTGATGGCATATTAACTAGGAACAGTAAAAGATATTTCATTACTTTTATTGACGACTACTCTGATTTTACTTTTGTATACCTGCTGAAAAACAAAAGTGATGCTTTTAATGCCTTCAAACTTTTTGTTTCTGAAATAGAGTATTAGTTTAATAGAAAAGTTAAAAGACTTCGTAGTGATAGGGGAACCGAGTACGACTCAGACACTTTTAATGAATTCTTTAACTCACATGGAATAATACACGAAAATACCGCACCTTATTCTCCTGAAATGAACGAAAAAGCCGAAAGGAAAAATAGAACTTTAGCTGAGCTAGTAGTTGCTATTTTACTTAGTTCAGGAGCCGCGTCCTATTGGTGGGGTGAAATCATCCTTACCATGTGTTATGTCCTAAAAGAATCCCGAAATCTAAAAATAAAACTTCACCTTACGAAAATCTCAAAAATAAGAAACCAAACTTGTCCTATTTTAGAACATGGGGTTGTCTAGCCTTTGTAAGGATTCCTGAGCCAAAAAGGAGAAAGTTGGCTAGTAGAGCTTACGAGTGTGTCTTTATAGGTTATACCTTAAATAGTAAAGCCTACAAGTTCTATGATCTAATGAACCAAGTGATTATTGAGTCAAATAATGCCGACTTATTTGAAGATAGGTTTCCCTTTAAATCAAGGAATAGTGGTTCAAGTGGTATAACCCTAGGTAGAAATCCTAACCCTAGAGAGGAAACTGACCTAGAACCTAGAAGAAGCAAAAAAGCTAGAACCGCCAAAGATTTCGGAAATGACTTCCCAACCTACAATGTAGAATAAGGCCTTAAAGATTTAAGAACTGCCTTGTCCTCAGTAGATGCCAACCTATGGCAAGAATCCATAAATGATGAGATTGACTCACTTGAGTCAAATAGGACTTGGCACTTAGTATATCTACCCCCAAGATATAAGGCAATAGGGTGCAAATGGATCTTAAGGAGGAAACTTAGACCTGATGGGACTATCGATAAATTTAAAGCCAGGTTAGTAGCGAAGGGCTTTAGACAGAGAGAAAACGTAGATTTCTTTGACACTTTCTCCCATGTCACTAGAATTACCTCTATCTATGCCTTGTTCTCTCTCGCTGCTCTTTATAACCTCGTAATACATCAGATGGATGTAAAAACTGCTTTCCTAAATGGTGAACTTGAAGAAGAGATTTACATGGAACAACCTGAGGGTTTTGTTGTCTACGGTCAAGAAAATAAAGTGTGTAATTAGACAAATCTCTCTATGGACTAAAACAAGCTCCTAAGCAATGGCATGAAAAATTTGACAACCTTATCCTATCTAAAGGTTTCAAGGTCAATGAAAGTGATAAATGCATCTACCATAAGTTTGATAATAAACTTTGCACTATCTTGTGTCTATATGTAGATGATTTATTGATCTTTGGGTCGAACTTGAATGTCATAAATGATGTAAAATCAATATTGAGTGTGAACTTCGACATGAAAGACTTAAGAAGCTAGTGTAATCTTAGGCATAAAAGTAAATAGGTCTGAAAAGGGAATTTCTTTAGATCACTATATAGAAAAGATTCTAAAGAAATATAATTACTTTGAATGCAATCCAGCCTGTACTCCTTATGACCCTAGTGTCAAGTTGTTCAAGAACACTAGTGACAGTATTAATCAATCTGAGTATGCGAGCATCATAGGCAATCTTAGATACGCTGCCGATTGCACTAGGCTTGACATAGCATATGCTGTAGGACTACTTTGCAGGTTTACAAGCAAACCTAGTAAAGAGCATTGGAATGCTATAGAAAGAGTCATGAGATACTTAAAGAAAACCCAAAACCTAGGATTACATTATCAAAAGTTTCTCGTTTTCCTGGAAGGATTCAACGATGCTGATTGGAACTCTCTTTCGGATGATTCAAAGGTTACAAGTGGCTATATCTTTAATATAGCTGGCGGAGTTGTCTCTTGGAAGTCCAAGAAACAGACTATTTTAGCCCAATCTACGATGGAGCCAAAAATGATAGCACTAGCAACAGCTAGTGAAGAAGTAGGTTGGCTTAGAAGTCTGCTATCAGAAATTCCCTACAAGCTGAAAATTCAATCTCCTCAAACCCAAGGGCCAAGCCCAAAGTCCACATGTGAACTTTATAAATAGAGAAGCTCTCCTCATTTGGAAGGGTAAAAAATTCTACACCTAGAGAGAATTCTCCCAATAACCAAAAGACTCCCTAACTCTTGAAGCTGACCACACCCAAAGACTCTTAAAGTTGACCACACCCAAAGACTCTTAAAGTTGACCACACCTGAAGACTGAAGTCCATCAAAGATACAAGCATTCATCCAAGACTTCAACTTCAAGAACATCAGCTTTCGCAAATCAAGTGTATGCATTCGACTGAGAAAGAATCAGAGGATCAAGTATTACAGATCAAACCACATCGCATCAAATCAATATCAACATCAACACCAACTTAAGTTCAACTCCACGAAATAAGTTTCTCCGGAAGCCTCGTGCGATCACTAATCATCCAAGAAGTTCATCAAGCCCAAAGGCCGATCATCCAAGAAGATCAACAAGCACAAAGGTCGATCGTCCAAGAAGATCATCAAGGCTGAAGGCTAATCATCCAAGAAGATCAACAAGCGTAAAGGATATCATCCAAGAACATCAACAAGCCCAAAGGTTGATCATCCAGGAAGATCATCAAGCCCAAAGGTCGATCATCCAGGAAGATCAACAAGCCCAAGGTCGATCATCCAAGAATATCAACAAGCCCAAAGGTCGATCGTCCAAGAAGATCATCAAGCCCAAAGGCTGATCATCCAAAAAGATCATCAAGCCCAAAGGTCGATCCCAAAAAGATCAACAAGTCCAAAAGCCGATCATCTAAGAAGATCAACAAGGTCAAAGACGAATCATCCAAGAAGATCAACAAACCCAGAGGTCGATCAACCAACTTAAAGACTATAGTTTATTTTGAAAGTATCAAAATATTATGTATTAGAGATTGTATGCATTTTCCACAAAATTAATACGAATACAAAGTTCAAGTTCCACGAAATAAATTTGTGTTTATATTGTAAAGTTCAAGTGCTAAAATTGTTTGTCAAGGGGATAGCAAAGTTATCACCTCGATCAAACTTGAACGTGTTATTGAATTGGTTGAAAGATAATTTGATAAGTATAAAAATCGAACCTCAAACTTTAAGGTTGATAGTATGAACGCTATGCCAGTTGAGCTACGCTCTTGTTGGCAAGAAGTAAACATTTTAATATTAATAATAATCATAGTTCAATGGTAATTGACTTTTTTTTTTTAAGATTTTCAAAAATGGAAAGATAAGAAAAACCATTTACACAAAATAGCAAAATTTAATCTTCTTTCGTAGAGGCTGATAGAAGTCTACCAATGTCTTGTTGGGTTTTATGTCCTAAAACTTGTAGTTTGTAAACAATAAAACTTATTATGAAACTTCAATAAGTTGTTATTGAATATATGTATTACTTATTTTAGTCTAGAAATCAAATAAACTAAAAGACTTGTGACTATTACATGAGTACTTGAACTTTATTTAGAGACATAAAAGTGGATCATGTTCAAGTAAATAGTCAAAATGATCTATAGTATATGAATGAGGTTGGGTACCTTATTTTGGTAACACTATTGTATGCGACCCACTCTATAGTTATTACAAAGAGTTATAAAGTGCTACAGACGATGTGATCCTAATTCGTACATCTTATGGCATGAGGAGTGGGGGTGTCTTGTGCAAATGGATTTGTACAAGATCGGACCACGAAATCAGTCACTCTTACTTTATAACGTTGTTTACTGTTTAAGACTGACTATTTCAAAGCAATGACTTAGGTAACTTGACTTTAATTTTGAGCTAACTATGAACTCATGTTTATTCGAGATTATCCTTAGATTCGCATAGGTGGGGGGTTGAAGGAAATCAAACACGAGGATTTCCATGAGCAGTGGAATAGATCATTCCAAATTACAATCATGTATGAACATTACAATTACAGTCATACATAGAAACAAATGGTTATGCATTCAATATAGAAATTACAACATGAAACTACAAATGATCAAGAAGAGAAATTCTACGAACATTTGTAGAATCGTCTCAACACTTCTTGATCACGAACGCTTGAACACAGCAACCTTGAATACTCAAACAACACGACCGTTCCACAGCACGAATATCGCGCACTCGAACTCAGCGATCGCCTCGGTCATGAACACCCTAACAGCACGAACGACCTCCACAAAACCTCGACGACGTCAAGTTGAGTATGACACCACCAAGAAGGCTACCTTGGTATTCTCAGTGTGAGAATCCAAATAGTGGGCTCTTTGTGAACTTGGATTGAGGCAGAAGAATGAAGAAAACAACAATCTTATACACGATTGGGCAAGTGGGAGAAGGTTAAACCTATCGTATAGGTCGATACCCAATCGTTTAGCAAAAGATAAGCGATCGTTTAGCTCATCGCTTAGTTCCGTGTCTATCGCTTACTAAACACTACACGATCGTCTAGCTCGCTCAAGCTGTCGTTTAGTAAATCGTATTTACTTGACAACTTTCGTTTTGTGAGATTCTGATTGAGAAAAATCTCCAAAAAAATTTTTGACAAAAAACTTACTAAAATTAGGAAAACAATTTTCCTTTTATCTCATAGTTACCATGAACCACCAATAACCTCTCACTCAATTGGTTATTAGAGAAAAATATTTAATTATCCAATAATTAATATTATTATAAATATAGTTGATAACCAACTTATCGTACTATATTTATAACCTATAATTTTAATATTTCATCTCATGAAACATATAAACCATAGTTCTTTTTCTATGCCATGGTACTTAATGTAAATCTCATTTACATTAATCCTCCATTAGATGTATCTCATACATCATACCAATCATATCATATATAATCGAATTACCTCTTATCAATTTGAATATTTCAAATCAACACCAAGAACCGATCCTCAACTGAATCCATTGAGCTACCAAGGAGGCCTTATGGTTCTGTAGCTTAAAGCTCCAACGGTACGTAAATAACTGACTAAACTCTTTAGTCACGGGATCCAACATCGGTTAACTGTCAGACACTTCATTAAAGACTGACAACTAAACTCTCCTTACCACATATATATTATGTGTCCATCTTAACCAATCAGAAGTGTGACAACCCTTCATAGATCGCTCATAAGTACAGCTGGGCCAATAACCGTCATGCTCTTATAGTTACATTTAACTCCTTAAGTACCATGATCCCTCTAATGAACATAAGTCATAGTCCTACTATGACTGAGTTCTCTCTTCCAAAGATTAGTTGTGGCCACCATGTTCAAGCTTCGGAATCAGCCCTTAAAGAAGCAATCTTTCTACTTATCCTGGCTTCGGTAAAGGAGTGAATTCCATATTCTGTATTGAGTTCCCAGCTCCCAGATCAGACAAGTCCCCAAAAAGGTAGGCATGTTAAGTTGGCAATCTGGCCACTCTCACCCATACTAATCAAATGACCGCTCTGAAGTTCCCAAAGCACTCAGGATGGAGGTCGTGTCACCTATAGTCGTTTAGATGAGATGTAAGTCTCTAGTAACAATAGCGTTATATATAGAGTCTAGTCATCTCGTGGTCTAGGTCTTATATAAACTCTTTGTATAGGACACCCCCACTCGCACGTCTCCACATGAATGGTCAGGATCTACCATCTGCAGTAGTTTACAACACTTGTAAACCTTTACAAAGCAGGTCGTATCCGTAGTATCACAAGGATCAGGTATCCCACCTTAATCCTTATACTACAGACCTATTTAGGTCATCACTTAAGTCATGATCCACTCGTATAACACATATACATGCTTAAGTTCACATAAGATAGCCAAGGAGCTTTGTTTATTGGATATGAGTAAATGCCAGAATGAAATAACACTTATTTTATTCATCAAACAATGTTTATCATTACAAACAATGAGACTCCAGTAGAATTAGGACACCAATCCCAACAATCTCCCACTTGTTCTAATGACTCAGGAGACTAATGTACAATACAATATAAAAATGTACAATATACAATAAACTAGGGCATATCCCAGTATCATCTCCCACTTGCCCTAGATAAGATGTCGCATGTCCCGCAGACCCAGACTCTCCAGGTGATCCTCGAACACTTTAGCCGTGAGGGCTTTTGTAAAGGGATCATCAACATTGTGCTCTGATGCGATCTTCGTGACTATCACATCATCGCGATGCACAATCTCCTTGATCAGGTGATATTTTCGTTCGATGTGCTTACCTCGACGATGACACTGAGGCCCCTTCAAATTTGCCACAGCCCCACTGTTATCACAATAAAGTGTGATAGGCAAATCCATATTTGGAACAACTTCCAAATCTGAAAGGAAATTCCTCAGCCAAAAAGCCTCCTTAGCTATTTCACAAGTGGCTACGTATTCGGCTTCCATAATGGAGTCCGTGATGCATCCTTGCTTGATGCTTCGCTAGACTACAGCCTCTCCATTCAAAGTGAAAACTGACCCCGATGTCGATTTACGAGAATCTCTATCGGTATGAAAGATAGAGTCCATGTATCCTGTAAGGATCAGATCCTTATCTCCATACACGAGCATGTAGTCCCTCGTTCTTCGAAGATACTTGAGGATCGTCTTGACTGTTGTCCAGTGATCAAATCTTGGATTGGACTGATATTGACTGACAATCCCTACTGCATAGCAAATGTTGGGTCGAGTACACAATATTGCATACATTAAGCTTCCGACAGTAGAAGCATAGGGAATTTATCTCATCTCCTCAACTTCTTGAGGTGTCTTAGGACATTGATCCTTAAATAGAATGATTCCATGCCTGAAGGGTAACAAACCCCTCTTGGAATCCTGCATTTTATACCTGATCAACATTTGATCAATGATGCCCGAGACAGGGCAATCGTTTGTTCTTACGATCCCAAATAATCTGGATCCTGAGAACATATTGTGCCTCACCCAAAATCTTTCATTTGGAATTGAGCAGCTAGCCATTTCTTAATGTCAGTCAGATACCCTACATCATTCCCAATGAGTAGGATATCATCCACATACAATACCAGGAAAGCTACTGAGCTGTTGATGATCTTCTTGTAAACACAAGGCTCATCAACGTTCTGATTAAAGCCAAACGACTTGACAACAAAGCCAAATTTGATGTTTCAAGATCTAGATGCTTGTTTTAGCCCATAAATGGACCTATTAAGCTTGCAAACTCTTTGCTCTTGATCCGGAACAATGAACCCCTCTAGTTGAGTCATATAGATGGTCTCCTCAAGATTATCATTAAGAAAGATAGTATTGACGTCCATTTGCCATATTTCATAATCATAAAATGTGGCTATGGACAGAAGAATTCGGATAGACTTGAGCATGAAAACAGGTGATAAAGTTTCCTCATAGTCAACTCCCTCGACTTGGGTATAACTCTTTGCCACGAGTCTAGCCTTAAAGGTTTGCACCTTTCCATCTACATTTCTCTTTCGATTATAGATCCACTTACACCCAATAGGTCTTACCCCATCGGGTGGATCAACAAGCTCTCAGATGTTATTGAAGTACATAGACTCCATTTTCTAGTTCATGGCTTTAACCCATTCATCTTTGTCAACATCATCCATTGCTTTCTTAAAAGACAACGGATCCTCGACCCCATCATTCATAATGGCATTTTGGGCTTTAGTCAAACTCATGTAGCGATCTGGTGGGTTCATAACCCTCCCACTACGTCGAAGCAGCCTTAACTCTTGAGCTGGTTGACTAAATGTTCCGACCTCAACAACTCTTGTTGATCTGTCAGCCTGTTTAACACCTCTTGTTGAACCCTCAGCAGTTTCAGTCTCACTAGAGATCTCACGCAAAACAAGCTTACTCAGTGGCGTATGATGCCTCATGTGGTCTTCTTCTAAGAAGATAGCATTTGTAGAAACAAACACTTTATTCTCACTCGGATCATAGAAGTATCCACCTCTTTTTTCCTTGAGGTAGCCTACAAAGAGGCAAACCTTTGAACGCGGTTCTAACTTCTTTGGGTTAGTCACTAGCACATGTGTCAGACAACCCCAAATCCTGAAGTAGCATAAACTACCTTTACGGCCTCTCCATAACTCAAAAGGTGTTTCAGAAACAATTTTCGAGGGAACGTTGTTCAGGATATAGCATGCAGTCTCCACTACAAAACCCCAAAACGAGTATGGAAGATGAGCATAACTTATCATAGACCGAACCATATTCAATAAGGTTCTGTTTCTTCTTTCAGATACACCATTTTGCTGAGAGTTCCAGAGGCTGAGAGTTGGGATACAATCCCATGTTCTATCATATAGTTCTGGAATTGGAGGTCCATATACTCTCCACCACGATCAGATCTTAGTATTTTTATCTTCTTACCTAATAAGTTTTCAACTTCAGCTTTATACTTCTTGAACTTGTCAAGGGCTTCAGACTTACGTTGCATTAGATAGAGATAACCGAACCCTTAATAATAATCTATGAAAGATATGGTTTGGTGGGTGTTTTTTCATGAGTTATATGAAAATGGTGAACTGATATGGTTTTCTGAGTTTTGACATTTGATTTCTTTTTCATTCCTTGATTAAATTTGTAATTGGCTCTTGTTTGATGAGCTTCTATGTGTGCTCAAGAGTCTGTAATTTATTTGGAGTCATTAGAGTTGAAATTAAGTTGTAATTGAAGAAACAAGTGAAGAAGGTCGATCTGCTGTTTTAAAGATCGTCAGCTTCTGCGCAGCTAGCATTGCAATGCTGCCCTTGAGCGTTGTGACGCTGCTCAAAAAATTTCAGTCAGAGTGAGATGTTCGTTTGAAGGTCAAGCTAGATATTTGATCAAAACCAACGACAACAAGATTTACATTAGGTAGCGTTGCGACGCTGCCCTTGTGAAGGAACTCTTTACGAAGAGCATCCATGAGCGCGTTCGGATCTTTCCGATTTCATTGTGACCGAAATACAACACATACATTCTAACAAACAGTTATGTAAGTTACACTAATTAACAACATGCTTCGAATAATAAAAACAAAAGGGAAAGAGTTCTCATACCAATTGAAGACCCTCTTCAAACGTTGAACTCAGAAGCAGCGGAAGAACCTCTATGCAAACCCTATCGCCTAGCAAAACCAGGCGGCTGCAGCAGCATGATCGTCTATACGAACGACAACAACACAAACAGTCACGAACAAGAAAGCAGCGGGGACGACACCACCAATTGGAGCCCTTGGTATTCTCAGAGTGAGAATCCAAAGTGTGGCTTTTGGTGAATTTGGTAGAGGTCGGAGAAAAGACAAATCGTGTAGACGATAAGCAAGTGGGAGAAAAAGAGCTATCGTATAGCTGTGTGCTTATCGTTTAGAAGAAGCTACACGATCGTGTAGGTTTTACTAAGCGATCGTTTAATAAATGGTAGACGATCGTTTAATAAATGGTAGACGATCGTTTAGAAAATGCGGCACGCGATGTGATCATTTAGGAAAGCTAAGAGATCGTTTAGGAACGGGCATGCAATCGTTTAGGCGCTGGTGTGCGATCGTTTAGATGATAAGCAACTATTGTATAGGCTCTTAAACTAGGTGATCGTTATGTTTTCACACCGATTGCGAATTTTCAAACTTTTTTGCAAAATGAAATAATTTTTCATTTTATTCTTCGATTACAATAACCGAATTCAAATTCTCCCACTAACGCACGTCTGAGGAAAGGTTTTCGGCCAATTATCATATAATTAACCAAGTTAATAATTAATGAATATAATCATATTATATTCTTACCCTATAGTTTGATATCACATATCTACTATAGTAATTTATTCTCCACTTGATATAAATCATATTTATATCTAATTTCCTCCAAAATAATGTATCTCATATATTTAGTCAATTATATCATATATAATTAACCAATTCAATTATATCATATATAATTAACCAATTCAATTATATCATATATAATTGAACTTACTCTTGTCAATTTGAACATTTCAAATTGACCCAAACACTGATTATCGACTTTATCCAAGCTACCCAAGGGACCTAATGGACTTGTGGCTTGAAGCTCCAATGGTCCGTGAATAGTTGACTAAACTCTTTAGCCATGAGATCTACCATCCGTTAACTATCAGGCATTCCACTAAAGACCAACAGTTGAACTCTTCTTACCATAGATATATTTTTGTGTCCATCAGATATAACCAATCATGAGTACGATGACCTTTTATAGATGCTCGTAAGTACAATTGGACCAATTTACCGTTTTGCACCTGTAGTTACATCTCACTTCTTAAGTACCACTGATTCCTCTAATAAACAATACAACATAGTCCAGCTATGTGTGAACACCTCTCAGGCCAAGAGAAGGTGTGTGGCGCCACATGGTTCAAGCCCTGGAATCAACCTTTAAGGGAGCTATCTATCTACTTACCCCTGCTTCGGGGAAGAAGTGAATTCCATCTTATGTAGCTGAGTTCCTAGCTCCCAAATCAGACGAATCCGCAAAATGGTAGGTTTAAATCGGCGACCTGGCCACTCGCATCCATACAAATCAAAGGACTGCCCTCAATGGCAGAAGTTCCCAACTCACTTAGGATTGAGGTCATGTTACCTATGGTCATTTTAGTGAAGTGAAGTCTCTGTCATGAACGATGTTATATAACGAGACGTTAACACTTCATGGTCAGGTTTTATATAAACTCTTTGTATAAGACGCCCCCGCTCGCATGTCTCCTACACGAATGATCAGAAGCAAATCATCTGTGACAAGTCACAACACTTATGACCATTTCACAAAGCGGGCCACATCCGTAGCGTTACCAGGATAAGGTTTCCCTTTTATATCTATATACTACAGACCATTTTGGTTATCATTCAAGACATGATCCACTTGTATGTCACCACATACATGCTTAAGTTACATACAAATAACTAGGGATTTTATGTTTACTGGTTTGTGGTAAAGCAAATAAAACATACAACTGAGCAAAATGAAGATATGAAGTAAATATCATATATTATACAACACAAGCATTTGTACAAACTGTTTACAAACTACAGAACACAAGACTTTAGGGCATCAACCCCAACACCTTGAGCGTTGCAATGCTACTCACAATTCCAGCAAGATCGTGTACAAGCAGCGAGATTTGATCAAGTTTCAAGCGAGATTCTAATAGAATTTTTTAGCGAGATTTGAATGAAGTTTGAGTGAGATTTCTAGCTCGAGTGAGAGATCGAGTTGAGAGAGATTTTGAATCAAGTTCAAGCGAGATTTCGAGCTAGGAGCGAGAGATCAAGTGTGAGCGAGATTAATGAACCGATTTTGACGAGTTTGACCCGTTGACTGAGTAAAGACCATAGAAGATTGACCAGTTTGATCGGTTTTTCTTCAAACTTGATCCGGTTCAGCTTCAAAAGAGTTTTGGTTGGTTCGGTTCAGGTGGTTCACATCCGTTCAAGCTGTTTGGGTTCAGTTTGAAGCAGTTCAAGCGGTCCAAAAGCGATTTGAAGTTGTTTTCTTGTTGTTTTTGTAATTCTTAGGCCTTTGTTTGTTTGTTTATGCCAAAACTAAAACTAAAACTAGTATGTGTTTAATTATTTATGCATGTGATGTATGTTATAATTAAATAAATTTTGTATGTGCATACAGTATACCATGTAGATTTAAAACCCACCATAGGAAGCATGTTACATGCATTGAAAGTATGTTATAAATTGTTATAATATATAGTATGCATGTTAGGGTTTCTTTTATTTAATATAATTGTTATATTAAATATTGAATGCCTTTGATGTCTATTGTGGATGTTTAGTATGTCTAAAATTTTGTAAACCATTATAAAATTGGGCTGACGTTTAAAATCCATAACAAAGAACAGTTGCATGCTCACGTACGTTAACCACTCATTTTAATAGTTAAAATAGGTAGTTAAACTTATAAAACTCAGGTTATAAACTCAGTCGGTATATAATCCTGTCGAAGGCTAGAGGTATTTTAGTTGAGGTCTACGAAACACCTCCTACCTTGGGATTATAGCCGAATTATTGAGTGTTGTTAGTCGGTTTATGAGATATACGTGAGCGATTTGAGGTTTTAAAACTAGTTTATCACCTAGACATCGTAAGTTGAATCCAATTATAAATATTATACTTGGATAAACACCTAGACTTAGGTTGTTTAATTAGACGAAACAAGCGTAAGAAACGTATACCCCGTTTAATCGTTTGAACACTTCAGTGGGAGTTTAATAACATATATGATATGCTATTAGAACACTTCAGTGAAAATAAAATAACGTATATGATATATTAGAATGCTTTAGTGGGAGATTAATAAATATATATGATATGATTATTTCCAGCTCTCACATCCCTAAAAGTTCACAATAAAAAATTCATGTGGCACTTCATGTCACCCTGGGAATGACCTCCATTCGGAAAGTGTTTACATAGATCGAGATTTTGGTGAATAGGGGAAGTTGTTCACTTTAAAATCAAATATGATGTTTCGATTTAAAAATTTTCACGTTCTCAAGATATTCACACCAAAAGGTTCATGCGGCACTTCGTGGCACCCTGGGAGTGACCTCCATTCAGAAAGTGTTTGCGTGAATTAATTATGGTGAATGAGGGGAAGGTGTTCAATGAAAATCAAATATGTGATATATTGATTTCAATTTTCACGTTCCTACATAATTCCCACCATGAGATTCGTACAGCACTTCGAGTCACCCTGGGAGTAACCTCCATTCGGAAAGTGTTCGTCATAGATCAAGACCAAAGTGAATGGGGGAAGTCGTTCATAGTAAGTGGGTGAAGGATATGTATGAACATATCCTACAGTCTCTTCTATTAGTTTGAACCGTGAGAATCCTATGTTGCGCCTGCTTGTCGTCTATAAGTCGGGCCCGCTAGTCGTTTAACGATGGCTATCCCCTCGGAGGGTTTTAACATAGGATTCAGAATAACTCAAACTCTAGAAATTGATAGGATTTCTAAAGTCAGTTTCAGCTTTGACTTTCCAACTTCAGGAGCATCGTTTGGATCAGACTTCTGAGGTCTAAAAACAAAATGTTACACTTACAAGATTACTAAAGGGTTAGTAATTTCTTATCAAATACGGTAGCTAAATGACTATTGGAATATGAGTTATTCTGGAGATAGTGTTTAGTCAAGAATGTCTTGTTGTAGTATCATTGCAAAAATAATCTTGGGTATATTATTGTTTTGCTAAAACTTGATTGGGTTTAAAAGCAATTCACTTATAAAATTTGTTTATATTTTTCATAATGAAAAGTTCACCAGTACAATTGTTGGCATCTGATAAACTGATAGGGGATAATTATGCAACCTGGAAATCAATTTTGAATACTATATTGGTGATAGACGATTTACGGTTTGTCTTAACAAAGGATTGTCCTCCCATTCCAAGCTTTAACGCAAACTGAACTATTTGAGATGCGTACGATATATGGATCACGGCAAATAATAAAACCCGTGCTTATATCCTCGTCAACATATCTGATGTCTTGGCGAAGAAACATGAGGATATAGGTACTGTCAAAGAGATTATGGAATCTCTAGAGGGATGTTCGGGCAACCATCTTTCACCCTAAGGCATGATGCTATAAAATACATTTACAACTGTCGCATGAAAGAGGGGGCCTTTGTTCGTGAACATGTATTAGACATGATGGTCCACTTTAATGTGGCGGAAGTAAATGGGCACTGTCGTTGATAAGAGAAATCAAGTTGGTTTTATTCTAGAATCTCTTCTGAAGAGTTTTCTGCAGTTCTGCACGAATGCTCTCATGAATAAAATTGAATATAGATTGACTACTTTGCTGAATGAGCTATAGGCTTACTAGACAATGATGAGAGCTAAAGGTCTAGAACCGGAAGTACACGTTGCTAACGCTATAAAGAGTTGAACGTCCTTCAAAAAGCCTAATGTTGCTCATCTTCACAGAGTTCAGTATTCTTGTCGAGAAGAGCAAAGGGAAAGAGAAGAAAAAACCCGTTGGGAAGAAAGGCAAGAATAATGTTGCAGACAAAGAAAAGTGTTTGTACTCAACGAGGAAGGGCACTGGAAGAGGAGCTACCCTCAGTACCTTGCTGAGAAGAGGGTAGAGAAAGCAAAATAGGCAAACTAGTTCCTGAAGATTGCTTGTTGTCCTCAACATGACCAGTGGGAGATGTTGCTGTCTGATGATAATTTTACCTGCTTTTGTTATCATATAAAGAACAAACTGTATATATTTTTGTTGTAAATGAAATGTTCATTTTCGAAAATTATGTTTGTTCTATTGCATAGCAACTTCTGTTAAGAATCAACCTGGTTAAAGCCATTTGCAAATATTCAGCTATTTAAAATTGCTAGAAATCAATTAAGGCAAATAGTTATTTAACCTAAGTGATAAGTTTAAAACACTTGAAACGTTTAGAGTGTACAAAACTTATTAGGTAAAATAAAATCCGATTGGATCAAAGTATAGAAAGTTTAAAGATTTCTAGATCTATTTGATAGAACATGAAATCCAGTGAAAAACTTTCTAATTTCCTTAAATTAGTTTCTCAACATCATTGGAATATTGTTCCAGATCACCTTGTATTATTTGTTTCATAAAATTTGCATAAATCAAGTTTCCCACAGGGAAAAATTTTCCACCTTTATTTTTTTCTAACAATTTTTTAAATTTTCAATTAAATATATTATGTTTACAATTCCTTAAACATTTTCAATACAATTTTTATTTAAATGAAATGATATCAATTTTGCTAATAAAAATAATAATACACATGCAATTTGAAACGATATAATTAAAATGCTAAATTCTCATAATTTGTAAAAAAATAAAATTCAACAATTAGAACATCATATCTTAAATATCATAACATCTAAAGAATTAAAATAATAAAGTCTTAAACTTAAATAATTAAAACATCCATAATTATCTTACAAAGTCTACAATATCGATATGAATATATATACCATAAGACTTTATTATTTTAAATATTTAGATGTTGTAATATTTAAGACATGATGTTTTAATTATTGCAAAATATATATATATACACATACATACACACACAAAAGTAAGGGTGGAGTTGGGGAATATTTCCCCATCCTCGGCCACGAATTGTAAATGGAAAAAAATCTCTCACTGCCCATTCCCATATATTCTAGGACTCCCCGCTCCATTTGGAGTGGGACCCCATGGATTTTTTTTTTTTTTGACATGTCTAGTGCTAATGCCTATTAATTAACTTTATATATATATATATGAAATGAAATTTAAAATTTAAAATTTTAATGGTGATGAAAAAGGAGTATCTTAATTAATTATTAATTTAAACTAACTAATATACATTATCACTCAAGCAAAAAAAAAAAAAAAAAAAGTATTTAGAGAAAAAATGAAGTTGAAATGTAGATTTTAAGACTTAAGAAGAAAATTGAAACAAAACTCAAATTGAAAGTGTAATATTTTAAAATGGAATAACCAAATAAAAACTAGACCTAAAATTTATGGACAAAAAATATATTTACCTAAAATTTATGGATCAAAAATATATTTTTCTTTAAAATTTATTATTAATATTTATATTCATACTCGAATTAATATATCAGAAATATTGATTGATCTTAAATATTGACATCGAACGTTCCAAAATATAGATAATCGACGTGTTGACGGATTTTTTTCTTCTTGGATCAATCATAGTCGGTATTGTATTGCATCAATGCCAAGTTCTATCGACAATTTTAAAAATGTATAACGTATTAACATTGGATGCCAAATCTGATCTAACCAGCAATGCCAAGTTCGACCTTAAATTGCATTTATAAATAAGTGATACCAAATTCACCGAGTTAAATTCAAGAATATGGTAGTTTTTTTATAAAAAAAAAAAAAAATTGACAAAATTAGGGTAGTGCTATTATTTATTTATTTATTTATTTTATAAATAGTGTAATTTAAAAATATAGTTGGTAAATCGTGGACGGGTACACGATTTAAAAATTGTGGACCCATTTACCAAAAATATTTTCATCTATGATTTTCCTGGTTTATTTCCTTAAAGAAAATTTAGAATTTTCCTTGTTTGAAGAAGAATGAAATTTTGGGAGAATATTTTTTCGTTTATTTATTTATTTTAGGCAATCCGGCTTATTTTCTTGTTTGAAGAAGAATAAAATTTTGAGAGAGAAAAATTCTGGGAGAGAAATGTGGACTAAAATCGAAGGAAACGGAATAATTAACATAATTACGGAGGAAAAATATAGAATATACATATGGATCAATCCAAAAAATGAGGGAAAGGATCACAAAATAGGAAGATCTAGAAGCGGCGGAGGAGGAGAGGGAGAGAAAACAAAAGCTTCTGGAGAAGAAAGGGTGAGAGGAGATTTCGATTCCATGTCGGTGGTGGAGTCATCGTCGGAGTTGTGGAGGAAGCAAGGCTTTCTTGTGAGGGTAAGATTTTAGAAATCTATAAGAGAGAATGAGTGAAAGTTGTTGAGTTTAATAACTCTACAATAAATTGTAACAACCAAATCTTTGGATTATTACTGGGACTATAATTATAAATCCTGATTTAACAACTCTATCTCTGTCAAAAAATTTCTACCCATTCTATTTTTGTCACTAATTATTAGAATAACATTATTTAAAAAAAAAAACGAATTCACCTTAATTTTAATTTAAAATACGAATTTTTTTTAATCATTTGGACATTAAATTATTGATTGAGAAAATCAAAATAGGACTAGATATAGATCAAACGAAATCTAGAGAAAGGTGTAAATTAATACATTTATACAAGTTTAGAGTTTAAGTTGATTCAATTATTAGTTACGTGAGAATTTAAGGATATAATTTATATTTACCCAAAAACTTATTATATTAAGAAAAATTCCCATTAGCATTCAAGAATGCAAAAAAACATTTCACTCGAAGATGGGAGACATAGATATATCAAAGTTAATATGTTCTAAAGAGATTTTTTTTTTATTATTTATTATTTATTTTTTTAATTTTTAAGTTACAAAGGATGAGCATCAAACTTCAATCTCAAGGAAAGAATTGCATGCTAATGATCGTCTTGACGACATATTTTTTAAAAGGTTATTGCAACACAAATGATTATAAGCGACGTCTCAAATAATTTATCTTCATTCACTTTGATTTTTCAGCAAGATTTAGCATATTGAACAACAAGATTTAACGTACCAAATAATAAAATTTGACTACATGTGATAATTTGATCATTTTTTTATCGTAAAAAATACACAAATACTCAAATACAGATTATATCAAATCTTACAAACTTGTTTTACTTGTTTTGTATTTTTGTTTTTTGTTTTTAATTTTCTTTAATTTTTTTTTAAATTTTCTTTATTATTATTTTTTTGGTAACTCTAGCTAAAATATTGCAAACTTATTTCATTGCTTACCTCAATTATTGAGTTGAGCTGTCAATTTCCTCACCAATTGTTGGAATGATCTCTATAATTCAATTAACATCTTAGTGTAGACTAGTAATGAAATTAAACATTTATAATTTAACTTATGTGTTTCTTATACAAGGATAATAGTCGACATTTTGATGTAATCACTACGTTTCACATTTTTCATTCGTCTAAGTGTTTGTTAGTATTAATTAATTAATAATTAAAAATAAAATTAACATCCAATCCAACGACCAAAGCAATAATTTAGCTGTTCTTAACTACATGCTTAAATTTATCAATACCTTAGTTAAAAGTCCTTAGCTTGGTCTGGCACTCATATACTTAACCCTTAGTATTTGCATCTTATTTTTATTATTTCATTCCCTTTTTTTTAAACAAAAAAAATTACATCTGCATATATTAATTTCCCTGTGCTCAATTTGTTTGTAATCAAGTTCTTAAAATAAATTAATTAAGAAGAAATATCACATGCCATTAGTAGTACCAAAGTAATTTTTCTTTTAGAAAATTAGAACCCTTCCCCCTTTGGTTCAGGGAAAGAAAAGAATCCAATAATAATAATAAATAAGAAAAATATCTATTTACACCATAAAACGATAGAGTTGTATAAATTAGACTTCACAATTTTCACAATTCATAATTGTATCAATTTATACCATTCAGTATATCTAGTTTCCGCAAACATTATGCGACTTATAATATTATCAGTTAAATATCTAAACATTTCATAAACGAATTGATTTCGATTCTTAGTAAGGAATTCCTTTAAGAATCACCCATGCATCAATTCTAATCGTCCATTTAATTAATCAAACATTTGAAGAAATCTACACACATGTAATAACTCATACATGGATGATATTTTCTAAACAAAATCTGATTGAGGGTATAAATTGAAACAATTTAATTTATGGTTTTAATTGATACAATTCTCAAAGTTTAGAGTTATAAATAGATATTTTCCCCATTTTTTTTAATTAAAAAAACCCACAAGAACAAAGCATTTGAAGTAAATGAGAAGTTAATCCATCTAATACATTAAGTTCGAACCACTAAAGAGATTAGAAACGAAATTAAACAAATGATCGAAACCACATTAAATTATATAATTAGCCGTTCATAGTATTATATTTACTTGCTCAAAAATTTCATGGAACGTTTGGTATTGTATCAATTTAAATCTTGATCAATTTAAACCTGAACTTTGAGGTTTGTATCAATTTAAACCTCAAATTAATAATTATATCAATTTAAACTCTAAATTTTTATAGGTATATCAATTTAAACCCTGAACTTTCATATTTATATCAACTTAAACCCTCCATTATGTTTTATTTGAATAGACTTATGAATGTTTAGAGTTTAAATCGATATATTTATGAAAGTCCAATGTTTAAAGTGATACATTTATGAAAGTTTAAGGTTTAAATTGATGTAATTATTAGTTTGAGGTTCAAATTGATACAAACCTCAAAGTTCAGGATTTAAATTGATACAACCATCAAAGTTTAAGATTTAAATCGATGCAATTCAAGATTTAAATTGATACAATCCCCGAAAGTTTGGGGTATAAATTGATATTTACCCAACTTCTTAAGAGAGAGAGTAAAATCAACGCAGATATATAGACTTGTAAATCGAAATCAAACTAGATTTTATAGAACTCTCATCTATAATCAGCGATAACTGGGATTGCTTTACATCCAATAATCAGCTTCCATGAAGTGGAAGATTCCATGAATATTGGAACTTTTAAGATATGCATATAACAAAGGTATAAAAGAAGATAGAAGAACTTTCATGAAATGGGTTCATGAAGTAATGCAATTACCCCATAATCTAACATTTCCTATCAACACCCATAGAATGGCACACAATACTCCAAGAATTGAAAATAAAAAGAATCCTTTATTCATACCCGTTCTCCTCCTTGCACCGGTCTCGGGATTACGAGCAGCGACATTGGTGTTAAGAGTGTTCAGGGTATTTAGTCTCAATCTGCTAAAGCTAGACATCCGCTCAAAAGCACGGTTGACATTCTCTGAAGCTGATGCGGGAGTGGTCGGTATTGACTCCACGAAGGCCCACAAATTGGAAGAGAACCAACTTGCAGAACCGCCTCCATCATTTGCATTTTGGTTCTCCCTTGTTCCTGCTGCTGCAGAACTTACAGATTCATATCCCACACCTAAACAAGATCAGAGTTTCAGAATTAGAAACTGCCTACTGCCTTACATTGATAAAATGGCACCTGGAATTGGCACCAAATGGCAGTTTTATGATGAGGTCAACAAATATAATTGGAGAATTGCTCCTCTTGAATCAGAGAATTCGATAATACACGAGAAGTACTCGTTCTATGTAGCTGTTGAAGCTGGCTCAATATTTCACAGAGGGGTTCTTGCCATGTGGAGTATAGTATGGCTTATCAAACAAACCCCATTCATCTGAACAAGAGCTCTGTGTAGATGAGCTAATCGAGCCAGCAACTTTGTGAAGATCAAACAGAAAGAAAGACCTCAGTAAAAATAGACTGTTCAATGTCTGATAAAAGAGGGCAGAGATATGAAGTTTAAACGGAATTATATACCTAAAGTTGACTGAGTAATAAACTGTCCATGCGACTCAGGGAAGCTAAAGGCATTTTCTGTCTCGTTGTTCTTCCAGAATCCATTGTTCATCTGATTTTGTTGATAGGGATCATATTGCAAATTGCCATTCAAATTGTTTGCAACATCAGTATCGACAGCATTCGAATATGGATCTAATACTGTTACGGGGACGATGGGTCCCAAGTCGCGAAGAAACATATTTGCATCATGGAACAGGTCAAACTCGCTCAATCCATCCAATTCTGAAGGTGGTACATCTCCCAAGGGGTTGACATTTGCCACAGGAGTTGGTTCAGGACCAATAAGATCATTGATCTCCAAAAAATCTTCTTCTTCCTCGCAATATTTAGAAGCTGACGATACCTCGCCTTCAAATGACTGCAACTGAGAGATATCGGACTGGGTAAAGTCAAAGCTTGCATGCAAATCACGTGGCTGGTCACTTAAGTGATATACTTTATCTGCTTCAGGAAGTATGTGATCCCGAGAGTAAGAATCGATCATAGTACTTGCAGTTTCTTCTTTATCATCAACCTGCACAGAGAATGGAGATAAATCATAAGCTAACCAATGAAAATGAGCAAATAAAGCACATAAGAAAGAATGACAGACCAAATATCCAATGAAATACAGCATGTATGTCAGGTTAATTAGAGTAGATGTTCCTTCCTGAACCACTAACCAGAATGCAACTTTTAAGGGTTCAAAACGTCATTGACAATGAAAATTATTACAACTTAGAAGTTTGGATATGCAGCTCATATTTACCAATGTTCCTACTGCTATATGGTCAATAAAATAAGAAATGATTTGATCTCAAATTGATGACCAATCAATTCACCAAAGGAAATTAACATGGGAATGGGAACAGAAATATCGGAATGCAACATTCAGGGCAGCCAACCTGCACAGTAGAGTCAAATTGATGATAACCACTGACTGATGGCAACTCTAGCAAAGGATCATTTACAATTTGTTTCATAAGCTCCTCGATATCATCTGATGAAAGCTGAATTTGACCATTCTCTTTTTCACGAACTACAGAATCAACCTCATCAATTACTTTCACATGTGGCTCCTGACAATCAGCATCATCAACCCAATCTTCTTCTCTAAATGGTGCTCCATATTGCTCACCATTTTTCGGCCCAGGTCCACTTTTCTTGTAAAGTTTGTAGAGCGCATAGTAATCCTGAAATATAAAGACTCCCAGCTTAATCAAACAAGATCATCCAAGAAATACCAAGTAAAAGAAGAGTTTAAACACACAGTTACCTTCACATTCTTACACCTCTTAAGCTCATCTTCATCCAAGGTATACTCGTGCATAACCCAGTCGGTACGCTCACCATTAGGCGCACGACCTTGATAGAACACCAAGGTTTTCTTCACTCCAACATTACGTGAATTGCACTGTATTATTCGATCTTTTCCCGTGGCCTTCCAGTAGCCATGCCTTGTAGCTCTACTCAATCTTGATGCATTTGGGTACCTACGTTCCCTAGGACTGAAAAAGAACCATTGTCTATCACCAGTTTTTAACTTAGATTGACCTGCATTTATTTTTTCATGATTAGAAACACCATAAATACTCATTGATATGCAAAAAAATAAGAGAATCATAGAGCAACTAACATTAGAGAGAGAGAGAGAGAGAGAGAGAGGGAAAGACCAACTCTCTAAAATTCTGGAAAATTGTATAATCAACGATCAATTATGCCTTCGGCTAGTAAATGATTTCCTTTCGGTAATAAGGATTGAGTGGATAAAAACGACTCACATAGAAAATGATGCCGAAAAAGGTAACAAGCAATAGCTTCAACTACGAATTCAAGAGGTTAAATGATAATATCGAACTATATGATACCATTAAAATTTGAAGATAAGCTTAAGCAACCGCAAATCGAATCACACGGGTAGGTACAGAAAGATCCCCAAATCCATTATAAACAATCAATCCACGACAAATTCAATCAAAATCAAACTAGGTCAAAGAAAAACCGGAAGAACATCATCAATCAATCAGATCAAGCATGGGAAGGAGAATTTCTTTACCAGGCAATTCCTCGGGTTCCCACTTGTAAACATCGATCTCGCGGATGATATCGAGCTTCAATTTGCGTTTACAGATCTTGAACTTCAGGTAATACAGAATCAGCTCCTCATCCGTCGGGTGAAACCGAAACCCTGGTGGCCAATCCCCCTCATCACACAATCCCATCGAAGACGACACGGTTGACATCAAAGAACACCTCAATCACAGACTGAAGAAATCAAAACACGGAATCCTCGGACAAAGTTGACAACGACGGTGAAGAAATTCGTTCCGTAACTCGAAGAATCTACACGAACCCAATTGAAATTGCGAAGGAACTGCAGTTTCCGATCACCGGCGACGGTCGAAAGACCGCCCTAGATAGAGAAAGAGAAGGAGAGAGATGGCGGAGTGATTGTTGTTTGGTCAAAACAAGTAATGGGGATGAAGCAGCGAGGGATACTGGTGGCGGACTTCTTATTATTACGGTAAAACGTCGAAATTTCGTGGAACCAGATATAGGGATAAATAATAATTTATTTTCATTATTTTAATTAGGTTTAAATCTTTTTTGGCATGTGTGTGTAATTGAAATGTATTCTCCAATTTTGTTTATTTTACTATCAAATATTTGTTTCCATTTTTGTCTTTCATATATATATATATATATATTATAATATGTAGAGGTGGAGAATCGACCTAAGATGGAAAGTAATTATATGCCGTTGAGTTATACTCATATTAGTTTCGTCTTCGTACTTTTGAAGCACGACTAGAACAGAATTCAAACCTTTGTCCAAATAACTAAACAATATAGGAAACATTTTGGGCAAGAGGTTGATTATTATAGTTGAGTTATAATAGTTTGTGTTTGGATGTAGATTATTTTAGTTTGAGTATAATAGTATGCATTTTGAGGTGTAGACTATTTGTTTGAGAAAGAAATAGTAAACATTGTAATAAAGAATAAAACAATGATGAATGTAGAATAGTAAAAAATGTAGCAAATAGTAAATACGATAGCAAATTGAGATTTTGAAATAGTGTTGACAGTAGCTGATTGGAAAATACGAAATAATATTTATTGTAGCGAGATGTGATTATTATAGTATTAGAATCGTTAGAATAGTCATTGCCTCAAATACACCCTAATGTCTAAACTAGTTAGAACTGTATTCACATTTGTTATTATACTGCCATGTACTCTTTTACTTGAGATTGAAAGTTCAAATCTTTACGTCCAACTATTTTATGCATTAATAATTTTTTTAAAAAAAATGAGTCATGCTAATATTGGAATCAAGAAAATCCAGTGTAATGTTATACTAAAGTTATATTTAAAAATAAAATAACAAACAATCGTTTATTTATTTAGAAGTATGATGATTAAACTAGATTAAATTAAACATTAATAAACCAAAATAGATGTTTTGAAGCATATGAAACAAACTAAAAAAAAAAAGGCAAATATCAAATTATACCCTGAAGTTGTATCAATTTAAACTCTAAGCTAATAAATAATAATTGTATCAATTAAATTATAAAATTTGAGAGTTGTATTAATTTAAACTATAAATTAATAATTTTATCAATTTAAACTCTGAACTTTCATTATTGTATTAATTTAAACCCTCTATTGTGTTTTATTTGTATACATTTATGAAAGTTCAAAGTGTCAGTTGATATATTTATAGAAGTTTAGATTTAAATTGATATATTTGTGAAAGTTCAAGGTTTCGGTTGATATATTTATGGAAGTTGTTTAAAATTGAGACATTTATGAAAGCAGGTAGTTTAAATTGATACAATTATTAGTTTAGAATTTAAAATGATACAACCCCCAAAGTTTAGGGGTATAAATTAATATTTGTCAAAAAAAATTCATCTTAATCATTAGTCAACCTCAACCATAGTAAAAATTTTTAAGAATAGGTTTAAAATGTTTAAAAATAATTTATTATTATTAATTTAAATGTTTACATAGCATTAAATTATAAGAATTTTAAAATTGTTTTTCTTTCTCCGGCCTCCATCTCCATTTCTCTTCTTCTTTAATTATTATTTTAAATCTAAAATAATTACAAAACAATTACTCATAAACTTTTTAATCTATTCTCAAAAGTTTTGAGACTAAAAAAAGAGGCATTTCAAAACTTTATAGACCAAATGCTTAAAAACTATAGTACTAAAAATGTAATTTTCCAAAAAGAATGAGATGGGCCACAGCAGATTTGATTTCTTTTTTCAATTTTAAAAAACAATTTAAATATTTTAATAAAAAATTATTTTAAACATCAAACTGTTAAAAATATTTTTAAATATAGCAAATGTTACAGTTTAGTAGTGATAAACACTGATAGACTACTATCATCCATCATTGTGATATATATTTATTAATGTCTATCACTGATAAATAATAACATTTTACTATATTTATAAATATTTTAATTCATTTTTCTTCATTTGAAAACAATCTTATCTTAATATTTTAGGTCTCCGTTTGATAATCATTTTGTTTTTTTGTTTTTAATTTTGAAAATTAAGTCTATAAACACTACTTCCACCTACAAATTTCTTTATTCATTGTCTACCTTCCACAAATGGTTTAAAAAACTAAACAAAATTTGAGAATTAAAAAAAAGTAGCTTTCAAAAAATTATTTTTATTTTTTAAATTATTCAATCATTATACTTAAGAAATATGGATGAAATATACATAATTTTCAAAAACAAAAATTTAAATCTAAATGATTACCATGAATGAGGTCTTAATATTAAATTATTATCATTATTCTTTTGGAGCGGCCAAGACCGGTAAACCTGAGTCAACTGCCCACCTTGGACTTATTTGGCATAGATCAATAGTATAGTTGTTAGTTGGCAGAATATTATTGGTTTAGTTACACTGATTGGGTTTCATGTGGTTCTTAATGCACACGATTATTTAGGCTCACTGTGAAACATAAGAACGTTCAACGGCGGTATCAACAACCACCAACAGATCTTTTCCAAAAAAAAAAAAATAAAATAAAATAAAATAAAAAAAAAATTAAAATCAAGCAAAACAAATTTTCAAAAATAGAAAAATAAGGAAAACCATTTATACAAAACAACAAAATTTAATTTTTTTTGATAGAGAAGGATAGAAATATATCATTAATACTATGTGATAAACGTCAATAAAAACCTATCGTGTTTTTTTGCTATTTCTGTAAATAGTTCAATATTTTTTTCTATTTGTGAAAATTATATATATATATATGTGTGTATGTATATATATCATTTTATGTGAAGTATTAATATATAAAAGGTTGAAATATCATTTTGGGTAGTGTACTTCAGTAGTTGTCCATGTTTGGTATACCTTTTTCAAATGTCTAATTTTAGTTTTTGTACTTTCAAAAGATCTTAAATTTAGTTTCTCTAATTTTTATCGAAATTAGTTAGATAATAATAATAATTTTAATACAATAAATTATAATATATGAATATATTTTCAAAATTTATAGTGAAAATGTTATTAAATAATATATATATTTTTTTTTAAAAAAAATCAATAACAAACTAGCAATAGAAACTAAATGTGAGATTTTTTAAACGTATAGAGACTAACATTCGATATTTAAAAACTAAAATTGAATAAATTTTAGATTATAAGGATCAAATTAGAATTTTAACCTTAGTCTATATGTAATTGATCAAACATATATTAAAGTGGAAGAAGATAAATTAACATTTAATTATTTCTTTATTGAGTTTAGTCGCCTATACTTAATGAAAAAGTAATAAGGAAAAAGAAGTGAAGTATTTGACTTTCATATTTATTTGCTTTGTATTTTAATAGTTTCATAAAAAAATGTGGTTAGATCCTAAAATTGTATATCAACATCTATTATAATCATTATTATCAAACTTTATTATTGTATTTTTTGTCTTTGATTCTAAAATTCAAACATTAAAACAAAATGTATTGATGTTTGAAATTCAAACAACTGAAAGCTTCAATTGATTTAAAAATTTCTATTTCTTTTATTAAAAGAGTTATCTTAAATTAACGAAAACGATAATTTAGAGTATATAGTGTATTAAATTAGGACCACAAAAAAGAGAAAAGAGGCAAAAGAGAAGAAATGGTTTTTGAAAAGCTAATCCATTGAATCACTCCTCTTTTTAAAATAAAAAAGGAGAAATTTTAAAAAATAAAAAAATAAAGAAAATTATTTATACAAAATAGTAAAATTTAAGTCTATCGATAGAAGTTTATCGTGTCTATCAATGTTCTTTTGTTTTGTTATTTCTGTAAATAATTTGACATTTTTTCTATCTGTGAAAATTTCTTTAAAAAAAATGAAATAATATAAATACTTTCCTACAAATATTTTGATATAATTTTACAATAAATTTTGTAATTTTAATTTTGATCAAGTAGAAAATTGGAAATTTGACGCTTACAGATTACTTATATTTTTATTGTTTAATCTTCAACTTAAAAAAAACCGCTTTTAATTAATTTTTCTTTTACTTTGTAATGTTACCTATATTAAAATTTCTAAAAAGGATAAAATTATTTCAGAAATTTATTTTTTTTATAAAAAAGAAAGAAAGTTGACTAGTGTTTCAAAAATGTTTTGAATAAATTTATTTTTAAAAATTAAAATTAAAATATTGAATTCGTTTAATTAAAAAAAAACTAAAAAAATTGTTATGAAGTAGTAGAATTTCACTAGTCCATTTCCACACAAAGCGCATTAATTTTCCCGACCCAAAAAATCAATATTAACCCGTTGACAAAAATATTCCCCCATTCTAAACATGTCTAAACATCCAATAAAATAAATAAAGTGACCGTTACAAATAAAACAATCAGATTAAAAGAGTATTAGTAAATATAATATATGTTAAAAAAATTATAAATATGACAAAATTTAGATAGTTTATCAGTGAGACCATATTGTTGATGGAAGTCTTTCAATGATAGACCATATTGTTGGTAAGGGTCTATAACGATATAAGTCTATCACTAATAAACTTATTTGCAATTTTTTTAAAATGATGTTATATACTATGTTATTATATCAAAAAATGCTACCAATTGCAATTACTCTATAATAAAAATAAGGATAATCGTTTTAAATGAAAAAAATTGTTGAAAATATTTCTAAATATGACAAAATTTTACACTTTATCACAATGACACTTTGCTGTATTTGTAAATAAGTTGGCCCATTTTATTATATTTTAAAATAACCTTAAAATAAAAAATTCTTTTATTACCTAAATTAACAAAATCTACTTTTTCTCACTTCGATTAAAAAGATTTATTGCGTGCCAAAATGAGCATACATTAAATGAAATAAAGCTTGTATTATTGACTTCAACGTTGGAAGTTCGATTCCCTCGACGCTAAATATTTCACGAGAAAAAAAACACACACACATCTCAAACCAACATACATGTGATTAAGATATGGGATTAAAATTTAAACCTTCATCCCCAGATTATGTGTAAAAAAACCTTGTTTTCTCTTAAATTAGCCATATTTGTAGATTTCCCTCCATATTTGAAAAGAACAACCCAACAAGTATTTCTTATTTTAAAAATTATACTTCTTTTTTCTTCCTAATCTAATCTAACAGTCATTTGGTAAATGATAAATAAATTTCAGGTCTTTTAAAAAAATCAAAAACTTTTTCTTTGTTGTCTATTAGCTAGAAAAATCAGAACTGGAAAGCTAATCATATATAAAAGTGGATTTTGTAAGCTTAACTATTAAAAATTAAAGGGTTCACAGTCCTACAAAATCAACTAACCCTCAATTTCATCTTTAGATTGACAGTTCTTGAAGTTCTATAGCCCTTAAGAACATGACCTAGTTGATTTTCAATTTTTTTTTACCGGTATCATAAGCATCAAGAATTTTAAAAGTTATAACATATATATATAATCATTCTCGCAACAGGGTTCTTACTTATTATAACCCCAGCATGTACCAAAGCTATTAACTTCAGGCAATGAATAAGGACTTACCAGATTCACTACACATTGTAGTTGTCCATTTCCATTTTTCTGTATGAGAGTCTACTGAAAGAGCTTGATCCCAGTTCGAATTTGATATTCCATTATTCTCAGCTGCCTTCTTCCTCGGTCTCAACTTGCGCCTTCTGCAAAGTCAAAATATTTACATTAATTAGGTTTCACAGCATCACGGCTCACTCCTATAAGCTTCAGCAAATGACATAGCATTTTTACAGTGATCCATCCAATCCAATCCATACAACAAAGTGAGCAGAGATTCCAACAGAAATGTAGTTAGTGTTCTTCTCATTAAGGATTGATGAATCTCAAGTAATGTTACAATTATTACCTTTGGCATTGGAGTTACATTTCGGGAAATGTTGCCCACCTCTTCAAAATTTTCACTTTGGCTATCATCATCAAAGAGGTAAAGCAACAACAATAAAGTCCTGCAAGTGTAAGGTTAACATATATACTTTTTGAACCAGAAATTTGGAGCTCTGGAAACATTAAAGATAGAATAAGACGTGCCTACTACCATTTTGAAGCACATTCACTTCATGCCTAAATTATCTTGCAGCCAGAAATGGTCGTATTACATCCAGCTAATCTAATGAACATATAACCAAGAGGCAAGATGCATCATAGAAGGCAAAGACATTTCAGAAAAGATCTCACTCTCTCCTCCCAAAAATGGAATTTCATTTTTTAAAAAGATAGCTGTTGTTCTAACCTCCAAGAGAATCTCATGTTTTGGGATGTTTGGAGATACATCCATGATTCTGAGTTCAAACCTCTAAATCGAACACTTGATAAGTCGAAACTTTAGCTGCCCCTTGACTCAATGAAAGAATACATTCCTACACCGAAGACAGCTTCATCTCGATTTTAGAGGTATTGAGCCATTAAGTATCACCAATAATCTTTACAAGAACACAAACCTTCTTTAAATCGATGAAATCGAGTTCTGTCTCTTACAACAATTTCTCGATTATAGATCTGAGATATTAGTTTAATAACAACATGACAATCCCCACAAATCCTTAAATTCTTAATCACTTGAATTGGGGTCCCCTCTTCAGTACAAGTCAATCCAAAAGCCACCGCAAGCTTCTCACTGTGATAACACAGTGCATTCTCCTTGTCCTCATCTCCAATATCATGCAATACATTGCCTGTTTCAGCTGCATATCCATAGGCTTTGATCCTGAACTTGATCTCATCAAGCTTGGCATAGATCTCACGGTGACTCAAGTGGCTTTGGTCACCATAAACAAATTTGTGCATCTTACCTTTTACTTCTATGTAACTAAATCCTGGTGTCTTCTTCACATCCCTTCTTCTCATGGCGTCCCTTACTCTCCCAACATCATCCCATCTCTGACGGGTGGCATACACATTCGATAACAAAACAAAATCACCACAGCTAATAAATCCCATCTCTACTAGCTTCCTTGATGCCAGTTCTGCCATTTCTACATTTCCATATGTCCTGCAAGCACCAAGCAATGTTTGCCAGAGTACCATATTAGGGAAAGGCATTGAATTTACAATTTCATAAGCTTCTTTGAGACGCCCCGCTCGACCTAACAAATCAACCATGGCTCCGTAATGCTTTATATTTGGTGCCAACCCCCTTTGCACCATCGAATCGAACAGCTTAAGCCCATCCTCTACGAGCCCTGCATGGTTGCAGGCGCATAACACGGATAGATATGATACTGCATCGGGGGACATTCCAGATCGAACCATCTTTTCAAAAAGATCCGACGCTTTGTATCCATCACCATGCATTGCAAATGCCATTATCATTGTATTCCATGTGATCAAACTTTTCTCACACCTCATATTCTCAAACACCCAATAAGCTTTATCCACAGATCCACATTTAGCATACATATCAATAACGACATTACAAACCTGCACATTCATATCTAGCTTCTCCTCTACTATATATTTATGAACATTTTCCCCTTCTTTCAAAGCACCCAATTGTGAACACGCCAACAGAGCACCTTGAACGGTTACTTCATTAGGTCTCAAATTTCCATTCTCCTTCATTCTCTTAAACAGCATTATAGCATCGCCTGGCCGACTCCCCTGAGCAAACCCAGCAATCAACGCGTTCCACGAAGCGATATCTGGCTGTGGCATTTCGTCGAACAGCTTCTGGGCAAGATCGAGATCCCCAACTTTCGCATACGCATCAAGCAATGTAGTCTGCAGGAGAACATCAGCATTGAACCCAAATCGTAAAAGCTGCGAATGTAATTGCATCGCTTCAGAACGAGCCAAGGCGCGGGCACAGGCTTTAAGGGCAAACGAGCATGTGAGAGCGTCAATTCTGTGAGGCCCATTTGACGCAGCCATTGCCCTGTAACAGAAAACGGCATTTGCGGGATCGGAGCTCAGGGCGGTGCCGCGAATGACGGCGTTCCAATCGTTGGTCGAAGGGTACCGGATATAGCGGAAAATATGAATGGCATAAGAAAGGTCGCCGAAGGAGGAGATGGCGCAGAGCTCGAGAAGCTTAGTACGAGAGGAAGAGAATTGAAAATCGCCATTGATGATGAGATTCGCTTGGAGTTGCTTGATTTGCGAGAAGGAAGAACATTTCTGTAACAGAAGGTTGAAGTAGGCCATTCCATGGAGACTCCCTCCGTAACGACTACTTTCCCATATTTCTAGGACCTACTTCATGCATGCAATTGTGAACTTAGAATGATTGTCTAAACAAATAAATAAAAGAGCAAATTTTATTTAATAATACTAAGATGAGTAAATATAAGAAAACATAAATAAATAATAATAAATAAACTAAAACAAAAATAAAATAAAATTTATCGTTCGAGTACCCTAAACCCAACTTTAAAAAAAAAAAAAATTAAACAATCAAATAATAAAATTAATGAATATTGCATGAGAGTTTAAAACGCCTAACTCCTAAAGTCGTCCTAATGACCAGGTCACGGATCTCTCTTGTCATGCATCGGTCTATCATTACCCTTAAAACATAGGAAAAGAAAAGGGTGAGTATAAAAGAGTAAGCGACTTACTACTGGGCCCACTCAGTGATCGATTAGTCTTTCCATTGAGCCAAATTGCATAACGCATCATAGGCATAGGCATAGGCATAAGGGGCGAACCCGAAGACACACTTTCATAAGTAGTGACACCTAAGGTCACAGACATAAACATAAGTGATGATCCCAAAAAGGACACAGGACATAAGCATAGGGTGTGGGCCCCGAGGCTCACAACATGCGATGTGCATAGCCCAATGGCAACACTAACCGTCACTAAAATAAGCATAGGGTGTGGGCCCCGAGGCTCACAACATGCGATGTGCATAGCCCAATGGCAACACTAACCGTCACTAAAATCTTAATGGACATAAGCATGCAATCAAGGCAATGAATTAATAGTCATAAAAATCTCAGACAGACATAGGCATGCAATCAAGGCCATGAATCAGCATCAAACTTTATCACAGTTACCCATACATCAAACTTCAGCAGAGTTAACTCATACTTACAAAATCTTAGGGGAATACCGGCAGTAAACCACTTACCTCGAAATTATGTCGAACAATTAGCAACCACTCCACTTATTAACCAAATCACTCTTTGACTCGAGTCAGACGCTCGAATTGCCCTAGAATAAACCAATTTAATGTTAAACCTTATAAACACAACCTATTCCCCCAAATTGCACCAAAAACTCCAAACCACTCACCTAAAAGAAAGCATACGTAACCAGAACTACACTGAGCTCCAAGGACGAAATCCAAAACAGTCCTAAGCCAAGCTGAAATGTTTCAAAACTAAATTAAAAAATTCAATAAACACCAACATTCACCAAACCAAATGGGGAAACGAGATTTAAATCAGAACAACTAATATAGCTTACCCAAAAAGCGCCCAAGCGAAACTTGATGCTGTTGGACAGTACCAATAAAATGTCTTGAAATCCTGAATTGAGCAACAACGCACCCTGAATTAACTTAAATCAAACCAAAAATCGGTAGCCATTCAAAACCCATTAACTAGAAACAAAAAAAAAAAACTTAAATCTCACCAAAACCACGTTCTTGGCAGAACCAAAATGGTCGGTGACTGACGGACACAGAATGAAAACGAAAGAGAGAAAAGAAAAATTGAAGAAACTCGGCGCAGCTGGAGGCGGACGACGGATGAAGGTGAGGCGCGAGGAGGCGGTGGCGGAAGAGCACGGTGAAGGGGAGCGTTTTCACGAGTCTGGAAGGAGGAAGAGGAAAAGAAAAAAAAAAGATTTTTTTTTTCTGACATGCAGCCCGAGGTCCTCTACCCTCATTTATAACCCTAATTCCCCTTCTCTTCCTTAATTTAACTATCAACCCCCATTTTTTTTATAAACATAAATATGCATAAATCTTTGGGGCGTCACACCATCGCCTTCCTCGAGTTTTACTCTAAATTAAAATTAGTTAAAATACCATTTGGTCCCATTCTACGGATCTTCGTGGATTGAGTTGGGTGACTAATATTTTTCAAACAACATCTATTTTTCTTTTTCTTTAGGTTTAGTTGATTGTAGCTAATCGTTAAGATATGATTTGATTACAAATTTGGTCCAATGATTTTATTAGAAATAGTTCTTAAAATTTTAAAAATTAGAATTTTAATCTTTATGATTTCATAAAACCTCACAAAATTTTCTTATTGTTTGATAAAATTTCAAATATAAATTTTAACTTTTACAAGGATTTTATTAAACTATATGAAGTAAATTTTAATTATAAATTACAAGAACTAAAATTTTCTTACATAAATATATCTATAAATTGAAAAGACTATTTACGAGTATTTATTGACACGTTGATATATCTACAAATTGAAAAGTTAATAATAAGTTCATTTATTATCTCATGTCAGTTAAATTGTAAGTTTGGTTCATGGTTGAGGTTACTTCTAAAAATATTTTCTAAATATGTGTCGAATATTAGGTGTTTGATAAATTTAAATTTTAGTTAAAAATTAAATTTGGTCTCTAAAATTTGTATATTGTAGTCTCCAAACTTTAATTTGTAATGATTTAGGCTATGAACTTATCAATGGTAACAATTTAGTCTATAAACTTTAATAAGTATTCATATAGTTTTTTACTTTATAATTTGTAATAATTGAGTCTTGATCGTTAAAATTTGGATAGTTAAGATTTAATAAAATTTATTATACATACGTGTCAATGTTTGTTTAATTGAGGATTAAGTTTTGATGAGACAGGCTAATAAATACAAGTTTGCAATTAACTCTTCGATTTATGAATATATCAACACGTCAATGGATATTTTAAGGTTAAGTCACAAATTTGGTCCTTATTAGAGATGTCCAATTTTTCCATGGAAACAGGGCGAGGAATGAGGAGGGAGTGGAGAGAAAAATTTATCGTGTGCTAAACGGAGACAAAGACGGGGAATACATTCCCCGCCCCGTTTCTCGTCCCCGCCCGATTAGCTTCTACATATTTATTTAGTATAGTTATCTAATGTTATGTTGTTATTATTATTATTATATAAATATTACTTTTAATTTTCAAATTTAATTATTTATTGGAAAAAATAATGAATATGTTTAAATTGAATATTCTAATTTAGATTATATCCATCTAATGAAATGAGAAACAGAGACGGGATAGGGAATTACATCCCTGGTCTGGCCCCACCCTGCCTCATGGACATCTCTAATCCTTATGATTTGAAAAATGTTATAATTTAATTTTTACGATTTATAATTAAAATTTAGCCCTTATGGGTTTATTAAAATCCTCGTAAATAGTCCTTTTAGTCTATAGATATATCCACATGTAAAAATAAATGTTATTGTAGTAGTTTTACAAAATGTTAGTTAGTTGGAGATAGGGAAAATTGAACCATAAACTTCATAGTTTCTAGCACAATCATATACCAATTAAGCTATGCTCAATTTGGTACCTCTGTCTTGTCTTCAACCTCATAGATATATACATGCATGTTATATATATGCGTAAAAAAAATGAAAAATAAAAAATGTGTATTTACATAAATACATCTATATCCAAGTACAACTAACAAAAAAAAAAATCAACTATTGAGTGGTTAATAAATAGTCAAAAATTGCAGCCCCTTATGTAACACTCTGCACATTTTTTTTAGTAATAATGTAATTTCAGTAACTTTATTATTTGGATTTTAAGTAATTGTTATTAGTTGGAGGAAATTTTTTTAATTTTGGAAAGTGCGAGAATTTAATTGTTGGCATGAAATTATTCAAATTAAAAATTAATGGCAGGAATTTATTTCCTTTTGAAACGGAAAGGAATTTAATAGTATAAAACGAAAAGGAATTAAATGTAATTATATTTATTTCATTTTTTATTTTATTATTATTATTATTATTTTTTTTATAAAAAGTCAAACCCACATTTCCCTTTCTTCCTCACGCATCTGCCAGCACTCCCCCCCCCCCCTCAATTTCTTCTTCCTCCAGTTGAGACCCTAGCTGCAGTCCAAAGTAGATTTCTTGGTTGATTCCTGAATATTCATTTACTTTTGGCATCAATTGGTTGATACCCATTGTGTTTCAACTTTGGATTCAAGTTTGTGAAGGTATTGAGGTGTTGTTCAGTGAAGTTGGAGATTGTTTTAGCGAGTTTTGGTAAGTTTTATGTTTTGATGACTCTCTTGTGGATTAATTTTGGTTGTTGAGAAATTTTGGTAAAGTCATTTGGAAGTGATTTTTTTGACGAAGCTACATATGGATAATTTATTTGAGACATTGGTAGTAAAGTATGTATTTGATTCAAGCTTTAATCATGTAAGCCTAATTTCAAATTATGATTAGGGGGTTGATTCAAGAATTTCATTCAAGATGAAGAAGAGTTTGGTTTGCTAATTATTTCGGCTTAAAATTAGAGGTTTGGAAGGTGAATTCGAATTGGACCACACTTTAGGTAAGGTTATCTGAAAATATTTTGTAATATTTGGGTGTTTGGATTTTGGCCTTAACTATTAATTTACTTTTTGGTTCGACCTAATATCAAGGTAAATAATCTTACTACTGGAACTGTCCACGGGCCAGACATTAGATGTATGCTAGCATGTTAAATGAAGGTTATGACAGAATGACAACATGAAAGATTGATAGTATAACATGATTAAAGTATGTTTTGTTACGAGATCCGAATTATTTATTTTACCCACATAGACACTTGAATGCTAGTATGAGATGGTATGTGCTTCCATGGTTTATTTGATCTGATGATGTTGAGGTATACATGTATGTTGTAGAACCATGATGTTGAAGTATATGTGTATGTTGTAGAGCCATGATGTTAAGGGTTATATGTATGTCATAAATTCGTACAGTGATGATTATGATGTTGAGACTATGCAAATGTCCTTACTGATTAGTTAGATGCCTATTAGATTTTATGTTTCCTTCGAGATTCACCAGTTTGTGTTTCCTTCGAGATTCACCTGTTTGTGTTTTCTTCGGGATTCACCAGTTTGTGTCTCCTTCGGGATTCACCAAAGGTAGTGGGCATACTTAATTACAGTAGGATAAGACTCAGTCTCCTTCTTGTTTCATGTGCATATATATCCCATAATGACTAGAGCAGTTTATATGTTTCACCAGAGGTGGGTATCTAGAGGACATAGATGCCCAGCCGACCCCAGTAGTGAGGTTACTTATTGAGTATTTTATACTCATTCTTTCTCATGTTGTTGTTTTAGGTAAGGGTAGAGATACACCGACGGTGGACAAGCGGAATTCGTGATCGAGTCACTGGGACTAGTTTTTACACTTTCACTCATGAGATTTAGAGTTCTTTTCATGTTTCTCTCAACTTTTAGTTTTGATGTTTAAAACTTATTTTTAAGAATCGTTTTCAGACTTATTTATTATCCTTTATGATTTATGGGTACCCTACTATTGTTTTAATATTTGAATTTAATGAAAGTCTTTTGAACTTACCTTATTTAATTAGCATTTAATTTGCCATAACAAAATGTCGTTTTGAGTTCCATGCATGCATGTATTTAGTAACGACCTAACTTAAGTCCTAGGTGGTCGGGTCATTACACCTTAATTATCCCCAATCTCTCACAAACAACTTAGAACCGACTAAGGGGTAAATAAATATTTGGAAAAACATGTGTTATGGATGAATTCCATGAAGTATATATGCATCAATACAGTGAGTTACATTATAAATAACATAGAGTATATATATAAACTTATAATAATTTTTAATAAAAGTAAGATTACAATAGTATATATAGGACAACTTATAGGACCAATATTGGGTTACAATAGTATATATAAATGAGATTTTTAGTAATGATTGCACGCCAAAATTAAAATTAATTGACCTCAATGGCTTCGTGGAATGCACTCCTCCATTTAAAATTCAAAACCCACCTTACTCTCTAACCTCAAACCCTAAAAGAGAAACTCATCTAACCCTTTATTTTATTTCCATGACTATGATTGCAAATAAAATGTAGAACTTCTACTCGATTTTGTTAATAATTTGCACATAAGAGATGATGAACGGTGCACAACGCCATGCTTGAAAATCTGCATAAATTTTGTTTGCTTTGGTCCATTAGAAGGCACAGTTGGTAGGATCGAAAACAAGTAGAGAAGGCAACTTCACCAATGGATACCGCACTTTTCTCTCTCATTCCTTCACCTTGATCGACTACCTTTGTTTATGTTTTTGTTGTTGTTGATGAAAAAATCTTGTGGTATAATAAGAAGATGAACATATTATAAACAGAAAATTTAAAATGAAAAACCTCAGCCCTAAATATGGACAATATAAATAATAATATATTTATAAATATTTGTAGTATTAAGTTGGTTTTGGGTTAAGAGAATATATATCATACAAATCTTCGTGAAAATATCTTACTTCTAATAGAAAAAATCGTATTTTTGTTGTTATGGTGTATCTGCAAATAACTAGATATACAAGGGTATAACTGGAAAAAGAAATTTCCACTCTCCCCTCTAATAATTTGGTAGGCATTTTTATAATATTATCGACAATTTAGGCATATCTCAACATTGGATATTTTAAGTGAACATTTCTTATAATTTCCCTTTCCCTTTTGAAAATGTCAAAAGTAGTTTGTGGAGTTAGTCTTTTTTAAGTTTTTTGAGACTGAAATGAACACGGACAAAGATTCAAAACTATTGGTACACGTTTCTTTTGCAAATATTTTTTCAAATGGCCATGTTTTTATACTTAATCCCTTTTGTTATTAGACATAAATGTTGGAGGGGTTGTTTGGCCCACTGGGTGAAGTAGATTTATGTTAGAATTTGTAAATTTGTGTTTGGATGTAGAATTGCATAAAGTTTTTAGATACATGTGAAAAGTAGAAAATATTGAAAGATGAAGTTACTCCATAAATATGTAGAGTTCAATATTTTGATTGTTTACATTAACTTAAAAAGTTGATGGGCCGAACGACCCCTTAATTTACTATTAACCTCGAGGTCAATCCCACCATGCCACATATCATGTGAAAAAAAGACATAAATCTTAAATTTAAAGTTAATTTTTATCAAAATAACAATTACAAGGAAATACAATATATGAAATTGTGAAGAAAATGTTTATAAAAATATAGTAAAAATGCTAATTGATAATAAAAAGTTTTTTTAAAAAATCAATAATAAACAATTAGTGAGAACTAAGTTTAAGATTTATGGAAAGTACAAGACTAAAATTATACAATTTAAAGTATAAGAATTTGGGGGGGAATTTTGAAATACAGAGAAGATAAACATAAAACTTAAACATGCTTTTTATAGAGGAGAACAACAAGGAAAAGAGGTTACCTTTGAATACAACTCTTCAAATCTTCTCCAATTCTACGAAACAACACGATCTCTTATTCTCTTTTTGGATCTCGAATAGGACATCGCCACAAGGATTTTCCCGCTATTCTCCGATAAGGACAAGTTCTGGAAGACTAAGGGAATAAATTATGTTTGCATAGAAACACTTTCTCCCTTGTATAGGAGTATTAAAAGAGTGAGAGAGTTTAGAGAGAAAGATCAAGAGAATTTTTCATACTTCTTCAAAATGCAGAGTAATTTCTGCATAGCATGAGAGAGAGAAGTTAACTCCCCCTCACCCCACTCTCTTCAACTCCCCTGTAATTTCAATGGAGTTTTATTTAGTTTAATTTTAAATTAAATCAAATAATAATTAATCTAATTAATTAATCTTAGTTAATTAAATATTATATATAAGAATGAGAAATTCTTATAAAAAGAAAAATTCAAAAAATATTTACACTTTATAGCAAAAAGCTTCAAAAGAAATGTAAATATTTTTTAATTTTTTAATTTTTTAATTTTTTTTTAAATATTTTAAAATATTTAAAAATATTTTTTTAAATATTTAAAAATGTCCCTTTAATTAATATACATTTGAATCATATTCAATCGTATTTTCCTCTCATAACCTATAATTTTAATGTGTATCCCATTCACATTAAATTTAACTTATCATTCATATTATTTAATATTTGAATCTGATTCAAATACATTATTCTCTCGCATTATATTGTTTAATTCATTAACTTTATAATATAATGTATTTATATACATTATATTAATTATATCACATATAATTAACCTATAATTCAAATACATTATTCTCTCACATTAAATTTAACTTATCATTCATATTATCATTCACATTAAATTTAACCCATTCACATTAAATTTAACTTATCATTCATATTATTTAATATTTGAATCTGATTCAAATACATTATTCTCTCACATTATATTGTTTAATTCATTAACTTTATAATATAATGTATTTATATACATTATATTAATTATATCACATATAATTAACATATATTCTTTTATAATTTGAACAATTCAAATTCTTCTAAAAACTAATTAGTCCTTGTTTTACTCTTAGCGAGCTAGTAGGGGACCTAATGGACCTATAAATTAGAAGCGATTCGAGATTAATCAATTAAAATCTTTATTAAATTAATCAATATACATTAACTATGAGCCACTCCACTAAAGACCCATAGTTCACTCTTCGCACGATAAAATATTTCTGTGTCCATGAATGTAACTATTACCAATAAGTCGATCCTTCATGAGTCGTTCATAATTATAGTTGGGTCAAATTACCGTTTTACCTCTATAATTACCTCTTCTTTCTCAACTTCCTTTGATCCTCTAATGAACAACCTGTTTATGGTCTTATCATAAATCCCTCTCGAACCAATGAGAGGGAGGAGTCTTATTGTTCAAGACCTGAAGTTGACACTTAAGAGAATAACTCATCTCCTTCCCCAACTCATGTACTTACCCCAAAAGTCAAGAAAGAGTGAATTCATTCTTGTGTAGCTATATTCTCAACTCCCCACTCAGTTATGTCCTTAAAATGGTAGACTTATTGAGTTGGCAACACTAACCATTCTCATCTATATAAATCAAAGGACAAGCCCTCATAACTAGAGATCTATAACTCACTTAAGATTGAGATCGAGTTACATATGGTCATCCTATGAAATATTGATCTCTTCATTCAACGATGTTATAAAGAGAGATTAATTATATCGCGATTCAGTCTTATACAAACTTTTTGTATAGGATATCCTCACTTACATGTCTCAACATGAACAAATTGGATCAAACCGTTTGTAACAAATATAAAATGGGTCATATCTATAGTGTTACTAGGATAAGGTACCCAACTTTATCCATATATTATAGACCATTTAGATTATCACTTGAACACGATCCACCTGTATGTCAACCACATACTATTCAATATACATGAAATAATCTTGGATTTTAGTTTATTGGATTGAGTTACACAAGTTTAAATGTCAAATAAAATAACTTCTTATTTTATTAAATAAATGAACTTTGCTTATATATTACAAACTACGAGATTTAGGGCACAAACCCCAACAGTTAGTGGATCTAACACATAAAACAAATGTCACATACACACAGGATGTTGTAATGTAAAACAAAATAACTAAATATCAAAAAATTAAAGTAGAGATAGTGAGATACAATGATTGATAATACAGTTTAGTGTAATATCACCTTTTGGCGTTCGCATGTTCGGTGGAAAGAAACTTCACTATACAAAGAGTTTAGCAATTACAGAGAAGTACATATCTAATAAACACCCTTTTCAGTAACTCACATACAGTTTGCACTTTAGTTTCAACTTATGGTCCCTCCAAGTTTGAGCTTCCTTCACTTCCACAATAACACTTCTTCAAGTTTTGTATGAGATCCCTCAATACAATGTACTTAGACTCTCCCTAAGTGTGAGATCTCCTTACCTTCATAAGCAAGATTTTCCTAAGCTTTGATTAAGCTCTCCTCAATACAATATAGAAAAACTCTATAATAATAACAATTCAACTAAGCCTAATTGGTGGTTGGAACAGAACCCCTAATCATAAAAGATAAAGCTTTTTAATCACAATATGTTAAGGTTAAGGTTTAGACAATTTCTAAGTTCAAAACTGTGTGATCACAGTATATTAAGGTTAAGGTTTAGAAAATCCCTAAGCTCAAAACTGTGTGTGTGGATAAGTGTGGTCTAGTGCAAGTATCACTTCAACAAGTAATAATTTGGAAAGTATTCCAAGTATCGTAACCCCTTGAGACTATTTATGCAATTCAATTTTTCTAAGAAAGAGCTTTTCGATGTGAAACAATTGGTAGTCAATAAAATGAATGGGGTTCAAGGTTGTTTGCAAATAATAAAGATAAATGGTAATAAGAAATAAGGAATTCAAGTCGAGTTTCAACCTATGGATAAACTGTCTTAAGCGATGCAATCGCATCGTGTCAACATCGTCCAATTTTTTATGAATCAAGGACGACTTCTATTCAACCTTGTTTCTATAGCTAATTAGATCTGATAAGTTCATATAATCTCTTGGTTTTATGGTGTGTCTTATGTCTAAGGTCATGTGACGTCCTATACTAGGTTCTTAGTCCCATATTCTTTTGTGAGATCCATTTATATCTTAACATTCGCAGTATTAAAGACTCAACTAACATGATACTTTAAGTGACCGGTTCTAATTAAAAAGAGTAACATAAGTTTCAACAAGAGAAATAGAGAATGAGAGCGATGTTGTCAAATTAGTTCAAGCCATATTATCCTTAAGGTGTCCACATGATCGAACCCTTTAAAAAAATTAGCTCATAAGTAAAAAAATATCAACAAACTTCATTAAGTAAAATGTCATGACCACAATGTAGCAAACTAAGATAATGATGAAAATTGAATAAGAAAAACAACAAAAAACTTAAATAATAAAATCTGAAAAACAATAAACAAGGCCTTTGAATTAAGGCAATGAGCTAAGGTGTCCTCTAGGATGGATTGGATCCTTTCTTAAGGTGAATCCCACTCTACAACGTGTTCTCACGGGTAGGGTTGGCCTAAAGAAGCCTACTCTTCAGAGAAACTTTCGTTCTTGAAGAGATTTTGAATAGTTTCATGGATTTTCTTCAAGGATCTTTTTTTTTCTTTCTATTTTTTAACGATTCAGAGTGCCTAATAATAAAGTCTATATGGTTGGGTAATGTCCGAAATTCATGCTCCATGAAAATTCTAGTTGATTTTAGGATAAAAAAAATGGCTTTAGGAGTGAAAATTAGCAAAACACAAGCTGCCTATGAAAATCCCATTTTCTGGGTTTAGGGCAAATGATGTGGCCACATCGAGTCGACAACACGTCAACATCAGATATTGTTTTTGCAAAAACACCAAAATAGACTGTAAATACTCATAAAACTGGTCAAAATCACTTTAAACTTGCTTAAAGCTAATTAAGGATATGTATTTACTCATTTGGCTCTTTTAGGCCATTTTAGGGTCAAAACATCATATTAATTCGTGTCTTTTTACTAGAAAAAAGTAGTAAATTAGATAGTGAAAATATATACTTTTTGACATCTATCACACCCCCAAACTTGAATCTTTGTTTGTCCTTAAGCAAACAAAATATAGAATAGATACTAGAAGTGAATTTACATGTTTAGTCAGAAATAATGCAGAGTAGACATCTTTCAGGGGACGTCTCAAACCTTGGTGCCTTACTTGTTCAATTTACAAAGAGTCCTCACAAGAGTTTAATTTGAAAACTGGCTTAACTTCCATCAATTATCTAACAAACATGTCAAACTAACCAAGCTACCAGTCATGGAATCTAGTGAGATCCTTAATGATTTACAGCTAAAGCTTTATACCTAAATATAAGGTTAATCCCCCCAAACTTGTGCTTTTGTTAGGCCTATAGGCTCCATTTTACAAGCTTATATATATATATATATTTCTAGTTGTGGTTGATCAGCCAAACGTGAATGAGTAATAAAAATAAGGTTTAAGCAGAATCATACACTATCGATGAAGTAATAAAACTTGGAGTATTCCAAGAGTTGAATCCCATGAGACTAGAATCAATTCTAATGTTATTAAGACCATGAAAGAAATTGAATCCCATTCGGAAGCGTATAAAACACCATACGATTCAATTTTCAATTTGATTTTAAAATAGAAAACACAGAAGAACAATGAACTTATAATTTACAGGATAAACATTCATAATGCAACATGCTTAAAGAGAAGATGAAGAGAATTAAAAAACTTACCCTTGTAGAATAAACGTCTTCAGGAATCCTCTCCGATCTATTGCACGAACATGAATAGATCTTCAAACTCTTCCTTTGATTTCACAAACACCACAATGCTCCAAGTATTGGACGTCATCACGAGGCCTTCTTCGTTATTCTTAAGGTTGAGAATTGAAGCGAAGTTGTGGGCTCGTTTTTTGATCAATTTTGGAGCAGGTATTTGTCGGGAGAATTTTTCTTTTCCACATAGAGTTTCACATAGAGCAACGTGATGGGATGATCAAGATGAAGACTAACAACTTCTCTGTGGTATTTTTCACAATAAGAAGTTGAGAGATTCAAGGGGGGAAGGGAAGTTATAAAACTAACTTGCTCTCTCAAAATTTATTTAAAATTCAAATATTAAATAAATAAAATTAATTTTGAATTTTAAATCATTTATATATAATAACTAACTTTATTATATATAAATAACCAACCAACCATATTGTATATCATATATAACATATAACCAATAGTTTATATTATATCACATATATTACGACCTATAGTTTATTAATCTCTCAATTAATATGAATCACATTCATATTAATTTTAACCTATAGTTTTTATATGAATCACATTCACATAATTAATATTTGATCAAATATTTATTTCTCTTATTAAAACTTTATTTTACAATGTATCGTATATATTATATTAATTATATTTTATATAATTAATACCCTTTAATTAATTTGAACAATTCAAATTAGTTCAAAACTAATTCGATTCTCAATAATTCTAATAGAGCTAACGAGGGGACCTTATAGACTTATAGATTAAAGCTCCAATGATACCTGATTAATTAATCAAACTTTTTAATTAAATTAATCAACTTTCATAACTACCTGTCACTCCACTGAAGACTGACAGATGCACTATTCGCACTACAGATATATTTCTGTGTCCATTAAATATAACCAATCAACAATGCATTGACCTTTCACAAAATACTTGTAAGTACAGTCGGGCCGAAATTATCATTTTTTCCTTGTAGTTACATCTAACTCTTTAAGTACCATCGATCCCTCTAATGAACAATTAGTTATAATCCAACTATAATCGAACCTCTCTCGGGCCACGAGAGGATGCGACACCACATTGTTCAAGCCCCAAAATCAGCCCTGAAGGGAGCAATTTCTCTACTTACCCTAACAGAAGGGCAGAAGTGAATTTCTTTTTGTATAGTTACGTTCCCAGCTTCCTAATCACACGAATCTCCAAAATGGAAGGCATATTAAGTTGGTGAATCTGGCCGCTCTCACCCAATCAAAGGATCACTTCCATAGGCAGGAGTCCACAACTCACTCAGGATTCAAGTCAAGTTACCTATGGTCATCTTAGTGAAATGTAAGTCTCTTCTAGTAACAGTGTTATAGAGAGACTGAACATTTCATGGTTCGGTCTTATACAAACTCTTTGTATAGGATACCTCCGCTCACATGTCTCCACATGAGTGACCAAGATCAGATCATTTATAGCACTTTACAACAATTGTAACAACTATAAAGTGGGGTCGTATCCGTAGTGTCACTAGGATAAGGTACCCAGCCTTATTCATCTACTACAGACTATTCACCTTATCATAGAAACATGATCCACCTGTACTAAAATGTTTGTACAAATACATTTACAAACTACAAGACTATGAGATTTAGGGTATTAACCCCAACATGACCAAGAGTAACCAAGTTGTGAGTAGATAATGTGTAGGCAAAAGATCGACTTAAAAACAGTAAATAATAATAAAAGAACAGGGGAGCAACAATGTATCAACTGGTTGGGCAGTGTGCCTTAGAAATGCAACTGCATCATACTTGGACAGTGATTGAATCATAGACAAAAAAAAACTTCCAAGTTGACGTGATTGTCCTATTCGGTCTTGTTAAGTTTCTTTAGGATTCTAAGGAGCTAATGCCTATCTTTTTATAGTTAATTGGATCTTAGATTAATACACGTGCAATTTCTTTATCCTATGGTGTCTCTTATTTTTAAGGCGTCGTGATTGTCTTATTTCTAGACTTTTAGTCCCATATCTCTTTGTGATATCCGTTTATATCCTAACTTTCTTAGGATTAAGACTCCACTTGATTGCTAAATTAAATGGTTGGGCTAATTAACAATACTATCTTTAACTCAAAAAAAGAAATGCATAAGTCAAGGTGGTATGAAGTGAGAGCATTGCTCAAGCCATAAAACTAAAGAAGCTTAATATGTAAATTTAGTTTCTTGGCTCAATCTTAATACATGGTTTTTTTTATTGATTAAAATTCCTATTATTAGTTTGGATTGATCACCTAAGTTAATATATTGACATCGAATCTAATACTAAAAGAGTTACATAAGATTTGGATTTCATAAAAACGACGTAGGAAAGGAATTTAGACATAAAACCTTGCTTTAGACCCTAGACATCAGGAAAACCTTTAGAATTAATAGATTGAAATTTCAATTATCTAAGCTTACATTAGCCATAGAAATATAGGTTTAATCATTAGCCATGGAAATATAGGTTTAATGATTTAAACTCTTAAAAATATTTTAAAGAAGGTTGAATAGGTGTTGAATCTGATTCACTATATGTATTGAATTTGAGCTGAGATTTACAATTGCATGTTAGACTACATCTTCTTGTAATTAGGCATGATCATATTTGAATCCTCTCTTTTTATATAATTAAGCTTTTGTTTATTTCCTTCCTTACTAATTTTTTGCAATTCAAAAACTTCTCAAATTTTCTTAAACAAAAATCATTTGTTATATGGTTACCATAGTTTCAATCTTGAGGAAAATCTTTGTTTTCATTTTTGGAATTTTGTTGGAAAATCGGTTCATTGGGAGACGACTGGAATTCTTCCAATCTTTTATTATTTATTGATAGTGCATACTTGCACTCGATTGAAGACTTTTCTTCTAAAAGGTTTTTAATTTAGTGAAAGCATTTTCAGTCAATCAAGTATACATGTTCTAATAAGTTGAACTATGCTTATATGTATATAAACCATTATACAAACTTAAAGTAAGGTTGGTTCCTCAACCACTATATTTTTTTTGGGTTCAAAATATGTGAGAAGAAGATATTGAATGTAACGAGCCCAATTTTTACATATATTTAATTAATATAAATTGAGATCATTATTCATAAATCATAAATTTTGGGACAAATATCTATTTATATCTATGAACTTTAGGGATTGTATCAATTTAAGCCATAAATTAATAACTGTATCAATTTGAACCCCACATTTGCCTCATTGCCACGTATTGTAGTTTTCTTCCCTATCTTGTCTTAATTTGAAAAGTCCTTGTTGTTCGTACGAGGTTCCCGAAGAAACTTGTTTCATGAAGTTGAACTTGTGTTGATGTAGATTTGATGCAGATGTGGTTCCATCTCTACTACTTGATCCTCTGATTCTCTCTCAGTTGAATGTGTACGCTTGATTTGAGGAAGCAAAACACGTGATATTCTAAAGTCGAAGTCTTAGAAGAATGCTTGTACGTCCAGGAGACTTGTATCTTCAAGGAGTGTTCAACTTCATGAGTTAAGGAGTCTTTTAGTTGTTGGGAGAATTCTCTTTAGGCTTTCTGGAGTGTGAAATTTCTCACCCCTCAAATGAAAGAGGACTCTTCTATTTATAGAGTTTTTAGGTGGGCATTATAGGCTTGGGCTTGGTTGGTGCATGGACCTAACCTTTGAACCCAACTAATTGGATTTGGACTTTATTTGAAATTTGGTTCAAATTAGGTCTATTTTTGGGTTCATTTGGACATTATCCTAAATAATAATATCAAATTGGACCAAATTATTTTATTCAATTCAACAGTCATGATGAAAACAAGTGGCGTCATCGAGATTTGCCAATTTGTCTTGAAATTCAATTCGAAACACACGTTTGTTGGGGTTGATACCCTAAATTTTGTGGGTCATGTAGTTTCTAATTTTAATGTACAAATAATTCATTTATCTAATAAAATAAGAGGTATTTTATTTGACAATTTTGTAATGACCCAGTATTTCCTATGGAGCTCCTAAGACGCTATTTGTGCATGCATAGACTTGGCAACAATTTCTCAAGGAAAAATTTAAATAAAAGAAATAAGACTTTTAACTCATTAAATAAGGCTTAATAGCAAAATCCTGAAGAAAAAAAAACCATTTAGGGTACCCCTAACCCAAATTTAGAATAAATAGAAAATCAATAAGTTAATGAATTAGTAAAAGAATTAATCATGAATTTTAAAATGCTAGACTCCTAAATCATGCCCTATTGAAAGAAACCTAAGTGCAAAAGCGATAACATGCCCAAATGGCCGAGTCACATATCTCTCTTATTGTTCGTTGGTCTATTTTTATCTTTACCTGAGAAACATGAAAGGAAAAAAATGAGTATATAAATACCCAATAAGCAACTACTGAGTCCACTAAGTGAACTATTAGACTTCCTATCGAGGCTATGTTCATATTATGCATCATAGGCATAGGCAAAGACATAAGGGGTGAACTTGAAGGCACGCTTTCATAAGTAGTGACCCCGAAGAGCACAGTCGTAAACATAAATGGTGATCCCAAGGGAGCATTATAACATAGGTATAAGGTGAACCCGAAGGCTCACTACATGTGATGTGTGTAGCCCGACAAGAATGGCAATAGCCATTATCAATCTCACATAGGCGTAAGCATACAATCATAGTCTTAAGTCATGCTTAGATTTTAGACAGTCTCACAATTTATGCATCAATCAAACATAACAAGAATACATAATATCGCAATCCCATGGCATCAACCCAAATTTCCATAATTCCATCTGACCAACAAACTGAAGGGAATCTCAACATGAGGAGATCCTTGAGCAGAAGCAGATCGTCCAAATTCGATTTTGATTGAAACATACATTTACAGTAAATGCAAATAGATTATGCAATCTAATTAAATTACAACATGTTTTTCAAATAAGATACATAGTTCAAGGAAAATCACCTTTGAAGAACACTTCTTCTCATATTCCTCGAACGGTCATGAACTACTCAAACAAACAACAACAAGATCTTCAAGGCCTTCTTCAAGTAAATCACGAACCAAATGGGAAGAGAACACTACCACTCAGATTCCTTGGTATACTCGGGGTGAGAACCCAGGAGCGGTGGGCTCTGGCTATTTTGGTTAAGAGGATATTTGTAAGTTTGGAGGAGGAAGATGATCGAAGAAGAAACACTATCGCATAGCAACCTTCTCGATCGTTTAGGCTATCGCATAGTAAAACTTCCTATTGCATAGACAAAGACACCTATTGTATAGGATCTAAGATTTTGTGTAGACTATCGCATAGTCTCTCTTTTTGTTCTTGATGTAATTTTTTACTTCTACGAAGAAAAGGAAAAACAATTGACGAAACGATGGTCGCATCATGTAGCTTGAGCTAAACGATCGTTTAGCTTTAGCTATGCATTCGTGTAGAGTTTTCTATGCAATCGTGTAGTATCTGCTAACTCGGGAACTATGTACACGTCATTCAAAATGATAAACCTATTATGTAAAGTCAATCGGAGACCTCCCACTGCCACAACTGAGATGATGTGCCCGGTTCCAACTCGCATCGTCATCTCACCAGTACCAAGCTGCCGTTAGGAATTAATTCCCTGAAATGAAGATCAAACATGGTAAGTGGTCCTAGAGTCAATAATCCAGACAGAATCATCATTCGCCACTAAACAAATCTCCAAAACCAGTAAATTGTATTTACCTTGTTTGGCCTTCTTCTTCTCAACCAAATAACGAGGGCAGTTCCACTTTCAGTGCCCATCCTGGTTGCAGTGGAAACATTTTCCCTTTTCAACCCACACTGATTGCCTACCTCGCGGAGCGGCTAGTTATGGGTTAGCAGGAGCCTTCCCCTTACGACCCTTCTTCTTCTTCCACTTATTGGTGTCGAAAGAAAACGGTGCAAACTTAGTTACAAAGTTCGAACCTCTGTAGAACTTTTTGGATGATGAAGCAACATTTGCCTCACCAACCTTCTTCTCCTTGCTTTTCAGCAAGGATTGAAATTTCTGCAACTCGTATAGTAGAGTTGTAAGGTTATAGTCAACCCTATTCAGAATAGCGTTGCTAACAAAGTGAAGAGAAGCTTTCTGGTAATGACTCCAAAATGATGCTAACTTGGCTGGCCTCATCGATGCTCAACCCGTTCATCTCTGCCACGTTGAAGTGGACCATCATGTTCACAAACAGTTGTACCCTTCTTCATTTTAAAGTTTAAGATGAACTTAAGAGTGTCGTGCCTGAGCTGCATGAACGGTTGTTCGAACATTCCCCTCAGGGACTCCATGATCTCGCATGCAGTGATCATGGTCTCATGCTTCTTGGCCAAAACGTCGTTAAGAAATGGCTAGCTGCCCAATTTCAAATGAAATATTTGGGAGAGGTGCAGTTTGTTTTAGGGATCTTGATCATAAGGGATCGTAAGAACATAATGTTGGCCTTGTCTCAGGCATATATATTGACAAGATGCATGTCAGATATTTGATGCAGAATTTCAAGAAGGGTTTATTGCTTTTCAGGCATGGAATTGTTTTGTCTAAAGAACAGTGTCCTAAGACTCCTTAAGAGGTTGAGGAAATGAGACGGATTCCCTATGCATCGGCTATTGGTAGCCTTATGTATGCAATGTTATGTACTAAAGTTGACATTTGCTATGCAGTAGGGATTGTCAGTCGATATCAGTCTAATCCAGGATTAGATCACTAGACAGCGGTCAAAACGATCCTCAAGTATCTTCGAAAAACGAAGGACTATATGCTCGTGTATGGAAATAAGAATTTGATCCTTATAGAATACATAAAATCTGACTTTTAGACTGATCGGGATTATCGAAAATTCACATCAGAGTCAATGTTCACTCTAAATGGAGGAGCTATAGTATGGCAAAGCATCAAGCAAGGATGCATCGCAGACTCAACTATAGAAGCCGAATATGTAGTCACTTGTGAAGCTGCTAAAGGGGTTGTTTGGCTTAAGAAGTTCCTTACTGATTTGGAATTCATTTCAAATATGTCTTTACCCACTCACATTGTATTGGTTTGTGGCGAATTTTCACCGAAGAGGCAATTACATAAAACGAAAATATCATTTGATATGGGAGATTGTGCATCGAGGTGATGTGATGGTCACGAAGATCCCGTTAGAGCATAACGTTGCTGATCCGTTTACAAAGGCTCTTGCGGCTAAAGTGTTTGAGGGTCATCTAGAAAGTCTAGGTCTATGGGATATGCAACAGGGCAAATGGGAGATGTTACTAGGGTATAGTGTATGCCCTAGTTTATTATATTTAGTACTTTGTTTGTATTGTACATTAGTCTCCCTAGGCTTCGGAACAAGTGGGATATTATTGGAAATAGTGTCCTAAATCTCCTTGTAATCTCGTAGTTTGTAAACTCTATATGAACATATTTTATTAATAAAATAAGTGTTATTTTATAAGCATATACTCAATCCAATAAACTAAGATCCGAGGTTATTTTATGTAAATTTAAACAAGTATATAGAGAGACATACAGGTGGATCTTGTTTAGATGATAGCCTAAATGGTCTGTAGTAGAAAGATGAGGGGGTACCTTATCCTTGTGACATTACGGATACGGCTCGCTTTGTAGGTGTTATAAATGTTGTAAAGTACTACAAATGATCTGATCCTGATCATTCATATGGAGACATGTGAGTGAGGGTATCCTATACAAAGAGTTTGTATAAAATCGGACCACGAAACGATTAGTCTCTTTATATAACAACATTAACAATAGAGACTTACATTTTACTAGGATGACCATAGGTGACATGACCTGAATTCTGAGTGAGTTATGAACTCCTACTTATGAAGGCGATCCTTTGATTTGTATGGGTAAGAGTGGCCAAATTGCCAACTCAACAAGCCTACCATTTGAGGATTCGTTTAATTGGGGAGCTGGAAACTCAGCTACACAAGACAGAATTCACTCCTTCCCCAATGTAGGGGTAAGTAGATAAATTGCTCCTTTAAGGGCTGATTCCAGGTCTTGAACATAGTGGCCACGCCCTCTCTTAGCTTGAACAGACTTGGTCATAGTGGGACTATGATTTATTGTTCATTAGAGGAATCAGTGGTACTTAAGGAGTTAGATGTAACTACAGGGGTAAAATGGTATTTTGGCCCAACTGTACTTATGAGCAATTTGTGAAGGGTCATCGCACTATTGATAGGTTATATCCAATAGACACAGAAATTATCTATAGTGCGAAGAGTGCAACTGTCGTTCTTTAGTGGAGTGTCTGACAGCTAACAAATGGTGGATAATGTAATTAAAGAGTTGAGTTAATTATTCACGTACCGTTGGAGCTTCAAGCTAGAGGTTCATAAGGTCCCCTTGGTAGCTCAAAAGAATTTTGTTGAGAATCAGTTGTTAGATTAATTTGAATTGTTCAATTAATAAGAGGGAAATTAATTATACATGATATAATTATATTAATTCAATTATATATGAAATAATTGATATGATGTATTTTGATACATTAATTGGAGGAATATATATTTGAATGAGATTCAAATAGTTGTTAATTTAATATAAATATAATTATATTAAATGCCATAAAATAGAGAAAAAGAACTATAGTTTATATTGTATGTGATGTAAAATTAAAACTATAGGTTATAAATATAATATGATAAGTTGGTATCATATTAACGGCTCCTGAATCTAATATCCAGGTCAAGTGAGAATTTTCTACTAAACACGTTTCAATTATAAGTAAATCTGATTTACCTTGATAAGCCTTTTCCACTTTCTTCTTAGCCAAATACTTCGGGCAATTTTGTTTTCAGTGCCCGTCTTCTCCACAATAGAAACATTTTCCTTTGAGAGCCTTGTTTTTCTTTGCAGTGGGTTGTTTATTCTCTTTTCCCTTTTTCTTCATTTGTACACTTTTGTCTTTAGATGAAAAAGGGGCAAACTTCTTTTTGTCAGCAGGTTTCGCTCCTGACGAAGAACCCTTCAGAAATTTTTTTTATCGTGAAACAACATTTGCTTCACTTTCTTTCAATTTCATCATTGATTGATAAGTCGGTAGTTTGTTTAGTAAAGTAGTAAAATTTTAACTTATTTTATTCATTATGATATTAGTACGGAAGGTTAGGTAGCTCTTTGGAAGAGGCTCTAAAATCATACTAACTTAACTAGTTTCGTCTATGGTAGCCCTGTAAGCTTCTGGGACATTAAAATGAACCATCGTGTCTAGAATATGTTCTCTGACATTGGTTCCATCTTTCATACGCAAGTTATAAACATACTTTATAGCCGCGCGAGGAACAGAAGATGATGGTGCTCGAACATATCCTATAATGATGCTATAATTTCACGGGTTGTGGGCATAGGTTCATGTTTCTTGTTGAGCATATCAGATATCCTTGCTAAAATATAGGCCCTAGCCTTTTCATTCGCCCTTACCCACCTATCATAAGCTTCCCGAACACTTCGGTTTGTCGTCAAACTGGGAATAGGAGGACATTCCTCCATTAACACAAACCTTAGATTATCAACTACTAATATCGTGTTTAAATTTGACTTCCAATTGGAATAACCTTCTCCATTAAATTTTCCAGAAGCTAGAAGTTGTATTATTGAGTTTGACATGCTGAAAAATTTAAACAAATTCTATTAATCAAGTGCATCTAAATCCAATGTTTAGCAAAAACTAATAACGTACTCATAGATCTCTATTTATTTGCAATGATACTATGATGAGTTAGAATAAGTGCTACCTGAGGTAGTCAAATATTCCTTCACTAAAGAAAGACATTTTTGACTAAATACTATCTCCAGAATATCTCATATTCTGACTGCCATTTAGCTACCATTTTTCGGTCAAGAACTTACTAATACTTAGTAAGTCTATAAGTATGACCCGCCATTTTCAAATCTTATAAAATGATATAAACATGCCCCTGAATTGGAAGACAATGTGCAAGATGAAACTATAAGACCTTATTCATTTATGAAGCTTGGGTTGTTCTGAATCCTATGTTACAACCCTCCGAAGGGATCACCACTGTTAACAACTAGCTAATGCCGCTTAAAAATAACAGTAGACGCAACATAGGAATCTCACGATTCAAACTAATGGAGGAGACTGTAGGATATGTTGACACATTTCCTTCACCCACTTACTATAAACTACTTCCCTCATTCACCTTGTTATTGACCCATGCAAACACTTTCTGAATGGAGTAGTCGAGGTAAAATCAACATGAAGTCGAGCATGGATCTCACAGTGTGAACTCTTGAGGACGTGAGAGCTAGAAATGATATATCATATATATTGTTAATCTCCCACTGAAGTGTTCTAAATGTTTGGGTATTTTTGAATTTAGATTTGTTACGGCTAATTTTAAACAACCTAAGTCTATTCGTTTATTATCCAAGTATAATGTTTATATTTGGATTTAACCTACGATGTCTAGGTTAAAACTAATTTTAAACCTCACACCGCTCACGAAAGCTCATAAAACTGTATATCAATTCTTGTTATTTCAGTCATAATCCCCAGGTGGGAGGTGTTACATAAACTATCAACTTAAATACCCCCAGCCTTAGATAGGATTATAAACTGATTGAGTTTGTAACCAAATTTTATAAGATAACGATCTATTTTAACTATTAAAACAAGTTGTTAACCTAAGTAAGCATGCTTTTATCTTTGTTATGGATTTTAATGTCTAATTCAATTTTATAAATACTTATAAAAATAGACATGCTAAACATCTATAACATACATCAAAAGCATTCAATTTTTAACATAACCTTTATATTAAAACAAATTGAAACCCTATACATGTATACTATATATTATAATAATTTTATAACATACTTTAATGCATGTAACATGCTTCCTATGGTGGGATTTCTAATTCTACATGACATACTTTATGCATATACAAAATTTATTTAATGTAACATACATCAAATGCATAATTAATTAAACACAAAACTGATATAGTTTTTGGTTTTGGCATTTCCAAGCAAACAAATGCCTAGCTATTACAAACAAAAAAAAAAAAAAAAAAAAAAAAAAGCAAAACCGGCTTCAAATAGCTTCTGGACCGCTCGGACCACGTTGAACCGAGAAAAACCCATCGAGTATCAGCAAGCAACCAGCATCAAGTATGCCAGTGTGCATCAAGTATGACAACCAACATCATCGAACATCAAATATTTCATAAAATACCATCGAGTAGATGCCATCGACCATCGAGTAAAGCATCATGCATCGAGCAACGAGTATTTCATGAAATATCATCGAGTAAACACATCAAATACCATCGAGTATGGCATCGTACATCGAGTATTTCATGAAATATCATCAAGTAAACACATCGAGTACCATCGAGTATGACATCATGCATCAAATATTTCATGAAATATCATCGAGTATTCCATCGAGCATCGAATATTTGGTAGAAATTTGAATTTTCAGTTCCTGCTGCTTCGACCTTCTTCACTTATTTATTCAATTATAACCTAATTCCAACGTTAATGACTCCAAACGAACTATAAACACTTAAACGCATATTAAGGCCCATTAAACAAGAACCAATTATAAGAGTTACAACATAACTGAAAAGATTCAAATGCCAAAACATTGGAAAACCATATCAGTTCATCATTTTCATAGAGTTTATAAAGAACACACACCAAACTCAAATTACCAACAATTGAGTACTTAAATCATGCTCTGATACCAATTATTAGAGTATACTAACATGTAGTAGAGAAAGTTGGAATCAATAAGCACTCTAATTATACTTAATTTGAGTTTAAAACATGCTTCAAAATAACTATTACAAAGAGGGTTTGTTGAACACAATACCTTTGATGAATCCTCTTCAATACCAACTGAGTTCCACATAAAAGTGATTCAATCTACAAGTAGACCACCACAAAAATCTTCTCTACTATTCTCTTGCAAGGATTGTATGGTGGAAACACTAAATTGAGCTGGATATAAAGAAGATATGAAGAGGGTTTTGGCAGAGTTCTTGAAGAAGTTTTTGAGAGCTTAATCCATTTATTCAACCCATCACTTTAATTTATAAAGCTTTCATCATGCAAATTCATAGCTTGCATGAAGTTCAGCTCCTACTTGGAGAAAATGGAATTTGATGAATAAGGTGTCTTGCATCATAGTGGAGATTTCCAACTTTTGAAAATTTCCATTTTGAGTTTTGTTTTCAAATTAGTTTTTGTTTAGTTTCAAATAATTTGTAAATTCCATATTGTCCCCAGTTATTTATCAAGTCTTATCCTAAAATGCCAATCAATAGTAATTTGAATTTTTTTTTGCAAAGGTATTGTAATTAAAGTGTGCGATAGGAGAATTGAATCTCAGACTTCGAGATTGATAATACAAGCAATATGCCAGTTGAGTTATGCTCTTATTGGCAACTTGTTGAATTTTATTCTTGTATTTTCAATACATATTAAATTATGAGACAAATATCAAAGAAACGTGTCTAAAAGACACTAAAAATAATTAATTACTAAAGCACCATTGATAATGATTTTACACTTAATTTTCTATTTTTAGATTCATGTTTGTTTAATCCTAAATCCTATACTATGATTTTCAAATTTTTTGAGAAAATATTAAATTTTTAATCAAATTTTTAAAAGAAAAAAATAAGTTTTTAGAACTAAATTTGGCTTGGTTTTTTTAAACATCAATAGAAAGTAGATAACAAAATAAAAAGATCTTATAGGTAAATTTAATTTTAAAAATAGAAAACAAAAAATTAAATTTCACATTTCGCATTTCATTTTTATTTGAAAATCTTTGTGAGGATTTATTTGTATTTTACATTTTAGTAAAAGTTTTGACATTGCATACTGGAGTCTATTATTGTTCCATCTTATCCTAGGTTCAGTAGGATAACTTAGAGTGGAGTGTGATAATTTGGTATCAGAGCATTATGAGTATTAAAATATGTTATCTTGTATGGTAAGTCATGCATTGCATCGTAGGTAAATGATATTTTCGGTTTCAGTTGGAGGACCCAGAAAGTGAGTGGGACAATATCAAAATTGTGGAAAGGCACACCTCACACCAAAGTCAATGCTTGTAGGGAACATAATTGAAGAGTGTCGGACCATATGAAGAGAGATTTCCCGTATTTGTTCTAAGAAATCAAGCAAGGATCATTTTCCCAAACAAGAACCACAAAATAGTCAATAAAGATATATATTGATCGAAAATTATAATGAAGGAAAAATTAGCATATCATAAATTTGACTGGTTCCCAAACAAAACAAGTTGAAAGACATGATACTCAAGTGAAAATGTTCTAACCCAACAGAAAAATCAAGGATCACCAAATGTTGAAGAAATTAATACAATTTTTATTTATTGCAAAATTAAAATTACATATGAGTCCTTATAAAATTCTTAGCTTGATTGAATGTTGAGGACGAAATTCTAAAAAAAGGGTGATAGTTTGTGTCGACACATTTGCAAGAAGGGGTCATAATTGGTGTGGACACATTTGTCCTTTCACATTGTAAGGACAGTTTTGACAGTAAATTTCATTACACAACTTAGAGTCTATTATCGTCATCCTAGATTCACTAGGATAATTTGGGGCGAGGTGTAACAGTCTTCTTAATTTTGTGATAGTGGGGGCATAGATTTCCATTATTCTTTCATTTATTTTGGTACGTAGAGAAAAAAAAATTAAAAAATTATAATTAACATGTAAAATAGATTTCTACATTTTAAGAACCAATGATTTAAAAGGATAAATGCAGACTTGAGACTTTTCATTTTGAAGAGACGAGGTGGTATGATGCGCAAATCTGAAATAATGAATTAAAAACCTTTTACGAAACATAAATTGGTACTAAACATTATAGTTATATAAAAGTATGAATATAAAAATCCACCCCCATAATTTTCACTTAATCAAATTTTCTAAAAGCCTCTATGAATTTTCAAAAAGACATAAGTTAGAGAATTGCCTCGGGACAAGCCTCAAGATGTAAGCCTTAATAGCTTTTTAAAACAAATGGTAAGGACAAGTGAATTGAAGACTCAACATGTCAACGTCACATGTGAGACCAAGAGGGAGAAATAGACATAGATTTCCTATTTATCTCTCATGTTGTATCTTAGACTCTCAACCAGAAGTTCCATATGCAATATAGTGATGATACATTTCTTTTTGTAAAAAGGGGCTAAAAAGCAAAATGTTGGTGAAAGGGTAAATTATATGACAATTTTGATTGACAAATTTGGTAGTAGTGGGAGGTTTTTTCCAACAACTTGTTGATTGATAAATTTGGTATAATAAATGGTGTGTTGAGATTTATGCCATAAATTTCGTGGTTTTTAATGTATGAACAAATTATTTATTTAGTAAAATAAAGAGTTAATTTATTTGACATTTAAACTTGCATAACTCAATCGAATAAACTAAGATCCAAGATTATTTTTCATGTAACTTGAACAATATGTGGATGACATACAGGTGGATCATGTTCAAATGATAATCTAAATGGTCTATAGTATATGGATAAGGTTGGGTATCTTATCCTGGTAACACTATAGATATGGCCCACTTTGTAATCTTTATAATGTTAGGAATGTCCTAGAACTCGCAGTTCATGTTAAACATTCTATTTATCAATAAAATATTATTGAGTAATTAATTCAATAAAGTTGTTTTGCATTCTATTATGAAAATCCAATAAACATATTCATGGCTATAGTGTGAATACTTTAACTTTATGTGGTGACATAAACAGGATCAAGTTAATAGTATATAGCCTAAATGGTCTAATAAGTATATGGATGAAATTGGGTATCTCATCCCGATAACACTATTGGATGCGACTCATTTTGTAGGTAGTACAAATGATGTGATCCACAGATCATTCATGAAGAGACATGTGAGTGGGGACATCCTATGCAATGAGTTTGCATATAGACTGGACCACAAAAATAATCACTTTTCTTTATAACGACTGTTTACTTTGACTATTTTATTATTTAGTAATCTAGGTTAACTCAATCTTAATCCTGAGCTAGCTATGAACTCCTGTTTATTTAGGATTATCATTTGATCTGCATGGGTGAGAGTAGTCCAACAACACTGCTTAATAAGCTTTCCATTTTGGGATAAGACTGGATGAATAGTTGGGGACATAGCCCTGCAAGATGGAATTAACTCCTACCCGATTTAGGGTTGGCAGATAGGTTGTTCTCTTAAATATTGATTCTAGGTCTTGAACAATCGGGACCCCGCCTTCACATGATAGAGAAAGGACTTGAAGCATGATAAATTAATTTGAAACGTTCAAATTAGAATTAAATGGAATAGGAGAATTTATATTTAAATATGATTTAAATATATGAAAGTGAATTGTGTAAAATTAATTTAATGTTTGATATTAAATTAATTAGAATTAATTGAATTATTTAAATCATTATTTATTAATTTTATTATGAAATTAATTTATAAAATTAATAATATTTTCAATTTTAAAATCTAATTGATTTTTGAATCATTTGGTTTTTGAAAAATTGAAAAATTTGGAAAATCTAACACAAAATGTAAAAATTTGTTTTTCCGTTATCATCTTCAACTAGCTCACACAAAACTCATTTTACCTTTGCTTCATTAACTTCAAGCATGATCTGCATCTCATGCAGCCATCTTCTTTGGATGAGAGAGTTCCAATAAATAAAGAAGATTGAAGTGGAATTGTAGCATGCATTGAAAGTGTTTTTTCAGAAAAAATCGAGCTGAAGAATTGTTCTTCAAAGTTGGTTATAGCAGTGAGCTACTCTCCTAATTTCCTTTCGTTCAAGTTGTTCTTGAGTCCCACAACTCATTCTAAAGCTCCAAGAGTATAATGGGGAAGATCTTGAGGTGGTTCACAGTAAATTTTGGAGAAGATAACAACTGAGAATCAAGATCTTGAAGAGATTTACAAAGGTATGACTTCAAACCCTCTTATGCTAGATGAGCATGCTTTAGTTTCTGCCAAAATTAATGAATTAAAATACTTATTGATCCTTGTTAATTCCGTTGCATGCTAATTTACTCTTACATACAAATGATTTGATCTAAATCGTTCATGTAAAGACATGTGAGTGGAGGCATCTTATATAAAGAGTTTGTATAAGATCAGATCGAGAAATAGTTAATCTCTCGTTGTAATACCGTTGACTAAAAAGATTAACATTTCAAATGATGACCATATATAACTTGATCTCAATCAGTTACGAACTCTTGCTCATGAGGGATACTCCTTTTATTTGTATGGGTAAGAATGGTCTGGGTCGCCAATTTAATATGCCTACCATTTTGGAGACGAGATCGAGTGGGGAGCTGGAAATATAGCTACACAAGATGGAAACGCTCTTCTTCCTACCTTTAGGTAATTAAGTAGATAAGTTGTTCTCTTAAGTGCTGACTCTAGGATTTGAACAATGAAGCATATCCTCTCATTGGCTCGAGAGGACTTTATTTATGGTTGGACCATAAACAGATTATTCATAAAGAATCAGTAGTAGTTAAGGAGCAAGAGGTATTTACAAGGGTAAAACAGTATTTTGATCCAACTGTAATTACGAAAAACTTGTGAATGATTGAATCATGTATAATGTTTAAATCAATGGACATAGAAATATTATGAAGTTCATAAGCATGTAGTTATGGGTCTTTAGTGGAGTGCCCCTTTAGTCAATGAATGTTTGTTTAATTTAATTAAAGAGTTTAATTAATTAATCTAGGATCATTGGAGCTTATGGCTATAGGTCCATTAGGTCCCTTGCTAGCTCACAATGAGGTAAAACAAGGATAATTAGTTTTGAAAGAATATGAACTATTCAAATTAATTAAGGAAATTTATGCAATTAATGTAATGTATATAGATACATTATAATATAAAACTGATTTTGAATAAGTTCAAATTTAAACTATATAATATGAGAATATTAATATTAAATTAAATATAAATTAGATTTATATTAAAAATATAGATCATAAGAGAGAAATATATTTAAATATGATTCTATATATATAAAGATTTAATTGATTTGACTAAACAAATATTTGATTTGACTAAACAAATATTTGATTTGATTTAATTTTAAATCAAATTAAATAAAAAAAAATAACTCCCCAGGGATAGTGAGTGGGTGAGGGGAGCTATAACTCCCCTCCCGTATTTAATTTGCAAAAGGATCTACAATAAAGCTCCCTATTTGATTTTTACGGAAAAAAAAAAAACCACAGAAAATAAATTTCACTCTCTCCCTAAAAAGCTCTCCCTAAATTTACAAGAGAAGAGTTTTCTACAAAAATTGTTCTCTTTTCCTGATCTTTTTTTCAAAAAGGAGGATCCAACAATTCAATCCAATCCTTTTCCGGAGAATAAAGATGTCCATGAGGCGAGGCGGGGTCGGAGATGTCATTGATTCTCTGCAAGGAATTCACGGGGATCAAGTTCCCGGGGAATTTTTTCCCATAATTTTTTTTTTTGGTAAAAAACCAATTAATTTAAAGTGAATAAATTTTAATTAAATAATTAACTTTATCACTAAATTTTTTATTATGTTTGTTTTAACAATTTGAATTTAAAGATAAATTACTCAAATTTTGACCTAAAAAAGCTAATTGAATTCTTTTAGTAAAAAGAAATAAATATAAATCAAATTATTCACATATATAATCTAAATTTAAATATTCAATTTAAACATATTCATTATCTTTCCCAATAAAAAATCAAATTTGAAATTTAAATGTAATATTTATATAATAATAATAATAACATAACATTAGATAACTATAATAAATAAATATGTAGAAACTAATCGGGGCGAGGACGAAGAATGCATTCCCCGTCCCCGTCCCCGTTTAGCTCACGAGGAATCCCCCCCTCGTTTCCATAGGAAAATTGGACATGATTCATATTGGTGGTATTCTGTTCATGATTCAGAGAAGAATTTGTGTTGTTTTCTCAAGACATGGAGAAGAGTTGAAGAATAGTTCTTCAAATGTAAAATTCCTGTTATAATTCTGTGTTTTAATTCTTGAACCTAATTGAAGCAAAGTGATCACTTGCTTCTGCACTAGATTCGATCCCTTCAATTGGTATCAGAGACCAATTTTTTTTTTCAATTTCATTGTAGAATTTACACCGAAAAGTTTGATGGGTGCATTTTGTATATATGATGTATGAAGTATGAGGTCTTGCATAATAGATGTTTATGGATTTTGGCATTAGATTTACAGTATTTTACTTTGATTTGATCAATGTAAGGGCCAATTATTTTGGACATTTATCTGTAAATCGAGTATGTAAATTTGTGTTGTTCGTGGCATTTTATTGCTGTCAAAAATGCCAGAAACTAAAAAAAAATGGAATTCAGAGTGCTGACCTGAGAGGTTTCTGTGTAGGGTACTACCGTCCATATTGTTTCTATATCTTTAAAATCTTATTGTTTCACTGTCATTGTTTGTATGTCATAGATTTCCATAGACAGAGCAATTTTTTTTGAGCGTGAATGATGTGAAAGTTAGCCAATTTGGAAACCCTAATTTGATAAGAAGGCAAAATATTTACCATGAAGATAAAAAAATTTAAAATTATTGTAATTTTATTTTATTTTATTTTTATTCTAGGAATGCCAAAATCCAATCTATTATTGCTTTTTAATTTAATGCATTGGTTGTATGTATTGAACTGTTCTAATTTATATGTTGCATAAAATATGTCATATAGATTAAAATCTCACCATAAGCTAAGTATGTCATATATCATATTTAAATATAATTTTTATATTTAATGTTTAGGATTTCCTAAAATATAGGAATGCATGAAAATTAATAGTATAGTTTTCATTATTTATAATATAAGAGTTATATTTAATGAAAATTATATGCGTGATAATTACTATATAGTTTACACGTTTATAATATGAAAGTAATATTATATGATTTAATATATGACTAAAAGCGTGCTTATTATATAATTTTTCATTAACTTTAATATAAGAATTATATTATGTATGCTAATGAAAATAGATATGCATTAAATATGTTATTTATTAATTAGAATATAAAAGTTATACTTAATTAATAATTTTATCAAGAAATGCATATAATAAGTTTTGATTTAGGGAAATTCTTATAAATAGAAAAATTCTAAAAATATTTACACTTTATAACAAAGTTCTAAAAGTATTTGTGCTTTTTTAACTTTTTGCTATAAAGTGTAAATATTTTTAAATATTTTTTTTATATTTAAAAAGACCCCTTTAATTTATACAAAAGTCATATTGTATGTTTAATAAATGGAAAAACTTAAAATTGCATGTGAGCCTAATGAGATTAAAATAAGATTAATTAATTTGTTTAAAATTATTTAAAATTGTTTAAAATTTGATTCAATTAATCTTTAATTTTATTTTTAATGAAATTAGAATTAAAATGAGAAAATAAAATATTAACAATAAAATAGTGCCCATAAGAAACCCTGACTAGAAAGGTTCTGTCTATGATTAGGGTATTTACGCTGAGCGTAAGGGAGTATCCCTACCTGGGAACCGTCCTAGGGGTTGAATTAGTTAATATTTTATTAAACATGCAATAATGTATGAATTTGTTAAAGTATTTAATGAATTAAAATATTATATTAAACTATTCAATATGAGTGTTATATTGGGAAAATTAACAAGACTTAGATAATTTAATTAGCCAAATTTACCTAAGTAATAAACTTTATGTTCTAAAATACTTAATGGGAGAAAAATATGTATATGATATGTTGTTCTTCTCTCATGTTCTCTGGTTAAGTTCACGTCGTGAGACTCATGCTCGACCTCATGGTGTCCTGGGAACGACCTCCCTTAGGAAGGTGTTTGCATGGGTCACTATCAAGATTAATGGATAAAATATTCATAGTAAGTGGGAGAAGGATATGTGTCAATACATCCTATGATCTCCTTCATTAGTTTGCAACGTGAGATTTCATGCTCTTCCTTTAGCACCTAGGAGCGTCCCCCTTAGGAGGGTATTTGCATGGAATCAACATCAAGGCGAACTCCAGAAATGGATAGAGTCGCTATAGTTTTTGCACTAATATTATTCTTCCCTGAGGCAGGTTTGTTGGATAGGGACTATAAAGTCTAAAATGAAGGGTTACATCTACAAGAAAATATTAAGCGAGTTAATGGTTTCTTGACCAAATGAATGGTAACTAATTGTTATAGGAATAAGAGTTATTCTTGTGTAGTAATTAGTCAAGAATGAAGCACAGACACGGATAAGACTACACGATACGATACGGCGATTCGTCAACTTCTAAAAAACTAAGATAAGGATACGTCTAAGGATGCGTCATTTTTATATATATTTTTAATATATATATTTCTAAAAAAAGAGGATAATGATATGTTGAAGATACATTTTCTTTTTCTTTAAAAAAAATCTAGGATATAGATAACTTTAGCATAGAAGTTAATAACAATGACACAAAATAGAATACAAACACTGAAATACAATACAAAAAAAGCAACATCTAAAATGTTGAAGTACAATAGTTAATAAAATGCAATAGAAAAGTGACTCATATTGCAAAGAAGAAGAGAAGAAGATTAGAGGGAGAAGTATGAAGATAAACGAAGAACTTCTTCGTTAAATTGTTGAAGATATCCAAATGGTTTATATTTTGGTGGACTTTGTGGGGACTCAAATGTGAAGATGGAGATTAAATGATTCTAGTCTAGGGTTTGGTCCATTATTTTTTTTTCCTTTTGGTTTTGGACTCGAGTAGTGAGCTTTTTAAATAAGGTTGCCTAGTTTTATATTAGAAAATATTAGATGAGTTGCTTGTCTTTTTTCTTTAAAAAAAAATACGCGTAAAAATAGATACATCAAATCGCGTGTCAGATACGTATCTGGAAAGTATCAGGAAGTATCGGTATCCGATATGTATCTGATACGGATTCCTTGCCTCTCATGAAGTATTTATGCTTCATAGTCGAGATCATCTCAATTCAGTGAAGGAATAAATGTTCACCTTGATGTGGCTATTGTTCTAAATCACCAAAGTATCATTGCAAATTAAATGAAATTAGGGTTCATTATTTTTGCTAAAAACTTGATTGGTTTTTAAAAGTTATGTAAGATTTCTATAATTTTGTTTGGTTTCAGAAATTTGTTGAAAATGAGTGGCATTGTTATTATCCTGCTTGGTGCCGACAAATTAACGGGTGAAAACTATACACTTGAAAAAATACCATCAACACTGTTTTGGTAATAGATGATGTTAAGTTTGTCGTGATTGAGGAATGTCCTCGAATCCCTGGACCAAATGCAACACGAAATATTCGTGATGCACATGATAGGTGGACAAGGGCCAATGACAAGGCCCGAGGATATAGAGGCTAGCTTATTTGAAGTTTTAGCTAAGAAACATGAGAACATGATCACTGTACAAGAGATCATGGAATCATTATGTGAAATGTTTTTTTACGACTGTCCACTCAAATCAAGTATGATACTTTCAAATTCATCTTCAATGCACGGATGAATGAGGAGACCCCTATAAGGGAACATGTTCTCAATATGATGGTCCATTTCAAGGTGGTTGAGATGAATGCCCTTGTCATTAACGAACTCCGAAGAGTTTTCTTTAACTTCAAAATAATGTTGTTATGAACAAAATTGAATATAACATTACCACTCTCCTGAACAAATTCCAAATCTGTGAGTCCTCAATGAAAGTCAAAGGACAACAAAGAGAGGCAAATGTTACCACATTCCATAGGAATTTCCACATAGGCAAAAGCTACTTTTTGCTTTCAATTTACGCAAAAAGCTAAATCTAAGGCCTCGTTATTGCATTTGTAATTGTAAAAAGTGTTTATGGTAAAATCTTAATTACCTATCTTGTTTAATAAAATGAATTATTTTTTAATCTATTAGAATCACCTTTTAATTTTAACTAATGTCACACTAACTTTTATATTTAGTTTTCTTAAAAATTTACCTTCCTAATCATTTAAATAAATATATTATAATAATATACCTCCATATTAATATATTTTGTCACATCTATTCATCTATTTCAAATTTAATTGACTCGCATTTTTATAATAATTATTTTTCTTGAAATCTGATCGAATAATTTAGATTAAACAAACTTAGTTGAAATTCGAATCATTAAAATTTTAAATAAATATATTATAATTAATAAATTAATTATCAATATAAAAATAATTGAAATAATATACCTATTTTTCATATAACTAAATTATACCAATTTAATATTAATTTACCAAATATGTTAACCAATTTTTTATAATTTGAAATTCATCGAACATTATTTTTTTTTCCGTAATTGACAGTAAGATACAACAATCCCAAACAAAGCCTATAACTTAAGTGATAAGAAAAAACATCAAAATTTACTATAAATCCATGGATATTAGAAAAATAAAATTGAATATTAAACTCATCAATTATCCTTTACTTCAGCGAACCGCCATTTCATTGTTTTTATCCCATCGCCATGGCGTTCTCTTCGTTTCTTATTTCTTCATCTGAAACGATTCGATTAGCACTCAAATACAATTCGATTTTGAATCCGTTCATCGAGTCCCAAAAATGAGGTATCTCTCTCGCTTCTTAATTCTTTTTATTGCTTGAATATACAAAAATGATGAGGAATCGGTGGTGTTTGTAAGTTAAAGTGAGGCGGTGAGTTTCTCTGTCGGTTTGGTTGATTGAAAATTTGATTGAAACTAAGAAGAATTTTGAAAGTGGAGTTCGATTGTTGGAGTTCTGCGTTATTGTGATTGTTTGATGCATTTTAATAGGCGATTGTAGTTGGAAATTGAGTCTTTACTTATTTTTGCGACGTAGAAGTTACTATAAAACTTGGATGATCGGCTTGAATAATATTTCACTTTCTTTTGCTAAACTTATACTCGAGGTTTAAGAAATTCTGATCATTAGTTAAATGTGAAAATGACGGCTGATCTTTCTCCTTTTGCAAATTTCAATGGTGTTCTTGTTCTATTCAAATCAGATTCTTGTACTTGGTGGAGTATCATTTTACCCTATGGATCTGTTATTGGTTCCTTTACTTGGAAATGTTGTTAGTAATTGTTGATTCTCTTATTCTATTCAAGTTTAAACTTGTAGCTTATCTGAATTTCAGAGGTTGTATTGATTTTGATGATGGTTATCCGTAGCTATTCGATCTTAAGGGATGAACAAATCTTCTTTTGTCTTTGAAAATGATGGCCTTTGTAGGTTAAATTGCAAATTTGATCCCAATGATTGAAAGAAAATTAGAATTTAATTCCTATAATTTGATAATACGTTCATAAACAGTCACTATGGTAAGGACTATTTGTGAGTATTTTATCATTATAAGGACTATTTATGAGATTCTATCGCACCATAGAGACTAAAATTTTCCAAACTATAGGGCCAAATTAATTATAGGTTTAGATGTCATGTAAAGTTCCATTTTATCTGACTTTTTTTGTTTGTTTATTAACTACAGCCGACACCCTACTTTAAGATGGGCACAGACATCAGAAAGGCTATTCATAACAATTGACTTGCCTGATGCTCAGGATGTGAAGCTTAAGTTGGAGCCTCAAGGGAAATTTTCCTTTTCTGCAGTTAGTGGAGCAGAGAAGATCCCATATGAAGTTGACATTGATCTTTATGATAAAGTTGACATAAATGTATAATGAACTTCATTATAATTTGGCTTCGTACCCTTCATTCTTGTTGTTCTGTTAAATATTAAGGCACTAATTGTTGAAACACAATGATGGCAGGAGAGCAAGGCTAGTGTTGGCATGAGAAACATCCGGTATTTGATAGAAAAGGCTGAAAAGAAATGGTGGAGCAGATTGTTGAAGCAAGAAGGGAAACCTCCTGTGTTTGTGAAAATTGATTGGGACAAATGGATCGATGAAGATGAGGAAAAAGGAAATAACTGTGAGTTTGTTTCTTTAGATGAATTTATTTAGGCCTTCTTTGATGACTATTTGGTTTTGGCTTTTGGCTTTTGGGTTTTTTAAAATTAAGCTTATTCTCTCTTAATTTCTTACCGGTTTTACATCTTTATAAAGCAAAAGAGTTGAATTCTTATCCAAATTCAAAAAACAGAAACAAGTTTTTTTTTTTCTTTTTTTCGAAAAAAACCCGTTTGACTCTGCAACATTTGAATGTCAAGAAACTCGTAAGATATTAAATTCTAGGTGGGTGGCCTCATGGATTGAACCATGGTCTCTTAGCCTTTTATCAAGCGGATATTCCCTTATTTACCACTAGGCCAACAAGTTTTGTTTTAGTTATCAAAATTTGGATTGTTTTGTAAAATATTGATAAAAAGTAAATAACAGAGCAAAAGAAATCAGAGATGGAAATGGTATTTATAGTCTTAATTTTCAAATACTAAAAATAAAAAACCAAATGATTATCAAACCAAACCATTTTCTATTGTATACCTAAGTTTTTGTTTTAGTTCATTTCTCCATTTTCTGTTGTAAGTTTTTGTTGAAGAGGCTTTCTTACCCTGTCATTAAAATGTGCAGCTGCAAATGAGATGGACTTCAGCAACTTGGACTTTTCGGTAAGTTCAATTATTATTCATGTTATATAAGAGTCGAACACTATACGAACAATTTTCTAATCAAGTTTGATCTCCAGAAACTCGGTATTGATGCTGGTGAAGGCTTGGGTGCTGATGGATTTGGAGAGGGTGATGGTTAGTTTGGCGGAGTTTAAAAATATTTATTATGTATTCATGTGTACATTAAAACCATTTGTGTCTATGCAGAAGATAACAACGTTGACGTCGAGGGTGACAATAAAGAAGGGGGAAAAGTCGATCGCACACCTCTTGCAGAGGCTATTAATGAGCCTGGTTCTACAAGCAGCAAACCTGATGCTAAAGCTTAAGCTCATAACAACGTAGTTTAAGGTAAATGCTGCCCACATCCTGGTATAATGGGGATTGGATATGACACAACACCGTTGGGACTTGGTTTAAAGAATATTTTCTTTTGGAAGAGTTTGTCTTCTCTCTGCGTTTAGTGTTAGGATGGTTGTCTTTGTTTCGTAGCAATACATTGTGGTTTCTTACTTGATGTTGGGATGTTGATACTGCCTTTACGAATTGTATCGTTTTTACTTTTGTTACTTAAACAAAAGTGAATAACTAGTAAAAAGTTCTTTCTATTTTAGTTTTGAAAACATTGGATAATGCAACATAGAAATCTAGGAATAAGATAATGTTAAGTATACAGATCAACATATATAAGGTTAATTAAAAATTAATATTTATTTTTTTATTATTAAAAAAAAAAAAAAAAAAAAAAAAAAGACAACGATGCAATGGTTTCTGTATCCTCATTTTTGTTCCATGTAAATGTCACATCTAAGTCTCAAAGTTTTGTAAGGATTTCTATTGCAAAAAGTTGAAACTTGTACATTAAATAGAGATATTTTTTTAACAAAGGGCAATGTAAATTTAGCCTATACATGAGTCATAATGAAGATTTTTCTACCCAAGTAATTGTCTTTTACCATTGATTTCATAATTTTTAGTTTTTCTTCTTTTTGTATGAATAAAAATGTTTGGTTAAAAGTTACAAGTTCGGGTTTTAAACTTTCAAAGTCAATAGGGATCCAATTGAGAGTTAAGATTTTCTTTCTAGATGGACTTGGCATTTATTTTTCTTTTTTTCCAACTCGAATAAAAGCGCACACGAAAAAGGAAGTAAACAGAGTCTTAAAGTTGGGACTGATCAATTAAATATGCATCACTTTACCTACCATGCATATTTATGTGATAGTATATCGTTTACCATTGAGATAGTGCCGTAAAAATATGGAGGAATCAAGGCTTGAAATATGTAAAACAATTTTGCAAAATAATTTTACCATTCAGTTTGTTGTACTTGAAGGCAACCAAGGAAAACATAGAAGAATCAAATGCAATTTTCAATTCAGAAATCCAACTCACATTTGCAACATGACAAACTACTAAACCGTGAAGCCCTAAAATCAATACACTCACTAAACAGCTTTTTCTTCTTTCAACATAAATAGAGATTGGAAAAGACAATCACAAATCACACAGTTACAGAAGTAGAAAAATGACTTACAACTATCGATCCGCTGTGCCAATTTAGCTCTGTATAAGCAGAGTGGTCATTTGTCGGGTAATTTCATATGCACCACTTCTGAGGGTGGCCGCAAGGTGCAAACCATCTCTTTTGTTTTCCCAAAATAGACCTGTTATGGATGTCACATTGAATAATTTCATTCCTATGGTTAAACCCTGTTCCTTGAAAAGGGATTAGGGATCCAGAGTTGACAAAACTGAGAGAGGCAAAGTGTCGGGAGACAAAATTACCTGATCGAGTGAATTCCTCAGCTTACTTTCCATTTCTTCGATCATTCGACCCATGTTACAAAGATGGCCTTCTGCAACTGAGAGCTTCATCTTCATCTACAATGGCAGTGGAAGTGTGGAACCAGAATGATTATTTTTTATTTTTCTGATAAGAAAGCATGCTTTCATTGGGATAGATGAAAGGGCATACATAATTAAGTAATAAAAAAATATATATATAAACTAAAAATAAAATAGACCTACACTCAGTTACAGAAAGCGGGTCCAATCCAAAAAAAAAAAAAAAAAAAAAAAAAAAATAAGCTGGTAATTATAAAAACCCAAATAAACATCCACGACAAGTAAGACCAAAAGTAAGCTGATTAGGATTTTTTGGATAGGGCGATGATGAAAGAAAGGTTTTGGGTATAAATGGAGGATGTGGATGTGGGGTTGCATTAGGAATGTGAAGTACTCAATTTTCTTCAATGGAAACCCCCCAAAGGGGTCGATTCGGGAAATAGGGAGATCCTCTGTCTCCCTTCTTGTTCTTACTTGTCATGGATGTCTTAAGTCGGCTTATTCTAAAAGGGGTAAAAGGAAACATTATTGAGCCTTTTAGGGTGGGTTCGAACAAGGTGACCTTGTCACATCTCCAATTAGCGGATGATACGATGTTGTTCTGCTCAGACAATGAGGACTCCTTGATCCTTAATCATATGGTGGGGTTCTTGAAGCCATGGTCTTAGAATTAATAGGAGTAAGTGCCAAATTTTGGGAATTGACAGGGATCAAGATAAACTTAGGAGATGGGCGGGGTGCGTTCAGTTGTGAGGTTGGTTCTCTTCCTTCCTCCTAGGCTCCCGCTGAGAGGTAATTCGAGAGACATCTTTTTGGGACCCTATTTCTGAGATGATCCGGAAGAAGTTAGCTTTGTGGAAGAAAGGTTTTTTCTCTAAAGCTGGTAGGTTAACTCTAATCAGATCGATGCTTAGTGGCATTCTTGTATATTATTTCTCTCCTTTTTGGGCTCCTAGCTTGGTCTGTAAGAGTCTGGAGAAGTTTATGTGAGATTTTCTTTGGGAAGAGGTGAATGATGGAAAGGGCTCTCATCTGGTTAGTTGGGAGGTTGTTGGGGCCCCTGTTAATCGGGGGGTTGGAGATTGGCAATTTAAGGATTCAAAACAAAGCTTTGTTGGCTAGAAGGCTTTAGCATTTTGCGCCTAAATCTTTGTGGCATCGAATCATAGCGAGTAAGCATGGCAACCACCCTTATGATTGGGTAGCTAAAGGGGTTAAAGGCACACACCAAAACCCAAGGAAAGGCATTTCGTTTGAGCTTCCCACTTTTTCTCATCTAGTCTGTTGTATTGTGAGAGGCGATAAGGATACATATTTCTGGGAAGATCAATGGGTGGGGAATAGTCCTCTCTCCTTTTTTCCGCATCTCTATCATTTGTCATCCTTCAAAAACCGTCCAGTCTCAGATTTCTTAGTTTGATCCAATAACTATGTATCTTTTTCTTTCAGGTTCCGTCGTCATTTGCCTCTCTTCTTTCTTTATTGGAGTGCAATTTTAGGGCTGGGAGGAGGGAGTTCGTGTTTGGAGTCCAAATCCTAGTGAAGGATTTTCTTGTAAATCCATTTTCAAATTGTTGTTGGATCCCTCCCCCGTTATGGAGTCTGTTTTTTATGTGGTTTGGAGGATTAAGATCCCTAAGAAAATCAGGTTCTTTACTTAACAAGTTTTGCTTGGTTCGGCGAACACTTTAGATAAGCTAGCTAGGAAGAAGACCTCACTAATGGAGCCTTTCTACTATATTCTTTGTCAAAAGGCGGAGGAAGGTCTGGATCATATCCTTTGGGATTGTCAGTATGTACGATCTATGTGGAGTTGCTTCTGCAAGAGTTTGATGTTTGGATCGGAAGCCAAAGGGACGTTCGTGCGATCCCTCTTTCAGAGAGAAAGACTGTTTTTTGTGGTTTGTTGAGTTGACTATAGTGTTATGGGATATTTGGGGGGAGAGGAACAATAGTCTATTCAAAGGTAGAGATAGGGACCCTTGTGAGGTTTCATGTGTGTCTTTAGGCTTCAATTTCAAAGCTTTTTTGTAATTGTTCTCTTGGTAACATTTTACTTAGCTGGAACCCCTCCTGTTACTAGGAGTGTTTTGGTGGGCTTGTTTTTTGTATGCTTTTGTATTCTTTCACTTTTTCACAATGAAAGCGGTTAATTTTATCCCAAAAAGACCAAAAAAAACCCAAAAACAACAAAAAAAAAAAAAACAAAAACCCAAATTAACAAACACCCACATGGAAGAAATCCCTCCCTTTGTCACGAAAAGGAGGGTTTAATTTAAGAGAACCTTCTTGAACATTGAACAACCCTCTATTATTACTAGTATTAGGGGTGCAACGTACAATAAAAAAAGAACACATAGGCACAGATGAAATTATAACCCTCAAACTTAATTCACAAGCACATTTGTTGTCGACTCATTATGGAGCCAAGAAAACTCGTAAGATACTAAATCCTAGGTAGGTGATTACCATGGATGAACCCATTCCCTCTGTACTTGTGACTATTTTTATTTTTTTTTTTAATAAAAAGAACAACTATCATTGAAGAAAAATAAAGAATACATGGGCATACAAAAGAAACAAGCCCACAAAAAGGGGAGAACTCCCTTTACAAGAAGGGACCCCAACTATGCAAAATCATGCCTGAAGGATAATTACAAAAAAACTTTGATATAGAAACCCACAAAGAGATGTAAAACGAACGAGGGACCAAACATCCGAAGGATCCTCATCTATACTCCTAAACACCCTATTGTTAAAATGCCCCCCAAAAGACATTTCTCCCAAAAAGGCGGATTGAGGAACTCCTCGATCATATCACTAACATCTTTGTGACGAGCAAACTTCATCCTAAACGTCTACTCACAACTCTTATTGACCATTAGTCAACTCAGGATGGTTACTATTTGAATCTAAAGGGTCAAATACAAAATTCATTCTGAAGTACCTGTCTTCTAATTGAACCGGACAAACTGAAAGTCCCTGCTGCATTGTTATCTGTTGTCAAGGACAGCATGACTGTACTTGTTAGACAATAGCTGGCTGTACCTTCATCTTCTAGCCTCACCTGAATTTGGTAAAGAGATGGGCAGAGTATATGAACAATCCAAAATGGCAAAATCTAGTAGATCATCTTTTATCAATGGAAACAAAGATACCTCAATAACATGAATGGCATCCCATGCTCCCTCCTGTAGAAATCCCCTTCGACCATGACCAGTCTTTGAGCCATCTTTATCCTCAAAAAGCATCACATGAGCAATTCATGCACTTTTATTAATGCTCGCAATTCATGCATTGATTAGTCTTACCTTTCTTTATCAAAAAACAGCCGACAAAACTTTCCTCGTCATCTTCCCACATATACACAGATGAAATGCCACCTTCATAATACCTGACCAATCATTTGTTAAAGCAGCTGTCTTAAGAAATACTTAATCACACAAGGCAATTGAGTGTTAGATTCAATGGGGTAGGTTTTATTTTTTGGTTTGGGCTGGGTAGGTTCTATATTTGTCTTAAAAATAAATAATCGCACAGAAAATGCCTCTTGAATCTAGAAGTATACACTGGGTGCAGATAGTATCTAAAATGTATGAAGAGTATTCTATTGCACAAAGGTCAAAAAGGAAGCAAGCAAAGGACCTCACTGGTCACGATAGATTGTGAATACTTCATTTGCTTCAATCTCAAGTTTCCTCAATTCTGTGGATGGCATAGCTCCATCTTCCAATGGTGGATGGTATTTGTTTGACCACGGTGATCTATATGACAAGAAAATAATATAGCATCATGTAGTGCTTATGAATAAAACATTGAAAAAAGATACTATAAGAAAGCAAAAATATATTGGTCATTGACCTACCTTTTAATCAATCCAACCATAAATCATGCAGTCATATCCCTACTTAGTATTCTTATATTTGTCAAACAGAGTCTATGTTTTTCTTTCCCAATACTGATATGCTGTTATATTTGTTAGCTTATATAACCGGTGGTACAAGGAAAAACAGTGGTCGCAAGCTCAAAGATTTTTTTTTACACTGAAAGCCCTTTATCAATCATGTACTAAATGCTTGCTTACAAACTGACTCATATTTTGAAGAAAAAAAAATTGGATGTACATAATGCATACCCACTGGCTTTACCTACCTAGTAGACAAGTACAAACACACATGGAATTCTGAAACATGCAAAGAACTTGTTTTGAGCAAGGCATATATTTCAAAGTGCTACTCATAACTGGAACAGTTAGCATCAAAGCCTCAAACATTAAGGTAGATATCAAAATATCTATTAACTAAGGTAACATTGCTAAAACCATTGCGATGTATATTACTAGCTTAAGGTGCACAAATCCTGAAAAAATGGATCCGAGTACTTACCTATATGAATCTGCATCTCTGTTGTATTCACACAAAATGAATTCCTTCCCATTGTCCACATCACATAGAACCTGTAGATGTTGTGATTTCTCCTTCAGAAAACTTGAGAACTTGAGTTTATTTTAACAAGTTGAAGCACTGTCAGTTGAAATGAAGGGGAGGGAGTTGAAGAAATGCACTTTATCATAGAAAATTGAGCACCAAAGGCGACTAGGACAGAAGTTCATCAGCACGGTAGCAATAAAACAATCCAAGAGAGAGCCAAGAGTAACAAGAAGCGGTGGAAAAGGGGAAAATAAAATAACACCAAAACCTCCTTATTTAAATAAACAACACCTTGTATCTGAAGTCAGAAGCACTCTTAATTATTCAACCCTGCCACCGCAAAATATTCATCCTTGAACCCGAAGCTAATTAGAACGAGCACCCAGGATTACAGCTATAGTTAGGGAAATTGGGTTGAATCCGAACACGATGAAGCCGATAAAAAAAAACAATGGAGAGGAATAAAAATCAAATTAAAACCCTAAAAACCGGATAAATGGCTAAAAGGGAAAACAACCGCAGATATTATACAGAAAATCAACAAAATCTCAAAGAAATTTCATAAAAACAGTAGACGAACAATGGGGTAAAGAGTAAAAACAGAAGAAACAATCACCTGAAGAGGCTGGTCAACCTGGGAAAGTAGATCGGAAGAATGGTGGGGTAAGAGAGTAAGGAGAGCCGAAAGAGCAGTTTCGGAGTGCTTTGGAGGCATTCTCCTCATCAATCCCATGGCCGCATCCATTTTTCACTCTGGGTTTTTCGTCGCAAAATCAACGCAACACCACAACGAAACACAATTATCCGAAAGTCAGATTCAAATGAGAATAGAAAACGAAGAGAGAAATGGAAGAAAATTCGAATTGAGAGCGAAAACGAAAAGTGGTTTTTGTTGGTTTTGAGGAGAGAAATGGGTCTTTTTTTGTGGGGATGGCCTTGGGAGGGTCAAATGAAAAACGGTGTTTACATATGATTTTATCGTTTCATCTATGAGATACGTCACACGTATATGTCAATACAAAATTACTCGATCCTCAATTACAAAGTTACTCGATTCTTAATGGCTCGTCAATTATTCCTCACACGGTCACTTAATACTCAGGTGCATGATTACTAGATACAGTTGTCATATTCATGTTATACTTGATACTCGATCTTCTTTAATTCTCTATGTCGTCGGAATCTGCTCTGTAGTTAATGCTCATGAACGAACATACACAAATTGAAAATTTTCTGACAATGTATACGATTCTTTCAAATCAATTTTTTGAAATGTGAAGTAATTTTTTTATTAACTAAGAACAAATAGAACTGAAACACAAAAGAGAAAATCGAGATCACTTTCCCATCAAAAAATCCACCTTACAAAACCTTTTTTTTTTTACGGAGATTAAGTTATAAAGACATTTAGATCATTTCACTATATTGTCTCACACCTCAAGCAAGTAAATGTGTTTTTTCTTACTCAGTTTTTTTACTTTTTCGATGATGTGCGAGACATACAAACGTAGCAAAGAGAACGACTGAGCATGAGTTCGTGAGTGTGCACTGATACATGCAAGTAGCTTCTAGTGGAGCGAGGATGAGGGGATAGAGTTATGAAACAATAAGCATCAAGTTGAGAATACTGAGTATCGAGTGATGGGCATCAAGTATCATGTAGCGAGTATAACGAGTATTTAACAGTTACCTATTTTCCTAACTGCTCACTTTCTGTATTGTTTTTCTTGAAGGATAGAGAAGTATATATTCTTACATTATGGTGGTACATGAGACAACACAGAATAACATTATACTGGAGGTCGTTTGAAGGGTTTGCTAGTTCTGAGTACGTTGATGTATAATGAGTTGGTAAATATAATATATGAGATCATGCAAGTTAGTTCGATAGAGTTCAAGATTATAATGAGGGTGACATATAAGATGGATATTGATTCTCCTACAGTATGCTTGATGGACGATGCTGATGTTAAATTTCTCCCCTCAGAGTACGACCGTATTAGACTGCAGGTATTTGTAATTCTTGAGGAAATCGAAGAAATTCATTGCGAGGCAACATTTTATTATCCAGAGAGATCAGACCAATCCATGTGTGGAGGTGACATCAATGAGCATGATGTTTATCCATCAGGTGTCTCACTGAAAAACAACAACATCGATGTTAATATAGCGAATGTATTGCATCTGAATGTGACAACAGAAGATTTTGGGACATGTGTAAATTAGAATGTGATGATAGAAGAGGAAGAGGTTAGGAATGAAGAACAAACAACTTTGGTTGTTTTAAGGAGTACTCCTTTTGTTGTGAATGAATAATAGCCAACCCAGTTTTTTTTTTTTAGGGTATGGCTCTTCTATTGTGAATGAAAAACTACCAACTCTGATTCTGTCAAATGATTTTGGCCATTTTGTTGGGAGCGTGTCTCGCCAAAATCCAAACAATGTACCATCTAGTAGTAACGCCAGAACGGGGGACCTGATCATGCAACCACAGTCGTCCATAAGGTTTGTGGATATAGTTGAAATAGGCCAAATTTTCTTCAGCAAGAATGATGTGAAGATGAGGTTAGCAATGTTAGCCATTAAGAACAACTTTGAGCTGCAGGTTAAAAAAACAAACAAAAAATTGTATAGATTTAGTGTTTACACCAGACTTGTAAGTGGGTCGTTCGAGCAATTAAAATGGACGGATGTGATATTTTCAAGATCACAAAATACACGTCCAATCACACATGCTCGATTGAAGTTTTGAATCATGACCACAGACAAGCCAGTGCATTCATTATTGGTCACTTAATCAAGGACAAGTTCCACGTTGGTCAGAGGGACAAACTGTACCATATTATTGAGGATATGCGGCATCAGTACAATGTCAATATTAGTTGTGACAAGGCATGGCGTGCGAAAGAAACTGCTTTTGCTCTTGCAAGGGGGACGCCAGAGGAATCATATGCCATCTTGAATGCATATGGTGAGGCTTTGAAGATAGAAAATCCTGGAACTGTATTTGAGATCGAGCTTAAAGAATCAAAATATTTCAAATATATGTTCACGACACTAGGTGCGAGTTTAAGAGGATTTAAGAGTTGTTGACCCATGATCATTGTAGATGACACTCATCTAAAGGGTAAGTATAATGGAACAATGATAGCTCTCCATACTCGACCCGATCACCAACTACTCAAAGTACTTGAGACAGAATATCCCACAGTCCAGTGTATTCCCCTGTAGGATGCCTGTATTGACACGACTCAACTTCTAAGGACTAGGTGCAAGGTTGAGCTTTGTATCATATATGCCGCAGAATTATGCCAATAAAGAGAGAGTGAAGCATGGGCGCAAGGAATGTTACTAGATCCCTTGATGTGATGTACCTAAGGAGTGAGTCATACAAAATGATGCGCCTAAGGTTCATGTCTACCATCAATATAATCCAATGTTGCTCGTAGTTGACTGGGCTATAGATGTAACCAATATCTGCCCATCCAGGCTGATGTTCAAGTACCAATCCGACATGTAATCAGCTTACATGTGCTCTTTCTCCCATACTTTAGCAACTTCTTCCCTCGTTTTCTCACATATGGCATGGAACAAACTATCTGGACCTTGGAGGTTCAAGTGACTCTGCAAAATAGATAACAATAGATTCAAGTGTATATTAATCATACAAAATTGTACATTAAAATTTAAAATAATCTATAATACATACCAATATGCCATACGGCAATGTTGTGAATCGATGAGCACATATCTCTAACCGGTTAATAAACTTCCATCAAAGAAACATGAATAAAGAATCGAGAACTTGTAATTTTCAAGTCCAATCAAACAATAGGAATAGTAAAAAACAAGCATACAAATGTAATAAGGGATGTTAATTTATGTCATTTTCAACCCAATTGCTATCACATGTTAGCTCCCGGAACAACTCTTTCATCATGCAATTCCTCCTGAAGAGGACTTCATTACATGGCCAGTAAGGACCCATATCTACGCTAGTCAACCAAAACATGAACTCATTCATCACATCCTCTAGAATAGCATGTGATAGGTCATAGGGGACAATGTCAATTGGATGTTGACCGAGCTTAATGTATTTATGCTTTTTTTCTTCACCTTTGTCGTGTCAACTGGAGGGGTGTACAATTGTGTCAGCTTCCTCTTTCTACTTGTTCGTCTCTGTTCTCCTTCACTATCCACAGGTTCGCCTTTCACCTCAGGGTCTGGATCGCCCATAGGTTCATCCTTCACCTTGGGCTCATCCTTTACATTAGGCTCGCCCTTAATCTTGAATTTCTTCAACGGTTGTGGTGGAAGTAATTCAGGATGTGGTAGGGTCAATGGGGGAAAGACTGGTACATCGGGAAACAACATAGCAAGAAGAGTGGTAGATAATTGGGGATGGGGGAGAATGGTAGATACTGTAACGGTGGGGAGGATGAGCTTGGTGGAGGATGGAGAGATGGGGTCACTAGCCTCGGTGGAAGGTGGAGAAATGGGGTCCTAGAACTCGATGGAAGGTGAAGGAATGGGTTCATGGGACTCAATTAACGGTGGATGAATTGGGTCTTGGAACTCGATGGAAGGTGGAGGAATGGGGTCATAGGACTCGGTGGAAGGTGGAGGAATGGAGTCACAGGACTCAATAGTAGGTGGAGGAATGGGATCACTAGTCTCGGTGGAAAATGGAGGAATTGGGTCACGAGACTCAGTGGCTGATGGAGGAGTGGGTTTAGAGGACTCGATGGAAAGTGGAGGAATAAGGTCAATAGTCTCAGTGGACTCCATGCCTAAACCCTATATCATTTACGAAGTACATTAAGTCAAACAAGCGTGATATAGATTTACATTAGAACAAGTTTAAGATGATATTACGTAACTGGCATAATAATTGCAGTGGGCTGGTGATTGTTTGTACGCAACCTAAAGGACACTCAAGTCAGACTTCACATCTTTCAAGTCTGATTGTACGTCATCCAATTTATGCTCCATCATAGACACTCTATGGTCTATGTGTCTATGTCACGAATCGATGTGTGAATGCCCACATCCCTCATGGGCTTAGAATGGAATATATTTGGTCGAGGCGACACTCGCTCCTTAATTGGGGGCACATGCTCGTCAGTAGAGGCCTCGTGAGACTCGTTATGAGAAGGGTGAATCTCACGCTCGTCGATAGAGAGCTCGTAAGACTGATGCTCTTGGGGTTCTAGCTCATGAAATCGATGTTCGTGACTTGTATTCACTGGAGTTATTATGAGTATCCTCATCATGGTGTGATCTATATGTCTTTGAGGAGCTCGTATCGACATCAATGCGCTTGGATCGTTCATCGACCCTAGTGTCCTTGTACTGCCACTCCCTGATCAATGGTGTGGGTGTGATCCTTGTCGGTATAAAACGATGAACAATTTGTTAGTTATATGTGATATTCACTTTAAATCCAAGTAAATTATGATGTAATACACTAACCTCGACAGACTCAAACACGTCTTGTTGTATTGTTTTGGTTGGCAGTGAGTATGTACACTCCCACCTTAGGAATCAAGGTACGACATTTCCATTCAGTCGGGTTGCAACTTTTTTTACGATCGTTGAAATGATATTGTATGCCCACACCTACCATAATTCATAAATGATTATAAAACAAGAATAAGTAGTAAGTGACATTGACACTGCGATGAGTAGATCTTGTATGACCAGTTAATGGATATTACCTAAAATGCATGAAGAAACCCCAGTAAATTGTACTTGACAATGTATTTCTTATTGTACTTGGACCTTTTTTGTAGTTCTCTGCCTTATCACTCAATCCTCTTTGTAGTTCAAGTAACGTCCTATCCCATAACACGTTTCCTTGATTCCTGGAATTGAAGTAATCCAAATCCTCCACATCAATTAATAAGGTACTGTTAACATTGGTCCTTGTCTTCTCCCTTCCCATCATACCCAATTCAGTGTGATAGACCAATGTCATCTTCATAGCATCCATATCGTTCTCAAACTCCATCTCCTTGTACATTGTCTCTAAGGTAACAATGTGAATGTCCCTCACAAAATCATTTTTGAAATACCTACTACACAATGATCCAACTGCTTCACCCCTCCTTACAATTGTTGGATTAGGTGATTGCCACAATCCTATCACCAATAAAAAGTCTTTTTTGGTGAATGTTATAACCGTACCATTCAAATCGAATGTCATTACATTCTTCCTATCATCTTCAACCTCCTTCAATAGAATGTAATGGACCAATGAATTGTTGAAGATAATCTCCATGTCCTCGAATCGCCAAATATCATCTTCCTGAAGAGGGCACGCTGAGTGGGTGTAAGCTTCTCTTTCATTATCTTATTAGTCATCCCAATGTGAGAAAATAGGCTGGTCGTTTAGCTTGGGAAACGATCCTACGGAGAAATCTTGAATTGTCTAGGCATACTACACAAAATAACAAAAAAATAGGGGTAAGTAAGAATTATATTCAATACTCGATACATGATGCACAATACTCGATGCATGATACAAGATACTCGATGCTCGATTTCTCAATACCTGATACATGCTACATGGTGCCCCTTACTCGCTACATTACATGTGACTAGCTGGTCAATTATCGAGCATTCAATTTAATTTTCTACCTGGATGCATTATCCTAGTCAAATCCTAAACTTTATACAGTCCGAAATAACAAAAATATGAAAACCAAAGCAAAACAAACTCGAGGTCCAACCAAACATGCAAGATATGACAACAAAAATGAAAGTCGTATTGGTCGAGTATCGAGAACATGCAAGCACATATCGAGGAACATGATGCCAAAACATAACAAAGAACGAGATGAATGATGATAAAATACAAACAAGGAGAAGAATGTTACCTAATGTAGAGATAATCGAGTTTCAAGTGTAGAGGTGTTGTCGTCGAAGGATATATAATCAGAAGAATAGAGAGAATAGTTTGAACTAACACAGAAGTGGTGAAATAATGGACTTCAAACGCCTTCAAATGGGTTAAGAATTCAAAATAATCGAGTATAAAGTAATTGAGTATCGAGTATGACATGGATGTGATCGAGTATACACGTGTCGGTTGCAACCGTATCGAGTGACCATGCACCTGGGTATCACTGCATTGAGGAACGAGTGACGAGCCATCGGGGAACAACTGACGAGCCATCAAAGATCGAGTAACTTCGTATTGGCAGGTGCACAAGGTGCATCTTAGGGCGAATTGGTAAAATCGCATGCTTATGATGTAAGTAGAAGACCACTTTTACTTTCTCTACAGGTGACCATTTTTCATTTGGGCCTCCCAAATGAGGCCATCCATACAAAAATATATGAGAAAAAGGGAGAGCCTCTCGTTTGATCCGAGCTTCCCTCGCGGTCACGAAATTTTTCTCTTGTACTTTGGCAATTCCGGATAAATATTTAAATATTTTCTTTTTTATATATAATTTTTGATAAATTATTGAGGTCGCAATGCAATAATGATTTTTTATAATTATTGATTATGTTGTTGTTTTAATTAACATCGCAAAAGTGTCTCAAAAGAATAATCGGAAAAACAACAATAATATATAAGGGTTGTTTGAATTTAAACATTGAACTAATAATGATAGTATCAATTTAAGTCATAAATTTTTAGAAGTGTATCAATTTTTACTTTCTATTAAATTTTGTTTGAAAAAACCTCGTGTGAAACTTATAATTGTACTAACTAAATCTTTAAACTTTCATAAATTTAGACTTTTTAGTCATAATTTTCTTGAGAATTATTTATTTTGTAAAACTTATATTTGAAAATCTATATATATTTGAGAACTAGTGGATGGATGATTTTAAAATTCGTAATTAAGAATCTAAATTGATCGACTTATATAAATTCAACATTTTCATAGACTCCAATTATAAATTTCACACGATATTAGTGCAATAAAACATAGAAGAACGTGTAAATTAGTATAATTACAAAAATTTAGGATTTCAATTGATACCATTATTAATTAATAGTATAAATTGATATTTATTTGAAATTAATTAATTAATTGATTGGTAGTGCAAAAGTTTTTTTTAAAAAAAGGGAAAAAAAGAAACAGCGCAAAAGTTGGTTACCTGAGTTCTTCAGCTTGAATTCAAAAAATAAATAAGTACCCACTCAAAAATAAAATAAATAAACAAATAAGTGAAATAAAATAACTGTGCGACTATTTAATCTTACCATCAATTAACAAAAATAAGAGGCCTGAAATGTAAATTGGAATCTCAAAAATGAGATTAAGTTTTGATTTTCATTATTTATACTCCAAAGGATGGTTTTTAGTCACACATGTAATATTGTAATCTTTTTAAAAAATATATATTTTTTAATTAAATGAAAAAAATGTTGTAATTCAACCCTAAAGAATAGTGTAACTTTAGATCTTATCAATGGAAGCATAAGTTGACTGATATAGAATGTACTTTGACCAAGGTCAAAAGATATCAAAATTGTACATATTTTCTAATCTATATCCAAAAGTTATCACGAGATACTCATTTGAGAGGTTAAATTGTTGTTTTATTTTGTGAAATAAACCTCCTTCATTCTAGAAGAGAGATTTTTGTTTTCAAATTTAAGAGAGATTTATTTCAATACCATTGTTTCTAGTGATACATTGAACAGGAAATCCAACTATAGATCTTCACGGATCACAAGATCGATTGTATCATCTTTATGTTAAATTATACCAACATTGTTATATAAGAGAAGAGATTTATTTCAATATTTTAAAAATTAGCATACCTTTTATTTGCAACTTTTTAATACATTATTTATATTTCTTTTAAAAAAGATCCGGTAGAAAAATAAAATAAATAAAAACTTTCTAAAAAACCTAAAAAATGTGCCCTAGTCCTACTACATTGGTTTATTTTCAAATCAATAGTGAACCCTTTTTTTCCTTCCCATTAGTATGTCTGAAAACCATCTCTGTCCCCACCCTTCATTTTATTTCTCGATGTGGAATTCTTCATTTAATTTAATTCCATTTAATTTTGTGATAAACCATTTAATTTTTTTTCTTCTTTTAGAAAAGTCAATGAGTAGGGACAAAATTGTGACACTTTTTAAAGAACAAATCATTTTTTTAAAGAAATTGGAGTGTTAAGCAACCATTCATAAAAAAAATTTAAATGTATTTTAATAAATTTTTATCAAAAGTGTTTAAATAAAAATGAATTTTTTTTTCTCGAATCAATAGTCACACATGTGTTTGTTTCCTGGATGAGCTGTTCTTGCCTTCAATCTACTCTTTCCTTCTTCATCGAAGGAGGGGAAAAAAATTATTTTAAAACCTCCCTTATAAGTCTACTAAAGATGAGGTTGCAAGTGAAACTTATAAGTAACTTATAATATACTTCTTTCCTGTATTTATTTTCTCAAAATGGACTCCCATTATTATTATTATTATTATTATTATTATTATTATTATTATTATTATTATTATTATTATTATTGAACTCATATCCTAATTGAATGAAAAGAATAAGTGAAAGATTATATATCATCTTTAGTGCAGCTCGTCCAACACTCAATGAAATTATGTCACGTGATACCGTTTTTTCAAATGATTTTTTTTAAAAAAATATGGAGGATATAAAGATAGATGCACCTAATTATTTTCCTTTTTCAATCTCGACCAATATTGACGAGAAGATTGAGATAGAATCACAACACTTTTTTTTTAATAAGGTTAAAGTAAAATCAAATTAACTTAAAATTGCTTTTTTTTCTTGACCACAATCACTTTTGAACCTTATTATCTGGCAAACATAAAGGAAGGGGGAAATCTGTCAATTGGTAAGCTGTTAACTGATATCATTTCCTGTGATTTGTTAGGCTAAAAACTCTACCACATATCATTCATAATAATTAGATAAATAAATAATTTAACTTTGAAATTTGGGTAAGTTTCAATTATACTCTTAGACTATAAAAAGTTTCCAACTTTACACCTGAACTTTGAGATTTATTTAAAAGAATATCCTTAAAGACTTTCTCCTTAAGAAAAATATAAAAATCTAAAGTAAAAACAAAAAATAAATGTAACATCCTTTATAATCATTCATGAAAATTAATGAGACAATTTATGTGAAAATAGTTGGCATCAATAATTTTAAAGATGTCAATAATGAACTTGATCTTCTATATAGTTGTAAATAATATCACATATGTCTTTTAATTTTTACACATAAATTGTCCATCAATTTCATCCTTTATTTTAACCTCCCAAAAAAATCACTCAAGAATAATTTTTAGAACAAACATCGAAATGCAAGAACAAAAATGAAACTTTTAAAACTCCAAGAAAAATCTATCCCAAAGTTCATGGTGTAAAATTTAACCTAAATTTTAGTTTTAAAACATAGCTTCCTCTAGAATAAAGTATCTCCCACTATTTTTCGAAAGGAAAAAACTAATCTATGAGATAAAAAACAAGAAGTTTTACATGAGCCTTTTACTTAAATATTTTCGTTTGAAAAGTAATTAGTGAAATACGGTACTTTTTAAAGAAAAATTTGGACTAGAACAAATTAAAATAAATTAGAAAAATATTGTAGTTTAAAAACTATTTCGAGAAATATGGTAATTTTTCGATTTGACCTATACCTTTTTTTTTTTTTTTTTTAATTTTTGTATATCGAGACTTCAACACTCGACAAATAAGTTTTCAAGAAATGCACATCAAGTGTTGAACACTCGACAAAGACCCATTTATTATTTTCCACCACCATTTTCTTTGTTATTATTTTCGATTTTTATTAGTTTTTACCATCATTTTCTTTGTTATTATATTTCTTAAAAAAAATGTTGTGTTTCTTAATAATAAATAAAATCAACATCCTTAACTCTTAATTCTAACAAATATTATAGAAAATAATAAAGTCTTATTCACATTTTCTTCCACAATTTTTTAAAAAATAAAATATAAATTAAAATATTCATATTAATACAACTATTTAATGTATTTCATTCATTTAAAAATAATTTAAAAGAATCAATGTGTCCCACCAGGCGGATGTCGTCGATTTTGAGTTGGTTGTCTTCGTCGACTTTGAACTTAATGTTGCTCAAGTACCTCTGCAAGCGCTTCATAGTATAAATATTCATTATGCTCTCCACGGTCGCGCCCATGTCCATGCAAGTATGAAGACGATGAACCAACATCTAAATCATAATATCCTAAATCAAATGTCGGCATCACCATCATTGGACTAACATGATCAGTTTGGCTTTGCGTCTGCTCCTACAGTTCTTCTACGTTGTGGGCAACCTCATCAAACTCATTTTCTTCTTCTCGAACAGGTCCCCTACGTATAAGAACGGGTGGAGGAACAATAAGTATATAGTATATATAATGTATTTCCTCTATATAGCTCTCGTTGTTACTGCATATACCAAGAACTTGGTTTGGATCATTTGCAACATCATGGAGGCTACTGTTCCGGACGAGTAATGTAGCGCCTTGTAATATTATTGTACCAATTGATATAATTTTGAGGGATATCCCTATCAAATTGCCCAATAGAAGTCCTCATTGCAATAAGCTTTGCACGATAGTGCCATTACACTACTAAATGTGCAACTTTTTCAAACCAATCTCTAGTTCTTAAGTCGATGTCATGTAGTAGGGGTTCAATATTACAAGACGATGAGACATCCTGCTGAAAACCAAATTGTCTCATTACCTTGTTAGGAAGATGTCACTCACTAATGTGAAAACATATGAGAGGAATTATCATCCGCCATATATTTTGACTATTTGTACGAATTGGGCAAAGTATCTACAACAACTTTGTAAGGCTCCCAAATAATTTAAAACATAAAATATATATTAATAAAAATTAAAGATAAATACATTGAAAATTTGTATAAAAAAATCAATTTTGTTTAGTATTAATGTACCCAATTAGGTTAAAGCAGATCAAACATATATCTGTACTTACTAACTATATGTGTAGTTGTCCTAGTCACACAAAATTTATCTCTCCACCTATATTTTAAAATTAATTAAATCAATCATGTAAAAATATTTGTTAAATTAAATTAAAATAATATAACGAGAACCGTAGGGTCAGAGCTGTGAAGCCATTGTTGGAAATCGTTCCTAAGCCCATAATTGAAAAAGTATACCTCATGAATGTTTTGTTGCTTTGCATAGCTGTCTATACAGCCATGCCAAACATTCTCCACCCCAAGAATATCGTCCCGCATCATAGAAGTTAGTTAACAATGGCAGGAATATCAAATGAACGAAATGACTTGATTTATCAAAAATAGACTCCACCCATCATCTGTAATATATATGCTCACATATATCTCAAGACGATTTCCTCATCCACATCATCAGCAAGCTCATAGAATTGTGTCCCGAACCATGTCAAACTTAACCTTGATCCTTTAATTTTATCGACGGATGGGGTCACACAGAGAAACAGTAGACAAATATGCAACCAGTCATCATGCATCACTCCAGAGTCTGGCTCACCATCAACAGGTAATCCGAACAACATTTCTATGTCCTGTAGAGTGATAGTACACTCTTCAGTAGACACATGAAATGTATGCGTCTCAAATCTCCATCTCTTGATCAATGTTGTGATGAGATGTCAATCTAGCTAAATGAATCTCAATATGGCAACTCCATAAAATTCAGACGTACGAAGTAACTGTAATATTCGAGGGTGGAGTGGGATAGTACAATGAACAACTACCTCTCGATATCTACAGGATATCTCGCTAGTGGTACGATATTCCCATACAACTGATGATCAATGAGTCGATTGGTCGTACAGATCATCATGATCATTTAAAGGCATGATCTAAAAGAAAAAAATTATTTATTTCTCCAGTAAAACATAAAAATAATGTACAACTTAATATTATTTATACAATAAAAATAGTATTTACAAGATAAAAATACTAATAATAAAAATCTCTAACTGTTTAGAGCATGCCTTCGTAAAGAATAACACTTTCTTCGATTATGTCCTAACTGATTAGAAAACACACATCGTAGTCGAGCGCTTGATTTTTGTCCTATCCGTCTCGTTATGGTATTGTGAACTCTTTGGTCTATCAAGTTTCCTCAACAATGATGGGTTTTTCAATTCACTTCATTGTTGTTTTTGTATTCTTATTCATATCCTATTTATGACTCTTTTTTTTAAACATGTAAGACAGGCATGTTAGGATGCATGATCCAGTAATCTTCATGCGATACAGGTTTAAATTGAGGAGAGTAACATGCAACATACGTCGACAGTTTAGAGTAGTTCTCAATAAAATCTTCGAAATTCATGTTAAAATGTAAGTAAACTACCATAAAATGTGAGCATGGAATGCTAAGCATTTGCCACTTATTATATGAACAGTACCGCTCGGACCTGTTTAATCTCAGTATTTGAACATTTCCTCTTTAGCATTGAGGCTGTGATGTCCGGTTTTCATATCAATCTTGTGACTACTTCATGTTTAGTAGATCTTGCAGTCCATTTATTAATTTTTCCGTGTGCATACCTAAATATTTACTCACTCAGTATTATAAATATATTTGAAACAAATTGTTAATTAAAAAAATAATAGTATTAACGGATGTATTTATCTCAACGCTCCAAAGCAACTCTTATTTATTCTCTTCCTTTTTTCGAAATAATTTACGCACTTAAATAATGTTATTTGAGCAAGAGCATTTATCGGCAACATTTGAGCTCCTTTCAAGGTTCTATTTATGCAATGATAAATTTTTCGTCATCCACATGTATCTGAACCCTTTATCGTGTGCTTGAGTCCATTATTCCATACCAATATTGTAAAAAAAAAAAAACTCAGACAACTCCTCAATGGCTTCATTAAATTTTCGAATTTGGAATTAGCATCCGACATGATAACCATAATTCTTTATTGTGTTGATTTTATATCTACCTAATAACAAAATTAATAACAAAATAAAATGCTAATAAAAAATAATAAAAATTGAAAATAATAAGAAAATGGTGGTGAGAAATAATAAATGGGCCTTTGATGAGTGTCCATGCATTTCTTGAAAACTTATTTGTCGAGAGTTGAAAGCTCCACATACATAAATTAAAAATAAATAAATAAAATAAAAAATACAAGTCAAATCGAAGAACTACCATTTTCTCAAAATAATTTTGAGATTACAATATTTTTCTAATTAATTTTAAAAACTACAATATTAATCCAAATTACTCGTTTTCAAACTACAATATTTTTCTAATTAATTTTAAAAAGTACACTATTAATTCAAATTTCTCATTTTACATAGTTCAAAACATTAATTAACATACAGCACAAAACCATCGGTAGTCATTGTCAACGTAAGAAAACCATAAAGGTGTGGACAAATAATTGGAAGGAAAGGGTGACGGAGCAAGTGAGAAAAATGATTTGATCTGAGTTCATGCACCTGGATTCATGATGATGCTACAAGTTTGGTGTTAGGATCTGATTGGCCTGAACCTTTTTCTTTAAATACCTCTTCCCTTCATCACCATATGCTCATTATTTCTGCTTCTGCAATTATAATCTTTGGTGTTCAAACTCTGCAAAAAAAAACTACAGATACAATCATTATTATTACATTTACTCCAACTCATTTTATTTCACTGATATTTTTTTTTCCTAAATATATATATTTTTCTAGTACAATAGGGAATTCAAACCACCAACTTTGTGGTTACTAATACATATAGATACCAAGTGAACTATGATTTTTTTGGCTTTTCACCGATCAAATTTAAGCCTAGAAACCCTTCCTCCATCTATGAATTTTCTTTGTATTGCTATCCACTTTTAACCAACGTTCATAAAAAAAAAACCAAGTTCTTCCAATCTACTTTTTTTAGTTTTCAAAACTTGTGTTGATTTTTTAAAAGATCCTTAAAAGGTAGATATCAAAACAAGAAAAGTAATGGATAGTAGTATTTAAAAACTTAATTTTTAAAAACAAAAAACAAAAAATAAATAGTTGCCAAATGAGACCTCAATGATTATCAAACTAGTTTTGTTTATAGGCTTATTTTGTTTTTAGAATTTGACCAAGAATTTTTACTGGGATAGGAAACAAGCACAAACTCCAAAAACAGAAAATTAAAAATAAAACTGTTATCAAACGACCCAAGTTAATGTAATCTATTTAAGTTATGATAACCATTGACAATACTTTTTGCTACCAATATATTTTAAGAAATGAAGTGCTTGAAACTACTTTTTAAAAATTTCCGAGGAATTTGAGAAGTACCCTTAATTATTAGTATTCTAAAAGTTAGGCCAAATCTACTTTTAAAATACTCCAATATCTTATAAAATGGAAAAAGAGATACTCTTAGACTTGTCCTCCATCCATATCAATATTATAATTAATGTAATCAGGCTTTCATGTTCTCTAGACGACTTTCATGTTTTTTTTTTTTTTTTTTTTTTTTTTTAAAAAAAAAGGTGTAATGTGAAAGAAGATACTATGTTGGAAACATAAAGATCTTGATCATGAAATGAATATAGCATGTTACCTGCGCCTATGAAAGATGTATTTGATCAACTCGTTGATGTTGAGTCAAGCTTGGCACGCCGCTCTTCATAAGAAGCTGGGATAAGTAAAACTACTTGTGAGATTTATAAGGAAAGGTAACAGCATATACCAATACATACGCTAACATATTGCAATAAGAACAGTGGGAAAGGTATGCGTACGGAAATAGTAAGAATAAAAATGGCAGTTGATAATATCGCTAGAGGATGAGGAGGAGAAAAGGCAACACTTAAGATACAAGGATTTAACAGATCACATAAAGAAAGGCCAATGCCTCGTTAGATGAGTACCCAATCATGTAGCTAATATTTGAAGTTTTTTATTAGTATCTTCCTCCATGGCAGCTAAACTTGCAGGACCATAAATCATTAGCAAAGAAAACGTGGTCGGTCTACTACAATTTCAATATTCCATCGATTTTCCACTACAGATGCATAGTTTTATCGGTAAAGATCAGCCACAAGATTACGAGAATTCCAGAAGATTGCTTTCTAAATCTATGAATATTATGTTCTAAAAATTCTAAATTCATTGAAGTAGCCAAGTCACCTTTAAAATCCTCCCCCTTTTCCTAAAAAATTTAAGCTACCTGTGTTAGGCCCCTGATTACTCGTCAATACAGAAGTAGTAAGAAGGACGATGAACCTTCAGTGAGTGAGTTAGATTCGTCAAGGGAACCATTTGAGGTCTGCGTTGAGGGGCGTTGGGGGGATCAGGTAGGTTGTAAGCACAGAGAATGTTTGGGAAAGGGTGGCCGTATATATTTGTAAGGAATTAGGGAGTGGATTTTTGTACTTTATGTGTCTAGCAGTAAGCTGATCGAGGAGGGGGAGTTTACAAACCCTCTCGGATAGGCTGAGAAGTGTTAGTATTGCCTTAGAGCAGTTCTTTCCATCTCATATCAATAGATTGTAAGGGAAATACCTTACACCCTGCTGTTGCATCCAGTTATAAACCATCATGAGCCCCATTTTGCTCATCTCAAGACATCTATAATACTAGGAGATCACAAACAAAACATATAAACTTGGCCGATTGTTAAATTAACTGTTATTTAGGGAAACCAAAAGCTTCACATTAACTAAAAGCATGAAGTAAATGGTTTATGGACCAAACAGCTCATAATTTATTTAGAATGAAAATTGTTTAAGAAATTGTGGTTTTTAGAATCAATGTCAATTGCACACGACTTTCAAAAAATTCAGGGCAAAGACAAGGATAGAGTTTGCTTTCCTATTAAATGTGGATGTCAAACAAAATTGTTAACTGGTATGTACACAAGGGTTATTGGATTTGCGTTTAATTCTAGTGTTTTTCTTTTTCAACTGTGATATTAATTGTGAGTAATATATGACATTACCAAATAAATTATCCCAATAGTAAACAGTATTTTGTGAATAACTTACGCTCAGTTGGCCTTGACAATAGGGCAACATGGCAATTTTTCTTCTTTAACTTTCTGATGTCTGAAGAGCTCCCATCTAGAGGGGAGATAGAAGTGGTCACATCAGTACCACGAATCAATTGAAAAAGAAAGACCAATGTATAATAGGGAAAGATTACAATTCAAACCATTTGTGATTGGCAAACAGCTTAGAAGAGCTTCTTTGAATATTGCAGCTTGGAGCTCATATGTTCGGATTTCATTCCATAAATGCAACTGAAGAGCTTCTCCAGCATCTAGAAGCAATGCAGGCAGGGAAATCCTTTAAATATAGAACACAATAATATAATGACAACTGAGGAGAAAAGGAGAATATACCAGTGGTAGAAGTCACACTATCTATAATCAATTGCAATAAGTACCTGATGAACACCTAAATTTGACATGTTCAAATTCACAAGAATGAAGAACCAGAGGATTTTCTGAGGCCATAACGTATTGAGGCTTCCTTGGCGTTCTTAGTGGATTCAATAGAATATCTACGACCTACAAAATTTTACCAGTCCTCTTCATCTATTAGATTAAGATTCATTTTATACTCCACGTAACAAAACAAATTCACACCATGGGCCAAGTAAAGTAAACAAATTCATTTTAAACCATAATACAGTGGCTTTCAATGTTGCCATCTTGAAATGAGTGCAAATTGTGTGACCAATGTATTGCAGAGAAACAATGGCTTGATAGTTTCCTTGTCAACGGCGGATGCATCTATATAAAGTTAAATTTGGTTGTCAATTCTGAAAAACACTAGCTCCTTGTTACCACCAAATTTACCATTACTTATTCTATGGCCGTTCCAGATAAACATAATAAACTGAAGTGAGAAAGTTTAGACCTATGAAGTATAAGATGGCTATATTTCCATGAGCAAAAGTAACCAGTTTAACATATTAAAGGCAACTTATTTAAGCAAATATAATAAAGCAAACAGATGTAAAGACGTCTAGCACACACATCAGGATCTTCAAGACCTTGCCCAACCATGAATACAACAGCGACCATGCAGCGGACCTGATGCCAGAGGAAAGCACTACCTTCAATGTTGAATGCCCATAATAGATTGCCTTCCATCCTGGCAAAGTACCAAAAAGAAGTCAACAACAAACAAAAATATTTCACAGATGTACATGAGAGAGAGAGAGAGAGAGAGAGAGATTAATTTATCTTTTGAAAAGAGGAAGAATACATCTTGGTTCAAGACATGATGATCTAGAATGGAGTTGCAAAAGGTACATTCGATAGAATTCTATCATAAAACACGTTCTACAGGCCCACGCTTCTTTCTCCCAGAAGAGTAGAAGAGTATTTCATATTCTTTTAATTTTTCTGGTCGTCTTCATATATTCCAGGAAATCTAACACAGCAATAACTGCAGGATGCTTAATATGATCATCCTTCCAAAATTTGAAGCATCTTGCATAATATGAACTCGGTCCACCCCAGCAAATGATACAAACCACAGAGATGGTCCATTTCAACAGTCTTATCCAAAACTTAAAATGAATATGGTCAGAGAAGCACTAAACTACTATCAGCTAGGCAACACCTGGGAGAGAACTTAGCTAGTGAACTTACAAGGTCAAAAACAGGGAGAATAAAATCACATAAGCTTGAACAATAATGTAAGGCCCCTAGTTAGGAATATATTGGGATAATTAGTGGAATATTGGTTGGGTGATTAGTAAGGAGCATAAGAGTAATTAGATAGAAAATTAGTTACTGAATATTGCTATAAATAGAAGGAGCGGGAGTGTTAGGAGGGAGTGAAGAATTTAATGGGATTTCCTAATTGGGAATTTGAAGAGGATTTTTCAACCCTCTAAAATGTTGTAATTTCTTCATGATATTACAATATAATTCTATCTTTTAGTTTTCTTGTTAGTTTTTTGTATTCTTGAATTCTCTTGTTAGGAGGTATCCTAACAAATAGCAAGAGGAAGGTTGGTTTGGATGGCCTCAGAAGCAAATATGCAAAGCAGATTCGAGAATAAAAATATGCAAATGCAAGGCATGTTTCAATTAAGCATGGTATGGAAAGTTCAATTGGAAAGCAGATGAGAAGATCTGATACAAATACCAACCTCACATCACAAGGAGAAATGTCAAATGACATGATGCGTCGCCTATAATTGTGAACATTTGCTGCGTCCATTTTGCAGAAGTTTCTGAAGTCATGTTCCCCTACAAACTTCTTACCCGCCCTCTCCATAGCCTGGTGAAAATGCAGATCCAAATTATTTCTGCAAAAGCATTACAAGCCTAATACAAAATAATTTGCATACCGAGATATTCAAATTTGCTCCCCAGAAAAAGTATTTATACTTTCTTCTCAAACAACTAAACCTGTGCTGCATATAGTGGCAACAAAAAATCTCAGAATAAGAATTAACATTGTTCCGACAATATAAGCATACATGTTGATAACTGTCTGTATGTGGAGCATCATGAAGTACTGATGATTATCAAGTATAACACTAAAATTGTGGATTTGAACATTCTTGAATTGTTTAGGTATAAGTTACAATGTGGCTTTTCCAAAACTAATTTTAAGATAATTATGAAACCATAATCCCTCCTGGCTGAGTCCCTTGTAAAAAATATCATTCTTTAGGAAAAAGGTATCACATATGTGTAAACTCAAATTTTAGAAAGTAACCATACATAAACAAGGTTATTGGTTTCAAACGAATGCCCCAAAGTAATATAAAATGTCATCCCCAGATCTTGATGCAATACACTATCAAAGTTAAGCATCTTTAAACAACTCAAGCAGCATGTAGCTCCAGCTATATCTAACAAAGAAAAAAATAACACACAAGTAAAACTGCTTGTATGAGGTAAGGGGTGCAACGGAGATACAACTGATCACTGCAATTCTTAGAGAGGTGTACCGACATTTAGAATGTTAAAGCATAGCACTCGGCTATGTTCAGAATTTCATGTAGGCACATCAACTCTGCAGTCAAAGCCAGTTAGATTGAATTTTAAATTTCATGGATGCTGGTTTCATAATCCTAACTTCACACTAAAAAGCTACATATCACATCCCTCACAATAACAGGCCAAAGGGTAATCACAAGAGCAATACAAACCTTGCACTGAAGCCAACAGGAACAGTACACCAGCCTAAAACCCGTATGTCATTAGGAAGGGCTCTATTAATTACTCTTACATAATCAATTTCTCCATCTGAGAGTAAATAATAAATGAAAGAGAAATTAAGATAATTAAGATGAAAATAGTATGCAACATTCCAATTAGAACTTTAAAGGACATACCCCCTATAGAATATGAAATTCAGAAAAAATACGCACGTGAAACAATAGATGACATCTTTTTTTTTTCTTTTTCTTTTTCTTTTTTTATAGTTTATGTAATTACCAATAGGTGCTTATTTCATTTTACCAATGAAATATTTCTTATCTAAAAAATATATATATAAATATATTTTGATGTTTGCAGTTCCCTATATGAAGTCTTATTACCATCTACTTTCCCAATGCAATAAAGACTTCTGTTATATTTTGATGTTTCAAACAAGAATGCCATAATTATCAAATTTATCATTCTTGAAAGGCTCTTCCGTTGATATTTTTATTTCTGACAAAAATCAGACAATGAAGCCACCATTATCTAAAATACTGAACACAAATGTATACAGAACATAGTCAACAACAATGATTTTTTCTCTTAATTGTCTACTTGTACATAAACTAATTTGTTACACTAAGATAACTTAGTTATGTTTGGCAATGCAAAGATACATTAGGTGATGTGAACTTTAACACTTCTTAAAAGCGATACTGATCACTTTATACTAAGGCTAATTACAGAAAAAAGCTTTAAATGACAGTTTAAATTTTTGGGGAAAAAAAAGTAAACTAAAAAGGTAGGTGATATCATTTGCAGTAACTTAACTCTATGAAAATCTATTCAAAATAATCAGAATACATCCATGTAAAACATAATGAAAAAAATCTGGCGCACTCATGTCATCATTCAGCTCATTAGAATGATTCAACATTCAAGGTATTAACAACAGAGAACGACTTTGGGAACATCAACTTAACCGACCATGTTGCTCTTCCCCATTATGATAACTATTTTCACCATTAGGGGGATCCTTAAGGTTTGACCGCAAATAGAGAGCAATTACCTGCAGGAACAATAGAGTGAATGCTAAGAAAAGAGAAATTAAATAAAATAATGATTGAAAGGTCAACAAAGTTACCCAATTAAAATTCCGATTCTCTGACTACCAAGTGACAAGTGACTTACGGAACCAGAAAAGCTACTGTAATATAAATTTAAATTAAATACCAAATTTGGTAGCTGAAACTGTAGCCTTGATAATTATAATATTAGAACCAGAGTAGAATAACAAATAACAAAAAGAATTATGCTATCAACCTTCATCTCTTTGGTTTTCATATTAAAAATAATATTAAGCTTTTCGAACAAGTTTTCATGTGTCTTTTGTGCATTTGTAGTACAAACGAGGGAGACATAAATAACATTACAACATAGTCCTAGTCAACTACGTAAAAGAGGTATCAATAGATTTCAATTTCCACACCTCAACCAAACCCCCAAGGACATGTAAGAGGTGGCAGGTAATGTCATTTTGAACAGCTAATGGAAAACCCAAAAGTGAACTAATTCATAACGAGGAAATCAACCTATTCAGAAAATAAGCATAATGTTATCGTTATACAATGTTATTCTAGCACTACGATGTTATTCCCTTCAGATTTGAAATGTCTTACTTGTCCAACGGATGAGACCCCCTTGTCCGTTCTCCCACATCTTGAATAACAAGACTCCTTCCTACCACCAACAAGAAGCCTGGCTTTCTCAAGCGCTCTGAAGATTTCAGACTGCAGGAAGATGAGATAACAAATTGACAATTACTTTTTTGGATAAAAAATTAACAATTAAATTTCTTCTCACCCAACATTCTTCACAACCACCATATCTACCGTTACCCCCTCCCTTAGGCCTTAAACAAATTGATGAGAAACGTTAACACCCACCCAGGCCATGGTCTTATGCATGAAGTCATGCTCGTCTATTTCCTAAGCCTTTCAACTTTTATATAGTATCCAAATGTTCCCGATCAACTTTGTCAAAAGTCTTTTTCAGTGATAATTCCTTCTCTTTTTAGATCACCTTTGGCTCCATCAGTCCATCTATCTCTTAAGCCTCTTGTTGTCTTTTGGGATCGTAAGAGAATCACAAAAGAGAGGGAACTGTGAAGAAAGGGTGGATGTAAGAAGGGCTTGCAAGGGTGGAGGTCGGAGGGGATAATTACTATAACTGGAGTGAAACTCAATTAGGAGAGAACCAAGCCTTTGAAATCTTGGGAGTTTGGTTACCTCATAATTCCTGCTTAGAAATTCATGAGATTTATGACTCAAATTCATGCTACCGATCGGAAGAACCAGAATCATTGTTGGTTGTGCTTTCTAGCATTATTTATTATGATCCCAACCCATAATTAAGCACAGCATCAAAATAATCTCAATGTTATTCCTTAGCAAGCAGGAACGGAAGAGTATTTGTTGACAAAGAAAACCTTATATTTGCTCTTGACAATTGCATGAGTTTTAGCAGATGATGTGATCACATATCAATTAGAAAAGATGGAAGGTGAAGAAAATAATTGATATTATGATCCTCTAAATGCATAATTAAATGTTTAGGCACTCCCAATAAACATTGAAAACAAATATTGTGCGTTCTTGACATTTCCCACCAGTACCACTGTAATTGATAAATTATAAATAATTTGTTAAGAAGCTTAAATTGAAACTGTACTTCAACTGTTGGCTCCATTTGCGCCTCTGAAGCAAAACCGTAGAACCTGTACAGATGATGTAACCAGAACTTCAGGTATTATTTGATACAAAGTTAAATTTTTGCAGTATAACAAAAGCGACAAGAAGAGAGAATAATTTGAATGACAACTGGTATTGTTTTTTCTTTTATTATTTTTTTTCCTTCTTTTTTTTACAAGATTTCTCCTTACTTCAGGAGAAGTTAATGGAGGACAAGTTGAGGACAGGGAGAAAGTAGAAGGCACTGGACTTGTTCCCATTATGACTAGATTACATACCTCTGCCCGAAATACATTACTTTTAGAGCAATATATCTCTTTGAACAGTGATCCAAGATCCTTGTGTTATAACCTTCACCCACAAATAAGTCAATCTGAGAGTAGAAACAAGCAAATCATTCCAGTAGATAATCCAGGCAAAAGAAAGATGGAGTACGACTTTTGTCATAACAAACAAGGTTGATGATATGCAAAACTGCCACAAATTATTTCATCTTTGCTCGTAAAATAAAATTTTAGAAAATAAATAGCTTGCCAGTTTAGACTGAGTTGTTTCATTTTTCACTTTTTACTGTGTAGTAGGAGAAATTATTTGGTGGGGTTGACACAATTTAGCTAAAAGTTGTTCATCGATGGATTGAGTAACTCAAATTTATATCTGTGCTTATTAGGGGCATGAATACTATTTGGTGAGGCAGCCACGTTATACCAGCCTCATTCAATATTTCGTTCGTCCGCTAATGCGTAATTTGACTATAGTTCTTACTCACAAATCATCATTTCTTAATCTTTAATTTCATAGTTATCTCATTACTATATATATATATAGCTGCTTCACATTACAAGATCTGAATATAGCATCCTCGTCCGTATATACTTGTGAGCTACTACTACTCCCCAGTGCTATCATGGATATCCTCTTATTTTCAATATATATATAAAATATGGAGGAATAAACAAATAGACTCTATTTGGTCATGAAGTAATGACTAGCCTGCCGTTTTTTTTACTGCTTTCTTCTTAGTAGTGCTAGATTCCTTGCTTTTCCCAATCGAACTACTCCCGTCGTCAAAGTTCATCCTCCTCTGCACGAATTCATGTTTGGTTAGCCCTGACGAAAATCTACCATAAGACTGACTAGCTAGGCTAGCATGAGAACCAAATAGCTCTGATTTCATTCTAATATAATCGACCAAACCTCAGAACAGCGGCAACTTGCAAATCGAGAGGATAGCTTCGAATTTTCCTCCTCCAATTCCTGTCAGATTAGTGAATTGAGATCGAACATCCGTCATGGCTCTCCCAATACTTCGCCACTTTGTCATTAACCAAACGGAAGTTGAAATGAGGGTAGACGGTCAAACCTTAACCCTGCCTTGGAGAAGACGAAGCTGGGATTGAAGACTGGCAATTTGGTTTCCATTGAAGGGTTGAAACTCGTTAGCTCCTGAAGTCATCCCGATTGCTTCGGTAGATTCTCTGTAGTCAAGGGAATGTTCCGCTCCGTCCATTAACCCTTGTACGTCAAGAAACAGCCCCAAAGTTCAAACCGCCACTGCAAAAGAGGTAAATAAGGCCCCAAAGTTCGGACGAAATTCGGAATTCATCGCGAGACAATTAGAATCGAAGACGATAAAAATATAAACGATAAGAGAACACGTACGAAAGCTTCTAGCGAGACGGAAGAAACACGGCGTTACTGCAGTGGGGAAATGTCGCAAATCATATCACACCAGACCGCATCAAAGCACGAAAGAAACCGAATAACAATCTTAAATCTGAAAATGTTAAAATTTGGAAGGTTTAGGTAGTTTTGGTTTAAGAAAATTATGTTTGAAAATGCAGATTTTTTAAGTCTAAATTTAAGAAATCTATGTTTGGCATGTTTAAATATAGTCTTGAATGAAATACATATTTATAAATATTTAATTTGTGAAATATTTTCTTGAATTTAATCATGTTAAATTTTATATTAGTTTAAATTTGTCATCTTAATTTATCTAAATATAATTAAGTTTAAAATAAATTAAAAATATTTTTTTAAAAAATTGAAATAGAGATTTTGACTATAATTATAATTTTATTTAATTTATTATTTTAATAATTTGATATTTTAATCTTACTAGATTTTGAAATAAAATTTCATAGACTTTTATCACTTAAACTAATTTGAAAATGTTCAATTTTTTTTTACCATAATAGGCTAACTTAAAATTTAAATAAACTAGTACTTTAATGTTAAATTCAATGATTGAAAAACTATACTTTTTTTCTTATCAAATTACATTTGAGAAATAAAAAATCATAAATTTTGAGTTTTAGTTTTTATTTGGTTATTTTAAACATTTTAAATCTTTACATTTAGAAAATGATTCTAAGGCTTCGAGCTAGTTAAATTGACCAACGAAAAAATTAAAATGTTATTGAATTAAATTAGAGCTTTCAAAGTTCTACACATATAACCTAAATAAATACAACTATGCAATTGCAGTTTATTGGCATGTTTGAAATGACTTAGAAAAAAGATATCTTTCAAAATTTCATTTTTAATTAAACACTTCTGATAAAAACTCAATAAAATAAAATAAAAAACATATATGTATTGTAATTCTTTCTTAAAAGTGTTTTTATATACAAATTTGTCTAGTTTGTTATATACTAAGAGTATTTTTATTAATGTTTTTCAATGTTGGTTGGTGGCGGTCGTCGGAGGTGGCGGTTGGAGGGTGACCAACGGAGTTGGTAGCTGGAATTTTGTCAGTGTGGGGGAAGGGGGGTTGTCAGAGGTTGGTCGATGGTGGTCGGAGTTGGCCAATGGCGACTGGAGATTGGCCGACGATGGCCACCAAGGTGGCGGCCAAAGTTGGTTGATGGTGATCACCAAGGTGGCAGCCGAAGTTGGCCAATGACAGTCGCAGGAGGTGGGGACCGGAGTTGGCAGATGGCGGTCGCCGGAGGTGACGCTGGAGTTGGTCGGTGGCATTTTGAGTTGTACGGACGGTTGTCTGAACTTCCCCTCAAGAACTCTATGATCTCACGAGCCATGAGCATGGGCTCATGCTTCTTGACTAAGACTTCAATAAGGCTTGCCAAAATGTATGTGTTGGGATTGGTGTCCTAATTCTCTCGGTAGTCTCCTAGTTTGTAAGCATTTTGTACACATATTGTTATTAATAAAATAAATGTTATTTTATAAACATTTACTCAAATCCAATAAACTAAGATCCATGGTTATTTCATGTAACTTAAGCATGTATGTGAGATATACAAGTGGATTATGCATTAAGTAATAACCTAAATGGTCTGTAGTATAAAGATGGAGAAGAGATACCTTATCCTGGTGACACTACGAATACGACTAGCTTTATAGATGTTTACAAGTGTTATAAACTGCAACAAATGGTCTGATTCTGACCATTCATGTGAAGACATGCGAGCGGGGTATCCTATACAAGGAGTTTGTATAAGACCGGACCACGAGATGATTAGTCTATTTATATAACTTCGTTGATAATTGAGACTTACGTTTCACTAAAATGACCATAGGTGACATGACCTTAATCTTGAGTGAGTTGGGAACTCCTGCTCATGGAGGCGATCATTTGATTTGTATGGGTGAGAGTGACCAGATTGCCAACTCAACAAGCCTAACATTTTGGGGATTCGTCTGATTGGGGAGTTGGGAACTCAACTACACAAGACGAAATTCACCCTTTCCCCCGAAGCAAGGGTAAGTAGATAAATTACTTCCTTAAAGGTTGATCCCGGGTCTTGAACATAGTGGCCACACCCTCTCTTTGGAAGAGGAGACTCGGTCATAGTAGGACTATGACTTATTGTTCATTAGAGGAATTAGTGGTACTTAAGAAGTTAGATGTAACTACAGGGGCAAAACGATAAATTGGCCCAATTGTACTTACGAGCAATTTGTGAAGGATCATTGCACTATTGATTGGTCAAATGGACAGATATATCTGTAGTGCGATGTTGATCTTTAATGGAGTGACCAACAGTTAACGGATTGTGGATCTCTTGATTAAAGAGTTTAATCAGTTATTCACATACTGTTGGAGCTTCAAGCTACAAGTCCATGAGATCCCCTTGGTAGCTCAATGGGTTCAAGTTGAGAATCATATTTTGGGTTAGTTTGAAGTGTTCAAATTAACAATAGGAAATTCAATTATATATGATATAATTGATATGATGTATTAGATACATTAATTGGAGGAATTAATATAAATATGATTTATATTAAATACCATAAAATAGAAAAAGAACTATGGTTTATATGTTTCATATGATGAAATATTAAAACTATAGGTTATAAATATGATATGATAAGTTGGTTACTATATTTATTTATAACATATTGATTATATGATAATTAATTATTCTTTTTCTCTAGTAACCGAATTGGGTGGGAGGTTATTAGAAGTTTTATAGTAACCGTGAGATAAAAAGGAAAATTATTTTCCAAAATTGGTTGATGAATCATTCGGAATATCTCACACAAAAAGGCTATCAAGTAAAAAGGTTTTACTAAGCGATAGCATAGAGAGTATACACGATTGAGCTACGAGTTTACTATACGATAGTTACTCGCTTAGTAGTTGCTACACGATCGAGTAGCAAAGTCTATACGATAGGCTTCCATTTACTAAACGATCGAGTATTTCGTCTATACGATAGACAACCTCATCTCCCACTCACTTGATTGTCTACCTCATACTTTCCTCAATCCAAGATCATACAGAGCCCACAACTCCTGGATTCTCACACCGAGAATACCAAGGTAACCATTGTGGTGATGTTCTAATTCAATTCGAGGATCGAGTTGGACTCGATTGAATTCGAGGTGCATCCAGTTGTTTGTGTTGTTGGTTGTTCCATTCATTGGGTTTGTGTTCGTGCTGACTAAATGATTTACTAAACGATCGAGGGATGATTGAAGAAGCGTTCTTCAAATGTTTGCATACTCTATCCCTTGTATTTTCCTTTATAAGTAGCATACTATAATTTTTTTATTATGCATAATCTGTTCGTTTCAGTTTAGACTGTGATTGTTTGTGTTCATTCTCAATGGGATTTGGAATGTTCCACTTCTGTTACTCAAAGGATCTCTATTCAGATTTCCTTCAATACGCTTGGGCCTTCTCGTTTTCCCGCGTTCATCGCTCATATGCTTTTCGAACATTTCGAGCAGCATTTGGAGTTGGAATAGGAAACGATCCTCAATTAGAACAAATCAGAGGTCATCGATGATTAAGATAGTGTTGGTTGTGTTTTTCCAAATTGTGTAATTATCACCCGTTAGTTTGTCGATGACGAGTAAATTGAGAGTCGTGAAAGTCATTATGAATAAATTTGTTGAAACCATACAAAATATTTATATTAGTATATTTGCATTAAACCATTTAGAAAAACCAATCAATTTTAGCAAAATAATCTAATGTACCCTAACTAGCATTTATTTTGCAAGTGAGACAGGACAAAAGCCACCGTAGGGTGATCAGATGTCCCTTCACTGAAATGAGACAATCTCAACCAATAGATAGAATAACTCCTAGTTACTGTAACTATTAGTTATCATTGTTCGGTTTAGAAATTGTTAAACTCGCCTAACATTTCTTGTAAGTGTAACCCCTCATTTTAGATTCTAGGGTTCCACCCTAATGAGCCAACTGTAGGGAAAAATCGATTGTAGCAAAAACTAAAGTAACCCTTATCCATTTTTTGAGTTTGAATAAAGCGTTATGCAAAAATGCCATCCGTAAGGAGACACTCAAGGTGTCATGAGGCTTTGTATGAGACTTTACTTCAAACTAATAAGAGAGATCGGGGGATGTGTTGTCATAAGTCCTGCTCCCACTTCCTTTAAACACTCTTTCCATTCACCTTGATATTGATCTATATAAACACCATCCGTAGGGGACACTCAAGATACCTCGAGGTCGAGTATAGATTTCATAGTGTGAATTTTTTAGGAGAAACGTGAAGAGGATAAAATGAAGTATCATATACCGAATTTTTCTCCCATTGAGCGTTTTACCTAGGGTTAATTATCTTAGGAAAATCCGGCTACTGATTTTAACTAAGTGGTTGTTTATTTTGCCCAAAAACAATATTTACTTTGGATATTTAAACAATTTTGATTAAAGTTTATTAAACATTTTTAACAAACGTTAACCAATAATTGCATACTTGTAATAAATCTATCTAATTCACATTACCAGGTAAGTTTTCAGGTAGGGGTGGTAAGTTTCCGTCAACTCAAATATCCCAGCCTAGACAGAACTAGCCTTAAACAAAGGTCCCTTGTAGATATATTTGTTACAATATTAATCTTTTAATTAAAATCGATTTAATCATATTAAACCGATTAAAAGATTAAACTAAATTTCTAATCTCATTAGAAATGTGATCTTAGGTTTATATGATTCATATTTTAAAACTATTTTAAAAAATGAATTTAACCTAAGGTTTGCATGAAATTTTGATTTATTGATTTTAATTTCTAACTTCATTTTGTTATAAAAATTATGAGCAAAAGAAATAAATTAAAACCATACATTGCAAATTAAGCAAACTTAGGTAATATTATAACAATTATAAATTATCCTAAAGAGGTTACATGCTTCATGCAATTTCATTTCATTACTAACATACATAACATTTATATACTAAAACAATGAAATAAGTAATAACATACATTTAAAGATACATCCATACACTATACTATAACTCTTATAATATAAATGATGCATGTATATGTTATTAATGTATACATAAGTTATAAATGATACATGTATATGTTATTAATGTATGCATACATATGTTATAACATTTATACTATATGATGCATGAACATGCTATAAAATTAAATTATGCATCTAAACATATACTATAACAATTATAATATAAATGATGTATAAAATTAAATGCACAACCTATGGTGGGATTTAATACTATATGACATACAATATGACATATATATTTAAATAAAAATCACACATCAAATGCATAATTAAAAAAAAATTATTGGACCGAGATTGGACACTTAAACAATTAATTAAATTAATACAACTCTTATATTAATTTAAATAATAAAAAAAATCTAACTATTACACAATTAAATAATCAACTGGTTCAAAACAAGCGAACCAGGTCTTGAACCACTCGAACTGAACCATTCAGCCTTCGAACCGGACCCGAACTGCAAGCAAACCAAACAAGTTGCGAACCAAACCGGATAAGAACCGATTTTTTCTTTCCGTCTCGGAGCATAGCAAAGCTACGAAAAGAATACAACGCTGTTCTTCATTGCAACATTGCAACGTTAGGGCACAACATTGCAATGCTGCAGTACGGTCTCTATTGTACAGTTGCGTTCTCCATTGTTTCTCTGTCGAATTTGGTCTTGTTTTCTCCATATCGGCACTAGAAAACCCACGAACGACTCAAGGACTTAAAGTTACGAACTCAATAGTAATTAATTGCCCCAAAACATGGACCCTTACAAAAAAAAAAAAGTAAATTGAAAACGATAAACAAAAGTGCTAATCCTGAAAACATCCAACAATTTTAAACATCCACATTCTTAAACATTCATCACATGAAAATTGATAGAATGTAAAACTTCACCAGAACATTGTAAAATCAATCTGAAATTTTGGAAAATTTTGGGCAAAAAATCTCGCTCTGATACCAATTGAAGGTCCTTAAGTGAAAAACAGGATCAAACACAAAACCAAAATTTACAGAACATCAATTTTATAGCAAAAACTTATAAAAATTATGCATCTAATTAAAATACAACATGCTAAAAAAGAATTAAATAAGAGAAAAAAATGGGTTTAGAAACCCTTACCTATGAAGAACCTTTCTTTAAAAAAGAAAACCCTCGAACCAAAAAGGACACCACTACGATGAAACCTCTGTATTCTCTGGATGAGAATACATGAGTTTGTGTGTGCTCTGGCAATTTTGGAAGAGAGAATTTTTTAGAGAGAAGAGAAGAGGAGGAGGATAGTGAAGAAGTTGGAACTTATAGAACCTTTATGTAATTTTCCTTCAAGAAGAAGATGAAACAACCCCCTGCAAATACTTTAATATATATTTATATGATAACTAATTTATCATGTAATATATATTAAACTATATGTTATATCAAATATAACATATAACCTATAATTTGATATTGTATCCAATATAATATAACCTATAGTTTAAATTCTCTCATCAATGACATTTAATATAAAATCATTTATATTAAATTTAACTATATGAATCCAATTCACATAATTAAAATATTTATTTCCTCTCATATAAACTTTATAATATAATGTATTAAATACATTATAGTAATTATTGTTAGGGTTGATGCCCTAAAGTCTCGTGTTCTGTAGTTTGTAAACAGTTTGTACGAACGCTTGTGTTGTTAATATATGATATTTACTTCACATCTTGTATTTTGCTCAGTTGCTTGTTTTATTTACTTTACCACAAACCAATAAAAATAAAATCTCTGGTTGTCTGTATGTGACTCAAGCATGCATGTGGTGATATAAAAGTAGATCATGTCTTGAGTGATAACCAAAATGGTCTATAGTATATGGATACAGGAGGGAAACCTTATCCTGGTAATGCTACGGATGCGGCCCGCTTTGTGGAATGGTCACGAGTGTTTTGACTTGTCACAGATGGTCTGATCCTGATCATTCGTGTTGGGGACATGCGAGCGTGGTCATCCTATACAAAGAGTTTATATGAGACCTGACTACGAAGGTTAACGTTTCGTTATATAACACCGTTCATGACAGAGACTTTATTTCACAGGATGACCAGAGGTAACATGACCTCAATCCTAAGTAAGTTGGGAACTCCTGCCATTGAGGGCGGTCCTTTGATTTGTATGGGTGCGAGTGGCCAGTTTGCCGATTCAAACCTACCATTTTGGGGATTCGTCTGATTTGGGAGCTAAGAACTCAACTACACAAGATGGAATTCACCCCTTCCTCAAGGCAGGGGTAAATAGATAGATAGCTCCCTTAAGGGCTGATTCTGAGACTTGAACGATGTGGCGCCACACATCTTCTCTTGGCCCGAGAGGTGTTCACACATAGTTGGACTATGTTGTATTGTTCATTAGAGGAATCTGTGGTACTTAAGGAGTGAGATGTAACTACAGGGGCATAACGGTAATTTGGCCCAACTGTACTTATGAGCATATGTGAAACGTCATCGTACTCATGATTGGTTATATCCGATGGACACAGAAATATATTTATGGTAAGAAGAGTTCAGTTGTCGATCTTTAGTGGAATGCTTGGATGGTGGATCTCATGGCTAAAGAGTTTAGTCAGCTATTCACATACCGTTGGAGCTTCGAGCCACAGGTCCATTAGGTCCCCTGGGTAGCTTGGATAAAGTCGAGAACCAGTATTTGGGTTAATTTGAAATGTTCAAATTGACAAGAGGAAGTTCGATTATATATGATATAATTTGACTAGTTAATTATATATGATATAATTGGCTAAATGTATGAGATACATTAATTTGGAGGAAATTAGATATAAATATGATTCATATCAAGTAGAGGATAAAATACTATAGTAGATATGTGATATCAAACTATAGGATAAAAATATAATATGATTATATTAATTAATTGGTTAATTATAAGATAATTATGCCAAAAAATCACGTTTGGACGTGGGTTAGTGGGAAACCGTCGGTTATCGTAACCGATGAAATAAAAATGAAATCGTTTCATTTTAAATCGTTGTTCAAAAGAAAATAAATCGAGTGCGAGTTGTAGATTTGTAAACGATCGCTTACGTAAAACGAGAGACTATACGATAGCTCTTCTCCACCTAAACGATCGTCCACCTCGCGCTAAACGATCGCACACTGTCGTCTACACGATCGGATAGCTTCTCTAAACGATCGTATAGTGTGCCGATTTTACTAAACGATCGTGTACCTTTTCCTAAAAGATCGTTTAGTAAATCCTACATGATCGTATAGCTCCTCCTAAACGATAAGCATTTCTGCTATGTGATAGCATCGTTTTCCCTCCCACTTACTTATCGCCTATACGATTTGTGTTTCCTCCTTCCTCTACCAAATTCACCAAAGACCACCCTTTGGGTTTTCACTCCAAGAATACCCGGGGCTCTTTAGTGGTGGTGTCGTTCCCGTTGCGGTCGTAGGTTTGCGGTTGTTCGTGCTGCTGTTGTTGACGTTTTCGCTGGGCGTTGGTAGATCGCTTGGAAGATTCCGCTACCTTGGAGTTCCGAAGTGTGAAGACTGTCTTTAACTGGTATGAAACTCTCTCCCTTGTTATATATCTTTATCTTAGCATGCCGATAATTAATGTTAGTTTGCACAACTGTATGTTTGAATGTATATTGTTGTATTTCGGTCACTGTGAGATCAGAGCGATCCAAAGGTGCTCATAAAACTTTTAGATATGAGATCATTCAATTGGTATCAAAGCCAGGTTCTGATACTCCGATTTTATTTGTTGCAACGAAATGAGATATACATTCATGGTGGGTGCATTTCTAAACTGATTTAATGGTTAAATTTTTTTTGTGGATGTGTGGATCAATGGATGTTTTCGGGATGATTAGCCTCGTTTTGATTTAGATCCTTTTACATTTACGATTGTTTGTAAAGGCCCCTGCATTTTTGGGCAGTAATAATCGTTATCGAGTCTGTATTCAAAGTTTGTTTGAAGTTTTGAGTCGCTCTTCGAAGAAGCAGATCTGTGCAAGCGTTGCATAAGAGTGGTACGTGATCTGGGCAAGTGTTGTAGTTCTTTGAAGAAGGAGCTGATCTAGGGTTGATCGCATCGTGCAGAAGATGTTCTACGCGATCACTATTGATCGTATCGTAAAGATGAAGGAGTACGCGATCGTGGCTGAACACATCGTTTAAATGATGGGGTATGCGATCAAGAGTTGATCATATCGTGTTGACGATCGGGTACGCGGTCACTGAGTATCGTTTAATGCATGCGCGTTAGACGATCGTTTAGGTTAGCAAGCTTCATAGTTTAGTAACTGACTAAACGATCGCTTAGCATCGCAAGGTAAATCATTTACCTGGTTACACGCATCGTGTAGACGATGAGATGCTCGCGTATCGTTTAAATTGTGCGTGCTAGACGATCTAGGTCAGCAAGCTTCATCGCTTAGTAACTGACTAAACGATCGCTTAGTAACGCAAGGTAAATCGTTTACCTGTCGTCGCGCTACACGATAGACGATCAGGCTTTACAGCCTCGTCGTCGTCTACGCGATCGTTTACTTATGCTCCTATAGTCTAGTTTGAACTGAATGATCGTCTACCTACTGGAGTTTACTACACGATGAAGACCTCCTGGCAGTTCAAGACCCAGTTTGCTTGTGAACCGGTTTGCTCGATGAAAAATGTAATAGATAGGTTTTTTCATTCTAATTTTTGTAAGGGCTCATCCCAGTCCATTAATCCTTTATTTATTATATGCGATATATGTTTTTATATGTCATATGGTATGTACATATAGTAAATCCCACCTTAGGTTATGCAATGGTCATGCATCATCTTTTTATTGTAATTGTTATAATTTAGAGGAGTATGATTTAATTATGTAAAAGCATGCTCATGTATCATATAATATAAGAGTTATATTTATGCATGCATAAAAAGCATTGACATGCATCATCTTTATATTATAAATGTTATAGTATAAGGGTGAATGATAGCATGTTTTCTTGGTTGTTACACGTTATATAAAAGTTATATATAGAATGACCGAACATTTCATGAAGCATGACACATAGGTTACTTTATAAATGTTATAAATGCCTCGTTGTGCGCAATGGTTTTAGTTGTTTCTTTTTAAAAGTTAAAGAGAAATTAGAACTAAAAGAAATAAGAAAGACATGCATGCTCACTTAAGTTTAATTCATGGTTTTAAAGTGTTTAAAACTTGGATCACATAGACCTAAGATCACGATTCTAATATGATTAGAAACCCAAAGGCTTTAATCTTTTAATCTGTTTAATAGGATTAAATTGGCTAATAAAAGGTTAAAGTGTAGTAAATCTATCTATAAGCGATCTTTTGTCTAGACTGGGGTATTTAAGTTGACAGAAACGTAACACCCCTACCTGGGAACTTACCTGAAAAGGTGAATTAGATAGATTTGATGCATGCATGCAAGTTAAAGACAGTCCATTAAAGTGTTTAAATGTGACTACTTGAACTTGTTCATATTTCATAGACAAACATTGTTTACGAGCATAGTTTAAAAAGATGACTTAGACTAAAATCAGTAGCCGGATTGTCTAGGTTAATGAACCCCTAGGTAGAACATTCAGTGGGAGGTACTTGGGGCATAAGATGTTTCACTTAAACCTTTCATGTTTCTCCTAAATAGTCCACACCGTGAGATCTATCCTCGGCCTCGCGACACCTTTGGCGTGTCCCCCCAACAGATGGTGTTTGGGTAGGTTAATATCAAGGTGGATGGAGAGAGTGTTCATAGTAAGTGGGAGCGGAAAGTGCGACAACATATCCCTCGGTCTTCCTCGTTAGGTTGAATAACGTTACTGCACATCGCCTCGAGGCACCCTGGGAGTGTCCCCCTAAAGGATGGCAGTTTTGCATGTTTCTTTATTTGATCTCTTGAAAGAGGATAAAGTAACTTAGTCACTTGTCCTAATCTGCTTCTTCCCTACAATGGGCTTATTAGGGCAGGACTCTGGCACCAAAAGCGAGGGGTTACACTTACGCGGAATAGTTAAAGATTAATGATTCTGGACCAAAAAATGGTGGTTGTTAGGTTCAGTTTCAAGAGTTGGTTCTGCCTAATGGTTGAGAATGTCTCATCTCAGCGAAGAGGCAACTGATCACCCTACCGGTGGCGTTTGTCCTGCCTCACTGGGGCATCATTGCAAAATAGAAGTCTATAACTTAGGGTTCTTGAAACTGTTTTGCAAAACTGATTGGTTTAAAAGTGGTTTAGCAAAATCTAATAAAGTTTTATTTGCATTTTTAGCAACATTTTCAAAATGGCAACAACCACGTTGGCTTTGCTATGTGCTGAAAAACTTACTAACGATAATTTCGCAACATGGAAACACATGATCACAACGATCTTGATCATCGAGGATCTCATGTTCACTCTCACGAAGGCTTGTCCTCCTATTCCAACTCCTAATGCCACTCGAAATATTCGGGAGGCATACGAGCGATAGACAAGGGCGAATGAGAAGGTCCGAGCCTACATCTTGGCAAGTCTTTCTAAAGTCTTGGCCAAGAAACATGAGCCTATGGTCTCAGCACGTGAGATCATGGAGTCCCTGCAGGGGATGTTTGGACAACCGTCTGAACAGCTTATGCATGAGGCTCTTAAATACATATTCAACTCAAAATGGAAGAAGGCACCTCTGTTCGTGAACATGTGCTTAACATGATGGTCCACTTTAATGTGGCGGAGTTGAATAGGTCTACCATCGATAAGGGCAACCAGGTTAACATAATCCTGCATTCATTGCCGGAGAGCTTCTTGCACTTTGTTAGTAATGTGATTCTTAACAAAGTGAAATATAACCTTACAACTCTCCTCAACGAGTTGCAGACATACCAATCTTTACTTAAAAGTAAGGAGAGGCAGATGGGTGAGGCAAATATTGCTTCATCCTCAAGGATGTTCCATAGAGGTTCAATCTCAGGAACGAAGTCTGCACCTTCTGCTTCTAACTCTGTAAAGGGGAAGAAGAAGAATGGTGGTAAGGGTAAAGGGAAGGCACCTGCTAACCCACTGCCTGTCGCCCCAAGTAGGCATCCACAAGTTGTTAAGGGAAATTGTTTCCACTGCAACCAAGTTGAACATTGGAAAAGGAATTGTCCTTGGTATCTGAAAGAGAAGAAAACAGCCAAGGCTGCTGATAAAGGTAAATGTGATTTACTTGTGCTTGAAACTTGTTTGGTGGAGAATGATGATTCTGCTTGGATAATTGATTCAGACGCCACTAACTATGTTTGTTCTTCTTTTTAGGGGATTAGATCTTGGCGATAGGTGGAAGCTGGTGAGATGACGATGCGAGCTGGCACCGGGAACGTCATCTCAACTGTGACAGTGGGAGGACTCCAGTTAGCTTTACAGAATAAGTTTCTTGTTTTACTTGATGAATATATTGTTCCTGAACTAAAGAGGAACCTCATTTCTATAATGTAAATATACTATCTCTTTTAATGTGAATAAAGCGTTTATTCAAAAAGATGGTGTTTTTATTTCCACAACAAATCTGGAATCGAATTTATATGTGCTAAGGCCATTAGCCATTAATTCCCTCCATGATATTGAATTGTTTAGAACTGTCGTAACTCAAACAAAACGTCGACAAATTTCTCCAAAAGAAAATGCCCAACTTTTGTATCTTCGTTTAGGGCACATTAATCCCAATAGGATTGAGAAATTGGTGAAGAATGGACTTCTAAATGAGTTAGAAGAAATTTCTTTACCAGTGTACGAATCTTGCCTTGAGGGTAAGATGACTAAACGACCTTTTACTAGAAAAGGTTATAGAGCCAAGAAGCCTCTTAAGTTAGTACATTCTGACCTTTATGGTCCTATGAATGTGCAAGCCCGAGGTGCCTATGAGTATTTTATCAGTTTTATGATGATTACTCCAGGTATGGGTATGTTTATCTTATGCAACAGAAGTCTGAATCCTTTGAAAAATTCAAAGAGTTCAAGGCTGAAGTTGAAAACGCATTAGATAGACAGATTAAAACACTTCGATCGGATCGAGGTGGAGAGTTTTTGGACTCGATATTTCAGGACTATTTGATAGAACATGGAATCGTTTTTCAACTCTTAGTGCCGGGTACACCTCAATAGAATGGTGTAGCGAAGAGGAGAAATAGAACCTTATTAGACATGGTTTGCTCGATGATGAGTTACGCTTCCTTACCAGACTTGTTTTTGGGGTTTTGTAGTGGAGACTACGGTATCTATACTCAACTGTGTTCCCTCCAAGAGTGTTGCAAGAACACCTCTGAAGTTGTGGAACGAGCGTAAAGCTAGATTACGTCACTTCCGAATTTGGGGTTGCCCTACATATGTACTTGAGGCTAATCCCAAGAAGTTGGAACCACGATCGAGGTTATGCCTCTTTGTAGGCTACCCCAAAGGTACACGAGGGGGTTATTTTTATGATCCAACAGAAAATAGGGTGTTTGTTTTAACAAACGCTACTTTTCTGAAGGAGGATCATATAAGGAAGCACAGTCCACGAAGCAAAGTCGTGTTGCATGAGTTTTCCAATGAAACTACTGAAACTTCAACAAGAGTTTTTGAAGAGCATGCTACATCAGCAAGGGTTGTTGATGGGAGTTCATCCAGTAGGTCGGTTCCACCTCAAGAGTTGAGGGAACCTCGATGTAGTGGGAGGGTTGTGACCCTACCCGTTCGCTATCTGGGTTTCACAGAAATCCTTGCTATGGTAGCAGATGGTGACGTTGAGGATCCGTTGTCTTATAAGAAGGCGATGGAGGATGTTGACCGAGATGGCGACGTTGATGAACCTTGTGTCTACAAGAAGATCATCAACGCTTCAGTAGTCTTCTTAATGTTGTACGTAGACGATATCTTACTCATTGGGAATGATGTAGGTCTACTGATTGCAGTTAAGGACTAGCTAGCAACCCAATACCAAATGAAAGATTTGGAAGAGGCAGTTTGTTCTAGGTATACAGATCTTTCGGGATCGTAGGAACAAAGTACTAGCACTGTCTTAGGCATCGTACATTGATAAAATGTTGCTCAAGTATTCGATGCAGGACTTCAGGAGCGGCCTACTGCCGTTCAGGTATGGAGTCACTTTGTCTCAGGAAATGTGTCCTAAGACGCCTCAAGAGGTTGAGGAGTTGAGACGGATTAGTCTAACCCAGGTCATTTTAATGTTGCTGACCCGTTTACGAAGGCTCTCACAGCTACAGTGTTTGAGGGTCACCTACAGAGCATGGGTCTACAGGATAGCCCATGGTTGGACTAGGGCAAGTGGGAGATTTTCTTGTACTGGGCTTTTATGCCCTAGTTTATTGTTTTGTACTAAGTTTTTGTACACCCTACTTCGCTTTAGGACAAGTGGGAGATTGTCGTAGTTGATGCTCTAAAGTCTTGTGTTTTATAGTTTGTAAACGGTTTGTACGAATACTTGTGTTGTTAATATATGATATTTACTTCACATATTGTATTTTGCTCAGTTGCTTGTTTTATTTGCTTTACCACAAAGTAATAAATAGAAAATCCCTGGTTGTCTGTATGTGACTCAAGCATGTATGTGGTGACATACAAGTGGATAATGTCTTGAGTGATAACCAAAATGGTCTGTAGTATATGGATACAGGAGGGAAATCTTATCTTGGTAACGGTACAGATGCGGCCCGCTTTATGGAATGGTCACGAGTGTTGTGACTTGTCACAGATGGTCTGATCCTGATCATTCATGTCAGGGACATGCGAGCGGGGGCGTCCTATACAAAGAGTTTGTATAAGACCTGACCACGAAGTGTTAACGTCTTGTTATATAATACCGTTCACGACAGAGACTTCACTTCACTAGGATAACCATAGGTAACATGACCTCAATCCTAAATGAGTTGGGAACTCCTGCCATTGAGGGTAGTCCTTTGATTTTTATGGGTGCGAGTGACCATTTCTTCGATTCAAACCTACCATTTTGAGGATTCGTCTGATTTTGGAGCTGAGAACTCAGCTACACAAGATGGAATTCACACCTTCCCAGAGGCAAGGGTAAGTAGATAGATAACTCCCTTAAGGTCTGATTCTGGGGCTTAAACGATGTGGCGCCACACACATTTTCTTGGCCCGAGAGGTGTTCACACATAGTTGGATTATGTTGTATTGTTCATTAGAAGAATCAGTGGTACTTAAGGAGTGAGATGTAACTATAGGAGCATAACGATAATTTGGGCCAACTGTACTTACGAGCATCTATGAAGGGTCATCGTACTCATAATTGGTTATATCCGATGGACACAAAAATATATCTGTGGTAAGAAGAGTTCAGTTGTTGGTCTTTAGTGGAATGGCTGACAGTTAACGGATGGTGGATCTCGTGGCTAAAGAGTTTAGTCAGCTTTCATGTACTGTTGGAACTTTGAGCCACAGGTCCATTAGGTCCCCTGGGTAGCTTGAATAAAGTTGAGAACCAGTATTTGGGTTAATTTGAAATGTTCAAATTGACAAAAGGAAGTTCGATTATATATGATATAATTTGACTAGTTAATTATATATGATATAATTGGCTAAATGTATGAGATACATTATTTTGGAGGAAATTAGATATAAATATGATTTATATCAAGTAAAGGAGAAAATAGTATAGTAGATATGTGATATCAAACTATAGGATAAAAATATAATATGATTATATTTATTTATTAATTATGCCAAAAAATCACGTTTGGATGTGGGTTAGTGGAAAACCGTCGGTTATTGTAACAGATGAAATAAAAATGAAATCATTTCATTTTGAATCGTCGTTCAAAAGAAAAGAAATTGAACGCGCGTTGTAGATTTGTAAACGATCGCTTACGTAAAATGAGAGACTATGCGATAGCTCTTCTCCGCCTAAACGATCGTCCACCTCGCACTAAACGATCACACACTGTCGCCTACACGATCGGATAGCTTCTCTAAACGATCGTATAGTGTGCCATTTTACTAAACGATCATGTATCTTTTTCTAAACTATCGTTCACTAAATCCTACACGATCGTGTAGCTCCTCTTCAACGATAAGCACTCCTACTATGCGATAGCGTCATTTTCCCTCCCACTTGCTTATCAACTACATGATTCGTGTTTCCTCACTTCTCTACCAAATTCACCAAAGACTACCCTTTGGGTTTTTATTCCGATAATATTCGGGGCTCTTTAGTGGTGGTGTCGTCCCCGTTGTGGTCGTGGGTTTGCAGTTGTTCGTGCTGCTGTTGTTGACGTTTTCACTGGGCATTGGTAGATCGCTTGGAGGGTTTCGATGCATTGGAGTTCCGAAGTGTGAAGACTGTCTTCAACTGGTATGGAACTCTCTCCCTTGTTATATATCTTTGTCTTATCATGCCGATAATTAATGTTTGTTTGCATAACTGTATATGTTGAATGTATATTGTTTTATTTTGGTTACTGTGAGATCGGAGCGATCCGAACGCGTTCATGGAACTTTTAGATATGAGATCCTTCAATTATATCATATATAATTAGATTAAATCAATTATATCACATATAATCAATTCCCTCAATCAATTTGAACAATTCAAATTAATCCAAAAATTGATTCTCATTAATTCCCGTTGAACTACAGAGGGGACCTCATGGACCTGTAGCTTGAAGCTCCAACAGTACATGAATTATTAATTAAACTCCTTTAATTAAATTATTCACAATTCGTTAATTGTCGAGCACTCCACTAAAGACCGACAGTTGCACTCTTTACACTACAGATATATGTTTGTGTCCATTTAATATAACCAACCAACAAACGATGACCTTCACAAATTGCTCGTAAGTATAGTTGGGCCAAAATTATCGTTTTGCACCTGTAGTTACATCTAACTTCTTAAGTACCACCGATCCCTCTAATGAACAATAAATCATAGTCAAATTATGACCAAATCCCTTTTGGGCCAGGAGAGAGTGTGGCATTACATTGTTCAAGCCTCGGAATCAGCCCTTAAGGGAGCAATTTATCTACTTAGCCCGACACTGAGAAAGAGTGAATTCTTTCTTGTGTAACTGTGTTCCTAGCTTCCCAATCAAATGAATCCCCAAAATGGTAGGCTTGTTGAGTCGACAATTTAGTCATTCTCACCCATACAAATCAAAGGACCGCCTTCATAGACAGGAGTTCACAACTCACTCAGGATTCAATTCATGTCACTTATGGTCATCTTGGTGAAATGTAAGTCTCTATTACGAACAACGTTATATAATGAGACTAGTCATTTCGTGGTCTGATCTTATACAAACTCCTTTGTATAGAATATTCCTGCTTACATGTCTCCACATGAATGATCAAGATCATATCATTTGTAGCACTTTACAACAATTATAACATTTACAAAGCGGGCCATACTTGTAGTGTCTCCAGGATAATGTATCCAATCTTATCCATCTACTACAAACTATTTAGGTTATCACTTAAACATGATCCACCCGTATGTCTCTAAATACATGTTTAATCTTGATGTTAGTTTATTAGTTTGTGGATTAATACAATTAAATGTCAAATAAAATATCACATATTTTATTAGGTAAGTAAGATGTGTTGGGATTGGTGTCCTAATTCTCCCGGAGTCTCGTTGTTTTGTAAAGATACACATTGTTTAATGAATAAAATAAGTGTTATTTAATTCTGGTATTTACTCATATCCAATAAACAAAGATCCTTGGTTATCTTATGTGAACTTAAGCATGTATATGTGATATACAAGTGGATCATGCCTTAAGTGATAACCTAAATAGGTCTGTAGTATAAGGATTAAGGTGGGATACCTGATCCTGGTGATACTACGGATACGACCCGCTTTGTAGAGGTTTGCAAGTGTTGTAAACTACCACATATGGTAGATCCTAACCATTCATATGGAGACGTACGAGTGGAGGTGTCCTATACAAAGAGTTTGCATAAGACCTGAATCATGAGATTACTAGACTCTGTATATAACGTCGTTGATACTAGAGACTTACATCTCACCTAAATGACCATAGGTGACACGACCTCAGTCCTGAGTGTTTGGGAACTCATGTCTTTGAAGGCGGTCCTTTGATTATTATGGGTGAGAGTGGCCAGATTGCCAACTCAACATGCCTATCTTTTTGGGAACTTGTCTGATTTGGGAGCTGGGAACTCAATCCACAAGATGGAATTCACTCCTTTCCCGAAGCAAGAATAAGTAGAGAGATTGCTCCCTTAAAGGCTTATTCCGGGGCTTGAACATAGTGGCCACAACTTCTCTTTGGAAGAGAAGACTCAGTCATAGTAGGACTATGACTTATGTTCTTAGAGGGATCAATAGTACTTAAGGAGACATATGTAACTACAGGGACATAACGGCTATTAGCCCAGCTATACTTATGAGCAATTTGTAAAGGGTTTTCGCACTGTTGATTGGTTAAGATGGACACATAATATATCTGTGGTAAGGAGAATTCAGCTGTCGGTCTTTAGTGGAATGCCTGACAGTTAACGAACGGTGGATTCTGTGACTAAAGAGTTTAGTCAGTTATTCACGTACCGTTGGAGCTTCGAGCTATAGGTCCATAAGGTCCCCTTGGTAGCTCAATGGATTCAGTTGAGGATTAGTTCTTGGTGTTGATTTGAAATGTTCAAATTGACAAGAGTTATTTTGATTATATATGATATAATCGATATAATATATGAGATACATCTAGTGGATGATTGATGTAAATGAGATTTACATTAAGTACCATGGAATAGAAAAAGAACTATGGTTTATATGTTTATGAGATGAAATATTAAAACTATAGGTTATAAATATAGTATGATAAGTTGGTTATCATTTATATCTATAATAATATTAATTATTGGATAATTAATTATTTTTCTTTAATAACCAAAGGAGTGGGTGGTTATTGGATTCATGGTAACCGTGAGTTTAAAAGGAAAATGGTTTTTCTATTTTCAAAAAAATGATTTACAAATGTTGAAGTTTTCATAAAAAGTTTTTTCTCTCTCGCAAAAGAAACTCACAGAGTCATCAAGTAAATACAGATTTACTAAATGAGGCTGGACGAGCTAAACGATCGTACAGTATTTACTAAACGATCATATAGTTTTACTAGACGATCGCTTGTCCAAAGTAAACGATCGTGTAGTGTCTGTAGGTGATAGATCGAGCTAAATGATCGTATAGCTTTTGCTAGACGATCGCTTAGCTTTATCTAAACGATTGGGCATCGACCTATACGATTGGTCTCTGCCATCTCCCACTTGTCCAGTCGTGTACACGATCGGTGTTTCCTCATTTGTCTGCCCTATACCAAGTCTGTACAGAGCCCACCCTCTGAATTCTCACACCGAGAATACCAAGGTAGCCTTGTTGATGGTGTCAGACTCAACTCGACACCGTCGAGGTTTTTTGGAGGCCGTTCATGTTGTTGCTGAGGAGTTGTGGTTGAGGCAATTTCTGAGGACGAGCGTGGTGTTCGTGCTGTTGTGTTGCGGTCGTGTAGATCGAGTGTTCGAGGTAGCTGTTGTTCGAGTGGTCGTGCACAATGGAGCGTGGAGACGCATCTTCAAATGTTCATAGAGTTTGTCTCTTTGTTCATTTGAGTTTTTCATGCTGTAATTTCTGTATGAATTGTATAACCGTTTGTTTGAAGTCGACTGTAAATGTATTGTTCATTCATGATTGTGATTTAGAATTATCTTTCTTCCGCTGCTCATGGAAATCGCGAATTCGATTTCCTTCAAGGTGTTTGTACAATACAATTACAAACTATAGGATCCTATGAGATTTAGAGCACCAACCCCAACAAGCCTTCATTCGAGGAAGAGGAATGACTCTGATTTCCATAACACCCTGTATGTATTCTTAATAGTAAAAATACCATTTTTGTAAAATGCCATGCCCAACAATCAGGAATGATTGTTCTACAAATTAGAATCGAAAGGATTTTGTCAACATCAATATCCCATAAGCATTGCCTCATCTTACTCACATCCCAACCACTATCCTCAGTCAATAGATCACACACTATGCCCAAGCACACCATCAATCGATTGGGATAAGACCCTAAAGGCAATTTCCCTTGGAATCCAAGGATGCTGGAACACAACAAATGCTTCTCTCAACATACGATGACCTATTCCCTACCCTAGCCTCCAAGAAATCCACATCATGAAAATATCTTCCTTTGAATAGGTAAGCAATAAAAGAGTTAGGGTAATGAATAAACCTTCAGGCTTGCTTGGCAAGTAATGCTTGGTTAAAGCCATCCAAATCCTTAAATTTTAACCCCCTTTTATCTTTAGGAAAACACATAAACTTCCAGATGAACCAGTAAATTTTCTTCCTAATTGAAGAGGAATCCCACCAAAATTGGGTCATATGCCTAGCCATCTCATCCCACAAGGACTTAGGGAGCTTTAGACGAGACATGGCATAAGTTGGTAAAGCCCGAGCCACAACTTTAATCAACATCACTTTACCTCTAACTAAAAATAAGGATCCCTTCCAAGTAGCCACTACTCTTTGAAATTTCTTTCATAGGGCTCGAAAATCCCAACATTTGTCCCTGGATGGGCGAGAAGGTAGGCCAAGATAAGTTCCTAAATCCGAAACAACTTTAACCTGCATATAACTCCTCAGATTAGCCTGACAATAGGGGGAGTATTAGAATTGAACAAAACAACATATTTATTAAAGTTCATGCGTTGACTCGATGCCTATTCATAAACATGGAGAATTTCCTTCGCTCGATTTCAAATCTCAGGGAAGGCTTTTCAAAACACTGAGCTATCATCCGTTAAGAATAAATGTGAGATACTTGGACTGTTCCTTGCAATCTTGCAACCAATGAGATTTTTGTTCCTCCTCTCAGCGTTAAACAATGAAGACAAGCTTTTATCACATAAAAAAACAAACAAGGAGATAAAAGATTACCTTGCCTTAACCTATGGTTGGGGAGAAAAGTAGGAGAATGGTTGCCATTACTAACACTGAAAAACTCACTGTAGCCACACAATCCATTAAGTGATTCACTCATAAAGGGTGGAAACCCATATTTAACATTAAGATCTCCAAAAACCTCCACTCCACCCGATCGTATGCTTTACTCATATCCAACTTAACAATTGCCAAACCAACCTTCCTAAGTATTTTGTTCATAATATAATGTAGACATTCTCGACTAATAAGAATGTTGTTAGATATAAGTCTACAAGGGATAAAAGCACTCTGAGGTTTTGAGATCACTTAGGGAAAGACATGCTTCAATCTATTAGCCATAACTTTGGCTACCAGCTTATACACCACATTACACAAACTTATAGGTTGGAAATCAGAAGCCTCGAGTGATTTCTTGGGGACAAGAACAATAGATGTATTGTTGAACCTTTTCATATAAGCTTTTTCATTCAAAATCTCCAGACAAGCACTGACTGACTTTCCTCTAACCTCATTCCAAAAATTTTGATAAAACAAAGCTGGGAATCCCCACGAGCTATAATAAGACCCATTTGAAACAGTGTACCCTTCACTTCATCCTCTATGAAATTCTACAACAAATAAAAGTTTATCTTTTCAGACACACAGGGATGAATAACTTCCAAAACTTTGCGAAATACTAAATAAAAATATCCTCCATCTTCTCATTTCGAGTAACCCATCTTCTAGAACAATCATTTATCCCCCTGATAAAAAAATTTTCTATTGCTGCATAGAAGTCTTATGACGAAACCATTCGGTATTCCTATTGCCCCATTTTAACCAGCATTCTTTGGATCTGTTTAACCATGAGTTTATCCTCTAGTTGTTTCTCTAACCCATGAATAAGTTTAAAATCTAGGCCAGATGGGTTATCCATTGTATGCTGGATTTGGTCCCAAAGGCGAACCAACTCATTTGAGTAATTTTGCGGTTTGGATAAACCCCAATCCTGAAGGACTTGGGAATAATTTTGAATAACCCTATGTAAAGTAGGAAATGAGGGATCGATGTTGCTTCCATTCATCACTCTCATGTTTCAACTTTCAACAATAACTTTTTCCACATGCCTCATCAGTTAGCCAAGCATTTTCAAAACGAAGTTATCTCCTATTTGTTTTATTTTGATCTCTACCAGCACCCTTATTAAGCTCAAGACCAATAAGTCGATGGTCCGACAAGTACCAATTGAGATGTCTAACTCGCAGCCATGGAAACTTCTTTGAGAAGCCATCATGGGCCAAAAATCTATCAAGTCTCTTCATAATTGGATTGACATTTATCCATTTGTTTGACCATGTAAACTGAGATCCCATATAACCCACATCTCTCAAACCCACACTAAAGACCACATCTCATAGTCTTTCCATCCCAGGTTTGTTTCGGGCAGAGCCGTCTTTATGCTCACTGCCCCACATAGATTTCATTCAAATCACCTCCAATCACCCAATTAGATTCATCATTGTTATGTAATCGTCTGATCAGTTCACAAGTTACGACTTTGTTCTAACTCTTCATATTACCATATGAACTAGATAATCTCCATAGCTTAAACTCCCAACATATAGAGCAATCGATATGATTTTTAAAAAACAACTTGATGTTTATCTCTCCCACTCCTACTAGACTCCACAGTAAAACAACTCTCGAATTGTAGCCAACTTTTTACATTTTCCATCTTTTAACACCACACTTTGTTTTCGATAAGAAAATAACTAGTGTTTTCTATTGACCACCAAGTCTTTGAGGTCATTAAATGCTCTAGGGCTCCTCGTTCCCCAAGCGATCCAACATAGAATTTTCATTGTATTCGATGAGGCTCATCCTAAGCCTCCACCGATACAATATTAGTTAAACCTGCCTTCTCGACACGCTGCTTCTTTCAAGCTGATGTCTACAATTTATCATCCACCTTCACTTCCTCATTCAATTTTCGCTTCCCTTTTGTCGAGAATAGTCCATAGTTGGACATTTTGGTTTGTGGAATTTGCGATGTCCCCGTTTCTTACAATCTATTGGCCTCACAGATATTCCAACTGTTGAATTTCCTACTTCTACATGCTCCCTCTCCATACTAGTCTCCTTCTCCCTTCCACCATTTTCTCCTCCCTTTACCTCCATACTCTTCTTTTCCCCACCCTCTTGGTCACTACTATCCCCTCTCACCGACCCGAACTACTATCCTTCCCTTTATGCACTACCATTTCCTTCCCTCCAATAATCTTCTCCCCCCCCGATTTGGTTCCTCTTCCCTCTACGCCTTCTCTCCTCCCCATGCCTATTAGTCCTTCTTTGTATTCCCCGACCCCTACCCTCAAATCCTCTCCCTCTTCTACCATTCGACTCACACTTTCCCTCTTCTTTATTTCTCGTTAAATCTATTTTATTTTGTTTACTCACACTTTTATCATTATTTTCATGCAACGAAACAAATATAATAAATATGTTTCCAAAATGGATAGCACAAATGCTCTAAAATTCAATTCATTTGAAAAAAGAAAAATCATTTGAAAATATCTAGAATTGAACGAGTCCCAACCAAAATATTAAAAAAAAAAAAACAAAAATAATATAACCATTTTTTTAGAAGGGCAATGAGACCAATTGTCCAAGTAGAGTGTAGAACAAATAAGAGTTTTTTGTATGGATGATCTCTTTTTGGGGGGCCAAAAGAAAAATGGATACCTTTTTTAAATTGAATGAAAAGTGTCTTCTGCTTACGTTAGTACCTTGTGAATTTATTTATTCGACCTTGAAAACATTCACACGCTATGATTCACAAGTTTTCTTGATACTTAATACTCGATCCTTGCTCTTCAATCCTCGATACTTGATGCTCTATGCTCTATGCCCTATATTGTATGCTCTAAGCTATATACTAGCTACTTGCTACTCGATCCTCGATCCTTGATACTCGATGCTCGATGCTTTATACTCTATACTATTTGTTATATGCTCTATGCTATATTAGCTACATGCTACTCGATCCTCGATCCTCGATACTCTATGCTCTATGGTGTATGCTCTATACTTGATTCAGAAGTTCACTTGAACCAATGTCTATTGTGAAGTAATAAGGGTAAAGTAAAGATAGAGAGATGGAGTAAGATTCATACCTTTAAAGACTTGGCCACCTAATAGTGAAATTAACGTTCATGTCCAATCCATGGAGGTTGGCATTTGGGAGTAGTGAAATTGTACGCGAGCAGTGGAGTGACTGACGTTCGGGAGAAGAGGTCGGCATTTGCGTGGAGTGCTTGACATTTATGTGGAGTGACTGACGTTCATGTGGAGAAGAAACGCAGAAAAAAAAAAGAAAAAAAAAGAAATGCAATGAAATACACAAAAGTAAAACAAAACGGAAAAAGAAATGCACCAGAAATGCAGAAAAACAGAATTGCGGAAAAAAAGGAAGATAGAAGAAGAAGAAACTCGGAAAAAAAGGAAAAAAGGAAAAAAAACGCTGCAAAACAAAAATAGAAGAAAAATGCATTTAAGGTTTAAATGGTAATTTCATACCTTGATGAAGGCCAAAATTTATTAATTTTCAAAAGGATACCCATATCTCATTTTTTTCCTTTGGGCATCTATGCCATTTTCCCAACAAATAAAGTTTCACAACCGTACATCAAAAACAGGGCGCCAAATGGATCAGAGCGAGAGCGAAATCCGAGAAGTTGAAGATACAAGCTCGAAATCGGAGCTGCAACCTCTTCTTGAGAGCCAGAATCCGAATCCGAACTCCAAAATTGTGAGGACGAAGGTTCCGGAGGTTGAGATTCATCTTTATCGCCAGGGCAAAGGTCCGATCGATGTGTTTAAATCAAGCCTTGGTGGTTGGGACCAAGACCAGCTTGAGGTCCGAGATATTCTGGAAAAATACGGGTTCAAATCCGTATTCGCCTTTAAACCTGACTCCGGTCGTGGCGTCCCGATTCGATTCAACCCTAGAAATGGCAGGTCTATACTGACTTACAGAGATGGAGCCGAAATTTTCATTGACGGAGAGCCAAAGGTAAAGGTTCATTCACTGTTCTATTAATTTCGATTTGCAAATTTGATCCATCTGGGGTTTTGGTAACTGAGGATGGAACTGGTTGACCAAAGTCAAGAAAGCGGAAGGAAAAATATATATACAGATATGCGTTTTTTTAAGTGTTTGAATTTGAAATTTAGTTTGTTGCATTACCGTTCGATAGAATTTTTGCTGTGGTGGGTGTTCTTCTGCTGTTTGTTTAATGATATGTATCAATGCATTTGAGTTTTCTTTGGTTGGAGTTGAGGTTTAGGAATTGAAGGTCATGATGATAAGAATTATAAGATAATATGACATGTTTTTATGAATTTCGTAATTGATGATATGTGGGTGTAAGTTTAGGCGATCGCTCTCTAAGCTTATCCTTCAGCTGGGCTTTCACTCAAAGCAGAATTGAAACGAACTGTAAGAGCCGATTGAGACTTGGAAATTTATTCCTGAAGAATAGCAAATGATACAATGCGATGAGAGTTCCTAGGTTCATGGAGATATAGCTTATTGGTTCTGGGACAAGGTTGTATCTGATGAGTATGGACTTCACTTCAATATTTCGGATGCTAGTAATGTTGCTAATAGCACTAACTTCTCGAAAGCTATTTTCCAATGTTCCCCGCTTCAATATTTGGTATTGGCACCTATTCAATCCCAGTATATCTTATCCACTGCGCTATGAGGTCCATCCCGGTATACTTTATCCTTCACCTACTTATATGGAGGGTCCTTATTTCAGAATTCACTTCATAGAATAGCCTTATTCGTCTTAGAGATACTCGACCTTCCTTGTATGAACTTCTTTGCATTATCCTTATCCACTAAGATTTAGGATGTTCATCTCTGAGGAGGTGAAGTTATTTTCTTTTCTTGCCAATTATCCTTGGGGAAGCTCCAAACTGCCGATGCCTTTAAGAGGTTGACAACATTTGTGCCTGTGTTATTATGGTGCCTTATTTGCAGAAAGGCATTGGAGGATATGAACCGTATTCTGTTCAGGAGTATGTTAAATAACAGCTCATTTGTGGAGAGTTTTTTTTTTCCAAACGCTCCTTGGTGATGCTGGCTTTGCGCCCTCTTAGATTTGTCATGGTATGATGGAGAAAATGTTTTACATTTGCTGTTTCAGAACAAAAATCATCTTCTTGGATTTTTGCTATTCCCAGAAAGATTTGGTTGTCGATGAAGAAGAGGATATTTTAGAGTATACCAGGATTTTGGAAAATATTGGGTTGCAGTTTACATGCTTCGTTGGACCCACGAGCGAGTTTAGAATGACTTTCTATCAACAGTTTTAAAATAACATTTTTAGAATTTTGGGAGTACTTTTGATCAGTACAGCCAAAATATTACATTAAATTAAAAAAAATATATATTCTTATTAGTTTAAAACACATTTCGCTATAAAGGGCTAAGAAAGAATACGTTCAAGCCATAGTTTGGTTAATATTTGTACAAATGATTTGTTTCCTTTCATACAAGTTTAAAATCATTTGTACACTTGACTATTAGCATACACACAAAATTCCCCGTATCTGTGTGTATGCTATGTTCTAAAGTTTTCAACACATGGCTTCAACGGCATCTGGGATTTACTACTCGTCTTTCTCCTAGGCTAACATCTTTATCTCTTAGGATGGTCAAGAAGTTCAATTGGGGAGGTTACACGTTGTATCCAATGGATCTCAGTTTTCAAAGATTTCGTCTTTCTCAAATTGCCCCAAGATTGTTTTTTCCCCTACGTTTACTTGGCCCCCCTCGATCTTTTCTTGACTGGTATATGTATGTGTGTATATATTTATAATCAAAGTATTATTTGGTTAGAATGGAGCATTCAGGTTTTTGCTGAGTATAGAGTAGTTCTGGGGACGTGACTCTTTCCTCTTGGCTATATCGTAGTTCTATTCCATGCTCTTTTGTTCTTGACTTGTAACAATCCAAGAAATTCTTATTTTTGTTCTTTGCCTATTTGGAGGCTCCTCTTCTTCATCAGTCTGCTAATTTCCATTCATTTCCAATTAGCACGGTAGGTTATTATTAGCAAACTGATGGAGATGAGCACTAATTTTGTTCGATGCTGTTTATATTCATTCTTCTACATCAGATTCAACCAAATGCCTAACTTCATACCTTCATCTCTTTACTGCAGGATTCCCTGATCAAACCGGTAACCAGGATCATTTTCGGCGTGGCAGTTATAACCATTTTGATCACGTTTCTGTCTCGAGACTCACAAGGGTGGATGAAGAAATTTAATATCACTGGGAACTTCCCTCCTTGGATTCTAGCTTGTGTTGTTATCGTTTTTACTCGCTCAAGGAAGAGAACTAGGGACTTGCTTAAAAAGTACGGTTGGTAATCTCATTGTCTAGTCCTTCCTCTACCTTTTTTTTTCTTTTTCTTTTTTTAATCAATCATCCAATAGAAAATGGAAGTAGTTAATCAATATGTTGATTCTAGTTTCTGGATTTCAAACTTCCAAAATAGGAGACAGTATACTGTTCTGTATTGCTAGCGAAAATGGAACATTCTTGGCCCATTGCTATCATAAATTCCCTGCCTTAAATTCGTTCTTTGATATGTGTAGATAAGCAGCCTCTGTTTACGGGACTGAAAACTGGACATGTTTGAGTTTGAGCCATGGCTTTTACTTTTTAGGTTGAATGAAAGAAAACTTTCATTACTTGGGTTATATAATTTGAATTTGCTTGTATAGTTCGTTTCTCATGCGTACATCCAATTCTAAACTTGACAGGTAAATTTAGAATCTGTGTTTGGTAAGGAATTTAAAAACAAGGATTCAATGCAACCGGAGTTGTATATAATGTTATTAGATACGTATTTGGTAGTAGATTCAAAGACTGAATTCTAATTTAAATAGTTGTCTTTGATAATAATTTATAAATCGTGAAACTAGTTGTAGTTACTCTAAATATTAGTTGACAACAAACTATTGTTAATTTATTTATGAACAAGTTTTATCTTAAAAAAAATATAATTACTATATTTTGTAATATTATATAATTAGTAATATATATTTTAATTTTTAAAAAATGAATTGAGTTCATAACATAGTATATTATATTTTTAAATATTTTTTAAATCTTTATTTAATATATTTTTGCACTTCAAACTTTAAAATTTAAAATTTGGATATAATGAAAATATAAACATGTTTTCAAAATTTGTATGGTTTGGATCACAGAATTTGAAAATGATCTTTACAAACAGGATTTAAATTGTTTGCTAAATATTTTTGCTCAGTTCAATGAATTTAAAAACATAAAATAGAATTCGATGAATTTAAACATAAAATAGAATTCAAAATTCCAACCAAATGGGTTTTTAGATATTTGAGTGTCCACTTTTTTTCGCCCTGTTTTTTCCTTCCTCGAAAACCATTGAATTCTCTTCACATTTTTATGTTTTCATTTTTATTTAATTTCTAAAAATAAAGTTTAATAACTCATTTAGTTTGAAGTTATGATGTAACTTTTGGAGACCAAAACAAGGTATGATTGGTAACTGTTTTCTGTTTTTATTTATGCTTTGTTGGGCATTAGAATTTGAACAGAAATTATTTCAAATTCTTGTTTGTGAATGGAACTAAATTGTTTTGAAATCCCTAAAATTAAAATTTGTTGTGTGGATATTCACGAGAAATGAAATAAAAGTATAGCATATTACTTATTTACCCTTATACTTATGCCAACATTATATTTATGATCATGAAATTAAAATTCAACCTATCAATAAGCTTACAAAACCAGGGCTACGCACCCTGTTTCACGTTAGCAGTAGGCTATTCCTCGCTTTTCCTTTTCTCACATTACAACGATCACATAGGTCTTTTAACTCTCTCTCTCTTTTCCTAATTTATTTTTCATATTATTATTATTTTTTTGGTCTAAACCCTAATCACATTCCAAGCTTTTTCGTTCATCAAAACTTCTAGCCACCCTCTCCTTCCCATTATCGTTTCTGCACACACCATTCCTACTCGACGTAGTCGCCAACAGGACAAGAAAAACTTTCATACTTCTTGGGGGTGATATTATAGTCTCAAGGGACGTTAGAGGCAAGAAGTTGGTTATTATAATTTAGGTTATTATAGTTAGGTTATAATAATTTGTGGTTAGGTGTAGATTATTTTAGTTTGAGTTATAATAGTATGTGTTTAGTTTGAGAAGGAAATAGTAAACATGGTAGCAAAGAATAAAAAAATGATGAATGTAAAATAGAACGGAGTGTTGACTATAGGGAGACTAGAAAATAGCTACAAAATAGTATTTACTATGAGGTGGTTATTATAGTCCGTCCCCGCAAAAGTCATCGAGAGGTTCATCCACATGCCATGCCTTCAAACCAAGGAGTGAAAAGGGGCTTCTTTGGAGTATAGTTGATGCCCAATCTCAACAACTTTCTTTAAACTTTTCAGGTTAATATGATTTGATTCTTTGTTTCATTCTTTATTTTGGTTGGATAGGTTATGTTTGATCTTGATTAGATATGATTGAGTTTGAAAGAAAGGATCGATGGAGATCAACCGTGAAAAAAGAAGGTGCAAACTGGGAAACAAACTATTAAAGTTCGAAATCCTTGCAAATCTAGCCAAATTTGCGAAAAATTATTTGGGAAAAACAAGATTTAAAATCATAACCGATTTCAAATTCTTTGATTTTTTTTTAAATTTTTATTATTTTTTCCTCAAACAAGTGAATTCATTTCACATGATAACTGATTTGAAATCTTCCCAAGTCTGGTGGTTCCAAACAGGGGTTAGACAAATAACGAAAAAAGTTAGGGAGGTGGAGTGAAATTTTAGAATGAAAGTTAGAGAACGAAATTTTAGAGGGAAAAGTTAAGAGGGGAGAGTTGAGTTAATCGATAGGTTTAAGAAATAGAGAAGAGTTACGGAGACAAAGTTATATATATGGGAGAAAATAGAAAGAAGCTGACCAATAAGTTATTAAACAATTACATTGTGGTGATTTCATTAGATGTTCCTGACTTTTAAAGTAAATATATGTCTTTTGAATGGAAAATTTCACGACATGGCCCAACTCTCAAAAAAATTTCTATGGATAACCTCTTCCTAAAAACTTATCGATGATTGACGTTGTCCTTGTGAAATACAAAATTTACCCCCAATTTAAAAAACTCTTCAAACCGCACTATGAAGCATCGTTCATCCCACTTTTTCGCTTACATCTTCTCTCACTATGCGATTTTGGCTCTCGTTTTTGCTTTCGTACCTGACTCGTCATTTCCATCTTCATCCTAGCTTTGGCCACCTTCTCGCTGGTCATTTGTACACATTTTCACCGTCGTCGATCTCTGAAAGGTATGTGACTCTTCTCCTTGAATGTATGTTGATATTCATTTAGGATTCTCACCAGTCGTTTAGGATTCGCAAAGGGTTCGCACCTACCATTTGTTAAACGATCTATCAGCTTTTGTTAAATGATCATGTATTCGTTCTTAAGAGATCACTTAGATAATCCTAGGCGACTGTTTAGTATTCTTTAAACAATCGATTAGAGAAACGTAAGCAATCATTTAGAAAAAATGTGCGATCGTTTAGTGGTGTTTACATGATCATTTAGGTATTTGTAATGCGATCGTTTAGTTATTTGTTACGCGATTGTTTAGCTATTTGTAATGCGATCGGTTAGTTTGTTACGCGATCGTTTAGGTATTTGTAATGCGATTGTTTAGTTATTTGTTACATGATCGTTTAGGTATTTGTAATGCAATCGTTTAGTTGTTTGTTATCCGATTGTTTTGTTTTATGTTACGCGATTGTTTAGTTATTTATTATGCAATCATTTAGTTTTTATTATGCGATCGTTTACTTATTGTGGTAATGTATTCGTTTGTTACAGGTTGCTAAGATGGTCGTCCCTGCTGAGAAATATTTTCATGTTACAGTTTCTTGCCAAGCCCACAAAACTGCATCCATTATTAAGAATAAGTTGATAAAAGAGTAGATGATAATGTTTAGGACAACGACCTTTGGTCCACTGTTGGACGTAGATCTATCTTGTATTTAATGGGTAACTTTTTCACCATTTCCTGTTGAGAGAGGTAACGAATGTGAACCCCAGACGTTATATCATTCAACATATTGGGAAGAAGGTAACATTATCCCAAGACGATCTTAATCTAATAACTGGGATATGACCGACCAAGGAAATTGTAGAAAGAGAAACAAGTGGTGAGAGACTGCGACAACTCATTCTTGGACCGAAGGACCTAAAAGATAAAGGATAGTTCTTGCAAGGACGTGGAGAATGCATTCGAGAAGTTCACTTTTACAAATGATGAAGATGCTGTCAAGGTTGCATTGACATTATTTATCGAAACGGTGATGATTGAAAAAGACAAGACCCAATTTGATGTGAAGATATTTGGGATTGTTGATGACCCTGAAGTCTTTAGACATTATGATTGGTCGTCCGTCTTTTTTAAACGTACCTTGAATAGCATGAAGATTATCATGCACGGGAAGAAGGAGGCACATAAGACAAAGAAAGCAAAAAATGCTAATCATGCCTTATATTATTGTATAAAGGGATTTGCATTTGCATTTGCATTCCAAATATGTACATTCGTTTGCATTTCACTTCAATATGTGTGTTAATCCTGTATGTGTAACAAAAGATCCCATATTATAGGCCTGGGCTTATGAAATTTTATCCACGTCAAGTAAGTTTATAGCCACCAAAGTCAGTAAGCCTGTGTAACGACCCGACCCCTTAGGACTTAGGTAAGGTCGTTACTAACGTTCAGTTATTTGAAATAAATGCTAACTAAAACAAGAGAAGTTCAAAAGACATTTATGAAATGCAATTGTTAAAAACAATAATAGGGTACCCATAAATCATAAAGGTTAATAAATACATATGAAAAACAATTCTTAATAATAAGTTTCAAACATCAAAACTAAACATTAAGAGAAACATGAAAAGAACTCTAAATCTCATGATACGGAAGCGTAAAAACTAGTTCCAGTGACACGATCACGAATTCCGCTGTGCCATCGCCGGTGCATCTCTACACTTACCTGAAACATCAACATAAGAAAGAACGAGTATGAAATACTCAGTAAGTAGCCCCACCACTGGGGTCAGGCTAGGCATCTATGTCCTCTAGATACCCGCATATGGCACATGAACACATGAAACAGACAAGAGACTGAGTCTTATCCTATTGTAGTTAAGTATGCCCACAAAACTGGTGAATCCTGAAGGAAACACAAAACTGGTGAATCCCGAAGGAAACACAAAACTGGTGAATCCCGGAGGAAACACAAACTGGTGAATTCCAAAGGAAACACAAAACCGGTGACTCCCGAAGGAAACACAAACTAGTGAATCCCGAAGGAAACACAAACTGGTGAGCATCTAACTAATCAATGAGGATATTCACACAATCTTAACGTGCTAAGATTCAATATTGTACCGTTCTAAAACATACATAAAAATTCTTGATACCATGGCTTCATCACATACACATATTTCTTAATAACATATTATACATCATCCATGTATAACTTACATCATAAATCCACAACATGCAAGTATGCCTCAACACCAGCAGATTAGACATCGACATATGAAAACACATACCATCACATACTAACGATCAAGTACTTAGGTGTGTATGTAAACAAATCAGAATTCGTGCCAGGTCATACTAAAGCCTGGCCCATGGGCAGTTCCAGTAGTAAGATTACTTACCTCGAAATCAAATTCCGATTTTTTAATCCAAGCTAATGATCTCCAACCATAAACCCCTGAACTAAGTCACCTAATACAGAACATAACACAAATTTTAAATTCTTGGAACCAAGATCCATACATACAAATTAAATTTAGGGATCACCAATGAACTTACCCAAAAAAACATGATCAAGCGAGATTTCGACTTAAAATTTCCTCTTAGCAGATTTTAGAACCCAAAGGACGACGACTTGGAACCTCGAGAAACTAGAACCAAACTCTCCATCATTCTAACAACCAAAAGGTGCCTAACAATCAACAACAAGGGTCACAACGCTGGCCAAAAATACTTGCCGAACGAACTCGAATCCCAAGCTGTGCACTCCGAAGTACTCCAATCTTAGATTTGGATTCCAAATATAGAGATAACAAATTTTTAACCCAAAATCTAAATGGGCAATCAAACTAGATCAACCAAAATCTTGCCCAAAAAATAATAAATCGCTTAGTGGTGTAGGCGGGTCCTGGCGACGAACAGGGCTGGTGGCGCTAGAAGCAGCCGGCAGCGACGTAGTGGGCGATGGAGGAGAGACTCGGTTCGGATCTGGGCGGAGGAGGACGTCAGCGGCTCCAATCTGGTCGGGCTGAGAGCGGCGAAGGATTCGGCTAGGCAGAAGCTTACACGACGAGCGGCGGTGAAGTCCAGCTTGGGCTCGGGCGACGACAGTCTGGACGAGCGCTCGATTGGAAGGAAGCTCTCGGCATCCGATCCAGATGTGATCGACTTCAGCGCTCGGGTGGCTCGCGACAACGACTGGAATCAGATCTGGGTGGCGAGAACGGTTAGCGGCGAGGAGGTTGGAACTTCTGGCCGAGGTTGGCGGCGGGAGTGAAAGGCTACGTCTGCGTGAGGAAGAAGGAGGAAGGGGAAAGAAAAAGAGGAAAAAGAAAAAGGAAAGAAAAAGAAAATGAATATATTTTATTTTATTTCCTTCCTATTCTCCTTTATTATTTTTATTATTATTTTTTTCCATTCTCTTTCTTTCCATTTTTAAAACAACAAATCTTGCCCTTGATTTCCAACACCAAACTCCGAAATTAATTTCCAATATTAATTTCCACTTAAATGATTTAAATTCCAACAATTGTACTTAAATGTCCAAAAATGTCCTCAATTAGTAAAAAAAAATTACATTAATACTACTAAAAAGCTGCAATTCCTAGATGGACTTGTTCTTGTGCTCCATCTTATAAATCATTGAGTAAGAATGTGTTTCAGCTCAAAAAAGCAAGTAACCGACTGCTTCGTAATTATTAGCATCTATCATAGTTTCATGCATTTTGACTTACTCATTCGCTTATGTACATACTATTGTTTTGACGAGACTTATATCGAGCGCAAAGGAAATAAGGTACAAGGAGGACTGATTGGAAGGAAGAAGGATTGAGGAGGTGATCCATGATGTCGAAGGAAGAAGATGAAGAGATCGAATTCCATAGTAGAAGTATTGGTGTGAGAACGCCTTGCATCCCACAATTCGATTTTTACATAAACAAGTTCATTATACTAAAACCGAATATAAACATGTAAATTAGCATGCTTTGGGAAAAGATTAGAATCATTCTTACCTTTTAGATTCCCAAGCTTCACGAACAATCCTCTTGAAGTTCCAACGATCTTGATCACAAACGATTTCTTAAACAATCTCAAACATCAAACACTACCACGAGAGTAACCCGTTATTCTCTAGAATTCCAATAGAGGGATAAGTGGTATCCAACTATTGGGAGAGGGAGAGAAAGAGAAGAAAAGGGTTTTGGAGAGTAGAGAGGATTCTCTTTGTGCCTTAGGGAAAATTTTGCACAATAATACTTGTGTGTTATGTATTGTCAGTGCCATAGGGAGGTCTTTATATAGAAAAGGATCAAACCCTTTTCCTAATCCTTTTCCTATTTTCCTTTTCCACAATTAATTAATTAAATAACACTTATTTAATTAATTCACACAATTAAGTATCACTTATTTAATTTAATCTGCACATTAATTAAATAACTATTTATACATTAAATCCAATTTAACGTATATGTATTTAATTATCATAAATATATATGTTTATGTGCAATACTTCTCTATTAATTAATTTTTTGTGAATCTAATTTACTTGAATTAATTAATTGAATCTTATTCAAATATTACTTTCCAATTTAATTTGAATTATAGATCACATACATAATCAATTATATATTAATCTCATTAATATATGGTTTCCTCAAATTAATTTGAATAATTCAAATCATTCTTCTTAAATATCCTCTAGTGAGCTAATTAGGGGACTTGGTGGACCTGTAGATATCTCCAACGATATGAGATTAATTGGCTAAACTCATTAACTAAGTTAATCAATATTCATTAATTGTGGGTACACTCATTAAAGACCTACAGTACTATTCTCACTACAAATATATTTTTGTGTTCACGGATATGGACCAATAACAACAAGTTAAACCTTCACGAGTGTTCGTAACTCCAACTGGGTTTAGTTACCATTTTACCCTTGGGTTACCTTTGACTTCTTAAGTACTGGTGCTTCTCTAATGAACAACCTGTTTATAGTCCAACCAATAAACAGAAACCCCTCTCGGGCCAATGAAAGGATTGACCATTTGTTCAAGTCCTGAAGCACCACTTAAGGGAATACTCATCTACTTACCCTTAAGGTGGGAAGTAGTGAATTTCCTCTTGTATGGCGGGCAAACATCATGGCCTTATACTTCTTGGTAAGAACGTCAGACAGACTTACCAAGATGTAGACTCGGGCCTTATCATTGGCCTTCATCCAACGATCATAAGCATCCTTCAACACTTGGGATGCATTTTGAGCGGGGACTCGAGGGCATTATTTCGTCAAGATAAACCATAGATCATCAATAACCAGAATCGTATTCAGGTTAGATTTTCACTTGGCATAGTTTTCACCGGTTAATTTCTCATTTTTAAGCAAAGATATGATTGTAGAAGACATGCTGAAAAATGCAACAATCCATCGATCGTTTTAGTTATATTTTTCATAACTCATTACTTAATTATCCAATCAATTTATCCCTAATTAAACTATTGATGTTCGTTGTCCAATGATACTTCAAAGGTTTAGAGTAACAGTCGCCGAATGGTGATCAACTACTCCTCCCCTGAATTGAGACAATCTCAACCAATCACTAACACCAGAATAACTCTTATTCCTATAGTTTTTAGCTATCGTTGTTTCAGTCAAGGATTCATGAACTAACTTAATTCATTTCGTAAGTGTGACCCTCATATTTTTGGATCCCATAGGTATGCTTCAATAGGTTACCGAAGGAAAAGACAACTATTGAATATTAACCTAAGAAATCCTATCCATTACTAGAGTTTGTATTGTTTCGACCCTTATGATCAGGCCCTCTGAAAGGATGGTCGCTTCAAGACGACACATAGGTGAACCATAGAAATCTCACTGTGTAACCTAATGGAGGAGACCGTAGGATACGTTGAGACGCGTCCCTCTCCCATTTACTATGAACACTTTCCCCATTCATCTTGTTATTGACCCATACAAACACTTTTCGAAGGGAGGCCGTGCATAAGGCAACATGAAGTTAGACATGAATCTTACGGTGTGAACTCTTAGGGATGTGAGAGTTGAAATTCGATATATCACATATACCAATATCCTCCCACTAAAGTATTCTAATATTTTTAGGATTTTGTTATACTTAATTAAAACCCGGCTAGTGAATTTATCTAAGCCTCTTTAAATTTGCTCAATATAACATTTATATTGAATAATTTAACAATATTTGATTTCATTTATTAAATTATTTTAATAAAATCAATAATTTATTGTATGCTTATAAAATATTTACTCAATTCACCTTTCAGGCTGGTTCCCAAGTGGAGGTGTTTCGTTTCCATAAGCTTAAATACCGCTCCTAGATAAAACCTTCCTTAGATAAAGGTTTATGGGTGTTATAAATGTAATCTTTTAATTAAATTAATCTTAATTCGATTAAAACAAATTAAAAAGATTAACCTATTCTTAATCCCATTAGAAAAAACATAAGTCTAGCTTGATTAATTTTAAACGATTTAAAATTAATTTGGACCTATGTTTGCATGCAACTCTTGATTATAGATTTTAAACCGACTCATTAAAACTATAACACTTATATTTTAATGCTTTATTAAAACTTATAAATCTGCATCTAAAGATTTTGATTAAATACAACAATTATATTTATCTAAGTAATGCCATGCTCAATGCAAATTCCATTTTCATTTAATAAATATCACACTTATATAAATCATAGATAAAAAGCAAGCATTCACATACATCATTCCATTATTTATTATAACAATTTTAATATATAGTATGATGCATGGACATGCTTAGGTTAATCATACATCACTAACAAAACACTTATATCATGATGCATGAGCATACTAATTTAATCATGCATCTATAAAATATAACCCTTTATATTTATTTATGATGCATGTACATGTATTATCCTTAGGTGGATATTTTTGAATCTATATAACATACAATATGTAATATGAATTCAAAAATTAATTTTAACATCCATCCAATGCATAATTAAATTAATTTAAACAACAAAAAATGGACCGATTTTGGCACCCTAATGCAACATTAACTATCATATTAATTTAATTAATTAATATTAATTAAATAATACAAAGGGAATTAGGTCAAAACAGTTGTAGTTGAACCATCCTCGCGCGTGCCGTCAGCACTCCGTCAAAACTCGAAGCATTGCAATGCTACGACTGCTTTGCGTTGCATCTACCTTTTAGCATTGCAATGATGAGCAACAAAATCTTGTTGTTCACATCGTTCTCGGCTCTGAACTTGCCCGAATACTTCAGTTTCTTCCCGATCTCTTCAACAATCGTTGCCTTTTCGATTGACACGAACTTACAAACTCAAAACAAGAATTAAATTACCCAAAAAATACAACGAGCCCTTACAATTTAATCAAATCAAAAGTATTCTACATACCAAAATCGAAAATATCCAATCTTGCAAACCGACATTCAAACATTCCAAATGCATAATATTAAACCTACCTCTAAACTGGTTTTGTTTTGAAAAATACGAAGAACGTGGATGCAAGAAATTAGCTTTGATACCAATTGAAGGGATCGAATCCTGCAGCAGAAGCGTTGATGTGAGAACGCCTTGCATCTCGCAATTCAATTTTTACATAAACAAATTCATTATACTAAAACAGAATATAAACATGTAAATTAGCACGCTTTGGAAAAGATTAGAACCATTCTTACCTTTGTAGATTCCCAAGCTTCACGAACAATCCTCTTGAGTTCCAACGAACAACTCCTTCAATGATCTTGATCACAAATGATTTCTTGAACAATCTCAAACACTACCACGAGAGTATCTTCGTTATTCTCTAGGATTTCAATATAGGGATAGTTTGTATCCAACTATTGGGAGAGGGAGAGGAATAGGAGAAATTTTTTTTGGAGAGTAGAGAAGATTCTTTTTGCGACTTAGGGAAAATTTTGCACAATAACACTTGTAATGTTGTGTATTGTTAGTGTCTGTCTCAATATATCCCAAAGGGGCCATAGAAAGGTCTTTATATAGAATAGGGTCAAACCCTTTTCCTAATCATTTTCCTATTTTTCTTTTTCACAATTAATTAATTATATAACACTTATTTAATTAATTCGCACAATTAAGTAGTACTTATTTAATTTAATTTGTACATTAATTAAATAACTATTTATACATTAAATCTAATTTAACGTATATGTATTTAATCATAAATATCATACGTTTATATGCAATACCTCTCTATTAATTAATTATTTGTGAATCTAATTCACTTAAGTTAATTAATTAAATCTTATTCAAATATTACTTTCCAATTTAATTTGAATTATAGATTATACCATAATCAATTATATATTAATCACATTAATATATGGGTTCCTCAAATTAATTTGAACAATTCAAATCATCCCTCTTTAATATCCTCTAATGTGCTAACAAGTGGACTTGGTGGACCCTTGGATCAGAAGCTCCAATGACATGAGATTAATTGACTAAACTCGTTAACCAAATTAATCAGTATTCGTTAATTGTAGGTACACTCCAGTAATGATCCATAACTGCACTATTCTCACTACAGATATATTTCTGTGTCCACAGATATAGATCAATAACAGCATGTTAGTCATTTACGAGTGTTCGTAACTCCAACTAGGTCAAAGGTCAAATAACCTTTTTACCCTTGGGTTACCTCTAACTTCTTAAGTATCTGAGCGCCTTTAATGAACAACCTATTTATGGCCCAACCAATAAACAAATACCCCTCTTGGGCCAATGAGAGAGTAGAACCCTTTGTTTAAGTCTCAAAAATACCACTTAAGGGAACTTTCGTACCTTCTTGGGATGATATTATAGAGTCTCAAGGGACGTTAGGGGCAAGGAGTTGGTTATTATAGTTAGGTTATAATAATTTTTTGTTAGGTGTAGATTATTTTAGTTTGAGTTATAATAATGGATTATTTTAGTTTGAGTTATAATAGTATATGCTTGAGGTGTAAACTATTTTAGTTTGAGAAGGAAATAGTAAACACTGTAGCAAAGAATAAAAAAATGATGAATGTAAAATAGAACGGAGTGTTGACTATATGGAGACTACAAAATAGCTATAAAATAGTATTTACTATGAGGTGGTTATTATAGTCCGTCCCCGCAAAAGTTATTGAGAGGTTCATCCACATGCCATGCCTTCAAACCAAGGAGTGAAAAGGGGCTTCTTTGGAGTATAGTTGATGCTCAATCTCAACAACTTTCTTTAATTTTTCAGATTAATATGATTTGATTCTTTGTTTCATTCTTTATTTGGGTTGCGTAGATTATGTTTGAGCTTGATTAGATATGATTGAGTTTGAAAGAAAGGATCGATGGAGATCAACCATGAAAAAAGAAGGTGCAAAGTGGGAAACACATTATTAAAGTTCGAAATCCTTGCAAATCCAACCAAATTTGCGAAAAATTATTTGGGAAAAACAAGATTTGAAATCATAATCGATTTCAAATTCTTTGATTTTTTTTTTCTTTTCAAACAAGTGAATTCATTTCACATCATAACTGATTTGAAATATTCCCAAATCTGGTGGTTCCAAATAGGGGTTAGACAAATAACGAAAAAAGTTAGGGAGGTGGAGTGAAATTTTAGAATGAAATTTAGAAAAGGAAATTTTAGAGGGAAAAGTTAAGAGGGGAGAGTTGAGTTAATCGATAGGTTTAAGAAATAGAGAAGAGTTACGGAGATAAAGTTATATATATGGGAGAAAATGGAAAGAAGCTGACCAATAGGTTATTAAACAATTACATTGTGGTGATTTCATTAGATGTTTCTGACTTTTAAAGTAAATATATGTCTTTTGAATGGAAAATTTCACGACATGACCCAACTCTCAAAAATTTTTCTATGGATGATCTCTTCTTAAAAACTTATCGATGACTGACATTGTCCTTGTGAAATACTAAATTTACCCCCAATTTAAAAAACTCTTCAATCCGCGCTACAAAGCATTGTCCATCCCAGTTTTTCGCTTACATCTTCTCTCACTATGCGATTTTGGCTCTCGTTTTCTCTCGTTTTTTCTCGCGTACCTGACTCGTAATCTCCCATTTTCATTCGAGCTTTAGCCACCTTCTCGCCGGTCATTTGTACACATTTTACACCGTCGTCGATCTCTGAAAGGTATGTGACTCTTCTCCTTGAATGCATGTTAATATTCGTTTAGGATTCTTGCCAGTCGTTTAGGGTACGCAGAAGGTTCGCGCCTAGCATTTGTTAAACGATCTATCAACTTTTGTTAAATGATCGTGTATTCGTTCTTAAAAGATCGCATAGATAATCCTAGGCGAGTGTTTAGTATTCTTTAAATGATGGATTAGAGAAACGTAAACGATCATTCAAAAAAATGTACGATCGTTTAATGGTGTTTACACGGTTATTTAGGTATTTGTAATGTGATCGTTTAGTTATTTATTACTCGATCGTTTAGGTATTTATAATGCGATCGTTTAGTTGTTTGTTACGCGATCGTTTAGGTATTTTTAATACGATCATTTAGTTGTTTGTTACATGATCGTTTAGGTATTTGTAATGCGATCATTTAGTTGTTTATTACGCGATCGTTTAGTTGTTTGTTGTCTAATTGTTTTGTTTTATGATACATGATCGTTTAGTTATTTGTTATGCAATCATTTACCTATTGTGGTAATGTATGCATTTGTTACAGGTTATTAAGATGGTCGTCCCTGCTAAGAAATATCTTTATATTACAATTTCTTGCCAAGTCCACAAAACTGCACCCGTTATTAAGAATAAGTTGAGAAAAGAGCAGACGAGAATGTTTAGGACAACGACCTTTGGTCCACTGTTGGACGTAGATCTTGTATTTAATGGGCAAATTTTTCACCATTTCCTGTTGAGGAAGGTAACGGATGTGAACCCAGACGTTATATCATTCAACATATTGGGAAGAAGGTAATATTCTCCCAAGACGATTTTAATCTAGTAACTGGGTTATGGTCGACCAAGGAAATTGTAGAAAGAGAAACAAGCAGTGAGAGACTACGACAACTCATTCTTCGACCGAAGGACCCAAATGATAAGAACAGTTCTTGCAAGGACATGGAGAATCTGTTCGAGAAGTTCACTTTTACAAACGATGAAGATGCCACCAAGGTTGCATTGGCATTATTTATCGAAACGGTGATGATTGAAAAAGACAAGAAAACTCAATTTGATGTGAAGACATTTAGGATTGTTGATGACCTTGAAGTCTTTAGACATTATGACTAGTTGTCTATCTTTTTTAAATGTACATTGAATAGCATGAAGACTATCATGCATGGGAAGAAGGGGGCACATGAGACAAAGAAAGGAGAAAATGCTAATCATGCCGTATATTATGTATAAAGGGATTTGCACTTACATTCCAGGTATGTACATTCGTTCCTATTTCACTTTAATCTGTGTGTTAACACTGTATGTGTAACAAAAGCTCCCATAGTATAGGCTTGGGCTTACGAAATTTTATCCACGTCAAGTAAGTTTACAGCCACCAAAGTCAACGAGGCCACAATTCCTAGAATTCTTAGATGGATTTGTTCTCGTACTCCATTTTATAAATCATTGAGTAAGAATGTGTTTCAGCTAAGACTATCTTAGCTTATTCAGAACAAAGAATCAAATTTATAACTAAAACTAATTCTTAAAAAAATGAGAATTAAAACTAAAAGAAAACGTGTTCTATTTTTTAGGCCTAGTTACCTCCAGGAAGGGCAAATTTTTAACGTCGATTGCTCGACGTGACCCATCTTTTATGCTTTTCAAGGTATATAGAAATTTTCATGCTTCTTCGGTCCTCTCTTGGATGAATCTATATAGCTTGGAAGGTTAAGAGAACTCACCCTTCTACGAAAACCAGAAAGGTCGAATTTGGGTTTTCTAATATTTGGTAAAAAAGAGCAAAAGAAAGAATCAAAAGACTCAAATGACCCAAAAGAGTCAAAAGAAAGAAAGGACTCAACAATAAACTCTGACTCATAAGGAAAATACAAGCAATAATCAAAGATGCAAGAAATACCAGGACAAAGTACGGTTCTAGGCTTGGAAGCCTTTAATTGTTTTACCTGAGATTCCTTAAGGTGTGGTGCAGGCTAACGTCATCTTCATTGTCGATCTAGGAAAAATCCTCAATTAGATTGGCTTTAATGCAACAGACGACAGAAAGCTCTAAATTGTTCTCCAATGTCAGCATAGAGTGTGCAAGCTTAGACGTTTGAATATCCAAGTGAAACTCAATTGAATCCTGCTCACAATCAGAAAAACCATTAGCAAGCTCACACATTATTAAATCCAACGTCTTACCTTGATAGGAATTTTGAAGAACCAGCAGCTCTACTGGATTATCGATGTGAGCACTTTCACGCCTTAACTTGATATTCTCAGAAAATATATCTTCCAAAGACTCCTCGACTCTCCTAAACGAATCGGTAATTTGGGAAATAAGGTCATGCAAATTTTGAATGTCGGCTCTGATTTCATGTCTGGAATAAAACCTATTCTGCTGGAAACTAGATGGTTCTTGAGAAAGATAAGAATGTTCCTGCACAAACTCATAAGAGCAGTCAGAAAGTTCATCAGTTAAATTTTCTGAGGAATTATTTATATTAGTAGCATCAATGATGGAGTTCGGTCGGGCTTCTCCCAAGTTGGGTAGTATTCGCGTTTAGGACCACGCGAAACTTGTATCTGTTCAGTAAGCACAACTCGAACAAGAGAGGTTAGTTCATTTATTTTGCTCTTAAGCTCATTAAATTTGCTTACCTCTTGTACTCTCCGATGGGCCGCATACTGAAGGAAACTTCACATGAGGAGAACCTTGAGCGGAAAGGGATCGACCAAATTCCATTAGTTATTGAATGCAAAATTTACAGTAAACATACAAAAAGATATGCATTTAAAATTAAATTACAACATGCTATTACAAGAAAAAAAGTTCAAGATACATTACCTTTGAAGAATATTTTTCTTCACGAACCCTCCCTCGAACAGAATCGACAACTTCTTAAAGACCTTATTCAAGATTTTCTCGAACCAAAAACCGGACACAACCAGTCGATAACTCTATGTATTCTCTTTGGGATTAAAAGATTCAAGCAGGAGTGGTGGGCTTTGCTTGAATCCTTGGAGAGGGAAAGGTATTGGAGAGGGGGAGAGGGAAGATTTTTCAGAGAACCCTTTCTCTTAGATTGTGAATTCAGGAAGAAGATGATTCCCCCACTTCTTGAAAACCACGTTAGTTATTGAGATAATTAGGGGAGAGAATTATAACTCCTTCCATTTTTATTAAATTAATAAAATAAAATATAATAACTACTTTATTATATATACACTACGTGTTATATCAAATACAACATATAGCCTATAGTTTTATATTGCCTCAAATACAACATAAACTATAGATTTTTTTCTCTCTCAACTATACATGGCATTTAATATAAATCACATTTATATTAATTCCACTTATATGAATCTCTTCCATATAAATGATATTTGGATCATATTCAAATATTTAATTCCTCTCAATATAAATCATATTTATATTTAATTACATGAATCTCATTCATATATTTGGTATTTGAATCATGTTCAAATTTCTCTTATAATGTATCAAATACATTATAATTAATTATATTATATATAATTAATGCCCTTAATTAATTTGAACACTTCAAATTAATCCCAATATTAAATCCCTGTTGAGCTACAATGGGGACCTTATAGACCTGTAGATTGAAGCTTCAACGGTACTCAGATAATTAATTAAACTCTTTAATTAAATTACCCAACATCCGTTAACTGTCAATCACTCCACTAAAGATCGACAACTACACTCTTTACACTATAGATAAATTTCTGTGTCCATTGGATATAACTAATCAACAGTACGATAACCCTTCACAAATTGCTCGTAAGTACGACTGGGCCAAAATACCGTTTTGCTTCTGTAGTTATATCTAACTCCTTAAGTATCACTGATTTCTCTAATGAAAAATAAGTCATAGTCCCACTATGACCAAGTTCTCTCGGGCAAGGAGAGGGTTGGTGACTATGTTCAAGACCCAGAATCAGCCCTTAATGGAGCAATTTATTTACTTGCCTCTGCATCGGGGAAAGAGTGAATTCCGTCTTGTGTAGCTGAGTTCCCAGCTCCCCAATCAGACGAATCTCTACAATGGTAGGCTTGTTGAGTTGGTAGTCTGGCCACTCTTACCCATACAAATCAAAGGACCGCCTTCATGAGCAGGAGTTCACAAGTCACTCAGGATTCAGCTCATGTCACCTATGGTTATCCTAGTGAAATGTAAGTCACTATTACTAACGATGTTATATAAAGAGATTAATCATTTTGTGGTCCGGTCTTATACAAACTCTTTGTATAGGATACCCTCGCTTTCATGTCTCCACATGAATGATTAGGATCAGATTATTTGTAGTACTTTACAACATTGTAACACCTATAAAGCGGGTCGTATTCGTAGTGGCACAAGGACAAGGTACCCAACCTTATCCATCTACTACAGGCCATTTAGGTTATTATTTAAACAAGATCCACTTGTATGTCTCTACATACTTGTTTAAATTATATAGAATAACCTCGAATCTTAGTTTGCTTATAAAATAACATTTATTTTATTAGCAACAATATGTTTATACAGAGTTTACAAACTACGAGATTACAAGGAGATTTAGGACACCATTCCTAACGATCTCCTATTTGTTCTAAAGCTTAGGGAGACTAATGTATAATACAAATAAAGTACAAAAAGACAATAAACTAGGACATACACTCCCACTTGCCCTAGACAATGTGCCACATATCTCGTAGACCCAGACTTTCTAGAAGACCCTCAAACACTTTAGCCATGAGAGCTTTTGTAAACAGATCAACAATGTTGTGCTCCGAAGCAATATTCATGAAAATCATATCACTTCGATGCACAATCTCCCGAATTAAATGATATTTTCATTCTATGTGCTTGCCTTTTCAGTGACTCCTAGGTTTCTCAAAATTTGCCACAACACCACTGTTATCACAATAAAGTGTGATGGGCAAAGACATATTTGGAACAAATTCCAAATCAATAAAGAACTTTTTAATCCAAACAGCCTATTTAGCAGCTTCACAAGCAGTTACGTATTCGACTTTCATAATGAAGTCTGTGATGCATCCTTGCTTGATGCTTCGCCATACTATAGTTCCTCTATTCAGAGTAAACACTGACCTTGATGTGGATTTTCAAGAATCCCGATCAATCTGAAAGTTAGAGTCAATGTATCCTGTAAGGATCAAATTCTTATCTCCACACACGAGCATATAGACCCTCGTTCTCTAAAGATACTTGAGGATCATTTTGACCACTGTCCAGTGATCTAATCCTTGATTGGACTAACATCGACTGACAATCCCTACTACATAGCAAATGTCAGGTTTAATACATAACATTGCATATATAAGGCTACTAATAGTCCATGCATAGGGAATCCGTCTCATTTTCTCAACCTTTTAAGGAGTCTTAGGATATTGTTCCTTAGACAATACAATTCTATTCCTAAAAGGTAATAAACCCTTTTTGAACATGTGCATCGAATATCTACAAGCATCTTATTAGTATACGATACCTAAGACAAGGCCAACCTTTAATTCTTACGATTCCTTATAATTGATCCCTAGAACAAACTGCACCTCTCCAAAATCTTTCGTTTGGAATTGGGCGGCTAACCATTTCTTTACATCAGTCAGAAGACCTACATCATTTCCAATGAGTAGGATATCATCCACATACAACATGAGGAAAGCTATTGAGCTGTTGATGATTTTCTTATAAATACAAGGCTCATCAACGTTCTGATCAAAGCCATAAGATTTGACGCAGTATTAAATCTTATATTCCAAGATCGAGATGCTTGTTTCAGTTCATAAATGGACTGATTAAGCTTGCAAACCTTTTGCTCTTGATCTTGTTCAATATATCCTTCTGGTTGAATCATGTAGATGGTCTCTTCAAGATTACCATTAAAAAATGCAGTCCTGACATCCATTTGTCATATCTCATAGTCATAATATGTGGCTATGGATAAGAGAATCCTGATAAACTTTAACACGACAACAGGTGAGAAAGTTTCTTCATAGTCCACTCTCTCAACCTGGGTATAACCCTTTGCCACAAATCTAGCTTTAAAGGCCTGTCCCTTTTCATCTACACCTCTTTTCCTCTTGCAGATCCATTTCGTGGCTTAGAATCCCTTATATGGTCTTCTTCCAAGAAGATAGCATTTGTCGACACAAACACTTTATTCTTACTTGGATCATAGAAGCATCCACCTCTCGTTTCCTTAAGGTAACCTACAAATAGGCACACTTTTGAATGAGGTTCCAACTTTTTGGGGTTTTCCATAAGCACATGAGCTGAACATCCCCAAATCCTGAAGTGGCGTAAACTACCTTTACGACCTCTCCGAGGGAACGTTGTTCAAAATATAAGTTGTAGTCTCTACTACATATCCCCAAAACGAGTATGGAAGATGAGCATGACTCATCATAGACCGAACCATGTCCAACAGGGTTCTGTTTCTCCTTTCTGATACACCATTCTGCTGAGGTGTATCTTAAGCTGAGAGTTAGGACATGATTCCATGTTCTATCATATAGTTATGGAATCTTAAGTACATAACTCTCCACCACGATCAGATTGTAGTGTTTTTATCTTTTTACCTAACAAGTTTTGAACTTCATTCTTATACTCCTTGAACATTTCAAGAGCTTCAGACTTATGTTGTTTTAGGTATAGATACCCAAATCTAGAATAATCATCTATAAAAAAGAGATGAAATATTCATACCCATTTCGTGCTCTTACATTCATCGGACCACAGAGGTCTGAATGTATAAGCTCCAAGGTTTCTTTGGCTCTATAACCTTTTCCAGTAAAAGGTCGTTTGGTCATTTTACCTTCAAGGCATGACTCACATACTGGTAAAAAGTTTTTTTCTAAACCATTTAAAAGTCTACTTTTCACCAACTTCTCAATCCTATTGAGATTAATGTGACCTAACCTTAGATGCCAAAGATGGGCATTTTCTTTAGGAGAAATTCTCGATCTTTTTATAGTTTGTTGTTGTTCTAAACATTTTAGTATTGAGCACAACTTTTATGGCTAAGGGCCTTAGTACATACAAGTTATTTTCCATTGAACCAAAACCTAACTTCATTCCATTCGTAAAAATAAACACTTTATTCTTAAAGAAGAAAATGGAATAATTTTGTTCAATCAGGCAGGAAACAGAAATTAGGTTCCTCTTGATATGAGGAACTACATATATATTATCTAATAACATATATCGTTTTTTGTCCAAAAATAACTTAAGTCTGCCTACAGCAACAGTTGAAACAGCCTCACCAGTATCGACTCTAAGAGTCATCTCTCTAGCTTCCAACTGTTTCCAGGAACTAAACCCTTGATGGGAAAAACACACATGGTTAGTAGCTCCTAAATCAATTATCCGGGCATATTCATCATTCTCTATTAAACACGTCCCCAATACAAATAAATCATTATTGTCTTTAGAGTTCTTCCTTTTCTAGAAAGTAGTGGGATCACTTCCAGAACCCATATCATAAACTCCAAGTTTCATTTCAGAGGACAATCCTCGTCGATGAACTTCATCAGAGTTAGCAACAATTGCTTTGTCTATTAGTCCCTTGACATTCAATATGGACTGGAGATTATCTTGGGAATTGACACTACTGGTTTTATTGTCATCAATCTCGTTTTGTTTGAATAGTGAGAACTTTCGTTCAAACAATTCTCGCATTGATTCCATGATCTCATGTGCAATGACATGTTCTCAAGCCTTTAAGTCAACGTATTAGGCATGCTTGCCAAAATGTGAACTCGGACCCTTGAATTAGCCTTCATCCACACCTCATATGCATTACGAACATTTCATGGTGCATCAGGGGTTGGGACTTGAGGACAATTCTCATTCATGACAACTTCGAGGTCATTTACCACGAAAATGTTTTAATGGTTTTTTTCCATGTCATATAATTAAAGCTGGTCAAACTAGAAAAAACAACTAACGAAAAATCACTATTTAACATATTTGTTGTAAAAACAAACATATTAATCTACATTAGATTTTAACATAACTCTTTAAATAAAAAAAATCCAATCAGCTTTAGCAAAATCTAAATGAATCCCATTTAACATCTAATTTTGCAATGATACTTCAGTGATTTAGGACAAAAGCCACCGAAGGGTAGAGATTTCTCCCTTCACTGAATTAAGACACTCTCAACTAATCATTAACTCTTATTCCAATAATGATCAGTCATCATTTATTTGGTCAAGAAATCATTAACTTGCTTAATAATTTTTCGTAAGTGTAACCCTTCATTTTAGATTTTTGAGTTCCGCCCCAATGAGCCAACCGAAGGAAAAAACCGATCGAAGCAAAAACTAAAGCGACCCTATCCATTTATGGAGTTCACCTTGATATTGACCAACTGCATAAATCATCTGAAGGGGGACGCTCCCAGGGCGCATCGAGGCCGTGCAAGAAAGTCTCACCGTGTAAACCAATGAAAGAGACCGTAGGACATGTTGACACACAACCCTCTCCTATTTACTATAAATACTCTCTCCATTCACCTTGATATTGACCCATGCAAAAACCATCCGAATGGGGACACTTCCAGAGCACCTTAAGGCCATCATGAGTCTCACTGTGTGAATATTAAGGGAGGAACGTGAGTGAAAAAATGATGCATCATATACATCTTTTCCTCCCATTGAGTATGTTAACAACCTAGGGTTTAATTTACTTAGGAAAAATACGGCTAATTATTTTTATTAATTGATTGTTTAAGTTTGCCCAAAAGTAACACTTACTTTGGAAAGTTACACAATTTTGATTAACATTCATTAAACACTTTAACAAATATTAATCAACAATTGCATGCTTGTAGAAAATCTATCTAATTCTTCTTTCTAGGTAGGGGTGTTTTGTTTCCATCAGCTTAAATACCCCAACCTAGCATTAGTATTTAAGCTGATGAATGTTAAACAATTTTGATTAACATTCATCAGCTTAAATATAATCGGCAATTAGCTTAAATACCCCAACCTAGCATGCTTGTTACAAATTTAATCTTTTATTGAAATCAATTTAATCTCCTTAAACCGATTAAAAGATTAATCTAATTTCTAATCTCATTAGAAATTTGTGAACTTAGGTCTATCTCAATCATATTTTAAGACTATTTTGAAAAATGATTTTATCTAAGTTTGCATGCAACTCTTGGTTATTGATTTTAATTTCTAATTTTATTTATTTATAACTCTTATAAAGTAAATGAAACAAATTAAAACCGAAAAGTATTGACATACTTTAGAAAATTATAACGTTTATAAGATTACCTAAAATAATTTCATGCATCATGCAATGTTCATTCATTACTAATATATAACATTTATATAACTAAATAATGAACCATGCTATAGCATACATTCCATACAACCATTCAACCTTATATTATGACACTTATAATATAAATGATGCATAGATATGCTATAATGCATGCATACATATACTATAACTCTTATATTATATGATGCATGAGCATGCTTTTTGTAATTTAAATCATGCATACTAGTATATTATAACACTTATAATATAAAATGATGCATGACAATAAATAGATAACCTAAGGTAGGTTTTAAAACCATATGGCATACATTATGACATATAATAAAAAAATACATTACATGTATATTTATACTAAAAGTTGATGGACCGGGATAGAAACTCTCCAAACAAGAAAATAAAAGGCTAACTATTACAAAAACCGAGTCAGGAACAAATGAACCGAGTCTTGAATCGCTCCAAAAAGAACCCTTGCAGCTGATCATGTAGCAAACGGCTATGCGTCGAGTAGTTATGCGATGAGCATGAAACATTATGTGATCGCGTGTGCAACGCTATGCGATCGTGTAGCTAATGACTATGCGATGAGCATGATAGTTTACACAATCGTATAACTCGCAAGCATGCGTTGAGTATCAAATACTATGTGATTGTGTAGCTAATGACTATGCGATGAGCAGGATAGTTTACGCGATCGTGTAGCATGCAAGCTCACGTCGAGTATCCAATACTACGCGATCGTCTGGCAAACGAGCGTCTAGGCAATCATGCAGCCAATGAAACACGATCAAGTAGCAAACTCTACAAGATCGCTTAGCATTAGTTATGCGATAGTTTATAAAATGCTATACGATCGTATAACAAAAGCTATCTGATCATTTAGCTTTAGCTACACGATACGGTAACCTCTATTTTGTCTTCTCCATCGAAACGCCAATCTGCAATCCTTCTTTGAAGCTTCATGAGTGACTCAAAACTAACAAATTTACAGACTTGAATGCAATGTTTAATGCCCAAAAACGCAGGGGCCCTTTACAAACCAACTTCGTAAAAAAATTAAAAAAAGCCTTAAAACGAGAATTCTACCGCGAGACATCCGTAAACAAAGCCATCCATAAAACATTTATCACATAAACAAAATATAGATTGTAAAATGCACCAGTACTGTAAACTAATTCAATACAAGAATGGAATTTGGAATCAGAAACCAACAACTTGGCTCTGATACCAATTGAAGGAAACTCGACATGAGGAGAACCTTGAGCGGAAGCAGATCGACCAAATTCCATTAATTATTGAATGCAAAATTTACAGTAAACATACAAAAAGATATGCATTTAAAATTAAATTACAACATGCTATTACAAGAAAAAGGGTTCGAGATAAATTACCTTTGCAAACCTTTTGCTATTAAAAGCCATGAACCTCGAAATGGAGTCGTTGTACGTCAATTCAGTCTGGGATCTTGTAGATCAACCAGAAGGGGTAAAACCCATTGGTTGCAAATGGATCTACAAGAGAAAACGTGACCAAGCTGGTGAAGTACAAACCTACAAAGCTAGACTCATGGCAAAAGGGTAATTCTCTCCGGTTGCCATGATCAAGTCGATTAGGATACTCTTGTCCATTTCCACTTTTTGTAATTATGAAATCTGAAAAATGGATGTCAAGACATCTTTTTTGAATGGTTATCTTGAAGAGAGTATCTATATGTCTCAATCAGAGGGGTTTATTGTGCAGGGTCAAGAGCAAAAGGTTTGTAAGCTTAATAGATCCATTTATGCCCTAAAACAAGCGTCTCGATCCTAGAATATGAGATTTCATACTGTGATCAAATCTTATAGCTTTGAACAGAATGTTGACGAACCTTATGTTTACAAGAAGATTGTCAACAAAACTGTAGCTTTTTTGGTTCTATATATTGATGATATTCTACACATTGGAATGAAGTAGAATTTCTAGCTGACATTAAGACATGGCTACCCACGCAATTCCAAATGAAGGATTTGGGAGAAGCACAGTATGTTCTTGGGATCTGAATCATTCAAAACTATAAGAATAGAACGATAGCCTTGTCTCGGGCATCTTATATAGACAAAATGTTGTCTCGATACAAAATGCAAGATTCCAAGAAAGGTTTGTTGCCTTTCAGGTATGGAATTTATCTGTTTAAAGAACAATATCCTAAGACACCTTAAGAGGTTGAGGTTATGAGACGAATTCCATATGCATCAGCAGTAGGGAGTTCAATGTATGTCATATTGTGTACTCGTCCCGACATATGCTATGCAGTTGGAGTTATCAACAGATATCAATCCAATCTTGAGCTGTTAAAAACATCCTCAAGTATCTTTGGAGAACGAGAGACTATATGAAGGAAATCAGACACGAGGATTTCCATGTGTAGCGGAATGATCTTTCCAAATTTCAATCGTATATGAACAACAACAATTATAGTCACAAATGGAAACAAACGGTCATGCATAAAACAAAAATTACATCATGCTTTACTACAGATCAAGGGCCAAAATCAACAAACCTTTGAAGACTCATCTTCAAGTTCCTTGATCACGAACGCTTGAACAAATCGCAACACTGCAACACTCATACGCTCGTACAACACGATAGCTACACTGCACGATCATAGCGAGCTCGAAAAAAGTGATCACCACGGTCACGAACACCTCAAACACCACGAACGGACTCCACAGAACCTCAACTGTGTCGAGTTGAGTATGACACCACCAAGAAGGTTACCTTGGTATTCTCGGTGTGAGAATCTAGAGTGTGGGCTCTATGTGGACTTGGTTAGAGGCAGAAACCGGAGAAGGACAATTGTGTAAACGATTGAGTAAATGGGAGAAGATAAAGCCAATCGTATAGGTCGATGCCCAATCGTTTATCAAAAGCTATGCGATTGTCTAGTAAAAGCTATGCGATCATTTAGGTAATCGTTCAACTAAGCGTCTATCGTGTAGGAACACTCCACAATCGTCTAGTCTCTCCAAGCTGTCGTTAGTAAATCTATTTACTTGACAACTATTTCGTATGTACTTTTTGAGAGTGGAAATCTCAAATTAACAACTTATTAAAATTAGGAAAATATTTTTCCTTTTATCTCACGGTTACCATAAAACCACCAATAACCTCCTACTCAATTGGTTATTAGAGAAAAAGGATAATTATCCAATAATTAATATTATTATAAATATAAATGATAACCAACTTATCATACTATATTTATAACCTATAGTTTTAATATTTCATCTCATGAAATATATAAACCATAGCTCTTTTTTTATTCAATGGTACTTAATGTAAATCTCATTTACATTAATCCTCCACTTGATGTATCCCATACACCATACCGATCATATCATATATAATCGAATTACCTCTTGTCAATTTGAACATTTCAAATCAATACCAAGAACGATCCTCAACTTAAATCCATTGAGCTACCAAGGGGACCTTATGGACCTATAGCTCGAAGCTCCAACGATATGTGAATAACTGACTAAACTCTTTAGTTATGAGATCCACCATCTGTTAACTGCCAGACACTCCACTAAAGACCGACAATTGAACTCTCCTTATTACAAATATATTATGTGTCAATCTTAACCAATTAACAGTGCTACAACCCTTCACAGATCGCTCGTAAGAATAGCTCGGCCAATAACCATTATGCTCTGTAGTTACATCTAACTTCTTAAGTACCACTGAATCCTCTAATGAACATAAGTCATAGTCTTACTATGGCTCAATCCTCTCTTCCAAAGAGAAGTTGTAGTCACTACATTCAAGCTCCAGAATTAGCCTTTAAGGGAGCAATCTCTCTATTTACCCTTACTTCGGGGGGAGTGAATTTCATCTTATGTATTGAGTTCTCAGCTCCTAGATCAGACAAGTCCCCAAAAAGATAGGCATGTTGAGTTGCCAATCTGGCCACTCTCACCCATACTAATCAAAGGACCGTTCTTAAAGCAGTAGTTTCCAAAACACTAAGGATTGAGGTCGTGTTACCTATGGTCATTTAGGTGAGATATAAGTCTCCAGTATCAACGGCGTTATATACAGAGTCTAGTCATCTCGTGGTTCGGTCTTATACAAACTCTTTGTATAGGACATCCCCGCTCGTATGTCTTCACATGAATGGTCAGGATCTGCCATCTGTAGTAGTTTACAACACTTGCAAACCTCTACAAAGCAAGCCATATCCGTAGTGTCACTAGGATCAGGTATCCCACCTTAATCTTTATACTACAGACCTATTTAGGTTATCACTTAAGGCATCATCCATTTGTATATCTCATATACATACTTAAGTTTACATAAGATAACCATGGAACTTTGTTTATTGGATATGAGTAAATACCAGAATGAAATAACATTTATTTTATTCATAAACAATGTGTATCATTACAAACAACGAGACTCCAGGAGAAATAGGACACCAATCTCGACACTACATGCTCGTGTATGATGCTAAGGATCTGATCCTTACTGGATACACTAATTCTGACTTTCATACCGATGTAGATTCTAGAAAATCTACTTCGGATTCAGTATTCACTCTAAATGGAGGCTCTATAGTGTGGAGAAGTATCGAGCAAAGTTGTATTACTTACTCCACTATGGAAGCTAAATATGTACACTGAGGAAACGTGATTGTCACGTAGATTGCCTCTGAAGACAACTTGGCTAATCCATTTACATAGACCCTCTCGGCTAAAGTGTTCGAGTGTTACTTAGTGGGACTAGGACTGCGAAATAGATAGAATTAGGACAAGTGGGAAAAGTATTGGGTATTTGATGCCCTAGTTTATAATGTTTATTCTCTCATTACTCAACATTGTATATATATATAACCCACTGAAGTTTTAGTCCAAGTGGAAGTTTGTTGGGTTGTATATCCTAAAACTTGCAATTTGTAATGTTAAACATATTCTATTATCAATAAAGAAGTTATTGACATTTATTCAATAAAACTGTTATTGAATATGTGAATTGCACTTGTAAAGTCTAAATCCAATAAACTAAAGATCCATGGCTATTATATAAATACATGAACTTTATGTGGAGACATAAGAGTGGATCAAGTTCAGTAAATAATCAAATGGTTTATAGTATATGAATAAGGCTGGGTACCTTATTCTGATAACACTATTGGATGCGGCTCACTCTATGGTTGTTACAATTTGTTGTAAAGTGCTTCAAACAAAGTGATCCTGATGTTGGGAATGGTGTCCTAAACTCTCTTGGTAGTCTCGTAGTTTGTAAACTTTGTGAACATATTGTTATAAATAAAATAAGTGTTATTTTATAAGCATTTACTCAATCCAATAAATTAAGATTCAAGGTTATTTTATGTAATTTAAGCATGTATGTGGAGACACACAAGTAGATCATGCCTTAAGTAATAACCTAAATGGTCTATAGTAGATGGATAAGAAGGGACATTTTATCCTTGTGACACTACGGATACGACCCGCTTTGTAGATGTTATAAGTGTTATAAAGTGCTACAAATGGTCTGATCCTGATAATTCATGTGAAGACATGCGAGCGGGGGTATCCTATATAAAGAGTTTGTATAAGACCAGATCATGAAATGATTAGTTTCTTTATATAACGCCGTTGATAATTGAGACTTACATTTCACTAGGATGACCATAGGTGACATGACCTTTAATTCTGAGTAAATTGGGAACTTCTGCTCATGAAGGTGGTCCTTTGAATTGTATGGGTTAGAGTGTCCAGATTGCCAACTCAACAAGCCTACCATTTTGAGGATTCGTTTGATTGGGGAGTTGGGAACTGATCTACACAAGACGGAATTCACTCCTTCCCCGAAGTAGGAGTAAGTAGATAAGTTGCTCCCTTAAGGGCTGATTACGGGTCTTGAACATAGTGTTCATACCCTCTCTTGGGAAGAGAGGACTCAGTCATAGTGGGACTATGACTTATTGTTCATTAGAGGAATCAGTGGTACTTAGGGAGTTAGATGTAACTACAGGGGCAAAGTGGTAAATTGGTCCAGTTGTACTTACGAGCGATTTGTGATGGGTCATCGAACTGTTGATTGGTTATATGGACACATAAATATATCTATAATGCGAAGAGTGTAGTTGTCGGTCTTTAGTGGAGTGGCCGACAGTTAACAGATGGTGGACATCGTGATTAAGAGTTTAGTCAGTTATTCACATATCGTTGGAGCTTCAAGCTACAGGTCTATAAGGTTCCCTTGGTAGCTCAATGGGTTCAAGTTGAGAATTAAATTTTAAGTTAGTTTAAAGTGTTCAAATTAACAAGAGAAAATTTGATTATATATGATATAATTAAATTGATTCAATTATATGTGATATAATTGATATGATGTATTTGATACATTATTTGATTGGAGGAATTAATATAAATATGATTTATATTAAATGCCATAACATAGAAAAAGAACTATGGTTTATATGTTGCATATGATGCAATATTAAAACTATAGGTTATAAATATAATATTATAAGTTAGTTATTATATTTATTTATAATATATTAATTATGTGATAATTAATTATTCCTTTTCTTTAATAACCGACTTGAGTGGGAGTTTATGCACGGTTTATGGTAACTGTGAGATAAAAAGGAAAAATCATTTTTCAAATTCATTCGACACAAATTCTATTCGAATTGTTCTCACAGAAAATCTATCGAGTAAAAAGGTTTTACTAAACGATAGTATTAGAGAGCTAAACGATCTAGTATCGAGTATTTTATACAATAGTTACTTATTGCTACACAATAGAGTAGCAAGTCTATACGATAGGCTTCTTCTTACTACACGATCGAGTATCAAGTCTATACGATAGACTTTCTTCTTCTGTCACATACTCGATCATTTACTTCCTCCTTTCCTCTATCCAAAGTCATACTGAGCACACAACTTCTGGATTCTCACACTGAAAATACCGAGGTAACTCTTGTGGTGGTGTCTCATTTACTCACTGGTGTTCGAGGATCGAGTTTTACTTGACGAGGATCGAGTTTTACTTAACGAGGATCGAGGATCAAGTTTCACTTGTTGAGTTTGAGGTTTTTCCAGTTGTTCATTGAGATCGAGTTCTGATCGTTGCATTTGAGTTCTTGGTGGATGCGTTGCTAAACGATCGAGGGATACTTAAAGAAAGAGTTCTTCAAAGGTATTATATTAGATCCCTTTGTATTTACTTTGAACAAGCATGCTGTAATTTACTCTTTATGCATAATCTCTTCTGTTAGACTGTAAATGTATGTATTTTTTTCTCAATAGCATTTGGAACGATCCGTTTCCTCTCACTAGTTCTTTATTTTAGAGTTCCTTCACCTGATTCGTTCATGTATTGACATGAGGAGTGGAAGCGTCCTATGTAATGAGTTTGAATAAGATCGAACCAACAAATAAGTCACTCTTACTTTATAACGTTGTTTACTGTTTAGGACTGACTATTTCAAAGCGATGATCTAGGTAACTTGACCTTAACCCTGAGCTAACCATGAACTCTTGTTTATTCAGGATTATCCTTAGATTTTCATGGGTGAGGGTTGACTCAACAACGCTGGTTCAATAAGCCTCCCATTTCAGGGGTAAGACCGGGTAGATAGCTGGGGACATAGAGTACAAGACGGAATTCACTCCTACCCAATTTTAGGGATAGTAGAAAGGTTGTTCCCTTAAGTTTTGACTTTGGGTCTTGAACAAGGGGCCCCACCCTCTCATTGGCCCGAGAGGGATTCAGTTTAGTGATCGGATTACAAACGAATTGTTCACTAGAGGATCAGTGGAACTTAAGGAGTAAGATATAATCTCGGGGGTAAAATAGCTTTTGACCCAACCGTTATTACGAACAACCTGTGAAAGGTTAACTTACTAATCATGGTTATATTGAGTGGACATAATATATCTACAGTGAAGGGAGTGCAACTACTAGTCTTTGGTAGAGTGATCCGATAGTTAACGAACAGTGGTTAATTAGGTTAAAGAGTTTAGTCGATTAATCGCGGATCGTTAAAACCCATGATCTGTAGGTCCATGAGGTCCCCCTACTAGCTCATATCAGACTAAACCTTAGAACAGTGTGATGAACGAATTTGAAGTGTTCAAATTCAATTTTTAGAGCAAAGCGTTAAATATATATGATATATTTAACCTAATGTTTAATTGTGAATTAAACATAAAGAGATAGAAAATAGGAGATATTTAAATAAGATTTAAATATCAAGATTATGAATAGTGATTCATATTGATTGGGATTAGTGTTGGATTTAATATTAAATTAAATTAATTAAATTAATGATTAATTATTTAATATTAATTCAATTTGTTAAGATTGATTATTAGAATAAATTTTGAAATTAAATAGAATTGGTCAAAATTGTATTAAGTCAAATTGTTGACTAGGTAAAAAATGCAATGAAAATCAAATTGTTGACTTTTTACTTTGAAGTCAAAAAGTCAAATTTATTAACTTTGGACTTTGGAGTCAAAAAGTCAAATTTGTTGACTTTGGACTTTGAGAGTCAAACTTTGACCATTGACCAAGTTATTGGAAAGATCCAACAAATTGTGAGTGGGAAATGTCAACTTTTGCATTACTAAGTGTTGTCTTCATTTGAAGATACTTGGCCCACTAAATCTCACTTTTAGTTGATTTTTTAGTGTCAAATTATCATCAAACTCAAACTTGCATGTTTTGCATGTAATGATCTTTAAAATGAAGAGTTTTGATTGTTTAGAACTCTTGGCCAAAGTAAAAATTTATGAGAATTATGCCATAATCTCATAAATATTTTCTCTCAAATACTTAGCTTTTTTCTCTCCAAATTAGTCACTCACTGGATCCCACATCCCGTTCTAAGGCTGGAGAATAGTCGAGAAGACTCTTGTGGTAGTCTACGAATCGTTCATAAGGAGATTGGAATTGATTTGGAGAAGACTAGAGACTACAAAGGTTGTATTTCTACTTTACCTTTATTCTTGTTTTAATTGCATGTTTATCCTTTGTAATTAACCAAATTAGAGTACTTTAGATCCGTTTTTTTCTTCTGTTGCACATGTGTTCATTCCATCAATAGGATGCAAGACGAAATTCACTCATACCCACTTTTTAGGATAGTAGAGAGGTTGTTCCCTTAAGTACTGACTCCGGGTCTTGAACAAGTGGCCTCACCCTCTCATTGGCCCGAGAGGGACTCAGTTTGATGATTGGATCACAAACCAATTGTTTATTAGAGGAACCGTGGGACTGAAGGAGCAAGATATAATTTCGGGGGTAAAACAACTTTTGACCCAATCGTTATTACAAATAACCTGTGATTGGTTGACTAACTGATTATGTTTATATCAAGTGGACAAAAATATATCTACAGTGAGGGGAGTGCAACTATTGCGCTTTACTTGAGTGACTTGGTAGTTAACAAATATTGATTAATTCGATTGAAAGAGTTTAGCCAATTAATCTCGAATCATTGGAGCCCATGATTTGTGGGTCCAATAAGTCTCATACTAGCTCACAAGCAGACTAAACCTTAGAATAATGTGATAAGAGAATTTGAAATGTTCAAATTCGAATTTAAAGAATCAGTAATTATATAAAATATAATTACATGTTTAGTTATCAAATTAAATGAAATTGAAAAATTGGAAAATATTTAAATATGATTTAAATATTGAATACATGAATAGGAATTATATATTAGGAATTGGTGGTTTAACAATTTGATATTTGATTAATTATTGGTTAAAATAAATTGGTTTTCAAAATGAAAAATTGATTTTTGACCAAAAATCAATTTAGTGAAATTGAAATTAGATTTCAATTTGAAAGTTGATTTTTTATTAAATTTTAAAAGTCTTTTAGTGGGATTTTCCCACTTAAGACACCACTTAATTCCACCTAAATTGTTGGTGCTTGTGTGTCATCTTCTCTTCCATTTCATTCTGCATGATGTTATTGAACAAAAGGAGGATGAATTGGCTGAGATTCTAAGGGAGAGACCAAACTGGTTTGAGAAAAGAAAAAAGAAAGTTCATCATCTTCATGAGGAAAAACCAGAAAGACAAGTTTTTCTCTCCAAAAAATTTCCTTAATACACTCATTTTAGATCCCACAATCCAATCTAAGGTCCTAGAGGATAGTAGGAAAGATCAAGTGGTGATCTACAACTTGTTGAAAAGGAGATTCAAGCTAGAATTTGAAGATTTGAAGAGTTCTTCAAAGGTGAAATCTCTGAAACCCTATTTTCTTTATATGAACATGCTTGCTTGATTGCTAAAATTGCTGAAATTAGAGTACTTAAAATCCTAATTGCTTTCACATGTTGAATGTCAACACCATCGGTTTTAACCCTATTCCCTCAATGCATATGTGACTTGCTCTCTTGACAATCCTTTCATCAAAGGATCTGCAATATTCTCTTTCGATTTCACATAATCAATGGAAATGATCCCATCAGAGAGCAATTCCTTTTCGAATTATGCCTGCGTCTAATATGTTGTGACTTGCCATTATAGACATTATTCTTGGCTTTCATAGAAGCCGCTAAATTGTCATAATAAATACATATTGCACTTATAGGATTTGGCCACAATGGAATATCTTCAAGAAGACTTTGAAGTCATTCAACTTCTTCTCATGCTTTATCAAGAACTATAAACTCTGATTCCATAGTAGATCGTGCTATACACGTATGCTTTGAAGATTTCCATAATACAACTGCTCCAATTAAGGTAAAAATACACCCACTGGTTGATTTAGTCTCTATGCTATCAGAAATCCAATTAGCATCATTAAATTCTTCCAGTACATGTGGATACCTCGTATAATGAAATTTATATTCTAAAGTGTACTTCAAACTCTAACTAAAGCATTCCAATGATCATGCCCAGAATTGTTAGTGTATCTTGCCAACCTTCCTATTGAATAGGCAATATTAGATCTTGTGTAATTCATTATGTACATTAAGCTACCAATAACTCTAGAATATTCGAGAAAAGATACACTTTCATCGTTGTTTTGCTTCAACTTACAATTTGGATCAAATTGAGTAATAGCCGGCTTAATCTCAAAATGATCAATTTTTCTCAACATTTTCTCTATATAGTTAGATTGAGAAAGTATCTATCCACTTGGATTTCTTATTATTCGAATTTAAAGGATAACACCAGCAAGACCAAGGTCTTTCATATTAAAGTTGGATTTTAACATCCTTTTAGTTGAATCAATGACACTTCTAGTCATGCCCATTATTAACATATCATCCATATAAAAGCATACAATGACACATTCTTGATCTATGATTTTAACATAGACACATTTATCACACTTATTTATCTCAAATTCATTTGATATCATAGTGTGATTAAACTTTTCATGTCATTATTGGTGCTTGTTTCAACTCATCAAGAGACTTGACAAGTCTACAAACTTTGTCTTCAAGTCCTTTAACAACAAACCCTTCAGGTTGTTCCATATAGATTTCTTCATCTAAATCTCCATTAATGCAGTTTTTATGTCTATTTGGTGTATATACAAATTTTGTAAACCTTTTATTGCAATTAACATCCTTTTACATACAATCCTTGTCACTAGAGAATAGGTATCAAAGAAATTTAGTCCTTCTTTTTAGCGAAATCCTTTAGCTACCAAACAGGCTTTGTACTTATCAATAGTGTCGTCACCCTTTAGCTTTCTCTTAAAAATCCATTTACTCCCAATTAGTTTACTTTCAGGAGGTAAATCAACCAATACCTAAGTATTATCCTGTAAAATGGATTATAACTCACTATTGATAATTTCCTTCTAATAAGGTGCATCAGGAAATGATACGACTTTTTGAAAAGTCTGAGGCTTAACTCCTATCATATAAGTTATGAAATCAGTTCCAAAAGAAATAGCTTTCTTAGCTTGTTTTCTTATTCTAGGTTTAGATGTAGTATTCTGATCGTCTTGAATTTTCAAAGAACTAGCCTCATTAATTCTTTTGGCACTAATAATTTTGTGTCCTTTTTCCTTTAAAGGAAATATACCCTCAAAGAATTCGACTTCAATAGATTCTATTATATTATTATTATTATCAATACCAGATATTTTTTTATTTAATTACCATGAATCTATAAGCAGCACTATACATTGTATAGTCTATAAAGACACAATCAATTGTCTTAGGTCCAAGTTTGGTCCTTTTTGGTAAAGGAACTTGTACATTTGCCAAACACCCCCACACTTTCAACATTTTATATGAGAGTAACTTTCCATTCCACACTTCATAAGGTAACTTATTAGTCTTCTTACGTGGAAGTCTATTTAATATAAAATTTTCTATTAGCAAAGCTCCCCCCCCCCCCACGCGCGCGCGCCACACACACAAATTATGAGGTAAATCGGGACTATTTAACATGCAATTAACCATGTTCTTTTAAGTTCAGTTCTTTCTTTTAGCTACATCATTTTGTTGTGGTGTATAAGGTGCTGTAGTTTGATGGATTATACCATTAACTTCAAAAAATTCATAAAGTGAAAATGATTCATATTCAATATCTCTATCTGATCTAAGCACCTTTACTTTCTTCTCACGTTGATTTTCAACTTCTGCTTTATATGTGTTAAAAACATTAAAGGTTTCATATTTACTATGTAATAAATATATATAATAATATTTACTACAATCATCAATGAATGTGAAAAAATATCTCTTACCACCTTTTATGGGAATACTTTTCATGTCACATACATCATTGTGGATTAAATCAAGCAACTCATGACTTCTTTCAACAAATGAAAATGACTTTCTAGTAAACTTTGATCTAACACAAATTTCACATTTGTGTCTATTATCAATGTTAAAATTCAGCAATATTCGTAAACTTACCATTCTATTTAAAGAACGATAATTGACATGCTCCAATCTAGAATGTCAAACATCACACAACTCAACAATATGAGTAGTCAAGTTGATATTATTATCATTCTTTGGCATTCGTGCCTGTACATTTAGTTTAAACACACCATCACTTAAATAGCCTTTTCCTATATACATATCCTCCTTTGTCAGAATAAATTTATCTAACTTAAATACAAGCTTGAACCCATTCATATTAAGTAGAGTTCCTGATACTAGATTCTTTTAAATCTCTGACACATGCCACAAATCATTGAGGATATCTTTCCAGAAGTACATTTCAGTAGGATTTTACCTTTGCCGTCCGTAGAGGTGGTTGAAGCATTTTCCATGTACAGCTTATTGCTACAATCTAGCTTCTTATATGTAGAGCAATGACTTGTCCTTACCAATGTGCCTAATAGCACTAATATCAATCCACCAACCTTTGGTGTCTGAAGCCATATTTACCTCATAAATGATGGAAACTAGATCATCATTTTCCATGATGTTATCTTGATTGTTGGAACTTTGTCCCTTCTTGTGTCTGCACATTGTAGCAATATGGCCACTATTACCACAAACCCAACAATTCCCTCGAATGCATTTGCTAGCATCATTCCTTGACCCATGATTTGCATTTTTCTTCTTGAAATTCTGCTTCTTGAGTTTATTCTTTGAAGCTTCAGCAACATGAGCTTTGGCTTTGACTTCCAGTGGCGTTTTATCTCATTTTTTGTTTTCTTCTTCTATTCAGAGTTTCACCACAAGGTTCTCCATGGATAACTCCTTTTGTTTGTGTTTGAGATAACATTTGAAGTCCATGAAGGAAGCAACTTCTCAATCACAGTAGCAACTTGGAATAGCTCATTGATGTCCAATCCTTCACTTTGTAAATCACTAATGATAATTTGTAATTCTTCCATCTGATTGACTATCAACTTGGTATCAATCATCTTATAATCTAAGAATGTTCCTACAAGGAATTTCTTAGTACCATCATCTTCCATTTTGAATTTCTTGTCTAATTCTTCCCACAATAGTTTTCATGTACTGTAGGCATTGCAATAGATATTATACAAATTGTCCTTAAGACCACTACGATATAGGAAGTCTGAATGCATCCATGCTTGCTTTGCAGCTTCCATTTCAGGAGTTACAACATCTGAGGTAATTGGACAATCTTCCTTCAAAGTGTAAGGCATGACTCAATACGATGAGATAGAAGATCGTCTTCTGTTGCCATCTCTTAAAGTTGTCTCCCTCAAACTTCTTTCGTTTTTTAGCATGAGGTTTGATAATGGGTGATCCTATCATGGTAGAAGACGAAACATTGGTGAAGTAGTTTGCAACCATCAGTTCAAATACTAATTATCTTCAGATTGTTGGGGGGGGGGGGGGGAATGAAATATATATGAACTGAATAGACTAGCAAACTAATTACATCTTAATTAGAAATAATTGTATATTATTCAAACTCAAACTTAAGCCAGATGATGTAACAAGACTTAGACATGGAAATAACCAAAGACTTGAAAGAACCTTAAAATATTTGGAGACTTCAAAATGTAGTCGAGACACGCTTTTGTTAGAAATGGTAGGGCCCTCAAAACGGCGAACTGTAAGCCGTTAAGGTACGACGGTTAAGCAAAGAGCAAAACCTGCAAAATAGAAACTTATTATAGGCTAAGTCACAGAGCTCGCTCTCTTTAAGACGTTTCGCGGCTCTGTCCAAGTGTGCAAACAGGTTTGAAAATTGTCACGTCGTCTCCAGGATAAAACAACCAAATGAAAACCGATTGAAAATGCACCGTTTCCGATCGGAATGTACACTCTTTTTAAACTCACTACTCGAAAAGCTAAGATGGAGAAGGAGAGGAAATTGAAGTGGGAATTTAGAAAATGATTTCTGTGTATAACGAATTGCTGAAGGCCTCGCCTTTTATAGGCATTTAACGTCGAAACGAGTTGTTTGAAAAATAATCAACGGACCGTTTTAAAAATAACCAATGGACCGTTTTAAAAATAATCAATGGACCGTTTCCCCCTTTTTTTCTCAGTTAAAATAATAATTAAAAAAATAAAATAGTATTTTTTATTAAAAATAATCATCACATGCTCGCCTCAATCGACCACGTGTGGGATGTCCACTGAACCCACATTAGTCTATCTCCTCACTCCCTCCAAATATGTTTCAATCCAATTTAAAAGTTTCTAAATAATGAATTTAATCTACACAATTAAATTCAATTTTATGCTTCAATATTCAATTGTTTCAAGTTCTTTTACTAAATATATATCCAACAAAACTATGATTGGACAATTAAATGTGGTCTCTTACCTTCAAAGCTACACATATTCCCTAGATTATCCCACTTTGATACTTTTCCACAAATGTGGAGGAATGAGCCAATAGATCATTCATTTATAAGATAATGACTTGATACTTTTTCTACTCATATCTTTCTGTACTATGTATTGTCAAAGTTTTGATAATAAAAAAAACAGACCTGAAGATTCAAGAAAAGCCTTTTTAGTTATTCAGAATTACTTGACCAAACCTCAAAACAACAACAAATTGGAAAGTTTTGTAGGGATGATCCACTCCTAAACGCCTTAATAATTTATGACTTGTCTCCATAAATCAAATGAAAACTAACCTTCTACTTACCTTGAAGTGCACTTACCGCATTTTATATAACATCGCATTAAAGACATATCACTTAGTCTAAAATTGTTGCAACTTTTACCATCGGCCTTGCGGGTGACTTGTCACCACAATTTTTTAGCTTAGTCATGTGTTAAAAATTGTAAAAATATATTCTTTTATTTATTTATTGAATTTGCATCTTGTTAAAAATTTGGAAAAGAACGTGTGTAATTGAATGTTGGAAGAAAAAGATTAAGAAAAGAAACATAAAACGCATATTTTCAAATTTTTTTTTTTAAAAAAAAATCATAAGATATCTATAACTCAACCCTAGGCAACTTTGTATCCCAAACAATATATATTTAATAAACCAACTCTACACACTAATAAGTTTTATTAAAAGCAAATTATAGACAATTATTATTAACTCGGTTCGATTTTGCATCTCAAATATAGACAACCCTTACTCAAATACAATTATTAACATCAACTCAACCCAATTATTAAAAAAGAAAAATGTGTACTCTAACAAAAATGTAAAAAAAATAAAGTTGACTTTAGACTGTCCACGTTCTTCTCAATTCCCTCTACCTCCACATCTTTTGAGCTTCCTTCCATTCCAAGGCATTTCAATGGCGAGTTCGGCGGTGATTGGCTGGAGGATTCTGTTCATTCTGCTGGGCTCTATTATGGTTGCAACTCTTCTCTTCACAATCATCACTGATGGCTCTCCATTCCGCAAAGAACTTCTGCCACCATATTCTCTCTTCTTTACTATGTGGTTTTTGTTTACTCTTCATTCTCTCTTCTTCCTACATAACAATTACATAATAAAGTAATGAATCAAATTATAGCATACATCCATATACTCATTCATCCGTATATTATAACAATTATAATATAAATGATGTATGGATATGTTATATATGCATGCATGCGTATACCATAATATTTATACTATATGATGCATGTGCATGCTATATAATTTATATCATGCATATCTATATATTATAACACTTATAATATAAAATGATGCATGAATATAAATGCATAACCTATGGAGGGTTTTAAATCTATATGATATACAATATGACATATAAGAAAAAATATACATCATATGTATATTTAGAATTAACATTAATGGATCGGGATAAGACACCTAAACGAAATTTAAAAACTAATTATTACAAGATAAGAGTCATCCAGTTTGAAACAAGTGAACCAAGCCTTGAATAGCTCAAACCGAACCGCCCATCAATGAACTCTCTATAGCGATCATGTAGCAAACTTTATAGTTAAAAGTTGCACGAACTAGTTGCATTATCTTGTAGCAAAAGCTACACGATTGTGTAGCAAAAACTACATGATCATTTAGCAAAAGCTAGACGATCATGTAGAAAAGCTACATGATCTTGTAAAAGTGCTTTCTTCCTCATCGTAGTATTACTTTGAATTTCCTTCGAAACTCATCGAGAACAGCACGAGCGACTCAAAACTTTAAATACATACTCTATTGCATAAATATACCCAAAACAGGGGGCCTTTATAAACCAATTTGTAAGAGAATAAAGCTTTAAAACTAAGTATCCTATCCCGAAACATCCATCGACAAAATCACATTCATCACAAAGTCATTCATCACATAAATCATGAATAGCATGCAGAAAGAAAAAACCCACAAGCTCTGTAATACAACCTGGCTCTGATACCAATTGAAGGGAATCTTGAGTGGAAGCGGGATCGTCCTAAATCCCATTCTTTTAGAGAAAGTAATTTTACAGAATAGACAAGTAGATTATGCAATTATTAAATTAATTACAACATGCTTAGATAAACAAAAAATAGTGTTTCAGAAACCCTACCTTTGAAGACAGATCTTCAAGAATCCCTCGAACTGGAAACAGACACTACCACGGTGACTTTGGTATTCTCAGGTTGAGAACCTAGGAGTGGTGGGCCTGGCTATTTTAAAATGAGGGAAGGGATTGCGAGAAGAGAAGAGGATGAGAAATTGTAATTGTTCTCTGAGATAATCTCCACCTAGAACGTTTTCTTTTCTCTCCAGCATCAAAGAGCTAGGAGACTCTCTCCTCTCCCAAGCCAAATATCATCCATCACCCATTTACGTGGGTGGAGAGAAAAGAGGGGAGCCTAATTCAATTAAATTAATTTTAATAAATAAAATAAAATTTTATTTATTTATTAAAAAAGTATTATATATATATATATATATATATATAGCTAACTTATCACATAATATATATATTCAACTATATGTTATATAAATATAACATATATCTTATAGTTTTAATATTGTATCATATACAATATAACCTATAGTTTCTTCTCTCTCTCAAATGTCATTTAATATAAATCACATTTATATTAAATTTAACAATTATGAATCCAATTCATATAATTAATCTTTGAATCATATTCAAATATTTATTTCCTCTCACAAATGCTATAATGCATCAAATACATTATAATAACTATAGCATATATAAGTAAAATAACTTAATTATATCATATTTAATTAAATCCCTCAATTAATTTGAATAATTAAAATTAATCCAAAAACTGATTCTCATTTAATTCTATTGAACTACCAAGGGGACCTCATGGACTTGTAGTTTGAAGTACCAACGGTACATGAATAATTAATCAAGCTCTTTAATTAAATTATTCACCATTCATTAACTGTCGGACACTCCACTAAAGATCGATAGCTGCACTCTTCACACTACAGATATATTTCTGTGTCCATTGGATATAACCAATTAACAGTACGACGACCCTTCACAAATTGCTCATAAGTATAGTTGGGCTAAAATTACCATTTTGTCCCTGTAGTTACATCCGACTTCTCAAGTACCACCGATCTCTCTAATGAACAATAGATCATAGCCCAACTATGACTAAACCTCTCTCGAACCAGGAGAGGGTATGGCGCCACATTGTTTAAGCCCTGAAATCAGCCCTTAAGGGAACAATTTATCTACTTACCTCGACCTGGGGGAAGGAGTGAATTCCTTCTCGTGTAATTGTGTTCCCAACTCCCCAATCAGACGAATCCCCAAAATGGTTAGGCTTATTGGTCGACGATCTGACTACTCTCACCCATACAAATCAACTGATCGCCCTCATAGGCTAGTTCACAACTCACTCAGGATTCAGGTCATGTGACCTATTGTCATCCTGGTAAAATGTAAGTCTCTATTATGAACGGCATTATATAATGAGACTAAACATTTCGTGGCCGGTCTTATACAAACTCCTTTGTATAGAATATCCCTGCTCACATATCTATACATGAATGAGCAGGATCAGTTCATTTGTAGAACTTTACAATAATTGTAACACCTAGAGAGCGAGTCATACTCGTAGGTTATCACTTAAATATGATCCACCCGTATGTCTCTATATACATGTTTAAGCTACAAGATAATCTTGGATGTTAGCTTATTGGTTTGTGGTTAATGCAACTAAAATATGGAATAAAATATCATATATTTTATTAAATAAACAATGAGTTTGTACATAACATTTACAAACAATAGGACTCTACGAGATTTAGAGCATCAACCCCAACAAGGATTATATACCCGTTGCGTTTGTAACTGTGATTTATAAGATAATGATCTATTTTAACAATTAAAACAAGTGTTTAACCTACGTGAGCATGCAACTTATCTTTGTTATGGATTTTAGTGTCTAATTCAATTTTATAATAACTTATAAAATAGACATGCTTTGCAAACCATAACATACAACAAAGGTATTCAACATTTAATATAACACTTATATTAAATAAAAGAAACCCTAAGCATGCATACTATATACTATAACTATTTATAACATATATCCAATGCATGTAACATGCTTTCTATGATAGGATTTTAAACTTACATGGCATACAATATGCACAAACATGTTTTAATTTAAATCTAACATATATCACATGCATAAATATTTAAATAACATTGATATGGTTCAACTTTGACATCCTAAGCAAGTAATAAAAACCAAGTTATTACAAAATAGGTTCAAAACAACTTCAATAATGATCTGGACCATATGAACCAACCCGAACTACCCGAATCGGACCTCCAAAGCTTCAAAAGATGCTGAACCGGTCCAAGGGTGGCTGAACCAAACCAGATTGGGTGAAAATCGGTCGAACCGGACCTCTCCCTCACAAACCGACTCACGGATGCGCATTGTTCTTAGCTGGGATGAACAACGTTGTGACTCTTCAAAATGCTTGTGGCGTTGCAACGCTCGATGAACAGTGTCGTGACGCTTGCAGGCAGTTGCTCTAATTCCAGATTTGCTGCTCGACCTTACTTGCTTCAAACTTCAAATTACAATCTAATTTTGGACTCTATTGACTCCAAATAAGTTAGAGACTCTAGAGCACATATATAAGCTCATAAAAAATAGCCAATTACAAATTTAACTTGGGAATCAAAGAAAACTCTAAAGCCAAAGTTGATAAAACCACCATATCAGTCCTAAAACATGCAATCACATAAATTCACCCACCAAACTAACATTAATTGCGTACTTAAATCATGCTCTCATGCCTATTGATAGGATAAGGAAGCATGCAATAGAAGCAATCAGAATCAATAAGCACTCTAATTATATTTAATTTGAGTTCTAAAAGCATGCAAAATCATATTTTTATAAGAGAGTTTCAATAAACACATACCTTTGAAGAATTCCTCCAATCCAAGCTGCTTTTCACGTAATTTTAGCTCCAAATCTTCAGTGAACCATCAAGAGATCTTCTCTACTATTCTCAACCTTGAATTTGAATGACGAACTCAAGTTTGAGCTAAATTTGTGAAGGTTTTGGTGTGGGTTTGAAGAACGAGAAAAACAGTTTCTGCAAAAACTAGTATTTAGCAGCCTCCTCTCCTTTAATCTCAAAATTGAAGAGTTTTATCATTCCCTTTCATGCAAGCACTCAAAAAACTAGCTGATGCCACTTCAAATGCATGGAATTAATGGGCAATGTGTGTGAATTGGAAGAGTCCACCTCCTACTAAGAGAAGTTTGGATGTTTCCACTAACAACTTAATTTCTAATTTTAATTAATTCTAAAATTAACTCAAATCTAATTTAATTAATTTTAAATTAATTAAATTCAAAATATCAAAATCCAATTTCTCAAATTGAAATCAAGTTGAAAATTAATTAAACATATTTAATTAATTAAATAAAAAATTTAATATCAAATATTAAATTAATCATACACCTAATTTTAAGTATGAATCCTATTCATATAATTAATATTTAAATCAATTTTTAAATATTATAAACTCTCCAATTTTGTTTAATTTTGATAAATTAAACGTTAATTAATTATATCGAATATAATTATACAAAGCCTAATTTGAATTTGAACTATTCAAATTCGAACTCTAAATTCAATTTGAACACTTCAAATTGAAATCATTTAAAAAACACTCAATTTACTAATCCAAGGTATTCATGTTCTATGAGCTAGTAGAGGGACTTTATGTACCTAGATCATGAGCTCCAATGATTTGAGATTAATGGGCTAAACTCTTTAGACCGAATTAATCAATATTCGTTAACTATCGAGTCACACCACTATAGCTCGATAATTGCACTCTTCTCACTGTAGATATGTTTGTGTCCACTTGATTTAACCATAAATGGTAAGTCAACCCTTCACAGGTTGTTCGTAATAACGGCTGGGTCAAATGTTGTTTTTACCCCCGAAATTACGTCTTGCTCCTTAAGTTCCAATGATCCTCTAATGAACAATTGATTTATGATTCAATCGCTAAACCGAATCACTTTCGAGCCAATGAGAGGGTGGGGCCCCTTGTTCAAGACCTGAATTTAGGACTTAAGAGAACAACCTTCCTTCTATCCTTAAATCGGGTAGGCGTGAAATTCATCTTGCACTCTATGTCCCTAGCTATCTACCCGGTCTTACCCCCAAAATGGGAGGCTTATTGAGCCAACCCTCATCTATACAAATCTAAGGATAATCTCAAATAGACAGGAGTTCATGGTTATCTCAGGATTAAGATTGAGTTACCTAGGTCATCTAAGCGAAATAGTCAGTCTTAAACAGTAAACAACGTTATAAAGTAAGAGTGATTGGTCCAATATTATGCAAACTCATTGCATAGGACATCCTCACTCCTCATGTCAATACATGAACGTCAGGATCACTTCGTTTGTAGCACCTTACAACAAACTGTAACAACTACAAAGTGGGTTGCATCCAATAGTGTTACCAGAATAAGACACTCAATCTTTTTCGTATACTATAGACCGTTGTGACTATTTACTCGAACTTGATCCATCTTTATGTCTCCACATAAAATTTAAGTATTCATGTAATAATTATGGATCTTAGATTATAAGATTTATTTCTAGAACAAATCAAAAGTCAAAAAATCAAAAGTTATTTGATTTATTTCTACCCGCTAAGACAAGAGTCAAACAAATCAAAAGTTAGCATTTCGAATCAAGATTTATTTGTTACTGTATCTATGTCAAGTCAAAAAAAAAAAGGAAAAAAGCAAAGTCAACAATTTATTATCGGGTATGACTTATACTAGTTTCATGCGGTTTGCAGGGTTCAGGTTTCCTACAGAAATTATTTATTTATTTTTATATATAATTTATTTATTGTTTAACAAATTTTTAATTTGATCTCAATCATATAAAATTTTTAGAATTTTCTATATTGAATAAATCATTTCTATCGTATTTTTCTATTCAAATAAAACATTATGAAATTTTCTTATAAAAATAGTAATATTTTATATACAATAATATATACATCATTCCTTAGTTTCTAAAAGTTAAAATATAAAATATTACAACTTAATCGTCCAGTTTTCAACTTAAACATTACAACACATATACGTGGTCTTAAGAAATATGAAAGTTTTAATTGCTAAAACACTTATATCTTAGAAATAATGCATTAAAGTAGGAAAAATTTGAGATGAGTATTAGGGGAAAAAAAAAACTAAATTGGTAAAGCTAGAAATAATGAATAAACACATACAGCATAATAAACTCTAACCTACCATTATTATTGAACAACTTTAATGAAACATTGAAGTTTCCATGTGAAATTTGATTTACAAACTCTTCCTAGTTACTAAGACCGAATTAGTTTCAAGATATGGACTACTTGATTTGGAAAAAGAAGTACGATAGTCCTAGCGAACCTATTTGCAACACCATTATTAGTGATGTGTTTGGAATACATTTTCAAGTGTTTAATTTAAAACATAAGTCATTTTGGAAGAAATTAAAGTGTTTGGTAACCGCTCAAAATAGTTTTCAAATATATTTTAATCCTTTTTATCATAAATATTTAAATAAAACTGAGTCTTTTGAAAATTATATTTTTTTAAGTCAATCCAAACGGACCCTAGATCTAGGGCATTTGGTGATTTTGTGTTCTCTTTTGTTGGAAATCCCTCTTCTTTCACTTAAGAGGGCATGGTGAGGCTAGGACTCCTTGAGTACAACTAGTTGGTCTCTTGTTTACGGGACGTTCTTATGTTTTTGTTCTTTGGTTAAATGAAGTATTGTTTCAAAAAAGAAAAAAAAAATTAAGAGTAAGAGGCAAATGATGAGAAGAGCAACAAATTAAAAACATTTAGGGTGAAAACATGAAATTTTTAACTAGAGACTAAATTGTTACTTTTTAAAAAGTATAAAAAATAAATCGTTGTGTTTGAAAATTAAATGGATGAAATTGTTATGTTTATGAAAGTCGTAATTTTTAATAAAATAAAAATTTTAAAACACATTGGATGAAGAAAAAAGAGAGAGAGAGAGAGAGAGATTACTAGGCAATTAGGCAAAAACTTGAGGGGGATTGATCTTGTAATTTATATCGAATTATTGTGATTTATCAAAATTCCAAACGAGAAAAGGGTGTTTCATCCGTTCCAACTTTGTACTTTAGGTTCCTAATTATATATATTAGTCGATGTATTTCTTTTTATCAAATTTTATATTTATTTTTAATAAATCTTAAATTCAATATTCCCTATAACATCTATCGAAATTAATTGAATAATAATATATTTATTTTCAATGTGAATATATTTTTAAAAATTTTAAAATATTTAATAGAAACTTTTTCCCTTCACAAAAAAAAAAAAAAACATATTTTTAAAGGCAAGATTATATAAAATGTCCTTGAACTTTTTGTTGGGAATAATCTCAATTTTCAAAAATTTAAAAAATACTCTTAAATTTTTAAAAATAATTAAAAAATACTCTTACGGTTAGTTTTGGATGGAATGGGGATTAAATCTCTAACCTCGAGTTTTTTTTCAAATATATATATACTTGATGTCATTTAAGCTATTATCTCTTTGGCTATTATTTTTATACTTGGTTATTAATAGTTTTTGTAGAGATTTTTATTTTTGGAGTTTTGTGGAATTTTATGCTTTGACTTAAAGTTTTTTAAATTTTGTTATGAAAAAATTGGTGTAAGAATAAAAAATGAGAGGAAATAAGAGTATGTATATGAAAAAAATGATATCTTAAACTTGTTCTTTTCGAACTCAATAAAACTTCAAACAAAGTGATCACTATACTAACTATAGGAGCATTTTTAATTTTTTTTTGTGTTTTGTTTTTGTAAGGCTAAGAGTATTGATGCAACTTTTAAAATTTCAAGAATATTTGAAACAAGTATTAACAGATTGTGTTCATATCCTAATAGTAACAATTTCAAAATTTCTGAAAATTAAAAGGTGTTTTTTCTAAAACAAAACACTAATGGGTCGTTTATTTTTTGGAAATGTAAATAATCGAAATATTTAGATGTCCGAACTTATAAATATCTAGAATTACAAATGTTTGACATCCTTTGATATCGTTAGAAATTATAGATGTCATAATTATGTTCAATTTGTAAGAATATCTTTTTAAGATATCTAAGAATACTTGGATAGTCATGTTTATTTTGTAGGATTTATACCCGGGAATGTCATAAATTTATATAATGTTCAAATAATGCAATTAAGACTATTGATTAATTTATAGTGGATATAATTTGAACTTATATAACATATTTGTTTTTATTAATTTGAATTTATTTTTAAATTAATATAATTTTATTATTTTATTAGTTATTTTTCTAAAAAAAAATAACAGGTTAATTTAAGATCTTTTATAAAATAAATGTTAAATTTAAATTTGAATATACTTCTAAATGAATAAAAACAAGTACAATGTAATTGAAGAGAGTGAAATACATAATTGACAATATTTATTTTAATTGTATAATGAAAATAAAGAAGAGTGTTGTTTATATATATTAAAAGAAAAGGTTAAAAAGTAAAATAAGATGCCCTCAACACAGGAATCCAAAAATCCATATTTCAGGAGGGCATCCAGAACTCTCGAGATGCCCTTAATGAAGACATCTTGGGATATCCGAGAATCTCCAGATATCTAAACATTTTATATTATTGCAAAACAAATACAATAATTCGGATACCTACTCCATGAAAAACTTGGATTCATACGAAACAAACAATCCCTAATGGTTTCTATAGAGAACTAACGTCAATGGTATTTTTTGAATTGTTTTAAAAAATCTAAGAGTATTTTGAATTTTTTGAAAACTCAAATATATTTTTAATACAACCTATAAAGTTAATCGATAAATGTGAGCAAAGTAGAATAAAAACAAATTAACTTTTTTCTTTCACATGATGCATTTCCATAATACATGAAATGAAAAAAAAAAAAATGATTGTACAAAGGGCCCATTTATTGGGTTTCAAATGAAAAATGAGTACCAATTTTAAGATCTATGAATTTTGGCCTTCTTTCTATATCATCACTATGTGAAATTACCACCTTAACCTCAAATACACAATTCTTCGTTCTTTGTTTTTGCATTTTTTTTTGTTTCATTCTCTCTCTTTTTTTCCTGGATTTATTCATGTATTTCTTGTTCTATTTTTTTTTTTTTTTTTTACTTTCTTCTTCCGTTTTTTAATGATTATTCAACTACATTTCTTTGCATCGAGCATTGAGTAGCGAACTTAGAACATAGAATATCGAGCATCAAGTGATGTTCTCAGTTATAAGTGTAAGGATGGTTCTCAGGGTCGATTCGGTAAATTCAGAGAGTACTGAAAACCACTTTTCATCCAATTTTAAAAAGGTGTGGGCCCTAAAAAGGACCATCCATACAAAAAACGTGAACAAGACCACGTGGGCACGTCCTCTCCGACTATCGTCTTTAACCTATGTGGTTGCTCCACTTACTTTCTTTCCTCCTTCTACTATTAACGGTTCTCCTCACAAATCTCTCTCAATATCACTTCGTTTCTAATGGCGAGCTCAGCTGTAATTGGTTGGAGGATGGACCAAACCGGCGAGTGACGAGAGGACCTGTGATCGTGCCATATGGGACAAAGAAAATCACTTCCACTGAGTTTATTTATTTATTTTAAGTTATTTGGGTTTTTTGAAATTAGGTTTTAAGGTTAGATAGAATATTTTATTATTTTGAATGTTTTTTTTGTAAATATTTTAGGGTCCTGAGCAAAGATTTTATTTATTTGTTATTTATTAATTTTCTAGTTTGTTTTGGAAAGTTGTCTTCATCATTTTAATGAATTTTATTTTTCTCAATGGTCCAAATGTTTTGGTTTTAATGTATATTTATGAGTAATGACCCTTATTAGAGTACTCAAAAGGTCGGGTCATTACAAAATTGGTGTAAGAATTGGACAAATGAAAGAAAAATAAGAGTATCTATATGAAAAAATGATATCTATATGATTTGTTTTAAAGTTGTTTTTTTTTTTTTGAACTCGAGAGAACTTTAAACAAAGTGATCACTATACTAACTATAGGAACATTTTTAAACTTTATTTTCTTTTTTTGTAAGGCTAAAGTCTAAGAAGCACAGACACAGATACGGATACATGATATGGATACGTTACGATACGACGATACGTTAATTTCTAAAAAACTAAGATACGGATACGTTGAAGATATGTATTATATATATATATATATATAATTTCTAATTAATTGCTATAATACATATTTTAAGTTAGATTAGAATAGATTCAAGAAGAGAGTGAAAACTTGAAAAAAATCCAGTAACGTCGAATGATTGTTGAGTGATTAGAGTAGATGGTAGAAAAGAAGTAGAAGATGAAGATTGAATAATGAAGTTGAGGATGAAGGAGGTGTGAATCATGATTTAAATAGTGAGAGAGAAGGGAAGAATGAAGATTTAATTACGTTTCCGGTTTTTTTTTTTTTTTTTTTTTTTTTTTTTTTACGTTTTATCATTTTTAATTTATTTTGTTTTGGATTGCTCAATTTAAGTGGACTTTTATGTTTGGAAGTAATTTAAAATTGTTGAAATCACTTTTGTCATTTTCAAAATCACTGTGAAACATGTTTAATTCTTCAAAACTAATTTTGATGATATGAAAATTGCATTTAAAAGTGTAAAATTGAAAACTAAATTATTTTGAGTACTTAAAATTGTGTTTTCGAGTGATTTTAAAAATAAAAAAAAATGATTTTTAATGATTTTAAAATCAATCCAAAACATGCACTAAAATAAAATAGGTTGTAGGTTGGGTTTTTAAATGGTTGGGCTTAAATTTGAAATAAAAAATTGACCCTAGTATCCCCTTCATGCATCTGGAAGCATATATGCGTATCTGAAAATTAAAAATAAAAATAAAAAAATCAGATACTTCAAATTACGTATCTGGACGTATCCGTATCGTATCCGTATCTGATACCAATTCTCTGCATAATTAGAAGTATCTGTGCTTCCTAGGCTAAAGTATTAATGCAACTTTCAAAAGTTCAAGAATATTTGAAATGAGTATTAACGGTTTGTGTTCATATCCCGACAGTAACGGTATTTTTGAAATTTTTTTAAGTTAAAAGGTATTTTTTAAAACAAAAAATTAATGGGTCATTTATTTTTTGAAAATGTAAATAATCGAAATATTTAGATGCCTGAAATTATAAATATCTAGAATTACAAATGTTTGACATCCTTAGATAATCGTTTGAAATTATAGATGTCATAATTACGTGAATACTTTTTTAAGAGTTATAGGAATACTTGAATAGCCATGTTTGTTTTGTAGGATTTATACTCGAGAACGTCATAAATTTACATAATGTTCTAATAATGCACTTAAGACTATTGATTAATCTATAGTTAATATAATATGAACTTATATAACATATTTGCTTTTATTAATTTGAATTTATTTTTAAATTAATATAATTTTATTGTTTTATTTATTATTTTTCTCAACAAAATAACATATATTAATTTAAGATCTTTTATAAAATAAATGTTTATTTAAATTTAAATTTGAATATATTTCTAAATGAAGAAAAACAAGTAAATGTAACCGAAGAGTGAAATACATAATTGACAATATTTATTTTAATTATATAATGAAATTAAAGAAGAGTGTTGTTTATATATATTAAAAAAAAGTTAAAAAGTAAAATCGGATGCTCTCAACACAGGAATCCAGAAACCCATATTTCAGTAGGGCATCTAGAACTTTCGAGATACCCTCAATGAAGGCATTTTTGGATATCCGAGAATCTCCAGATGTCTAGACATTTTATATTACTGTAAAAAAAATGCAATAATTCGGATACCACTCCATGGAAAACTTGGATTCATACGAAATAAACAATCCCTAACGGTTTCTATAGAGGATTGACATCAATGATATTTTTTGAACTGTTTTAAAAAAATCTAAGAGTAATTTTAATACAACCTATAAAGTTAATCGATAAATGTCAGTAAAGTAGAATAAAAACAAATTAATTTTTTTCTTCCGCATGATGCATTTCCATAATACAAGAAATGAAAAAAAAAAAAAAAAAAAAGGAATGAATAATTATACAAAGGGTCCATTTACCCAAATGAAAAATGAGTACCATTTTTAAGATCAACAAATTTTGGCTGTCATCACTATGTGAAATTACCACTTTAACCTAAATACACAATTCTTCTCTTTTCTTTGTTTTTGCATTTTTTTGGTTTCATTCTCTCTTTTTTTTTTCCCTACATTTTTTCATGTATTTCTCCTTCTATTTTTTCCTGCTTTCTTCTTCCGCTTTTTTAATGATTCTTCGACATTTTTTTTTCTACATTTCTTTGCATCGAACATGGAACATAAAATATAAAACATAGACGGTAGAACATAGAACATCGAGTATTATACATCAGAAATCAACACTTATTCTCAATTATAAGTACAAGGATGGTTCTTAAGGTCGATTCGATAAATTCAGAGTACTGAAAAACCACTTTTCATCCAATTTAAAAAAGATATGGGTCCTAAAAAGGACCATCCATACAAAAAACGTGAACAAGACCACGTGGGCACGTCCTCTCCAACTATCGTCTTCAATCCCTACGGTTGCTCCAGTCACTTTCTTTCCTCCTTCTACCGTTAACTATTCTCACCAATCTCTCTCAGTATCACTTCACTTCCAATGGCGAGCTCAGCTGTAATTGGTTGGAGGATTCTGTTCCTTCTATTGGCCTCAACAATGGTTGCAACTCTTGTTTACACAATCGCCACTCAGGGCTCTCCTTTCCGCACATAACATCTCTCACGGTACTCTCTCTTCTCCACTACGCATTTTTCACTTTTTTTCTTATCATTCTGAATCCTTCTTCGTTGTTCTGTTGAAGTAATTTAGTGGTCAATTGTTCAATTAGTTCTCGTAGTTTCAATATATCTTATATTTAGTCTCTTAGTCTACTTTTCAAAAAACAAGTTGGTCTATAGTCTTTTCCTTGATTGAATGAAAAGGGAGACTAATGTTGAATAGATACAAAACTCTATAAACGATGAAAAGTAAATGCAATACAATTTCAATAATCAAAGCATAATCATAAAAGATGCAACAGAAAATGCATAGTTATAAAGAGAACAAATGTTGAAATAAAAAGGGGAGAGGAAGGCTGGCCAATTAAAACCGATCTCCTGTGAAGAGTATCCAGAAAACGTTGAGTAAGAGAGCAAAAAAGAGAAGCGTTGAAACGAGCTGTGGCAAAGATATCTGAAAAGGTTATAAGTTTAAAAACGAATTCACATTGTCTTTTCAATTTCATATAAAGTTAGAGGGAGCATAGCAATATGAGCATAATCCAGTTCACTGGTAATGACATTTTCATAAAAGTGTTTATATATATATATAGATGAGGTTCAAATTTTCCTTCATCACTTGTGAAGTGAAGAAAGGGACCAAGTCGAAATATTCAAAAAGTATAAAGCTAAACTTGTGTCTCGAGCAATCCTTCTTCTTCTAACCTAGGAATTATATTGAAGGTTAATTTTATTTTCCACAATAAATCATGTAATAACAAGCTAGAAGGAGGATTTAATTCCTCCTGAAAGATCAAAAGCATCACTCTTCATAGGATAATTATGTAATCACAAGTCACAACAGACTACCGATGAGAGAGCATCATTTGGATAAACAATTTTAGGTGTTACAATAAAGTGCTCTATCAACATGCAACGAGCGTCATGCAACGAGCGTAAGGGAGATGAAAATGCTTAGGGATTATTGCAAATTTCTCAACACACATTGTTAGGTTGCATTTGAATATTGACAGGACACTCTTTGATTGGATAAGGAATATTAGCTATTAGAAGAAATGTTCTATCCATAATGTAGACAATGACTCTAAGGGAAAAATATCACTAAGATAGTAACCATCCGATTCGAGAGTGCTGTCTTTTCTCCCTTATCCTGAAGCTTCTTCAGACAATTCCCAAAATCTGCTCTCCTTCCCCCTGTGCTTATTTCTTTTCATAATTTATCAGACATGGATTTCTTATAAGGAAGCAAACTGGATTGCTTCAACAATTTGGATCATTTTTCTTGTATGTTTAGGCAGGTAATTACTTCGTATCCTTGTCAACCTCATGTTTATCTGATATCTTGCAATACCCTTTTCAACTTTATTCCAAGAAACTAATTGCCATTCAGAATTTCTTTCTATGTTCATTATGCATTTATCTATTTTATTATGCATACAGAAATCGAGAATCTGTATAAGGTGGAAATTTGAAAATAATACTAAGTATATATTGGTGATCCACGTTTTCTATGCTTGAATAACTTTGATGAATCCTCAAAGTTTTTGGGGGAATTTTGATTTCCAAACTCTAAGACTGAATTTGTTTTGATATACGGGCTAATTTATTTCAATAAGTAACGTTGTTTTTTTATTGGTAGTACTTACAGGCTGAATCTTTTGATTTTTACCACTTTTCTTGTTAGGTCTAATTAACTCTTCTTCCCCTATCATTTTGCACAGCATTACTACACGCGCCTACGTTCTTTGGCAGTTGTGGCAATTATCATCTCAGGAATCCTTCGAAGATATCATGTACATGTTCTGATCAAGAATCCAAACAAGTATGTATGCAGTAAAGCTAGTACACACTGTATTGTGATTCTTGGGGGATGGTTGGTTCCATGAGAAAGTGTAAGAACTCTGTCTAAATCATGACAATATCGATCCAAACGATTTCAAAAGATAACAACACAAACCAGCCAACCAGCCATTTTGAGGGCCTCTCCTCCTAAGAACTACTGTTCTATTTCAAAATACAATGCATGAAAATAAACATTTCAGAGAACGGACTAGCACAAACTAGCAAAACGTACAACAAACTACCTGTCACATCCCACCCCAGATTACCCTCTAAACCTGGGTAGAATGGTGATTGTAGCAGTTACCAACCCTTTTGCTGGCACTTACCGCCTAACTATCCTGTTAACCTTTACTAAAACCCTGAATACATACATATCATCAATATACCAACATATTAACTCGGAACTTAACACATTTACATTACAGGGTTTCGCAATATTGTTCATACATGAATATTACAACTTAATGAGCCCCATCTAGTATACTAGTCACTAGACAAACACATGTGTACTAACTAACATAGGTCTTTAATTACGCTTCCTTCAACCTGTTTGCTTGAGTGGCAGAGCAGCAACAGAATAGTCTTTTGGGAACTAACCGCTACCTGAAAGAAAACATTTGAAAACGTGAGCTAGAAGTCCAGTGAGTGACTTAATAAAAATATAAATCTCATGCTCAAAACCAGAAGCTTGAAACCATAATACTGAAACTAAAGTATACAAAGCAAACGTGTACATAAAACCTTTAAACCACCATTAAACATCATTATTCCTTAGTTGAGATTGAGCATACATCGCTCTAGCTCCCAACGTCTATTACCGGCCAAAAGACCCATATTTCAGCCTCCCTTTGCTGGTATATAGCCTAGGAGACCCATGTTTCGGCCTCTCATTCGGAACTACCTACGGCACATGGAGTTTTCTATGTACCGTCAACACCTTAGGTATATTTATTCAAATACTTTCCTTACCTTCAGTATCCGGCTCACTTAAGCTATCAAGTTCTCGAATATAGCATAGAAAACTCTTTAGGATACCTTCCCTACCTTCAGTATCCCTTTTCATTATGTTTAGAAACACCAACGCAAGTACTTTGACAATCTTAGGTACATCAAGCTTCATTCAACCTTAGCTTTAACCCTAACGCATGCTTTATACTTTGTAAAATAAGTTGACTTAAATCATGTTGATCTAGCTTGTGAAAACTATTAGAATGCGTTAGATATGGAAAACATACTTGGAAAATTCATACATTAGTAACATCATGCGTTGATAAACATTCATAAGCATTAGCAATTCCAAACTATCCTTCTAGCCTAGGAGAAGATATGACTGGCCTATCCTTAGTTGAGAGTGAACTATTAGATCTAACCCTCAATGTCAACCTTGGTCAGGGAGAACCCTTTTGCTCAATCTCTCGACGTCGTATTACCTACGTGTACGTGGTTAACTGAGTACTGTCATACCTTAGGTACTTGACTAGGATACCTTCTCATTGTCCTTCAGTATCCTTAGGATACCTTCTCATTGTCCTTCAGTATCCGTCATATAACTAGTCATAAACGTTTAGTTGAAAGGATACCTTCTCATTGTCCTTCAGTATCGTCATAAACATTTAGTTGAAAGGATACCTTCTCATTATCCTTCAGTATCCGTCATAAACATTTAGTTGAACACTAAGGCTTAGTGCTCAAATCATCATACTAGTTTATCCAGCATACTGGTTCATCATAAAAATGGAGTGAGTTAAACATACTGATAGTATTTGAACAAGATAACATATCTAAATCATGTCAATTCCATGAAACACATGTTTCACTTAACATGAGAAACAGTTTCACAAATATGTTACTTGGCAATCCATTTAAACACTTAGCATGGGAAATATCTTCAAGAAATCATAGTTTCTAAATCATTAAAACAGTAAGTCATCACATAGTCACTCATAGTTCGTTGGCCTCTTAACGGGTTATACGCCTCTCCTAGCTCTTCTTGGCCTGAAAGGACATAATTCCCGGTTAAACTACTCAGAATTCTTAGCAAAATACCTCAAATAGTTTATTTACTAAAGGAACTTTCATCAACAAAGATAGCTTTACTAGCGAGATCCTCCTCATGAGCGAGATCAGCGAGATCCTCATGAGCGAGATCAAGCTTTTCCGGGTAAACTGCTATCCTAGCGATACTAACCTTACCAGCGAGATTCAGCCCAATTTCTAGCGAGATTCCCTTCTAGAGCGAGATCCTCATCACAAAATTAGCCAGATTTCCTTCATTAACGAGATCCTCAGCACAAAATTAGCAAGATTTCCTTCATTAGCGAGATCCTCTTTCTCCATATGAGTTGATTGCTTGTTCTTCCCAAGCAGCTGTCTGCTTATGCACAACTTCTCTGTTATAATTTCAAAAATTCATAACTCAAAATCCAACCCTCTTTTGAAGAAAATTCCTTCTACAAACATGTTTAGAATTGAGTTAGCAACATTAATTTAAAATGTCAGCTCAAAATTTTTCGCCGTTTAATTTGGAGATTCAAAACTTCATCCTTGGCCCTAATTTAAGCAGTTGCCTACTTGTTCAACAATTTCCAGTTCAAACTTCAAAATTATATAACTCGATTTTCAGGCCCTATCTTAAAAATTTTCATTCTATAAGGTTATTTATAACTGAGTTAACAATATTTCCTCAAATTTTTAGCTCAAAACGCTTCGTAATTCGTCCTGGAGCTTCAATTCTTCACTGATGGCCTAGATTCACCCGAGAAATGAACCCTTCGAGTTTATTTTTCCCCTCCAGCCTTATTCCAACGAGTTTTCCTTCCACCAGCCAGCCACAGAAAATAGACACAAAGAGCTTTCGAATGCCACTGGAATTGCACAAATAGCCTAAGTAGTTTGTCCAAATCGATCCAATGAACTCAACCTTCTTGCTTATATTACCGCCCAAAATCCAGTATGAACCATCCTTATGCCACCTGGCCCACTATTGGTGATGAAGGGCTAGGATTTAGCAAATTTCCTTTTGCTAGCTTCACTCACAATATTACTTCAGCACCATACCTTATTAGATGGCATGGTCTCATTCATATGCTTATTATGCATTCCATCATCAAGTATGACCTTCCTTAGCCTAGCTGAGTTTTGTCCTACTTTTACACTTAGTTACCCAAGAGCCTATTTCTTCTTGCTTACATCAGACATGGCTTCATTTAACTCATTAGAAGACATCACATTACTTACTTTTGTTTGAAGTAATTAGGTTCGGATTTTACACTATCCATGGCCGACTAGTGGCTTGTCCATTGGCTAATCCCCTTACTACCCCTTCTAACATAGATACTCACAATGGAGGCCTAAGCTTCCATCATATTTGGATCTTTTAAACTATTCTTCCTGACCTGGCTATGCTACTGCACAGTTATAAAGTACATTTTTTTTCCTTTTATCACGGTGTTAAGAAATTAAATGAAATAATTAATAAAATAAAATTATATTTTGTATTCATTCAATTAATAGATATATTCAGCATCTCTTTTGATTATAGCTTATGTGGGGCTCTACTTGTTATTATCATAACTCTCTGCCTTGCCCATAGTACACTGTCCTGGTTTCTTTTTTACATCTATGTTCCATTTGGCTTGTAGTCCCCTGGTTTAATGTCTAGGACTTAGGCCAGACTTCTTAATCGAGCAATCAGTAAGCATTTAAATCAATCTTTTTGTCTCTCGCTTAGCTTTGTTGTCCTCACTCACAGTCCAAGAAAGGTAGCCCTTTCGCTGGCTGATGGGAGTATGCTCAACGGTCTCGACCTATCATGGGAAGTGTTAGTTTCTTATAAAAAAAAAAATGAATAATGAATTTTGGATTCTCTTCCGAAGTAGTTTAAGGCTTAGTTTGAGATTGTTGTAGGTTTTAAATGTTGTTTGCTTTTTGGGAATGTAGATAACTGAAATTTTAGATGCCTAAAATTATAGATATTAGGAATTATAGATGTCCGACATCTTTATATTTCTATGTTTGTTTTGTAGGAATATTTTTTTTGCAGATACGTGAAATATTTTGATAACTTTGTTTGTTTCGTAGGATTCCTATTCAGAAATGTCTTAAATTTACATAATGTTTCAAGAATGCCCTTACAAGTATTTATTAATTTATAATTAATTTGATATAATTTGAACTTATATAATATATTTGTTTTTATGAATTTGAATTTATTTTAAAATTAATACAATTTATATTGTTTTTATATATTACTTTTCTCAACAAAATAATATATCATAATTTAAGATATTTTATAAAATAAATATTCATTTAAATTTAAATTTAAATATATTGCTAAAAAATAATAAGAATTATGATATAATTAAAAATATAAGATATGTATGGTTGACAGTACTTATTTTAATTATATAATACAAATGAAGATTAGATTAGTGTTTGGTAAATTTTAATTTTAGATTAGAAAAATTAGTTATGGTCTTTGGTAAATTAATACTAAATTGGTGTAATTTAGTTATATGAACCTAAGTAGCGTATTTATTTCAATTATTTTCATATTGATAATTAATTTATAATTTATTATAATATTTTTATTTAAAATTTTATATTATTTGAATTTCAACTAATTTTATTTAATCTAAATTATTTGATAAAGGTACAAGAAAAATAATTGTTATAAAAAAATTGAATCAATTATAATTTGAAAGTAAACGTGACAAAATATATTAATAGAGAAGGATATTATTATAATATATTTATTCAAACAGCAAAAGACAACAAATTTTTAGGAAAGTTAAATCTAAAAGTTGGTATTTATGAGCTTTTACACGTTACTTAAGATTTAAAAGTGATTCTAACATATTAATAAATAATTGGTTTTACCAAACAAAAGTAGGTGCTTTAGATTCTCCCACAATCACTTTTTATGATTGCCAACATAATCTCAAACGGAGCCTAAAGATTCATAAAATAAGAATGTACGAACAATCTTTTTTTAATGGCCTTAGGATTCTCTTTAGAAATATATGAACCTAAAGTTCTATGGACATGTGAAATTAAGGTCATGAGATGAGAACTGTGGCTTGTAAGAAGCTATGTAATCTCAACAAGGAACGTGATGGAGAAGTTGTTGAGTTAGCTGAATTTAATTTTTCTGCGTGGAGCCCTTTATTTAAGCAATTCTAGTATTACGTAAGGTTGACATAATTTTCCGTGTAGTCGGGTCCCCGCCCCGATCGGGGATGGGGTCAAATTGGGGAATTTTTTCGGGACCTGTTTGGGGCCGGGGCGGGGACAGTATCCCGCTCCGACCACGACCTCGATTTTATATAGTTATATTTTTAATATTTTATAAATATATATTTATAATATATAAAATAACTTATTTATATGTATGTTTATAATGTATACCATGGACTTATGTTGTAAGCCCAATATTGAATATATAAATTCTAAATTTAAGCCCAAAGGTCAAGTCCAAACTTAAAAAATTAAAAGAAAAAAATGGGAAATCCCTGTAGGGATCTAATAGGGGATTTCCCGCGGGAATTAGTAGGGGAATCCGTACGGAGAAACGGGGAATAGGGCCCCGCGAGGACCCGTTTCCCCGACGGGGAATCCCCGCCCCTGTCCCCGTCTTCAAATGGCAGGGACAGGGGCAGGGATGGGGGAATTTCCCCACGAGGTCGAGGATGGGAGACTCTCCCTGACCCGCCCTGGCCCCGTTGCCAACCCTAGTATTATGCTCTGTTTGTAATAAATCCTAGGTTGGAGGCTTCTTGTAGAAAAAGTTCTGAGTTGTTTCTCCTAAGTTGAAAAGAGGGGTGAGAAAAGGTAGTAAAAGGAATGAATATTGAACTTTGGGTTGTAGTTTTTTATTTTTTACTAGAGAAAAAAATATTACATTTTTTTTTTTTGTATGAATGAAATATTTTGCTAACTCAGATTGGGCAAGACACCAATTACCATCCCAAAATTCAGTAGTTTGATCCCTCGTGCTGCGATAAAGAAAAAAAATAAATATTTTTCTCCTTTCCAAGAAAGAGAGACATAAACTACCAAGTCAGTGTCAATTTAATAACTTATAGTAATTCTTTACGGGAGTAATGGACAGCTTAACTCTGGCCAGATCAAAAAAACATTATTGAGGCTTCAGTAGAAGGATAAATGTGATTTTAGTATCTGTCCAATGACTTGTTTTATGCGATGGTATGGTTAATCTTCAGAGTATGAGAAACTTTGAAATAAAAGGTGTAAAAAGGTGTAAAAATTTTTGTGCCCCTCTTTTGTACATGCCGTGTATATATTGGGATACTGAGGTGCAAGAGGTGCAAAATAAATCAGACGTTTGAGAACAAGTCTTATTCTGTAGTGGAGATTGGCTCAGTGGAGTTGTTTTCATACTTGTTAAATAGTTTATCTAGCATGAATACCACTTCTATAATTGAAAAACTAGACTCATGATACAATAACAACAATATTTCCTTGGTACACAATCCCTCCTGAATTTAATTTGGCTTTGAATAAACTATTACATTTTTTTTCTTGTTGATGACAGAATATCCTTGTTGGCTGATATTATGCTGTATTCGTTTTCATTTAGAGGTTAGCAAGCTTATAACCCATTTGCAGCTGGATGGTGGCAATACTGATTGATTTCTATATAAATGCCACAGTTTTGTCGGTAAGTCATAAATTCCTTATCATTTTACATTTGTTGCTTTTGGATAGCTTATGGTTAAACTGAAACACCATCTTCTTGTTAGAAGGCGCAGACTCAATGATGTTTCATTTTGGAACTTTTGAAATTAAGCCTAACATTCAGAAGAAATTTACATCTTTACTTAATATTGGCAATTTGGCATAGCTTCTTGTTCTTGATAGTTGTTGTTTTGCATGAGTTCTTTAGTCATTATTTGTCTTTCCATACAAAACCAGATCTGGATGTTCTATAAGGAAGAATCGTGGCTTACTGCAATTTTTTGGATAGTTCTATTGCTAAGTTTTGGGAGGTAATCCGTCATTTTTGTTGCTAAAGTCGCATATCTTTATTTCGTTTGAACCCGTCATCGCCAAGGGAACAATGATAATACTTTTTTTTCCTACTGATGATCATTTATAAGTTCATTTTCCAGCCTACTTCTCATAAAGCAAGTTCAAATGAAAATTCTCTTATGTTTGCATATGTACTTGCACCTTCAAATTCTCTTTCTTTTTTCCCCTGATAAGAAACGAAATATATATGGGAAAAAAAAGGAAAAAAAAGAAGAAGAAGATACAGCCTAGGGGCTGGGGAAGAGGGTGTCCCCTCCCACAAAAAAAAAAAAAAAAAAAAAAAAAAAAAAAAAAAAAAAAAAAAAAAAAAAAAAACTAGAAAAACGATTTCCATTTGATAAGTGTTAAAAATAAAAGAGTAGGGAAGAGAATAACAATACAGTTACGTGGAAATCCTAGTACAGGGAGAAAAACAACGATAGACACTGATTTTTATTATTGATTCTAATACACAAAGTACAAGAGAATAGGTCAAATAAATAGACTAGTGGGAAGCCCTAGGGTACACACAATTACTAAAATGGCCCTAGGGTTACAAGCTGCTTTTTTGACACTCCCCCTCAAGTTGGGGCGTAAATATCAATAAGACCCAACTTGCTGACACAGTAATCAAAGTTTTGTCTCAGTAATCCTTTTGTGAGCACATATGCAATTTGCTGATTTGAGGGAACATAAGGAATGCATATACTTTCGTTGTCAAGTCTTTCCTTGATGAAGTGTCGATCGATCTCAACGTGTTTTGTTCTATCACGTTGAACAGGATTATTTGCAATACTTATTGTTGCCTTATTGTCACAAAACAGTTTCATTGGGAGCTCATTATCTTGATGAAGATCTGACAAATCTTTCATCAACTAGATTTCTTCACATATCCCTAAACTCATGGCCCGATATTCAGCTTCTTCATTACTTCTGGCCACAACTCCCTATTTCTTGCTCCTCCAGGTCACAAGATTACCCCAAACAAATGTGCAATACCTTGATGTTGATTTTCTATCAACAACAGACCCTGCCCAATCAGAATCAGGGTAGGCTTCAATACAACATGTATCAGACTTCTTGAACATTAACCCCTTACCTGGTGTACCTTTTAGATATCGAAGGATGCGTGCAACTGCTATCATGTGTTCTTCACAAGGAGCCTGCATAAACTAACTGACGACAGTCACTGTATATGAAATATCAGGTCTCGTATGAGATAAGTATATCAATTTCCCAACTAACCGCTGATACCTTTCTTTATTGACCGGATTACTAGTATTGTTGAGCTTTGAATTATATTCAACTGGGGTGTCAACAGGTTTACACCCAGTCATTCCTGTTTCCATTAGAAGATCAATCGTGTATTTCCGTTGAGACACTATTCCGTCCCTAGACTGGACTACTTCCATTTTGAGGAAGTATCTTAACTTCCCAAGGTCTTTAATTTCAAACTCTTTGGCCATCTTTGCCTTGAGTTTCACAATTTCAACATCATCATCACCGGAGAGCACAATATCGTCAACGTACATAATGAGAACTGCTATTGTCAACCCCGTACTCTATTTTCCTACAAAAGTAAGTAACAAGCGTGTTAAGTAAAATTGAGAAAGAAGATAAAGAAAGTAGGAAGATGGAGGAAGAAAATCCTAAGTATTAGAAATACTTAGATGTGTGAGTTTAGATAATATAACAAGTGGAAATTTGGCTAAGTATGGAAGCACAGTGTAGATATGCGTTGATGGAGAAGAGTGAACACATGAGGTTGCGTGAGTAGCAATCAAGGCTTGTAGAGGCTAAGTGTTGAAGGCAAGGATAAGTTATGCGTTGGTACCAAGGGTGAACGCATGAGTGAAAGTTATGATGCGTTGGTAAGCAGCCGAAGGCATGTGGTGCAAGGGCATGCGATGAGGCGAGGGTATGCATTGACGCGGTGCGAGGCATGCGTCGAGGGATGACATGCGGCAAGGGATGCAAGCAGCGTTGGACGCGGCAGTGCTATGCGATGATATGTCGTGATGGACGCGGCAGTGCTACACTATGCGTTGGTGCTATGTGTCACAATCGCTCTTTCGGAAGCTTCTCTTAGCGATTGTGCGGCACTTGTTCCCGCTCACGAACAAGCCAGCCAACTCGAATACGGACTGCCGATGGCACACCGAGTGCCTCTTGCAACCTCCAATCCCGTTTTAGGGAAAATGGTTTTAGAAAACGGGTTTAGAGAAAAGGTTTTCGTAAGAAGATTTGAGAGTGTGTATAAAGAAAGAAAGATTGTAGTAGACTAGAAAGCAATAAGCAACAACAACGGCTTTATAGAGTACTACTCCGGGTATGGGGAAATGATGGTTAGTCTTATCCCCATATAGTGCATTCTGAACAAAAAGCCAACTGGCACCCTTGCATATGCAAAAGGGCGAGCGGTCACTTACAATGAAAATGTAAAGAAAGCAAGCTAACTAAACTAATACAATACAGGATATGAAAGTAAGCTAGAAGGGGGTTGGATTGGGCATGCGGCCATAGGCAACAGGCCCTGGACAAGCATGACCGTTACATTCTCCCCCCTTAATTGGTTGACGTCCCCGTCAACCGACCTTGTTCAAAATCTGCGATGGCTGGAGCTGCACTCTTCAAGTCTTCGGCCCGCTCCCAACTAATCTCTTCGTCGGGGAGATCCTTCCATTTCACTAAGAACTCTGTCAGTTCTCGTTTGGGTCTTCCAATACGGCGCGTACGTTTATCCAGGATTTGTGCAACTTCTTTCTCAGCAGAACTCTTCATTGTGACCGGTGGGTGCCTTAGCATGTTTCGCTGTTCATCCTCGGGATCGGGATGATAGGGCTTCAGGATACTCACATGGATGACAGGATGAATCTTCATCCATGAGGGTAACTGAACCCTATATGAGGTTCTCCCGACCTTCTCAATTACCTCCACTGGACCTTCATATTTCCTTACTAGCCGTTGGTCTCTCTGGCCTCGGAAACGAAACTGTTCCGGTCGTAGCTTGATCAGGACCTTGTCCCCAGCTTGAAACTCAAGGACCCTCCGCTTCTTATCAGCCCACTTCTTCATCCTCTTCGATGCTCTTTCTAGGTAGGCGCGAGCAATCTCAGAGGTTTTGCTCCACTCTTTAGTGAAGTTATGTGCCTGAGGACTTTTGCCTGCATAAGGGTGGTCCACCAAGTGTGGCATGAGTGGCTGTCTGCCGCACACCACTTCGAAGGGCGTTTTTCCAGTCGCAGAACTCTGTTGGCTATTGAAGCTGAACTGAGCCACATCTAACAACTGGACCCAGTTCTTCTGTCTAGCGTCGATAAAGTGACGCAGATATTCCTCGAGCATACTGTTGAAGCGTTCCGTCTGACCGTCAGTTTGGGGATGATAGCTAGAAGAGATATTCAGTGATGATCCCAATATTCTGAACAATTCTGTCCAGAATGTCCCAGTGAATCTTCCGTCCCGGTCGCTAACAATGCTCATGGGGACACCCCATAATTTCACAATGTGTTTGAAGAACAGCTGAGCAGTCATCACGGCTGTGCACATTTTCGGCGTTGGAACGAACGTGGCATATTTCGAGAACCGGTCGATGATAACAAGGATCGATTCAAACTCTCCCACCTTGGGCAAATGGGTGATGAAGTCGAGAGACACACTCTCCCACGGTCTAGAGGGCACAGGTAGGGGTTCCAGCAGACCCGCTAATTTCGCCCTTTCAACCTTATCTTGTTGGCAGACAAGGCAAGTCTTGGTAAATTGCATGACATCGTCTCGAAGACTTGGCCAATAGTAGCCTTGCTTCAGAAGGGCATAAGTCCTCTGCCAACCATTATGTCCTGCCCACGGTGTGTCGTGACACTCCTTCATCAGCGACCTTCGTAACTCTCCGGATCTGGGGATGTAGAGGCGATTGCCTTTGGTGTATAGTAGATCATCTTCCACCCAGAACTGGCGTGTCTTCCCTTCTCTGGCCAACTGTAAGATGGCCTGTGCCGCTGTGTCATTTGTCAAGTGAGTTTTGACAGTTTCTCGTACTGTTGCACTCAACGTACTTGCTTGTAGGCGGGCGAACATGCACAGGGCCGCATGTTCGCTCTTTCGGCTAAGAGCATCAGCCGCTTGGTTGCTTTTCCCCGATCTATGTTCGAACTGGAAGTCGAACTCCGCTAGACATTCCTGCCACCGTGCCTGTTTCGACGACAACTTTGGTTGGTTGAAGAAGTGACAAATGGAGTTGTTGTCGGTCTTGACCACGAACTTGGCCCCCAAGAGATACTGTCTCCAGGCCCTCAAGCAGTGAACTACTGCTAACATCTCTTTTTCGGAGGCGGCATACCTCCGTTCGGCATCATTTAATTTTCTACTCTCATACGCGATGGGGTGTCCGTCTTGGAGGAGAACACCGCCCAACGCGAAGTCAGAAGCATCAGTCTCTACTTCAAATGGCTTGGTCACGTCGGCAATTCCGAGGACCGGCCCCTCAATCATCACTTTCTTCAGGCCCTCAAAGGCGGCCTGACATTCGGGAGTCCAGCTCCATTGGCTATCCTTCTTCAACAGTTCGATTAATGGCCCTGTTCTTCTCGAGAATCCTTCTACGAACCGCCTATAGTAGTTGGCTAGTCCGAGGAAGGATCGTAATTCGGTCACGGATGATGGTACCCTCCAGTCTCTAATTGCAGCCACCTTGCGCTCTTCCATACCAATCCGACCACACTCAATCACGTGGCCGAGGAAATTTATGCGCTCTTGGGCAAAGGAGCACTTCTCTCTCTTTACATACAACTGATTTCTCCTCAACTTTTCAAAGACTAGTTGGAGGTGATGTCGATGGTCCTCCAGCGAGGCACTATAGACCACAATGTCATCAAGATACACTACGACGAATTTGTCGAGGTATTCGTGAAACACTTGGTTCATTAGGGTACAGAACGTTGCTGGAGCATTAGTGAGGCCAAAGGGCATCACGAGGAATTCGAAGGCTCCGTATCTCGTGACACAGGTCGTCTTAGGTTCGTCTCCTTCAGCAATTCGAACCTGATAATATCCAGACCGTAGGTCCAGCTTCGAGAAATACTTAGCACCGTGAAGCTGATCAAATAAGTCAGTGATGATAGGAAGGGGATATTTGTTGCGGACTGTGAGCTTATTCAAGGCCCGATAGTCGATGCACAACCGTAGGCTACCATCCTTCTTCTTCTGGAACAGTACTGGGGCTCCATAAGGAGCCTTCGCCGGTCTAATAAATCCTGCCTCTAACAACTCGTCTAACTGTTTCCGAAGCTCAGCTAATTCTGGCGGGGCCATCCGATATGCATTCTTGGCAGGCGGCTTTGCCCCTGGCAACAACTCAATCTCATGGTCAATCCCTCTTCGTGGGGGTAAGGACTTGGGCAAGCTTTTCGGCATGACGTCCCGATACTTTTCCAAGACAAATAGAACGTCTTGGGGGATCTCCTCTTCAGTGGACTCAACTGACTCTATCGGGATGGCCATGAACGTGGGTTCGTCGTGGGCCAGGCCCCTCTTCAATTGGAGGGCTGAGATCATTCTCACCCCATTTGGCTGCTTGATACTGGCTTGGACTACGGTTGGTGAAGATCCGGTAATGACCAAGCATTTGGCGAGGGGCATTGGTATGACTTTATGTTCAAGCAGAAATTCCATCCCCAGTACCACGTCGAAATCATCCATCTTGACAATTACGAAGTCAACGAAGCCCTTCCAGTCTCCTAACTTCACCGAAGTTCTCTTCGCTATCCCCGTAATTGGTAGGGCTGCGGAATTCACAGCTTTCATCTTCCCTGCATCTCTTTCCCAATTCAAGTTCAGGCGGCGAGCTTCCGTTTCAGCCATGAAGTTATGGGTAGCTCCAGAGTCAACCATAGTGGTTTTGGCCGATCTTTGGTTGACCCAAGCGTCTACATACATGAGACCTTTCTCTAGTGGCTCCGTCGCCTTTCCCATATTCTTCTGGAGTGCAGATAGGAATTTCAATGCCCCCATCCTGGGATTCTCAATTTCAGCCGCTGGCTCGGTTACCGTCTCCTCCAGTTCAGCCTGGTCTTCGGAGGTAGAGGCTAATGTGGCTTGAAAAGCATTGAACGCAGTTCGATTTGGACATTCGCCCGCCCTGTGTGGCCCTCTACATATGAAACAAGACAGGGGCCGATTGTAATTGTTATGCTGTTGTGGCGGCCCCCGCCAGTTGTTTCCTGATCTCGATTGGGACGATTTACGGTCCCCCCCTGTGTTCTTGTCTCCTCCCCCAGGTCTGGGAGGACTGGAACGGCTATTTTTGTTTCCCCCATTGGAGGAAGTTGATTGCTTCCTCACATCTTGTGAGTCAGTGCTAAGGTCGTATAGTCGTTCAGCTGCCGCGTAGGCAGAGGGGAGATCCTGTACTCTCTGTTCGTATAGTTTTGATTTCGCCCACGGTTTCAGCCCTTCCACAAAGCAAAAGACCTTGTCCTTTTCAGACATATCTCGTATGTCCAACATGAGTCCTGCAAACTGTTTTACATAGTCCCTGATGTTACCTGTTTGCTTTAGCTCTCGGAGTTTTCGTCGAGCCAAGATTTCGACGTTTTCAGGGAAGAACTGCGAACGAAGTTCTTGTTTCAATCTATCCCAAGTATCAATAGTGCAGCGTCCTTCCTGTATGTCTGTAAACCGTGATCTCCACCACAGTTTCGCATCTTCAACTAGATGCATCGTTGCTATTGTGACTTTCGACTCTTCAGTCACTGTGTTCGTCGCCTTGAAGTATTGCTCAAGGTCGAAGATAAAATTTTCCAGGGCTTTCGCTTCTCGCACCCCACAGAAGGGTTTCGGTTCTGGGATTTTTATTCGGCTCACTGCCATTGCTCCCCCAGGTGGGGCTTGGTTCCCTACCGCTCGGATGGTGAGATTCACCCTAGCACTCACATCCGCTATCTCGGCTCTGACGACATCCAGGGCCGATCGAAAGTCTTCAGATAAATCGGTTACCATCTGAAGTATTGCTTTTTGGGAGCTGTCCAGCTCTTCGACACGCTCCTCTATGTGGGCAACAGAGCCCGAGGAGCTATCGCCTCGTTCAAAGCTGTCGGACCGTACTGTTTTGGCCTCGAGGGTCTCTACCCTCATCATCAATTCTTTGACGGGTAATCCGTCTAGGCAGCCTACCATCGCATCAATTCCATCGGCTTTCTCGGCAACTTCTTGTAGCTGAGTCTCAAGGAAACGAACATTATCTGGGACCTCTCTCAGGTAGAGCATTTGTTCTTCCATCTCTACCAATCTGTCCACATGGGACTTGTTCAGGTTCTTCGTCGCCGACATGATCACTGATCTTCCCTCTATAAGCCAACCTGGCTCTGATACCAACTGTCACAATCGCTCTTTCGGAAGCTTCTCTTAGCGATTGTGCGGCACTTGTTCCCGCTCACGAACAAGCCAGCCAACTCGAATACGGACTGCCGATGGCACACCGAGTGCCTCTTGCAACCTCCAATCCCGTTTTAGGGAAAATGGTTTTAGAAAACGGGTTTAGAGAAAAGGTTTTCGTAAGAAGATTTGAGAGTGTGTATAAAGAAAGAAAGATTGTAGTAGACTAGAAAGCAATAAGCAACAACAACGGCTTTATAGAGTACTACTCCGGGTATGAGGAAATGATGGTTAGTCTTATCCCCATATAGTGCATTCTGAACAAAAAGCCAACTGGCACCCTTGCATATGCAAAAGGGCGAGTGGTCACTTACAATGAAAATGTAAAGAAAGCAAGCTAACTAAACTAATACAATACAGGATATGAAAGTAAGCTAGAAGGGGGTTGGATTGGGCATGCGGCCATAGGCAACAGGCCCTGGACAAGCATGACCGTTACACTATGCAGCCTATGCATTGGTGTTGTGCAGCCTATGCGTTGGTGCTATGCAGCCTATGCATTGGCGTCATGCGGTCTATGCATTGGTGTTATACTACGAAGCAAGGAAGGCTTAACGCATGGTTAATATGATAAGAGTTATGCGTGGGCCAGGACATGCATTGGCTTAGAAGTGTGTGACCAAATGAGGGACGCAAAAGCCTTTAGATGAGCTATGCGTTAGCTAGATTGAGCAATGCATTGAGAATGAGGTATGCGACCATGTGGTTGTAAGCGTTAGCCTGGGAGCTGACCCTTGCGTTAATAGCCAAGAAGGAAAGATTATCTTGGAGATTGATCAGCTCAGCCAGCTGTCATACTCAGGTTTGACATTATCCTCTAAGCATGAGGTGGCAGCCTGATGTTAAAAGGAAAGCATGCAGCTGTTAGTTTAAAAGAAGAAGCCTAACTTCAAGCAGAAGGTTAGAGAAATTCACTCAGGCAAATGAAGTAATTTCAGAGCCATTCAAACCCTAAATATGTCTAGTTGTTGAGGTTGATATGCTGGAGGGAGATTCTAGCAGAATCGAGTTGGAATATGAAGAATTCGGCTGGAGGTCGAATTCTCGGGTAAGTTGGGCCAATCTTGATAATTTAAGGATTCCGGCACAACCACGAGGAATTCTGAGCTGAAATTTAAGTTAAGCTTGCTAAGATAATTTAGAGAATGTTTGTAGAAGGAAATTCCTTGAGAAAAGGCCTGGAAAATTAGTTATTAAAATTGTAAGTTAAATCTGGAATCTTGAGCAAGTAGGCAGCTGCTTGGGTTGAACGAACAAGCAGCTTTAAGAGCTTGACGATGATGATGAGCGCATGCGTTGGAGGTTGAATTGGCGCAAGGATGCGCTGAGAAACATTAGACCATGCAACGCATATTGAAGCCATAAGCACAAGGTTGCGTTGGACGATGGGCGCAACCGAATGAACGCATGGGGCATGCGTCAATGAGCCACAAGATGGGCGCATAAGCCGAGTGATGGGTGCAACCGGGTGAATGCATGGGACATGTGTTGATGTGCCACCAGATGGGCACATAAGCCGAGTGATGGGCGCAATCGGACGAACGCATAGGGCATGCGTCGATGAGCCACAAGATGGGCCTATAAGCCGGGTGATGGGTGCAATCAGACAAACGCATGGGTCATGCGTCGATGTGCCACCAGACGGACGCATAAGCCAAGCGATGGGCGCAAAGATTGCTATGCGAAGAGCCATGCGATGGATAGTAGGTGTGAGCTGAAGGCTTGAACGCCTAACGCAATATATGGACGTAAAGCATGGACGCATGGTAATGAAGTGCTGCCTAATCAAGTTAAGGCCTAAGAATTTGGCTAAGTGTTCAACACACAGTAAACATATACATGAAGGGAATTACCAAAAACTGTGAGTGACTCTAAATGCTTTAAATGTTTTAAGTAAATTGTTTAAGCTTATGAATGTTTAGCAATACATATTTACTGAAAGCTATATATGACAATTATTCTCAAATAGTTATGTAGCAACGCAAATTCACATTAATGCTATATTTATGTTATGCTTTACAATGACTATGATGATGCGTTAGTAAGGAATGTGTTTGGGCAACTAAGTTATTAAGAGACAAGAATATGCAAATAAGTATAAATAGCTCAGTATTGAAGTACATGGAGAAAGTATTGAAGCTTGGACTAAAAGTGAATAGCTCAGTACTGAAGTATATGGAGAAGGTACTGAAGCTTTGTCCTAGAATTTGAATAACTCGATACTGAAGGACATGGAGAAGGTATCCGAGCAGCTCGATACTGAAGTACATTGAGAATGTATCTGAGTAGTAGTACCTAAGGTATGACGGTACTTAAACTAGAATTATACAAATAAATGAAAAGTTGTTATTGGTAATGTCGAGATCACTCCACTTTAGCTATGAATTGATGTTGAGGGATTGAGTAAAGGCCCCTTCCCAACTAAGGAGGCAGATTATGATTATAGGAAGTAAACAGAAAGGGTTCCTTCCTAGTTAAGTAGTAATGTAGTAAATGATGATAAAGAGTGAGCAAGAGGGCCACTCTAGACTGATAGGCTAAGACATAGTCCAGCAAAGCATAAAAATGCTATATGATGTTGATGTTAACATGAATAATAGTTGCCAAGTTTATGTTTCAGGAAAAGCTTTCAGTTTTGATATGAAATTTATGTATAAATGTTATGATTAAATGTTAGTCACTCACTAGGCATCCAGCTCATGTTTTCAAATGTTTTCCTTTCAGGTAGCGGTCAGTTCCCAAAAGAGTTCATTGTTGCTACTCTGCCACTTAAAGAGTCAGGTTGAAGGAAGCCTAATTGAAAACCTATATTTAGTTAGTACACATGTGTTTGTCTAAGGACTAGTATTCTAGTCGAGGCTCACTAAATTGTAAGATTTATGTATGAACAATGCTGTAAAACCCTGTAATGTAATTGTGTTAAGTTCTGAGTTAATTGCACAGCTTATTGATGATATATACATTTTAAGGGGTGAGAATATTTAACAGGTTAAATAGGCAGTATCAACAAGAGGGTTGGTAACTACTGCAGTCACCACTCCATCCAGGTTAAGAGGGTAATCTGGGGTGGGTTGTGACAGCTACCTTCCCTGAAGTTGACTTCTTTGTAAAAAGTGTATGATCTGAGTGCCCTTGGATATACCCTTGTCCTTTGACAAAGGTGGCAAATCTGTCAAACCAGGCTCTCGGAGACTATTTCAACCCATATAGCGACTTTCTCAGCCTATAAACTCGTTGTTTGAACTGATCTTCAAATCTGGGAGGAGGATTCATGTATACTTCCTCCTCAAGTTCTCCATTGAGAAAGGCATTCTTTACATCCAATTGATGCAGAGGCCAATCTTTGTTAACTGTAACTGATAGCAATACTCGGATAGTATTGAGTTTAGCTACAAGAGAGAATGTCTCGGAGTAATCTACCCCAAAGGTTTAAGTAAACCCTTTGGCAACTAACCTAGCTTGTACCGATCAACAGTCCCATCTGACTTGTACTTTATAGTGAAAACCCATTTGCACCCAACTGTCTTGTGCCCTTTAGGTAGGATCACCTGGTCCCACGTTCTATTTTTCTCCAGAGGTCTCATCTCCTCCATAACAGCAACCTTCCAAACTTCAGTTCCCATTGCTTCTTGTATGTTACTCGGTATCACCCCTGCATCTAAACTAGTGGTAAAGGCCCTAAATTCAGATGACAGGTTACTGTATGTCATGTAACTATGCATAGGGTACCTTGTACATGACCGAATACCTTTCCTCCTCAGGGCTATTGGAAGATCAAGAGAAGCATCATATTCCTTCAAACTGTCAGAATTTCCATTGTGATCACTAGTCTCCTCTTCCTGTTTTTCATCTTCAGAAATCACACATTTTTCACCATTTCTTTAGTATCACTCACATTTTCTAGAGCTGTGTCTGAATCGTTATTCACTGTCGCCTTTCCATTTGCTATAGTGGTGTTGTCAGCACCTTTCCCTCCTTTTTCCTCTCTGCACTCGTTAGTACAAGTATCAATCTCATTAATTTTAGGAATACACGTACCTAATGTCGGGTTTAGCTCATGGACGGGAGCCGGAGATGCAACAGGTGACGCTGCTTCCTTCCTGAGATTCTTCCTATAGTATGTTATCCATGGGACTTAATTGGTAGGAAGGATAGGACCAACATGTTCGGGAATAGGGGCAAACTCCAAGGGAACTGTATATGTGGACTAGTTAGTCTCTTCACTAGAGGTCTCCCCCTGAAGATGGCTAATAGGGAAGAAGGACTGATCCTCAAGGAAGGTGATATCCATGGAAACAAAATATTTGCGAGAAGATGAGTGGTAATATTTATACCCACGATGGAGTGGATACCCAACAAAGACGCATTTTTTAGCACAGGGGGTAAATTTCGTGCGGTTTAGACCATAGGAGTGAACACACGCAACACAGCCAAAAACTCGAAGTGGTACATCGGAGACTAAACGAGTCGTAGGGTAGGACTCTTTTAAACAGTCTAAGGGGTTTTGAAAATTGAGGACTCGGGAAGGCATTCGGTTGATTAAGTGAGCAGCAGTAAGGATGGCATCACCCCATAGGTAAGACGGGAGTGATGTGGATAGCATTAAGGACCTAACAACTTCTACCAAATGATGATTTTTCCTCTCTGCTACCCCATTTTGTTAGGGAGTGTAGGCACACGAACTCTGGTGGATAATCCCTTTGGATCGAAGAAACTCCTAGAAGGAAACGTTAAAAAATTCCCGCCCATTGTCACTTTTCAAAATACCAATCCTGGCATTAAACTGGGTTTCCACGGTAGCATAAAATTGCTAGAATACAAATAACACCTCGGACTTATCAATGAGAAGAAAGACCCAAGTAAGCCGAGTGTGGTCGTCTATAAAAGTGACAAACCAATGTTTCTCTGTAAAGGTTGTGGTTGGTGAGGGACCTCAAACATCACTGTAGACTAAGGTGAAGGGTTTGGATAGTTTATAAGGCTAGGAGTGGAAGGAGACACGACTCTGTTTGGCACGAATACATACTTCACACTTTAAAGAAGACACATTAATATTGCAAAATAAATGCGGAAATAAGTGTTTCATGTACTGAAAGTTCGGATGCCCTAAGCGGTAATGCCATATAGAAAATCATTCTCAAAGGTAGAAAAATTTAAAGAGACAAGGCTAGTCCTATAATCATTCCTAGAGGAAACATCATCAGTTAGGAAGTAGAGTCCCCCATCGTGCTGGACAGTGTCAATCATCGTCCTCGAGCTTAGATCTTGAAATAAAACAGAGTCAGGTGAAAAAACCGTCTGACAATTCAGATCTCTTGTAATCTTACTGATGGATAACAAATTATATGAAATTTTAGGAACATGTAAAACATCCAGCAAAACCAAACCTCAAACGGAGATAAATCCCCTTTTCCTGCAACAGGTGTGAACGACCCATCTGCAATCCTAATTTGTTCATTACCAGCACTTGGATAATATGAGACAAACTGATCAGAGGTACCAGTAAGATGATCCGTTGCCCCTGAGTCAACAATCCAAGGTTTTTTTACCGTTCACACTAACAAGACCAAAAGACTGTATATTTCCTGACTGGGCGATAGTACTGATTCCAGCTGTACTCAGGCTGGTTGTACTATCAACTGAGGAAAAACCATGTAGGATATTTGTAGTGGGTAAAATAGGGAAAGAATTTATCGGGTTTTCATCTGGGTATTGTGTCAAGTCACCATGATTGGGCGCGACTGGAAAAGAAGCTCCTATGGACAGCTGGACAAAGGCAGAAGCAGCCGTGAAAGCTGGACTCAATCCGCCGGTTGGGTAACTCACAGACGAAGGCTGCTCTGCTACTCGGCTCGACGCACGGAATCAGCTCGATAACTTACTAACAGAAGCAGCTCGACACACGAAATCTGCTGGGTAGAAGCTTGAACTATCGGCACGAGTAGCGTGATCGGCGCGGACGAAGGGCTCGACAGCAACCCACCGACACGGCTTGGCCCGATCGAGCGTCTCTGATCGACGAAGGTTGTTTCGGTATGGAACGACGTGGACGGCGCGATCGAGCATTTCTGATCGTCGAAGGCAGCTTCAATCTGGAACAAACCGATCGATCCTCCCTCGCACAACGGCTGGAACATCTCGACAGGGTTAAATCTTTCCTCTACCGGCGGCAGCTGGATGTGGGTGGCGGTTGAGATCAGGTATGGTAGGGCGGCTTAGAGATACTCCTTCACAACCACCTGAATGGCTGTTTGATAACCATTTGGTTTTTTATTATAAGCTCATTTCTGCTCAATTTCTTACAATAATTTTCATCTTTCTTAAATAAAGTAGTTGAATTCTTAGTCACATTCCAAAAATAAAAACAAGTATTTAAAAACTACTTATTTACTTCCAAAACTTTGGTCTGTTTTTAAAAACATTGATAGAAAGTAGATAACAAAGTAAGAAATTTAGAGGTGGAAGGAAGAGATGTTTGTAGGTTTAATTTTCAAAAACTAAGAACCAAAACCAATTGGTTGCCAAACGCGGTTTAAATATTACATTTTCTTCAACTGTTCTATCATTCTATTAGCTTCAAAACTGAAAATGACTTTCCTGTTTTTTCCTACCTGCACATGCATTATGGCTTTGCAAATATATCTGACTCTGCATTATCCTCTAAATATTTCAGCACGTCTACATGTCCCTTCATTATTAAGGAACTATTCAAGCTCAAGTCCGAGATCCTGCACACCTTATTTTATTGAAAGGTTCCCACTGGCAAGTTCACTCTTCTGGTTAGATGGCATAAGATTAAAAAAAATAATAATAATAACAAGGAATGCTGCATATTAATAAGGCCAATTAACTTAACCATAATCTTTGATTTTTCTTAATTTAACCTACTATAATGTTTGAAAAAATGAAAAATCTAAGTGCTTCTTTGCATTTATAAATGAACTATTTGAAATTTTCTATTTAAAAAATTTTATGAACTCATTATTTTTTGTAAACTTTTAAAAGTTTGTTTAGAATATGAAAAGTATGCTGCAAAGGAAATTAAGTCTATAAACAATACTTTCACCAAGTAAGCACCATGCAATGACCATTATTTCTAATCCTGGGGCAAGTCTTTATTTTGTTATCTACTTTCAGCGTTTGAGTAGCTTAAAAAAGTAGGTTTTTGAAAAAAAAATTTATTTTTATTTTTAGAATTTGATTATAAGTTCAAATTGTTCTTTTTTTTTTAGGTATTTGATCCACCAATTCCATAAGTCAGTGTTAAATAACTCAAGTTCAATAGTGTTTACTATCAAAGTTTGCACATTTATCGAGAAACTTCATCTTCCCATATTTCTCTATTTTGTACCTTACATTTATGGAACTTCATCTTATAACTCTTCACCCCAAACACATACTTTCTAATCCAACCTATTAATTTTTGACTTCATAATTCAACTCAGTGTCCTAAACATCCTAAAAATATACAAACCATGGTAAAAAGAGAAGGAAGGGAATTAAGATAAATATAAAAAACAGAAAATTAAAAACAAAGGTAAAAACTAAATTGATATCTAATTATCAAACGCCTCAAATTTTCATTTAAATGGGTCACCATGCATCATAAAAGCTATACATGTGAGATATTAGCTCAAATTAATGTCCTACTTATGGCTCCAAAATGGTTAAAGAACTTGGAGAAATTTAACCACAACAACATTTTAAAAAATTATATTAAGTGGCAAAATGAAAAGTGGAAAGGAAGGAAAGGTATCGTTTTCTTGAAAGTTGCTCTATTCTTTGTTCAAGTTTAAGGTTTCTTTTTATTACTTGATGCTCTTTCTATTCATTACCATTTCCATGACTCTTTGATTACATTTCAAAGATAGTTGATTAGCTGAATCGATACAGTTAGTTCTCTACTTACTTACTTGATTGATGGAGAGAAAAATTACAGTAAATTCTTATTCATTATGATTTATGACAGATCAAAAGGAGGCTATGAACAAATCATTCAATGAGGCCACCATAATGTGGCTACTTCCTAACTATCATCAGATGTAGACGGTTGAGGTTGGTTCAATTATGGTGACAAATGTTCTTTAGTTGTCAAATAAAATCAAATTTGTAGTGGTGGTCCCCTAATGACCATGGATAAAAAAGCAAAGTACTATTATATTTTCTCTCTTACACATCCAATAAATTGATAACTACTAGCTACGTTGTGATGACCTTCACAAATAACGTCTCCATCCTTAGAAGCGACAGAGAAGTGGGAGTGTTCTAGCTTGTTTTGGTACATGTTTTATTTTTAGCACGTCAGGTAACTTCAATGTCTACAACAAATTATCTTGCGTTGTGTTTAGTTTAAACTCATATGATTTTATGCAAACTTTTATCATTATTATTTCATGTATTTTAAGTTTTCCATTTTCCATCTTAATTAGGAGTAGAGAGCAAACAAAAGTTTTTAAAATTGAATTGATGTGACATAATAATTACTTAGATAATGGATATGTCATATTATTAGTGTTGTTTAGTATAAAATCATTAGTATCGTGTTAAGTAATTTAACGAGTTGATGAAATAGCAAGCTGACCTTAATCGATTGGTGAGATATGCTCAAATTGACAGCTAGTAAGGGTAATTTAACTTTAGTTTTAACTTTTAAAAATTACATCACCTTGGCAATAAGTTTGTTTGCTTGCTATATATGGATCAAAATAGTAGTTTAATCTAAGAAAATGTTAAGTATAATAATAAATGAGAATTATCGTATATAATAAATTATTGTAGAAGATTGTCACAATCTACTTGAATATGTTTTCAAAATTTGTAAAATGTATGTTAAATCAATGTTTAAGATGTCCACGTCAACGAAAATGTCGATGAGAATATCGATAAAATGTTTGATGTCAATGAATATTTTTGAAAAAAATATATTAACAAAAAAATTTTAAAAAAAATAAATTAGTAAATAAATATTTTATGATTTTTAACCAATTTAACATGTTTATTAATTATTATATTTGTATTAGCGACATTTTATTGCATTTTTTTTTTATGTTTTGTGAATTTTCCTACGATATAATGAAAATGTTGATTGATTTTTTATGTCGTGTTGAACTCATAAAAATGTGAAAATATTGATGATAATATCAGTAGGGGTGTTCAAATAACTCAATAACTACTTGAGACTACCCAACCCAAACTATAAAGATTAGGTTGGATTAGGTTGAATATTTTCTACATTTCTTAAGTTAGGTTGGGTCTAAGGTTGAATAAAAAAAAATTAGGGTTGACTCAACCCATCCTAAATGAGATATATATATATATATATATTTCTTTTATAATTGATAAAATTTTAAATTCTTTATGTTTTACTTTTAAGAATGTTTGTTTTTGTATAAAATTTGTAATAGGTATTATAGCTATTTGGTATGTAAAAATTTAGTTTTATGAGATTTTAATTATCAGACATATATTGTAAATAAAGTTAAGTATTTTAAATTAGAAAGAAAAAATAATATTAACTCGCCAACTCAATCAAACCCAACCCAAATTTTGAGGGTTTGGTTGGGTTGGGTTGTGGATATTATGTTTTGGTCATTTGGGTTGTCAACTTGACGAGCCCGATAATTTGTTTTTTGAAAAAAATACCTTTTTGCTCACTGAGTTTTAAAAAATAGGTGCACTTGGTTCCTAATATTTCAAATTAGCCAATTTGGTCACTGAGAAGAATATGTTTTAAAAGTCTCTCTACTTAATAAAAATATTAAATTTAATCACTAAATTGACTAAATACTGACATGGCAAGATGACATGAAAAAAATTATATTTTTAATATTTTTCATCTTCTTTCTTCTCCTCCCTCCCTCCTCTCATCTTCTCTCGCTGATTCACAACCAAAATGTGAAGCAATCCCATCAGTTCATCTCTTACTTTGATGCTAATTAAAAAATATTTTTAATATTTTTTTATGGGTATAGCTCCATTTCTTTTAATTTCGACTGTGAACTTGTATCTCCTTTGGTTTAGTCTATGCTGCTATTAGTTCATATTTCCTTCTTGTATAAAGTCTCAATCTGGAGTATTATGCAATTTACATGTAGCTGAAATGTAAGTGCATTGATTTGTTTTTTGCTGTATACAAAACTTGTTCTGGGTCTATTTCAATTCTGAATAAGATGGTAAATTTGGGATTGTTTTCTAGAACCAAATGTGAAAATTCAGTGAATGTGAAATTCAAAGTGCCATACTATACTCAGTGAGGTCATAGCTTGGTAGTTTGTGGCCCTGAGCCCTTGCTTGGTTTATGGATAAGAAGGAGTTGTTACCAAGCAATAAGAAGTAAAGGGGGCCATGTGTTTGAGAATTGGATGAAGAAAATGGAGGTTTGACCTGAGATGGACGAATTTTGTTTAAATGAGACTGTTTAGGGACCCAACATGAGATAGTATATAACCACATCCTATATCATCTCAGTGTTTGGAGGTTCATTATCCTATCTCACCGATTTTAATTGTTTTTGGGCCCATTTTCGGAACGTGTTTCGTATCTCACCGTCATTTTCTTTGTATCGTATATCATCTCAGTGCTTGATCATACTCAATCGTTCATACTCAACCAGAACTCCCCAGACATCAAAAATTAAATGAGAGAAGGAAGAGAGATGAGAAGAGAGAAGAGAGAAAATATTAAAAATATAATTTTTTTTCATCTCATCTTGCCATGTCAAATTTAATAGTTTTATTAAGTAAATTGACTTTTAAACCTATTCTTGAAAACTCTAGGCCAATTTAAAATATTAGAGACTAAATGCACATATTCTTGAAAACTTAAACTAAAAAGTTTTTTTTCCCCTTTTTTTGCGAAAATAAAGAAACAAATACATATACCAAAATCTAATTAAAGTGGTACTACTTCTATTCATTACTTACTACAAAAATAGTATTAAGAATGATGTAAAGTCCACGAATGATAAATTAATAAATCATTTAGTGTTTTATCAAATAATAAAAGAGAGGGATAGATATTATGATGATCCTAATAGATATTTTTCCAAAGCAAATGGACACGACCAAATCAAATGTAATTTTGTTTTATTTCCTTAAGGTGCATAAATCCAAAAGAAATGAAAAATAAAAAGAAGGAACAAGACCACGTGGACACTTCCTTTCCAAGAACTACCTTCGTCTTCAACTAGGGTTGGCAAAATTTTCTGCGGAGTCGGGGCGGGAAATCCTCAGTTTGACCGGGGATGAGGTCAAATCAAGGAATTTTTTTGGGTCCCGTTCGGGGACGGGGCGGGAACAGGGATGGTATCCCCGCCCCAACCCCGACCTTGATTAATCCCCGACTCCGATTTTATATAGTTATATTTTTAATATTTTATAAATATATATTTATAATATATAAAATAACTTATTTATATGTATGTTTATAATGTACACTATAGACTTATGTTGTAAGCCCAATATTGAATATATAAATTCTAAATTTAAGCCCAAACTTAAAAAATTAAAAGAAAAAAATGGAAAATCCCCGCGGAATCTAATAGGATTCCCGTGGGGAATTAGTAGAGGAATCCCTGCGGGGAAACGGGGAATGGGGCGGGGATGGGGGGAATTTCCCCCACAAGGCCAAGGACAGGGGACCCTTCCCCGCCCCGCCCCGCCCCGGCCCCGTTGCCAACCCTATCTTCAACCCCTGCGATTGGAAAAATTGATAAAAATGATATTTTTCAAATTTATTTCGTCAATTTAGACCATTTTTCAAAATATTGTTTTTCTTACTCCTACAATTTTTCAAACATTGTAAAATTACTATAATACTCTTGAACCTTTCCAAATTCACAACTTTTTTTCACAACCATCAGCCTCCCGTTTGGCCTTTCCATTTCCCCCTTTGATTTCCACTTCCTTACTCGATTGATATCATTTTCTACCTAAAATATGACTAGATTTCAAATTTCCTTGTCATTTTCCTTTCCATTTGAAGATTATTTTGGATTTTCCATCTAATCAGGTTTGGATTTCCATTTTTTCACTCAATGTAGTTTATCTAAGATATTGTAAAATGATTGTTTTAAATCAATGTTAGATCGGCCATTTTCTACTTTATGAAACATGTAAGTGTATTTTTTAGGTTTTGAATGTAAGTTGCATTGTGTGTAGGTTTTGAATATAAGTTGGATGATGTGGATATAATGCATTCGTGTGACATTTGTTTTGTTTTAGAAACCTTTTTGACTTAGAACATCATGTTCAGTGTTTTTAGAATGATTTGGACCTTAAAATTTAAACTTTTTCCTAGAAATCTGCCTCTACCCGATCGAGCTTCATACGAGGTTAATTAGGTATGGGATCTGGTGGAGCTAATAAAAAGACGAGAGGGGTAGGATGGGCGCTTGGTGTTAGACCGACCGGGCAACTTTAGATGTTGACGGGGTATGTGTAGGATCGGTATGGCAATCCTAGAGGTGGGTAGAATAGGGTTTATTTAACTTAATGAAAAAATTTTACTAAGTGGGCCCAATTAAACATGTTAATACACTTTTTGCTAACAAGTAATTTGAACAATAAATTCATGCAAATTAATTCAACTCAAAATAATCAAGAAGTTAATAATACTACTTAAAAGTAGCCAAATTGGTTCTCATAACAAGATTGATAATGGATGTAAAAATTCAAGAACAACCAATCAAAATAATCCAATATGAACAATTAATTTCAATAACAAAAATTGCAATTAATTTCAACAATAAAATATAATAATAAATTAATTGTAAAATTAAAGAGAAGATGGATAGAGAAATTTACCCCAGTAATTTTATAGTGGTTCGGCACAACCCGACCTACATCCACTTCCCAAGCTTCTCTTGGGTACTTCACTAGAAGTCTTCGACTCCTTCCACGGCTTAAAGTCGAACCGCTATAACGTTTTTTTTTCCGGGAGCAAGAACGAACCCGATCCTTTCTACGATTGAGGATCAAACCGTTACAACAACTCTTTTTCTAGGATCAAGAGCAACCCTTACAAAATATTTGAAAAAATAAGAGGCACAAAACTTGATGACACAAATTAAAAGCCCACCATGTGTCACCGTGTGTCTAAAACTAGCCATTAGACACAAAAATAATGGTCACCATGTGTCCAAAACTAGCCGTTAGACATAAAAATAAAATAAGATTAAATTCATCTTCATTTTAAATTCATTTTATTTTAAAACCAATCCAAAAATTAAAAGCTCATCACGTGTCACTCATCCATTGCTCCAAGTGGCACATTTCAATTAGTCCACTTTGATGAAAAAACTTTTGCCACATCATCAGCTCAAGATTTTTCCATTAGACTTGCTTCGGTTGTATCTTCTTCGTTTGAACTTCGATTTGAGCGATTCAAATTGCGTTGGAACCGTTGTTTCAAGATCTACGCAATAGACACTTCAAAACACTTAAATTGTCAATAAATAAAATCAGGTTTTTTATTATCAAAATATTAATTAATTAATTAATTAAAATTAATTAATTTGAGGTTAAGGGCCAAAAGGCCAACAATATGGGTGGGGTTGGGCAAAAAAGATGAGGGGGACTGGGGGGAAAAGGCATAGGGGAGGGGGAATTGGTCTCTACCTAGTCAGGCTTCATACGAGGCTAACTAGGTATGAAACCGAGCGAGGATAATGAAAAGACAAGGAGGATAATGAAAAGACAAGGGGGAAGACGGATGGCCAGTGTTAGACCGATCGAGCGAATTGAGATCTTGATCGGGAATGGGCGGGACCGGGCCAAAAGACGAGGGAGACTAGGCGGGAAAAGGCGTAGGGGAAAAGGAAATTGGTCTCAACCAAGCGGGGCTTTAACTGGGTATGGGACCGAGTGAGGATAATGAAAAGACGTGGGGGGAGGGAGGTAGACGGGCACCCAGTGTTAGATCGATCGGGCTCATTGAGATCTTGACCGAGTATGCGCGGGGCCGAGCAAAAAGATAAGGGAGACTAGGCGCCCAGTCGAGATTGGGAAGAGGGCGGGATCAAGAAGGGTGACTCGGGACCAGGAAGGGGGCAATCACTTAGCTACTATTTTTTGGCCCGATCTTGAGCCTTCCAGGGTATAGGACCGGGGCAAAAATGGTAGCTTACATTAGATTATTTTTTTTTTAATATTATGACTCGATGTGTTATGTTGTGATGACTTTTAATTTATCTATTTGATAAAAAATGTAGGTTATAATGGAACTGGAAACTCATCCTAATGATCATTTTCCTACAACTCTTTCTGAAGAGATCAGATCCCACAGAGGAAGTGTTTCTCATGTGAGAATGTCTTGCATCCCATAATTCGATTTTTACATAAACAAAATTGTTATACTAAAATAGAATATAAACAGGTAAATTAGCATGCTTTGGAAAAAGATTAGAACCATTCTTACCTTTTTAGATTCTCCAAGTGCCACGAATAATCCTCTCCAAGGTTCCAACAAACGGTCTTAATCACGAACAACTCCTTGAGCGATCTTGAACACTACCACAAGAGTTACCTCGTTATTATCTAGGATCCAATAGAGGGATAAGTGGTATCTAACTATTAGGAGAGGGAGAGGAGAATAAGGTTTTGGAGAGTAAAAAATATTTATGGCTTAGAAAAATTCTTCACAATAACACCAAGGAGTTGTGTATTGTCAAAGTTTTTATGTAATCAGAATTTTGTTTTCTGTGTCTTGCCAAAGGGCCATAAGGAGGTCTTTATATAGAAAAGAGTCAAGTATCTTTCCCAATATATTTTTCTTTTTTATAATTACTTAAATAACATTTATTTAATTAATTAGTTCATTTAATTAAAGAACACTTATTTAATCAATTAGCTCAATTAAATAACACTTATTTAATTTTTGATTTGCACAATAATTAAATAACTACTTATACATTAAACTCAATTTAACTATACATTTAATTATCATATACATCCCATGTATAAGTGCAAAACCTCTCTATTGATTCACTTGAATTAATTTGAATCTTATTCAAATATTGCACTTCAATTTAATTATAGATCATATTCATAATTAATTATTTATTAATCTCATTAATATATAGTTTCCTCAAATCAATTTGAATAATTCAAATTATCCCTCTTAAGTATCCTCTAGTGAGCTAACGAGAGGATATGGTAGACTTGTAGATCAGAAGCTCAATGAGATTAATTGGTTAAACTCATCAACCAAGTCAATTGATATTCGCTAACTATGGATACACTCCACTAAAGACCCACCACTCCACTCTTCTCATTACATATATATATATATATATATATATATAGTGTCCACGGATATAGATCAATACCAACAAGTTAGTCCTTCTCGAGTATTCGTAACTCCTACTGGGTCAAATTACCGTTTTTTCCTTGGGTTACCTCTGGCTTCTTAAGCACCAATGCTCCTCTAATGAACAACATTTTTATGGTCCAATCAATAAACAGAAACCCCTCTCGGGCTAATGAGAGGGTAGGGTCCTTTGTTCAAGTCTCGAAGACATCACCTAAGGGAAGGGAATGAGTGAATTTCATCTTGTATTATTATGTTCCCAGCTCCCCTCTCGGTCTTGTCACCAAAATGGTAGGCATATTGGGTTGACGAACTGGCCACCCTTACCCATGGAAATCAAAGGACAATCCATCATGAACAGAAGTTCATAATATACTCATGATTAAAACTAAATCGCCTAGGTGATCCTATTGAAATAGAAACATGATTAGTTGACGGTGTTACATCTAGTAGTTACTATTTTACGGTCCAGTTTTATGCAAACTCATTTCATAGGATACTCTCACTCGCATGTCACCTACACGAACATTTGGATCATTACGTTTATATCAAATACAAAGTGGGGTGTATCTATAATGTTACCAGGATAAGGTATCCAACCTTATCCCTATACTATAGACCCTTTAGGTTGTTTCTTGAACATTGATCCCTGTATGTCTTCACATACAGTTCAAGACTTATAAGACAACCTTGGATGTTAATTTATTGGATTTAAGTTTATTAAAACAAAATAGACAACAAACAAACAATAACATTTATTGATTTAACATCTATAACTCTTTATTGACAGTTAATTAATAACATTTACTATCTATTAGTTTTAGGGATAAGACACAACACTAGTTCCCATATAGGAAAAACCATCCCTAAAATTAAGAAAAAACTAACTTCATCACAATCAGTCATGTTTAGACAAATGTGTTTTGGTCTTTTTCTTGACACAAACATCATCTTTAATAGACCACTGATTCACTACATTTTTCTTTGAGAGGTAGAGGAGCCTAGGAGAGATGTCATTAGTTTCAATCTTCTAGGGTATAAGGTGTCATTCAGCCAAATAGAGTTTAACTTTATTACGGAACTGAAACATCAAACCAAAACTATGAAGGGAGAAAATTCTTTTGTTACACTTAGAGTTAAGTATCTAAATGACAATGAAGGTATGAAGGCATATAAGTTGGACTCTATTTTTCCATTCTCCGAGTTCGAAAACGATGTAAATGTAGTAAAATTGCATTGTTTTATTTTATTGAGTTTGCTATAATGGGTAAAGAGAGGAAAAAACAAATGGATTTTGAAAATTTAGCGATCATAGATGATTGGAATAGATTTTGTAATGAAGACTAGAGTAAGAAAATTTTTGCAAATACAGTTAAATGATTCAAACAAGGATTGAAAGATAAAGCAGAGGCATATAAGGGCACTACATATGGAAAACAACTAATCTACAGTCTTTACGGGTTTTCCCATGCTTTTCGTGTAATTTAGTTCATTCGTTTTAATGAATATTCATTGAAGTACACCACTAATACATATTTATATTTCATATAGATATAGGCATACGAAACTATCTCATCATATCCGCTTGCATTACAAACAGATTGAACGATAATGCGATAACACACATTTTGATATGGTCGTGCTCACATTCTCTTCCATATGGAGTGATTAGAGATGAAGTCTTTAGGTTAGATGTAGTATGTGTTGGGGTTAATGCCCTAAACTCTCGTTGGGTACTGTAATTTGTAAACAATGTATTGAACAAACGCTTATGATGTAATAATTATTGGGGTTGATGCCCTAAAGTCTCGTGTCCTGTAGTTTGTAAACAATTTGTACGAACGCTTGTGTTGTTAATTTATGATATTTACTTCACATCTTGTGTTTTTTGCTCAGTTGCTTGTTTTATTTGCTTTACCATAAACCAATAAACATAAAGTCCCTGGTTATCTATATATGACTCAAGCATGTATGTGGTGATATACAAGTGGATTATGTCTTGAGTGATAACAAAAATGGTCTGTAGTATATGGATATAGGAGGGAAACCTTATCCTGGTAATGCTACGGATGCGGCCCGCTTTGTGGAATGGTCACAAGTGTTGTGACTTATCACAGATGGTTTAATCCTAATAATTCGTGTTGAGGACATGCAAGCGGGGGCGTCCTATACAAAGTTTGTATAAGACCTAACCACAAAGTGTTAACGCCTCATTATATAACATCGTTCATGACAGAGATTTCAATTCACTAGTATGATCATAGGTAACATGACCTCAATCCTGAGTGAGTTGGGAACTCCTACCATTAAGGGCGGTCATTTGATTTGTATGGGTGCGAGTGCCCAGTTTGCCAATTCAAACCTACCATTTTGGGGATTTGTCTGATTTGGGAGCTAAGAACTCAGCTACATAAGATGAGATTCACTCCTTCCGCGAGGTAGGGGTAAGTAGATAGATAGCTCCCTTAAGGGTTGATTCCGAGGCTTGAACGATGTAGCGTTGATGACGGGAAATTAGATGTCAATTACTCGACAACTAAAATTTTATGGACGCAATATGTGATGCATGTCCTTAATGTATGTGTTGATTATCATGTGTTGTGGTCATGCGTTGGAATGACTTTGCGTTAACAAATGCATGCGATGACCATGTGTTCCTGTCACAAGTTTTCTTACGCTCACGCTAAGTATAATGCGAACACAAGTTTCTCGGGTGATCCAAGGCCGAACACAGGGACTTGTAGCTAGATGAATGCGGTAATGTGCATGCGGCGGTTGAATAAAAGAATGGTGAAGGGGTTTCTATGCTAACACTACTCGTACTCCTAACTAACAGACAATGCAATGAGAATATGAATGAGAGGTAGAGACACGAAAACTATTGACAAGAAGTAAATGGATGGAAAAATAGATAAAATGTGGGGATGTCTTCATTGCAACCCTTAAGAGTGACCGTAAGGGTAACCTCAACTGACGCAAGCTATGTTGTTATGCTACACACACTTGAGCCTAATTCTAGGATGTATGCGATGTATATGCGATAGTGCCGAGAAGCCTATGCCGGCCTAAACCCCTATAACCCACTCACGTGCTCTCGCCATATGAGCGTGATGGCCGTATATCACCACCATATCCTACTTTCTGGGCGTAAGCAATATTCTATCTGTAGGGTGCATATGCTGTGTGATGGCAAACGAAGCTTATTCCTAAGTCTCCATTCTTGCTTATGAAAACCTAATCTAGCTCTTCCGAGCATCGATTCTAACCTAGCTCTCTCGAGTCTTAGGTTTTTTCTTTAGACTCTCTCCGAGTAGCTCTAAAGGTGCAGTGGACGCATACATAAAACAAGATAACCACATAAACTTGGCTAACGTAAGATTATTCCTATCCCTAGTGAACACTAGCTTACATTGCATAATGTGACCAACCATTTACCCTCCCGGGCAGTTAGCTGTTGCTAACTTTACTCATAGACAAGTGTTGCGTTAGCTTCACACTAAGCAAATAAGGTTTTCTCACACACTCACGTAACGCACACCTCTCGGTGGTTTGCTACATGCTTCATATCTCTAATCCACATGACTAACTATGCAATACTCTAACAATCTCACTAAGTGATGCAATGAAAGTTAAGGATGCTAAGTAAAGAAGATGGAGATGGAATCGGAGGAAACATAGAAATGCATTGAACACATATTGTATTAATTTCTTAATTCCAAAATGTAATATAATGCAATATAAGAAAATAAGAGAAAATGAAATGACCGGCTGGAAGCAATGACTTGTTTCCAGTGGATGTGCATCAAGGCTGCCGGTGGTGTCATAGAGGGGCGGTGGAGATGACTCTCCTGAGATCTAGCTTCGGTCGTACTCGGAATGGATAAGGGAGATGAAGAACTCTGATTCTGACATTCGCGGCACGTTAGTTCTTTTTTAATCTCTGCTACTAACAGTGTGGTAGGTGAAATGTCAACATCATCTTTTGATTTTCTCGAGATTTGCGTTGATGCGTTCATTCCATCAACCTTACGTTGATCCTTTATTATGCGTTTTTGTGTAGCCGCAATCGTACAGTGACCACAGTCACTTAATACCGCAACTTCTACATGATGACCGCAATCACTTGACGAGCGCAACTCCCATGCAATGGACGCATGTGGCTGATTACTGCAACACCCATGCGTTGATCGAACGTGTTCGCCTTTGCGATAGAGAGTTTCTCCACATGCGGTCGTCTATGCGGTAGTCCGGTTTCCGCGTTTGCATCCACTTTCTGTGTTAGCTACAAAAATAGACAATTGAACACATAAGAACCCATAATAATGGGTTAGCCGAGATTCTCAATGCTGAAAAACGTAAGCTCATTTTCTCATGAATTCCTAACATAATTACCGCATATTATGCTTAACAGTTCTCATAATTTTAAATAAAAGGCCTAAGATGACATGTATTTCTGCATGTCATCACAACCCCCAAACATAGAATCATGATTGTCCTCAAATATGTGTTATACTCAAGAAATTCTAACTCACCTTCCAGCTTTCCTTTGCGATGACCAGCTTCTCATAATATAATTTACTCATACCTCTATCCATCGTTACAATGCTCTCCTCCACTTCAGCTGCTTCTTCAAAAAGATCTTTTCTAAGTTTATATCCAGCAAGCCTTTGCTCAAAAACTTTTTATTCATTCACCGCAACTTTGCGTTTAGCTTTTGAGAATGTGTTTGTTTGAAACACTTCAAAAATTTGCGATGACTTATTCGAATGCGGCGCTGAACCTGGTTACGCTCTTCGTTTTGGCTTACCCCCACGTGTCATGCGGGCATCCAACTATGATTGCGTTCCATATTCAACTCAACTCTTGTCTTGCTTGATTTGCCTTGCGCCCAACAGAGAAGTTGCGCTTATGCGTTGATCCTAGCGACTTACTTTCATTTTGGCTTGCCCCCACGTGGGTCATGCGGACATCCAACTACAGGTAAATGCCTTTCACACTTAACTCTTATCAACATGGGTTTCCCCATTGCATTGACAGTAGAGTTATTATTCTCAAAATTCTCACTCTTTTTTATTTTTTTTATTTTTTTTATTTTTTCATTTTTTCTATTTTTTATTTTTGATGATCGCAATGCAATGAACGTAATTCTTCGAGACCGCTGCCACCACCAAATTTAGAGGTTGGCAGCGTTCTCACCGCAAAACTAAAAGCAAAATCAATAGGAATGCAGTAATAAATGTTTGAGAAAAGGTTTACACAAAATAAAACTTAAGACTTTCAAAAATTGAAGAAACTAATAAAAATAAGAAGCGTCTTGCGATGATTAATTAGAAAATGCAGTGAATTATATGTTCCATCATAGAAACATCACAAAGGGCGCAATCGGGAAAGAAAAGAATTTTAAAAGGATAATGCATAAAAGATAACAAGGAAAGAACCTTAGGCGGAATAACGCATGCGATCATGCGTTGGAATCCACGCGATCGAAGCCATGCATTGAAGGATGAAAGGAATTCTTCCATTATACTACGCACTGAGGAGACTTATTGTCGCACCTGCAAGGAACAATCGCACCACAACCAAGGAAGTAGCCGCATATCCAAAATAACAATAAAAATAAACTAAACTCTGAAAGCAAGGTAAAGATAGAGCAGAAGACATCCCTGGAAAAGTAGGAGTGTTGTCACCGCAAGGAGTCTTCCATGTAGGAGATGACTCTCAACTGCTTGGATCAAAGAGCTTACCCTGACCATTGGAACTTCCGACAATTATTGGGTGCATGCGGCCATCATGCACTTAGAACTACCTTCAGCTCATGCGACTGATACCCTTCTACCTTGAGGTCAACATTGGCTTTCGGCACATCGCCTACACTTCAATATTGGTTACAGCCTGGTCGCACAAGCTATAATATTCCCAAGATACAAAGGTTGCCTGCAGAGACACAAAACTCAATAACCAATTAGCTGCCAAGTCCCCGGCAACAGCATCAAAAACTTGATGACAGGAAATTAGATGTCAGTTACTCAACAACTAAAATTCCGTGGACACAATATGCGATGCATGTCCTTAATGTATGCGTTGATTATCATGCGTCGTGGTTATGTGTTGAAATGACTTTGCATTAACAAATGTATGCGATGACCATGCGTTCCTATCACAAGTTTTCTTACGCTCACGCCAAGTATAACACGAACGCAAGTTTCTCGGGTGATTCGAGGTCGAACACAGGGTTTTGTAGCTAGATGAATGCGGTAATGTGCATGCGGCGATTGAATAAAAGAATGGTAGAGGAGTTTCTATGCTAACACTACTCCTACTCTTAACTAACAGACAATGCAATGAGAATATGAATGAGAGGTAGAGACACGACAACTATTGACACGAAGTAAATGGATGGAAAAATAGATAAAATGTGGGGATGTCTTCATTGCAACCTTTAAGAGTGACCGCAAGGGTAACCTCAGCCAATGCAAGCTATGCTGTTATGATACACACACTTGAGCCTAATTCTAGGACGTATGCGATACATATGCGATAGTGCCGAGAAGCCTATGCCTGCCTAAACCCCTATAACCCGCTCGCGTGCTCTCGCCGCATGAGCGTGATGGCCGCATATCACTACCATATCTTAATTCCTGGAAGCATGCAATATCCTATCCGTAGGATGCATATGCTGTGTGATGGCAAACGGAGCTTATTCTTAAGTCTCCATTCTTGCTTATGCAAACCTAACCTAGCTCTTTCAAGCATCGATTCTAACCTAGCTCTCTCGAGTCTTAGGTTCTTTCTTTAGACTCTCTCCCGAGTAGCTCTAAAGGTACAGTGGACACATATATAAGACAAGGTAACCACATAAACTTGACTAACATAAGATTATTTCTATATCTAGTAAACACTAGCTTACATTGCTTAATGCGACCAACCACTTACCCTCCCGAGCAGTTAACCGTTGCTGACTTTACTCATAGACAAGCATTGCGTTAGCTTCACACTAAGCAAATAAGGTTTTCTCACACACTCACGCAATGCACACCTCTCGGTAGTTTGCTACATGTATCATATCTCTAATCCACATGACTAATTATGCAATACTCTATCTCACTAAGTGATGCAATGAAAGTTAAAGATGCTAAGTAAAGAAGATGGAGATGGAATCGGAGGAAACATAGAAATGCATTGAACACATATTGTATTAATTCCTTAATTCCAAAATGTAATACAATGCAATATAAGAAAATAAGAGAAAATGAAATGACCGGCTAGAAGCAATGACTTGCTTCCAGCGGATGTGCGTCAAGGCTGCTGGTGGTGCCATGGAGGGTGGTGGAGCTGACTTTCCCAAGATCTAGCTCCGGTCGTCACTCAGAATGGATGAGGGAGATGAAGAACTCTCAAACATTCTTCTCACGCATTAGTCTGGATCGCAAGGAAAACCCTGGATAAGTTGAAATTCTGCTCGTCGGCTTCTTTATATAGAGCTTGGATCACCGACAACATTAATGGACTGCTCTGATTCTGACATTCGCAGCACGTTAGCCCTTTCTGAATCTCTGCTGTTAACGTCATGGTAGGTGAAATGCCAACATCATTTTTTAATTTTCTCGAGATCTACGTTGATGCATTCATTCCACAAACCTTGTATTGATCCTTTATTATGCGTTATCGTCTAGCCGCAATCGTATAGTGACCGTATTCATTTAATACTGCAACTTCTACATAATGACCGCAATCGCTTGATGAGCACATCTCCCATGCGATGGATGCATGCGGTGATGGAAAAGTAGGCATGCGCAGCGGAATTGAGGATCAATTTTTACTTTAATTGCATAAATTAAACATACAACCCTAAATTAGTTAATTAGGGTTTTTTAGAAACACTACCTTTGAAGCTCCCGAAACTCGTCTATTTCCGCTCGAACACGAATCGGACAACCACTAGAGCTTACCTACTATCCTTTAGACTCAGAACCGAGTTGTGAGACCCGATGGATGAAACCCGAGAGAGAGAAAGAAATGGAAATAGTAGAGTGAAATTTGGGTTGGGTTTGGATTTTTTCGGCCCAATTTTTAAAAACTAATTTTGCAAAATGTCCAAAAGTTTTTAATCCAAAATAACAAGCTCATATTTATAGAAAATGGCCATGCAAAATTGCATGAAATAACTTCATAAAAACCCAACACCTAGAATCCACTATCTAAGTGGGCTTAATGTCTCCACTATTAGCAAACACCTAGCCCACTACTTTGTTAGTGGAATTATCCAACAAAAGTTTGGATTTTCCCACTAACTTTAGTCAAAGGGCAAAATAGTCATTTGGTCAAAGTCAAACTTTGACCGAAAAGTCAAAATTTTGACTTTTTATGATTTTTTGCATGTTGACTAATTTTAACCTCCTGGGCATGAATCCGTATTCATTTTCTTGAAATTCAAATCACATTTGAATATAAGATCGATCAAAGTTTGACTTTTCAAAGTCAAAAGTCAATTCTTTGACTTTAAATCTTTGACCATTTTCATTATTTCCGAGCTTCCGAATATGAACGTATTCATATTCTTGATATTTAAATCACATTTAAATATTAAGTGTATCTTTAAACTAAAAAACCGACCACTATATGACATATACTTGTCGGTTTCTCTCTCTTCACCTAATTCGAACAATTCGAATTATTCTATCATACTGTTCTAAGTTTATTCCATATGAGCTAGTAGGGGAACCTAACGGACCTATAGATCATGGGCTCCAACGATTCGAAATTAGCTGGCTAAACCCTTTAGATGGAGCTAATGAACATTCGTTAACTCACGAGTCATTCCATTATAGTCTCGTAGTTGCACTCCCCTCACTAAAGATATATTTGTGTCCATCATGATTAATAAGCTAATCCTTCACAGGTTGTTCGTAATCTCGGCTAGGTCATAAAAACCGTTTTACCCTCGAGACTACATCTTATTCCTTAAGTTCCACTGATACTCTAATGAACAATTGGTTTAAGGTCCAACCTATAAACCGAACCCCTCTCAGGCCAATGAGAGAGTAAAGCCCTTGTTCAAGACCTGGATTTAGTACTAAAGGGAACAACCTATCTACTATCCCTATAACAAGTAGGAGTGAATTCCGTCTTGCACCCTATGTTCCCAACTATCTATCTGATCTTACCCCTAAAATGGGAGGCTCATTGGGCCAGCGATAATGAGCTACCCTCACCTATGCAGATCTAAGGATAATTCCGAGTGAACAAGAGTTCATAGTTAGCTCAGGATTAAGATTAAGTTACCTAGGTCATCAATTAACGAAATAGTCAGTTTTATACATTAAACGGCATTTAGAACGTAAAAAGTGACTATTTCATGGTTCAGTCTTATGTAAACTCTTTACATAGGATACCTTCATTTTCATGTCTACACATGAACGGTTTAGGATCACATCGTTTGTACTAACTACAAAATGGGACGCATCCATAGTGTCCCCAGAATAAGGCGCCCAACCTTATTCATATACTATAGACCATTTAGGCTATATATATTTGAACTTGATCCACATTTATGTCACTACATAAAGTTCAAACTTAAACTTAATAGCCTCAGAACCTTAGTTTATTGGATTTATGAATGTAGAATTTAAATTTACTAAATATTTTCAATAATAGCTTTATTAAACAAGAATATGATATTACAAACTACGAGTTTTAGGACATAAAATCCAACATGCAGCTGATTACCGCAACATCCATGCGTTGATCGAACGCATTCGCCTTTGCGATGGAGAGGGTAATCCAATTTCCCCGTTTGTGCCCACTTTCTGCGTTAGCTACATAAATAGACAATTGAACGCATAATAATGGATTAGCCGAGATTCTCAATGCTGAACAATGCAAGCTCATTTTCTCATGAATTCCTAACATTATTGTCGCATATTATGCTTAACAGTCCTCATAATTCTAAATAAAGGCTTGATGACATGCATTTCTACATGTCATCAGGCGCCACACACCTTCTCTTGGCCCGAGAGGTGTTCACACATAGTTGGACTATGTTGTATTATTCATTAGAGGAAGCAGTGGTACTTAAGAAATGAGATGTAACTATAGGGGCAAAACGGTAATTTGGCCCAACTGTACTTACGAGCATCTGTGAAGGGTCATCGTACTCATGATTGGTTATATCTGATGGACACAGAAATATATCTGTGGTAAGAAGAGTTCAGCTATTGGTCTTTAGTGGAATGTCTGACAGTTAACGGATGGTGAATCTCGTGGCTAAAGAGTTTAGTTAGCTATTCACGAACCGTTGGAACTTTGAGCCACAGCTTGGATAAAGTTGAGAACCAGTGTTTGGGTTAATTTGAAATGTTCAAATTGACAAAAGGAAGTTCGATTGTATATGATATAATTGGATTGGTTAATTATATATGATATAATTGGTTGAATGTATGAGGTACATTATTTTGGAGGAAATTAGATATAAATATGATTTATATCAAGTAGAGGAGAAAATACTATAGTAGATATGTGATATCAAACTATAGGATAAAAATATAATATGATTATATTTATTAATTAATTTGTTGGTTAATTATATGATAATTAATCCAAAATTCACGTTCGGACGTGGATTAGTGGGGCAACGTCGGTTATTATAACTGATGAGTTAAAATAAAAATAGTTTTCATTTTTATCAATCGCCCAAAGAGAAAAAGAGAAAGTGCGCGTTGGTGAACATCTAAACGATCGCTTACGTAAAACAAGAGCCTATATGATAGTCTTCGCCGCCTAAACGATCGTCTACCTTACGCCTAAACGATCGCACACTGTCGCCTACACAATCGCATAGCTTCTCTAAACGATCGTATATTGTGCCAATTTTGCTAAACGATCGTATACCTTTTCTTAAACGATCGTTCAGTAAATCCTACAGAATCGTGTAGCTTCTCCTAAACGATAAGCATTCTGTTATACGATAGCATCTTTTTCTCTCCCACTTGTTTATCGCCTACATGATTCGTGTTTCTTTTTTCCTCTACCAAATTCACCAAAGACCACCCTTTGGGTTTTCACTCTGAGAATACCCGGGGCTCTTTAGTGGTGGCATCGTCCTCAAAGAGTTCGTGTCGTGCAGTTGTTCGTGTTGCTGTTGTTGACACTGCTGCTGGGCGTTGGTAGATCACTTAGAGGGTTCCTCTGCGTTGGAGTTCCGAAGTGTGAAGAACATCTTCAACTAGTATGGAATTCTTTCCCTTTTTATTTTCTTGTTCATAGCATGCCGATAATTGGTGTTTGTTTGCATAACTGTTTGTTTTGAATGTATAATATGTATTTCGGTCACTGTGAGATCGGATCGATCTGAATGTGCTCATGGAACTCTTCATTAAGAGATCCTTCAATAATATATGATATTTTCTTCACTACTGTCTATGAATCATGGGATGTTTTATTTGCTTTACCACAAATCAATAAACTAAGATCTCTGGTTGTCGTTGTAACTAAAACATGTATGTAGAGACATACAGGTGGATCATGCCTTAAGTGATAACTAAAATGATATGTAGTATATGGATATAGGAGGGAAACCTTATCCAAGTGAAACTGTTGCTGCCCGCTTTGTAGAAAAGTTACAAGTGTTGTGACTTGCCACAGATGGTCTGATCTTGATCATTCATGTGGAGACATGTGAGTAGGGGCGTCTTATACAAAGGAGTTTGTATAAGACCGGACCACGAAGTGTTATAGTCTCATTATATAATGTCGTTCATGACAGAGACTTCACTTCACTAGGATGACCGTAGGTATGACCTCAATCCTGAATGAGTTGGAACTCTTGCCTTTGAGGGTGGTCCTTTGTTTTGCATGGGTGCAAGTGGCCAAATTGCCGACTCAAACCTACCACTTTAGGGATTAGTCTGATTTGAGAGCTGGGAACTCAGCTACACAAGATGGAATTCACTCCTTCCCCGAAGCAGGGGTAAGTACATAGATTGTTCCCTTAAGGGCTGATTCCGGGGCTTGAACGACGTGGTGCCACACACCTTCTCATGGACCAAGAGGTGTCAACATAGTAGGACTATGTTGTATTGTTTATTAGAGAGATCAGTGGTACTTAAAGAGTTAGATGTAACTATAAGGGCAAAATGGTAAATTAGCCCAGTTGTACTTACGAGCATCTGTGAAGGATTATCGTACTGTTGATTGTTATATCTGATGGATACAGAAATATATCCGTGGTGAAAAAAGTGCAGTTGTTGGTCTATTTAATGGAGTGCCTGATAGTTAACGAATGGTGGATCTCGTGGCTAAAGAGTTTAGTCAGCTATTCACGTACCATTGGAGCTTCGAGCCACAGATCCATAAGGTCCCCTTGGTAGCTTAATGGATTCAAATTGAGAATCAGTTTTTGGGTCAGTTTGAAGTATTCAAATTGACAAGAGAGAGTTTGATTATATATGATATAATTAAACTGGTCGATTATATATGATATAGTTGACATGATATATGAGATACATTAATTGGAGAAAAATGATATAAATATGATTTATATCTAGAGGAGGAGAAAAGAACTATAGTTTATATGTTGCATATAATGTGATATTAAAACTATAGGTTATAAGTATAATATGATTATAATTATTTTTAATTAAACAATTATAAGATAATTGTTGATGGTTTTTCTCCATAATCGTATAAGATAGTGGGAGGTTGCATTCAGTTTTCGTAACTGAAGGATAAAATGAAAATAGTTTTCATTTTGCATATAGATCGGATACTCTCTTCACGATTTGTACACTGCCCATCATCTAGCTAACGAGAGGATACACGATAGCTCAAGTTTTACTAAACAATCGTGTACATACGCAGATTTCCTAAACGATCGTATAGCTTTTTCTAAACAATCGCGGACGAGAGCGATTTACCTAAATGATTGTCTAAACGATCAGCCCCGATTTACTAAACGATCGTGCACCCTTTGCTAAACGATCAAGCACCCATTCATACAGTAGACACAAAATCTCTCCCACTTGCTTGGTCATTGTAGTTTCCTCCTCCTTTCTACCAAATCCAACAGAACCCACACTTCTTGGATTCTCACTCCAAGAATACCAAGGTTACTGAGTGGTGGTGTCCTCTTTGTTGCCTGTTCGTGTAGAATACCGTGCGGTGGTGAGCGACAGCGAGATTTGGTGGACAATAGACTTGGCATGCACAATGACAGTGAGAGTTGTTGTTCCTTGATGAGAGCGAGAGATAAAGAGAAGAAGAGTTCTTCAAAAGGTATGTCTCTCGTTCCTTTGTATTTAAGTTTAAAAAGCATGTTGTAATTTGTCTGTAAGTGCATAACTTATGTGTATATTTATGAATGTGGTATTCCGTCACAATGAATTTGGAACAATCTTGCTTCCGCTCATAGGTACTCTTTGATAAGAGTTCCTTCGGTATGTTCCTTTTTAAGCTTTTTGAGTTAGAGTTTATTCATGATTGTAGCTTCTTAGTTTATTTATTCATGAGTACAATTTTTTTTAGGTAAGGATCGCACTGCAACTCACTCCATCTAAGGAAGAGATTCAGTTTATGAATCGTGTTATGGAGCCACTCATCCCTCCACCTACACCACCTGCACCACTGGAACTACCTCTACCCATAAATGATGGCAATGATGTCGGACCTTCGAACACTAAGGAGGCTGATCACAATGATAGTGAACGAAGGCATCATGAAAAGACCAAGAAGAAGTGGAAGAAGTATCACAAATTGATTAAGTTAATCAAAGGTTTTGATTTTCGCGTGGAAAGTATGGAACGTGACCTAAAGAGCATTAAGAAATACTTGTGACGACTATCGAAGGTAAGGATATATCATTGTGATCCTTGTTGTTTGTTCTCTTTATATGTAATTAATCTTATCTAATACTTATGCATGTAAGGAAAAGACGTTGATTGCACTAGATGTGGGGACCATGGAGGTACAAGCGATCATGTTGTGACAAATGATGGTGATAGAGATGGTCATTCTCATTGAGGTCTAGGTGAGTCTCATGGTGATCGTACTAAGGAATCTGTGGTTCCAGGCGACAATGCACTAGATGTTATAGATGAAGGGTCGGGCGTTGATGGACAAAATGACCTCGTTGAGAAGTTATCGAACAAAATTTTCTATGTAATTTTTGTTGTCGTTGTCTATTTATTATGTAGGTCAATTTATTGTTGTCATTGTACTCATGTTTTAGTAATAATTAAAGTTTTATTAATCATTGAAATTTTATTTTTGTCTTACTATTGTTCTCCTACTTCTTCATTTCTTTGATTGAATAACACATAATTGACATAGAAGTAAGGTCATTCTCAGAGAAATTTGTTCTCGCATTTATTGTGTAGGTCATCGATATCAGTTCCCAAGACACGGGAAATATAAATCTAATAGAAGGTCGCGGTGGCCAAATGAGGAAAATTTCTTGGAAATTAAGTACACCATGGAAAGACACAAGGAAGTATGGGAAGAGGCAAAAAATGCAACAGAAGTACGTCACATCATTGGCATACCTAAAAATCTGAACATTAAATTTCAGAAGTGAATGAACAACATAAACCTTGGTGCAATGATACGGAAAAATGCATATGCTCAAATGGATAAAAAAATGGTTTAATGGTTTGTTAACACCGTCTGAATGGATGAATGAAAAGGTATAAAACCTCTAATGAAGATTCTCGTGTATGTATAGGTGTCCTTATTTAATTAAACACTCAACGTTGTCATATAGGTAATAGACACATTATTTATATTCATAAAAAAGAAAATGCAAGCCCAATCGGACTTCTGTTGTCAAAAATTTGTCGTAGCTGACATTATAGTAACGGAACATTATATATATTAATTCATAAGTCCATGCACTCAACATCGTCTGATTTTCTCATTGCTTTAGAACTTTTTAAGATATGATCATCATACTATCAATCGGAGTAAGGCGACGAACGTATTGAAGTACGTCAATGGTCAATACACTGACCACAATGTACCTTGGAGCAACGTTGATGTTGTTTACATGCCTTTCAACCTCTCTGGGATGCACTGAGTGCTTGTTTGTTCGGACTTCCAGGTCAGAGAATTAATCGTGTTCGATTAATTCATTGGATTACATTCGAATATAGACTTAGAACGTGAAATGAGATCAGTGTGTGAAAATTTTTCCAGTTTACTCCTTGATAGGGTTGGCAAAAAAAACCTCACGGGGGCGGGGGACCTGCCTTGTTCGGGTCGGGGATTCCCCGATTTGACCGAGGGTGGGGTCAAACTGGAAAAATCAATCAGGGCCTCGTCCGAGGACGGGGTGGGGATGAGGACAGTATCCCCGCCCTGATTTTATATATTTTATTTTTATAAATATATATTTAGAATAATATAAAATAATTAATTTATATATATGACTATAATTTGAAGCCAAGAAGGTCTAAAAAAAAACCCAAAATTAAAAACTAAAAAGCCTAAAAGGAAAAGCCCATTTCTCTTATCCTTCCTCTTCCTTCCCTTTCCTTAATTCCCTTCTCTTCTGTTCAGACTGTTCTGACCGAAAACTTGAGTCCCCACTCCCCAGCCGCCCCTTCCCTTCCCCTACCTTTCCCTTCTGGCCTTCCCTTTTGGCTTTCGCTTTCCTTAGTACCCAGCCGCCTTCTGCCCCTACTTGAGTCCCCAAGCCAGCGAGGCTTTCGCTTTTCGAAAATGCGAGGTGTGTCATGCCCTAGTACCCGCGACTACCGAAAACTAAAAGTCTAAAATGCGACTGCCATCGAAAATGAAAATGCGACCATCGTCCGCCAGCCCCACTCCTGCCCTAGTTCTCTAATCTCTAAAGCGCCCCCCAGTCGTGAAGCCAGTAAAAATTTCCTTTCATTTTCCTTTCGAGTTTCGTTTTTTCCCATAAATTTCTTAGTTTTTTCTTCATACTTTTTTTTTGTTTGTTAATTAAGATACATTTTTTGTTAATTAAGTATAAATATGTTCAAAGTTCACAATGGTAAAAGTATAAATATGTTAATTAAGATTTGTTTGTGTGTTAATTAAGATTTGTTTGTGTGTATGGTTTGTTTGTGTATGTTAATTAAGATTTGTTTGTATGTTTGGTTTCAAAGTCCACAATGGTAAAAGACTCTTGAGGGAGAGATGATGGCTAAGTAGAAATAAAAACAGATTTCTCACAATAAGATAAAAGGATATAGTGCTTATTTAATTTTGATTTTTCCAAATAGTAGATAACATTTTCACTCAACTTTGAAATTTTTTGTAATACTAATATTTTGTAAAATCTTTCATGTTAAAATCAATAACAAATTGAGTGGTTTACGTATAAGTAGACATTTTCTCCTACAAGGATTCCATTTAACATAAGTTTCTCAGTTCTCTAGTTCAAGATGTGACCTAAAGACTAAAGAGAGGTTTTTAAATTAAATCTTTGGTATGTTGAAAACAATGTCTTCATCACCTTCTACAAATAAAGATTCTCCAAGTCCAATTCCAAGTCCAATCCCAGATCCAACCCCAGATTCAACCCCAGATTTAACTCCATGCTCTTCGAATGATGATAATTTGAATGTTGATAATTGTGTTATTCTTGATGAGGATATTGAGAAGTGATCTTTAAAGAGGAGATTGACATCGGTTGTTTGGAACCATTTTAAGAAACAAAAAATAGATAGAGTAGACCAGGCGATTTGTAATTATTATAAACGAAAATTAGGGAGTGGAAGAAAAATGGAACCAAACATTTGCATGATCATATTAAGATATGTCCATATAAAGGACAAAAGGACATACGACAATCCCTATTGAATCCTAACAAGGAGAAGAACAATACATTGAGTTTATATAACTTCGATTAGGAAGCTGCAAAAAAGGCATTAGCTAGGATGATAATAAGACATGAATATCCTCTCTCAATAGTTAAGCATGAAGATTTTAGGGAATTTTGTAATGTCATCCAACCATTATTTAATATGGTGTCAAGAAACACAATAAATAAGGTGATTTTGAAAATTTATGAGACTGAAAAGTTGAAAACCATGACATTGATCAAAGGAAACATTGCCCTTACAACGAACATGTGGACTTCTAACCACCAAGGTTATATGGTTGTCACTGCTCATTTTGTTGATGATAGTTGGGTTTTGGAAAACAAAATAATCAGGTTTATATATGTCCCTTCTCCACACACTTCTGAGATGTTTCACAAAGAAATAATGGAATGTCTGTTGATTGGAATATTGATCGAAAATTGTCATCTGTAACTATAGATAATTGTAGTACAAATGACTCCATGGTTAATATGCTTGTTGATAGTTTGCGTGGAAACTTAATATTGGACGGGAGTTTATTTCATATGCGGTGTTGTGCTCATATTCTGAAATTGATTGTGAAAGATGGGTTGGCAGTGATAGAAGATGGGATCGAAAGAGTACGTTGTAGTGTGTCTTTTTGGGTGCATACACAAAAAAGAAGGAGAAATTTGGGAAAATTGCTCGACAGTTGAATGTTTATGATGGTCAGATGTCGAGTCTTGATTGTTATGCTAGATGTAATTCTACATATTTTATGTTAGCCACTACATTAAAGTACAAGGTTGTTTTTTATCGATTAAAACAACGAGAACCAAAGTACAAGTGTTTGCCTTTGGATCAAGATTGAGTATCAGCAAAAGAGATATGTGAGAAACTGAAAATATTTCATCACGTGAATGAAATATTTTTTGGATCCAAATATCCTACTGCTAATCTTTTCTTACCCAAAAATTTGTAAATTGAAATTGGCTATTTCTGAGTGGACTAATTCTGGCATTCAAGAGACAAGAGACATGGCTTCAAATATGATGTCAAAGTTTGATAAGTATTGGAAGAAAATTCATGGGGTAATGGTCATAGCTGCAGTTTTAGATCCACGTTACAAATTAAAGTTGATTGAGTTTTACTTTCCTAGAATTTATGGAGATAGTTTTTTTCATGAAGTGAAAAGGATTAAAAAAATTTATTCAGATTTGGAAACAAAATATTAGCTGAAGCATAAAGGCGAAGGTGATGATTATCACGCTAGAAATTTAGATGGAACCTCACATAATATATAATTGATGATTTTAGTGATTATGACTTGTTTGTATCAAATTCCAATAATATGAATCGGAAGCAACAGTTTGATACATATTTGGATGAACCTGTCTTACCTCTAACATCCAATTTTGACATTTTGAGTTGGTGAAAATTGAATGGTGTCAAGTATCCAATTTTACAAGAAATTGCAAGAGACATATTAGACATCCCGTTATCTAATGTTGCATCAGAGTCTGCTTTTAGTACCTGTAGTAGGATTGTAAACCCACATCGTAACAAACTTCATCCGAAGACGATAGAGACTTTGATGTGCGCTCAAAATTGGATTGCAACTGAAGTTTTGATAGGTTAGTTTGTTTATTTTGTTTTACCTCTTTTTAGAATTTAATATATTAATAAATATTTTCTTTTATTACAAATATTTGACAATATAAGGTACTAGCACGGGAAAAGAAATGGTTAAACATTTAGCAACTATTTTAGAAGATGCAGACGATTCTGATGAAAATGCCGTGGTGACTAAGGTATGCTCAAGGATTAACATTATTTTGTGGTCTAGCTTTTTTTTTCTTGTGACATTATTTGGTTATTACATTTTAAATGTAGGAATGAATAATACTCACAACTAAGGATGAGATGATGCCAAGAAAGGAGAAAGATTTGATTATGAAGTCATCGTTGAAGAGAGAAATACGAGCTTTATTGAATTTTAAGTTGTAAACTTATTTAATGGATTTGTTAGTTTTAAATTTGTGTTTATTTGAATGTATAAGATGTTGTGCACTAGTCAAATTTTAAATAAAATCACTTGAATTAAAAAATGAGGAATTCGATAAACTTATTTAATGGATTTTTTATGGGCTAATCAAATTTTAATTAAAAAAGAATGGGGAATCCTCACAGAGAATCCCCACGGGAAACGAGGAATGGGGCCTTGCGGGGACCCCGTTTCCCCGACGGGGAATCCCCGCCCCCGTCCTCACCTTCAAATGGCAGGGATAGGGGCGGGGATGGGGGAGAATTTCCCCATGGGGCCGGGGAAGGGGGACGCCCCCCGCCTCGCTCCGGCCCCGTTGCCAACCCTACTCCTTGATGGTGCAGTAAGGGAGTCTAATAATCTTCTAGTAGATCAATGAACTCTACGCTGAGATGCTTTCGTGCCTCAACATGAGAGTGGTACCTATGGTGTGTTCACATGGAAATTTTTCGAATATGATGTAACCGGGTCCAAAATGGGCACCTTAACACAAGATAGAATGACATTTTTGTAGACAATATGTCATTCAAATTTGGACAAATAGAGCATTGTTTTAGAAGTTCATAAACCTTTTTGTAATTAATGGTTCAAGTGATGAATGAAAAATTTATAGTTAGCTTAAATTGCTTTTGTGTGTTGTGTAAAACATGCAACATATGTTTGTAAACTTCTATGTAATTAATGGTTCAAGTGATAAATGAAACTCTATAGTACACATAATTTCCGGTTGGGTTCATACAATTAGGCGCCAATTCCCAGACGAGTTCATGCAAAAATATAAAAATACACACATTCCCGATCGGGCTTATGCAAAATATCATCAAAATGCACACATTCCCGGTAGGGCCATGCAACTAGGAGCCAATTTTCGACCAGGCTCATGCAAAATATCATCAAAATGCACATATTCCCGACCGGGCCCATGCAACTAGGAGCCAATTCCCGACTGGGCTCATGCAAAATATCATCAAAATGAGTATTCCGTGTCAAGTCCATGAAAATAAGCACCAATTCCCAGTCGAACTCATGCAAAATATCATACGAAAATCATCCAAAATCATACATGACTTTAAATCCACCAAAATTCATAAAGATAATAGACATAGTAATAAAAAAACCCATACATCACTCGACAGTATTGAAAAATTGATTGCATGTCATTTTGTTGTGACCCTATTGCTGTTGCCCATACCTGGAATACCTGTGGACTTGATGAAATTCACCTGCAGAAGGAAATCTTGTTGTTCGTGGGCGACCTACTTTTGAAATTCTTTTTGGAGGCAATGTTTCAACATCAACGAAGGCCGATGATTGCATCCACTCTGAAAAGTGTCCGAATGGACGTGTACTTTTAGCATAAGTAGCCAATACTGATTCGATAGAGTATACCCGTGAACAAAGAGAGATAGGATCAATATTCTAAATCCTGCATGCATCAATTGCATGTGAACAAGGGAGTTCATAACAATCAAACTTGCGATAAATGCACATTCTTGTGTGAATATTAACACGACCTCCCAAATCCCGATCTATCACCTCAAACTCATGTTGGTCAATTGGCTTAACTTCATGTTCGTTTGCTCTGTCTTTCGTGTCACAAATTATTGCCATCACATAGTTCGACAATCTCGACATATTGTTTGATGCATCCGTCCGACGTTTGTAAAATAGGTCTTGTAACCAACCTCTAATATGGTCTAGAAATGATGTGATTGGTAACTGTCGTGCATCTTTTAACACTCTGTTTATGCACTCGACGAGATTTGTCGTCATCTGGTTATACCTTCTATTATATTGGTACACACCCTAGCTCATCGCTCAAGACCAATATCTTCTAGGTATTTCAATGGACTTGGATACCCTTTAAATTAACTCCAATGGAAGTTGAACACAAACTCACGACTTTCCTTAGCTGCTTTGTCAAAAATACCCAAAATATCTTTATTCTTAAAATTAGTTAATAAATTAGCTTTCAAGTGATGGATGTAGATACTATGAAATGCTTCTGGGAAGACTGTGATTGCCTTTTCAATCCTAGGGTGTCTGTCTGACGTAATAACCAAATCACGAACTTGCCCAACTACAAATCGTAATTGTTGAAAAAACCACACCTAAGATTCATCAGTTTCTCCATCATATATACCGAACGCGACTGGATATATTTGATTGTTTCCATCGACCCTAGTTGCAAGCAAGAGTTTACCACTGTACTTACCCCTTAAATATGTTCCATCTACAATTAAAACAGGGCGAATGTAGTTTTAAAAAAAAAAAAAAAAAAAAAAAAAAAAAAAAAAAAAAACCCTAATGGAAGCACCAAAAGCCATGAAGATGTGCTTGAAATATTTACCTTCCTACACTTCATATGCAAATTCTGAACCAAGATTTTCAATTTGTAAGGCTTCACCAAATTTAGGTAACTTTTTGTAGGATTTTTCTAGTGACCCCCTAACAAGCACTAACTCTTCTTCCCTTGCCCTCCATGCCTTGTCGTAACTTAAACTCACACCATACTCTTGTTTTATGTCATTCATAATGTCCTTTGGTCTATATGAACGACAAAAGCCCTCAAACTTCGACTTTATTAAATGTTCGAGAACCTAACTAGAAGCTTGTCTATAATCGTTAGTAAATATTTCATTTCTATATGGGTGGACATTACCGTACTTAGAGATCTTAAATCTTTCACAATTTTTAAATTTAACGGCTTGAAATCTTCATTTGCATTCTTCAACTAAGCATATAACTTTGTATAATGTTGTGTTCGATTTCTTCACCCTAAACTGAAAGTTACCTCAAATTACTAACATAGATAACCACATCTTTAAATCATTCTTAGATATAAATATATCACATAATTCTACATCTTCAAAAGAATAAGACTGACCTAGCATGAAGATTGTGATACTAGATGGATGTGACAAGTCACGACCTGTTGCATGTGGAACATGAGACGAGCCTTCATAGTCTTAGATTGTTCGTTCTTCTACATGAGGTCTATGGTGGGTATTAATCTTGGTTCCTCTTCATCATCCTTATCTAATATGGACTCTGGTCTACATCATCTCCTAAGTTATAAGTCGCCAAATTATTAGGCAACGAAGTAAGTGATGAGTTAAAATATATGGGAGAAAATGGACAATCCGGCTCCATTTTGCAATGTAGTGGCCTAAATGTTGAAGGGATTTCTTCAATTCGTCAGATATATGAATTGTCTGAATGAAACCCTTGATTACTTGAACACTTTGGAAACGTGGATACTAAAGAGGTATTACTGAGACCCCTTATCATATGAGGAATGTGTGTAGATCTTCATAATTCTGAATTACAGACGTAGGCCTTTGGATCTCAATTGAAGTATACATCTTATAACAAGATTATACTCAACTGAATTTATACCGCTTATCCTAAAACTTCAGTCAGGAATTCATTTTACGTCGTTCCGCCCTCAAGGTCAAACCCCACAACTCTTAATCCTTTTCCTTTCATTCCAAACGTCACAAAAAAAATCCAAATGCAAGGAATTTTCCGACAATTTATAACAAAAATGTACTAATGTAGTTAAGAAAAAGTAAAATAAAAAAATAAAACTAAAAAGTAAAAAATTACCCATTGTTCACCCGGTCGGGTACAACTCAGGGCCAAAAAACAGTAAACATATACTTCATATACGCTCGACCAAGTCTAGAGTTACCTCAATCGAGCCCCATACCATGTTCTCAGCTTGGTTCCTATCCCATACCTGGTTCCTATCTCATACCTGGTTCCTATCTCATGTTCTGCTATCCCGTACCCGATGAAGACCCAGTGACGCCCGACCAGGTGATTTCAACCAATTTATTTTGTGCCTGGTGAAGACCCGGTGAAGCCTAGCCAGGTGATTTCAACAAATTTCCTTTGTACCGGGTGAAGCCCGATCGGGTATCTTAAAAAAAATTATTTTTCTATCTTTTTCATTTTTTTTTTTTTAAAAAAACTTTCAAATGGAGGAGATTTATGACATTAGAAAAAAGAAAAGAAATAATCAAGTAAGCATAAATACAAGCAAATGAATTCTAACCTGAAAAAAAAAATTATCGAACTATTGAATACATACAATATGAAATACATATCTTCTTACCGAGTGTACAAAATTACAACTTCGTGAAGTACAATTTAGACTCGATGAAAGACTTTTTGTTTCGGAGATAATTTGGTGAAGATAATTATTAGTGAGGTTGTAAAAAAATCAATTTTGGTGGAGAATCTTTTGTATTGGAATGTGGATAATTTCTTGTGAATTAATTTTTTGTGAATCAATTTTTTGTGGTGGAGAATTTTTTGTGAATAAATTTAATAGATTGGTTGTTGAAATTTAAAAATAAGAATTTATAAGGAGCATAAGAGTAAGGGTACAATCAAAGTTTTCCATACTTACCTACGTCATTTTCATTATCAATAGGTAAAAAAACTTGTTTTTCAAAAAAGGCCAAAAAAAATACAAAATTGAACTCAAAGGGTTATTTTTGTCAATTTTTCCTGCGGCTGCTCCACTTACTTTCTTTCCTCCTTCTACTGGGCTACTGTCAACCGTTCTCCTCACCAATCTCTTTCAGTATCACTTCGTTTCCAATGGCGAGCTCAGCTGTAATTGGATGGAGGAGTCTGTTCCTTCTATTGGCCTCAATAATGGTTGCAACTCTCGTTTACACAATCGCCACTCATGGCTCTCCTTTCCGCACAGAACATCTCTCACGGTACTCTCTCTTCTCCACTATGCATTTTTCACTTTTTTTCTTATCATTCCGAATCCTTCTTCGTATCTCTGTATTGATTCAGAATCGAGCTGCTTCAATTGATCTGTTCCATGTATCTAGCGATCATTTCTGTATATTTCAATCTCCAACGTGCGTCGAATCGAAGTAATATAGTGGTTAAATAAGTAACTATCCTGACAATCCATAGGTCTAATGATATTGGGAATGTTTGGCAGGTGTCCTGAATTACAAACTGATTAATATTTTTAGACGGTACAAAGCATAAGTTTGAACATTTTAAATTACATGGACTTAGATGAAGTGAGTCTCAAATTTTAGGGTCCAAAATGGCATTTCAGCTTTTTTTGCAAGATTTTTCAGGAATCCGAAACGATTTGTTATGGTCTCCGAGTTTTTGAACCATACAGATTGGTTTTTCGCGGGACTTTTATGTATTTAACATGAATTTGATCACCATTTTCCAACTTGATACCAGAACTAGGTGACTAATAATTTTATCAGATGTATCAAAATTTTATATAAAGTTCTGACACCTATATATATGCGTATCAAAGGTTCAGATTTTCACTTCATCACTGTTGAAGTGAAGAAAATGACCAAGTTAAAATATTAAAAAATTATAAAACTAAAATTGATTATGTATGTACTAAAAAGAAGATTTGAATCTTGCCTTTATTATTGTGAATTCCCTAGGATTTATATTGAAGCTTAATTTTATTTTCTATTATAAATCTTGTAGCAATTATATATGGTAGAAGGAGGATCCGATTCCTCTCAAAAGATCAAAACCACGATTGTTCATAGGACAATTATGTTGCAAGTCAATCACGATAGACTACCCCGAGAGAGCATCTTTGCATAAGCAATATTAGCTATTACAATAAAGTGATCTATCCGTGCAGTGTTTTAATTTCCCTTATCAATCACAGTAAACATGTGTCATTTCTCTGGGTGAGTCATATTTGGGGTGCTTGTCATTTACATGAATTATTATTCTATTTACTACTTATGCAGTTGGGAGTTTTTTTCTTGTTTTCTCTTATTGGAACACACGTCAGGATTGTTCAAACTGCCCAGTTTTGAACTTACATAATATAAAGCCAAGCTCTGATTATATAGTTCACATAAAGAAGACTATTAATTGTTCGTCATCTCATTGGCTAACTAATTGATACAATATTCTCATGCTCTCTTTGTGGACCCTATGTATGCAAGTTAATCTCAAGGAAAACTTGTTTAATTTGGTGTACATTCCTTGAACATCACTACTTTGGGATGTTGACCGATTAATTTTTCTCTAATTTATTATTCCTACAAATCTGGACCTTTTCATTCAAGTTTGTGCTTATATTTTTCAGGTTCATGGTGGCATTATTAATTGATTTCTATTTCAATGTCATAGTTATTGCGGTAAGGGAATATTTAAGTTTTCATTCTATTTTCTATTTTACAAATATTTGACTTCGGGTACAGGTTACATTTAATTGTTTCTGTAGCTTAACCTCTTGTGTCATGAATGAACCTGCTAGACCATTTAGGTAAGGGCAAAAGCCCTGTTTATTTCCACTCATTGTATTTTGATCTGATGTTTACAAGTTTTGATAAGAAATCCTTGATAAATTGAAGCAAGTATTCTTAACTTACCTCCATCAAAAACCGCAAAACCAATGTAGTTTCAATCCAATGGAATTGACAGATATGGACACCTCGACGATCAAAGATTTGATAAGAAAAATAGTTCCTTACCCAAAAGTTGATGGGTCAAACCAACTTGAATGTTCTAGGCATGTAATTTATTAGAACAGAAAGTTGGAGAAAAGGTTGTGTCATTCTCACGGCAGAAGAAATAAGTTGTATTCAAATCAAGTCTAATGATTGCAAAGAATGATTAACCCTGACATTCGACTAACCTAGCGAAACCCTAAAATTGTTTGGCTTTTGGGCTTATATGTAACTCTAGATGAAACTCTAAGCTACATATTTCGTAAACTAAATATCAAGTGCCATATGTCAACCATATAAAAGTTAAGACTATACCTATTCTGACATGGCCTAGAGGGGTAACATTCGATAGATATTAAAAACTATCAAATATTCATGAATTGTAGAATCAATCTCCATTTTCATCAAAAGAGTACAACACAAGGACTTCCTATGTGGTTGCTCAACTTAGTACTACTTTCACCAAGCATGCCCAACTACAAAGTTCTGATGGGAACAAATGCATCCATGCTGGTGAGATCACGCCCAAAATCATTCTCAATTTTGCGGTACATGCAAGGCTTAATCATCATGCATGCTCTTCTTGATCCAGTCTTGTTTGGTAAGACAGAATTTGACAAAGAAAAGAGAGTGCTCAACTGGAACAACGGCCAAGAAAGACCATAACTACATAGATAGCAGCTCCTCCCCTTCCTTTCTCTTCTTTAAGGCTTTAAGTTGAAACCATATGGCGGATGGAAAGAAAGACAACCTCACTTTATCATAGATGGTATTAGTGAGACCCACTTTAATATCCCCCGTTGCCCTTCTTTTGTAGATAGAATCTTCAATGAGTAGAAAGAACCAACCTTAGTAATGCTCGATCAGGGTGCCATGATTCATATCAAGTTTTCTTGTGGACATATCATTGTAATGAAATTGATCTCTGCTCTTTTCTTACCGTTCTTCCTCAGTAGCCATTCTCTTTCATTTGTCCTACTTTTTTTCTAATCATTCTTCCTGCATCAATTAGGAACCAAAAGTAACCCTATGTCCTCTATCTTCTTCCCTTTCTCTCATTACTTCTCTTTCCTATTGGTATGCGAATGTAACTTAATTGGCCAATGATCTTGATCTAGGATGGGAAAATGAACATGCAAGTCTGAATTTTAAGTAATCCCAGAGGTCAGTTCATGATGCTTTATAAAGTTCTTCACTGTAATTTAAGAATCTATTCTAGGTTTCGGTTTGTTTATTTTTTGGAGATTTTGATGTTGATTTTTATGGGGGGAAAGCTCATATGAAATTGTTAGATTAATTATAATTTCTATCCGATCCTCAAAGGATTGGCAGCCATCTACTTCAGAATCATTTACAGACAAAAGAACTATTGTTACATCTCTGTTCAAGCATTCGTGGTAACTTCTCTCTCTCACTTTTATTCTCTATTTTTTAATTTACCAGACATGGGTTTGCTATAAGGAATCAAACTGGATTTCTGCAGCGATTTGGATAGTTTTTCTTGTATGTCTTGGCAGGTAATTACTTTGTATCCTTGTCAAGCTCACCTTCCAGCCTAAAGCTTGTTTCACCATAGGATCTATTAGTGTGAATAATACTGGTGAGTTCTTCTGATCAAATTTTCTTGTTGGAGTTTGGTAGATATATCTTGACGATTGACGATTGGTAATAATATTTTTATTTATTTCCATTAACGAATGGGGAAAATCTCCAACATATTTTATTGCCATTCTCTAAATTTCAGAAGATGATGGTATTTTAATTGCTTAAAACATTTTTATTTATTTGATGTTCTTGCCTTCTCATCTATACTTTTAGAATCCAATTACAGTTCCATTATTTCTTTCTGCTCATGCATTTATCTGTTTCTTCCTTCCTTCCTCTCTTCTTCTTTTTCTTCTTCTTTCTCTCTCTCTTCTTCTTCTTTCTCTCTCTCTTCTTCTTCTTTTTCTTTCCTTTTTTTTCTCGTTCGCAAATTTAGTAGGTGTTTAAGATGAAAATTTGCAACTAATACTGAATATATGTCGGTGATGCACATTTTCTTTCAAAGCCAATTCTTGAATAACTTTATCGTTAAATTTTTTGTAGGAACTTTGATTTCCAAACTCTTATTTGTTACTAAGATCAAATTTATTCCATGCATGGGCTTAAGAAGTTGCAGCATTTTTTCATTGGTAATACATGCAGATATTTTATTCTTAGATCTGATTAACTTTTCTTTTCCTATCATTTTCCTCAGTGTGGCTACATGTGCCTACATTCTTTGGCAGTTGTGGCAATTATCGTCTCAGGAATCCTTTGAAGATATTATGTACAATGTTCTGACTAAGGATCCAAACAAGTATGCACTGTGAGTTTTAGGTCTCTTAAATAGTTGATTCTAAGGTTCCGTCATACTTTATATTTGGAATTCTTTTCATGTATTTCCTTACTATTCTACTGCACAGTTATAGTCCACTCTTTTTTGTTTTTTCATGGTGTCAAGTAATTAAATGGAATAAAACAATTTTTTTTTTTTTTTTAATTCTCTCAGTTGATAGATAAATTCAGCATCTCAGATTTGTTTTGGTGATAGCTTATGCATGGCTTGACTTGCTGCTATTTTCGTAATTCTGTAACATCGGAAGGGTTTGCCTTCTTGTAGATCACTTTCGTGGTTTCCATTTTATGACTCTCTTAGGTTTGGCTCACACACACACACACAACAGGTAATATTATTGCATCTTAGACTTGATGCATTACCAATAGTTTTATGCGATGTTATGGTTATTCTTTCTTCTAGACTTTGAGAAACTTCATTATTCTGTATCTTATTCTTAAGCATGATTTGCTTGTTGGCTTATATATATAGGAATGGCGTGCAGCAGCATAGGAAGCACTCCAATATTATGATTGCAAAAATAGGTTTTGGTGCTATGGGTTGTTTGATGGTGGTAACTTTGGCCTATCTTTTCAGCGACGGTTCACCTTTTCACAAGGAGCTTTATACACCGTAATTTATGCTTTTATTTCTTCCTTAATTTGATTGTCCTTTCAAGTGTTAATGCTTTGGAATGAGTTTTTCTCATTTAAGGGAGGAGAAAAAGAACAGGAAAAAAAAAAATTAAAAAGAAAAAGAAGAAGAAGAAGAAGAAAAAGAATGGTGTTGATATCTAAACCTTGGAAAGTAAAGTTATCTACTATTCGTGTCCTTGCAGAATGGTTGCCTAATTGCAAATATTTTTGTTAGTTGTTAGTGTGAAGTACAACTACCACAAGTTGATTAATGAGAACAAGTTGTATATGTCTTTTCCTTGACTTGTTAGATACTATGAAGGTTCAGTGATTAGTGATCACCATGTGATTATCTCTGCCATTTCCTTCTCTTTCACTTTGTCCTTGAGTTTACTTGTTATCAGTAGAGCTTTATCACGTAATTTAGTTTACTTGGTACCAGTAGCTTTATCACGTAATTTTCCCTCTCATCAGTGGCTGTCCAAAGAAATAGCTCTGTAGGCACATTAGCCACTCTTGGGCTGATCTAATGTAAATTGTATGACGAGGCAGTACTAGTCTAGATATGTGTCAGTCAGCTTGCCTACCTATGATGATTAAAAAGAGGAATAAATACTCGGAATGAGAGAACTGTCCTTGAAATTGTTTTTGAATGAGCAAACACATAGACAGCCACAAATGAAGTAGATAACCTCTTCCCTATTGGAGACTCTTGCCTCTGTTGTTAAAAGCTCAAAATCTTGGCTTATATGAAGGATCCTGGGAGTAGCCAGTGATATCTGTGCTTGTCTTTTGTAGCAATGCCCTTGGTTATACTTGTACATTTTGAGAGTGACCAGTGAGGTACATGAGGTGAATCAATAAGATCTTTTGAGATGAGCTTCTTTTGTAGTGGCGGAATCTAAGATCTTTCGACTGTTTTAGTCTTGTTTGAAGGAGTTTAAGGCTGGGCTCTTCTATAATTTGTCTAGCATGAATAGCACTTCCTGGATATTCTTAAGAGAGAATCTTACGCCCCTTTTCTTTTATTATTATTATTACTTTTTTTTTTTTTTTATGAAGCAGGAAACATGATTTCGTTCTTAATAAGAAAACTAGCTTTCCTCCGGCCTCCTATTTTGACATACATTTTCCTTTTTTGAGCTCTTCTTTAGCTCCTTTGATGGACTCTCATATACTTTCTTATCCTTTTGGCAATGAATCGAGATTGGGTTTGGGTTATGATGAGGGTGTCCAACCTAGTTGAGATACCCTGGTGCACCTACTAAACCATTCTTCCTTCTGTATCTTGTTCCAATAAAAGATATAAATTTGAATTTTACATCTATGAAACCCTAAATTTTCACTGGATCTTATGTTCTTAACTGTAAACACGATTTCTAAATATTAAAATAAAGGCTAAATTACAAGTTTGTTCAGAACTTTCAATTTTGTGTCTAGTTGGTCCCAATATTTTGGATTTTGAGTGTAATAGATTCCTTACAAATTCAAAGTTCAAGGACTAAATTTGCAATTTGGAAAGTTCAAGGATTAAATTTATAATTTAACCAATATGATATATTACATTGTCTATGCGATTGCTGAATTTTGCTTTGAACAGATTCTGCATTAATCGTTACATTTTTTCTTGTTGTGATTGAATATCCTCTTTGACCGATATTATGCAGTATTTATGTTCTTATAGAGGTTAACTAGCTGTTGGCACATTTGCAGCTGGGTGGTGACCACGCTGATTGATTTCTATATAAATGGCACAGCTTTATCAGTATGTCTTAAATTCCTCATCATTTACCCTTGTTGCTTCTAGATGGTTAGATGCACCACCTTTTTGGTAGAGGCACACACTCTAGAAGTTTCGTTCTTCTTGCATCCCTGGATTAGCCAATGAACCTAGATTTTTAACGGGACCATAAAATTAGACATAATCGAAACTTATACATAAGGGTAGGGGCAACATATATGAATGGCAAAAGAAGATTCTTCTGTTATCTACAAATAAAGCTGAAGAAGCTATCATGGGTGAACCTTCTTTTGAGGGATGTTCTCCTTCAAAGAGTTCATTAGTGAATATAATAGCAAGGTTATATCTCTAAGGAGTCAAAGGGCATGATTTACACCAAGATAAGAGGAAAAAAAATATATTGTCAAGATAGATATCCATGGCTTTTCTATATCAATGAAGAATCTATTGTTTATTTCTAACTGAAAGAAAATATCTAATGAATTAAAGTCAAACCATATAACTTTTTCCCTTTTTGGAAGAAGGACAAGAAACGATGGTTCCCTGCTAAGCTGTTGACAAAGCCCCTAGCTTCAACTGTTGTCATTTACCCTAACATTTAGACGAAACTTTACTTCTTTGCTCTCTTATTTATAACTTGTAAATTGGTAAATACTTAATATCGGAGTAGCTTCTTGATTGTTGTTTTCATGACTTCTCGGTTATTATTCAAAAGCCGAATAACATTATGTCTTTCCATATGAAATTAGGTCTGGATGTTCTATAAAGAAGAATCGTGGCTTACTGCACTCGTTTGGATAGTTCTATTCATAATCTTTGGGAGGTAATCTGTCACTTTTGTTGGATAAGTCACATCTGTGTTTATTCCATTTGGAACCTGCCATTGTCAAGGAAATAATGATATTTTCGTTCTCCCCTGACGATCATATTTTTAAGTTCATTTATCAGCTTTCTTCTCTTAAAATAAGTTCAAACAAAATTTCTCTTTGGTTCAAAGTACACCATATATGTACACGCATTATTGCATTCTTACATTCATTAATATTAAGATGCCAAGAAGACATCGATGCTTTCAAGGATGTAAAGAAAATGTGTTAGATCAATTAAATTTTTACCAAGGGATGGATGTTATGTAATGTTTTAATGATTGTATTTCTCTTGTCCACTTGGACCTTTGGTTTGTATCTTTTTCTTTTTCTTTTTCTTTTTCTTGATAGGAAACAGAAAAAGCCTTTCATTTAGGAAAAATGAAAAGAATAAGAAAGAGGCACACAACCTCTATCAACAAAGTTTACAAAAATTATTCCTACTAGTAATAACTAGCAAGATATTAAAAAAAACAAGGCAATGGGGAAGGAGTGCACCATTATTCTTTTTTTTCTCTTTCTCACTCTCTCAGTGGGCACATTCCTATTGATGGTCAGCCTATTTCCAAGAAGCTCTTAGGTTAAATTTCCATTTTACTTTAATTGTCATTTCATTTTAGGCCATTTACTTAATATCTGAATTTTACCATTAATTTATTGTCAACTTTTTTAAAAAAATATTTAATTCCTATGGCCTCCTTATATGAATTTTGGATATATGTTCACATTGTGTCCTTTCTTGCACATAAATAATAATATTTATTTGACCAATTTTGAGTATAAAAAATACTTCGAACTAAGGGTAGGACTAATTGTAAGATTTATTGAAGCAGTTGTATCACAATCCATTACTTGAAGTGATGACTATAAATCATTTATTTTTTGGGTAGCATGTAAACTACTTTTATGCTTTATACTTATAACTTGCCTGAGCATGAAATATGGCTCCGCAAATATCTCTAATTACTGACACTGTTGTCTTCCTAATATTTCAGCGCCTCTTCATGTCCTTTCATTGTTAAGGAGCTATTCAAGCTCAACTCTGAAGATCCAGCATACCTTGTTTTATTTAAAAATTCCAACAGGCAAGTCCAAAGTTTTTGTTAGATAGCAGAAGATTTAAAAAAAAGTGATATAAAATTCAATTTACTAAGGTTCCGTTTGGTAATTATTTGATTTTTTTAAAATTAAGTTTATAAACACTTCTCTCATTCATAAATTTCTTTGTTTCGTTATTCAATTTCTGCCAATATTTTCAAAAACCAAACCAAATTTGAAAACTAAGGCCCCATTAGGTAACCATTTTGTTTTTGAAAATAAAGCCTATAGACACTACTTCCACTTCCAAATTTTTTTCTTTGTTATATACTTTTCACCAATTGTTTTAAAAACCAAGCCAAATTTTGAGAATAAAAAAAGTAACTTTTAAAAAGTTGTTTTTATTTTTGAAATTTAGCTAAGAATTCAACTATTATGCTTAAGAAATATACAAATAATTATAAGTAATGTGAATGAAATAAGCTTACTTTTCAAAAACAAAAACTAAAAATCAAACGGTTATCAAACTGGGCCTAAAAAATAGTTTTTAAAAACATGTTTTTGTTTTTGAAATTTGATTTTTATGAAAAATGAAAATCGTGGTCAGGAAATTAACAAATTTGTTATCATACGGTAGGTATCTAAGCGATTGTACTTTGATTTTTCTTACTTCTTTGAATGTGAACTTGGAAAACTCTCACCTGCTCTGACTTGAAATTTACTGTTTATAACATTTTGAACACGAGGAAATCTCATTACTTGTTTGTATCGTACTGGGTTGAGTTTGAAAGTATTTTGTAAATGGTTTTTTTTGTTCAATAACACGTTTTTATTTGCAAACCGTTATGAAAATTTTAGTTTCTTTTAATTACTAAAAACTACTTCTATACAATTATTACCATTTTGATTCTGTTTAATAAATGAATCGGCCTCCAATAACTGACCATGTCTCTCTTGCTGCATATTGAAGGTAGTTAATTAGTTGGATGAACACTATTGTTTCTCTGCATAGTCTTCGGGCTTAATAGAGGTAAAAACTTATGATGGCTTCTTCTTGCATATTGCAATTTATTTATGATAGGTCAGAAAGAAAGTATGAAAGCACATCGGATGGTAGATAGATGACTCTAGCTCGTTCCGGTACGAATTGAAAATGTGATATTGAAAGCAGAATCCAAATCGATGTCATGTTTTTTTTTTGTTTAATTGAAGAGTTCAAGTATGGTAGTTTCTCCATTATTATTACCTTGTTGACGTTTAGAAAAACTCCATAGCAGATGGTGTATCTTTAATAGATGTATGCACGTAATATTGTTTTATAGTATGTATATCGAATATTTGAGATTTAAATGTATGAAATAATAAATAATAAATATGTGTATTTGAAACTTTTTTGTTTTATAGTCTTGATCACAATGTAATATCATTTCCAACGAATGATGAAACTTATTTAATTACAACATACATCTAAATGTTGTCTTAGTTATAGAAATAGTGATTAAAAATGGTCGACTATAGTCTAATTAAGCCACAATCAGATTTTATTTAATTTTACACAACAATTTTCATACATTTCCATCAACTTCCGTAAAGTTTTGATATTTCCATGAAATAGGAACTTCAACATTTTCACAGATATCAATATTTTGAAACTTGATTATGAAAATTAAAAAGTGTTTAATTAATTTTAAAATCCTAAAAAATATTAACATGGATCGAGAAATTTTAAAATAGATTTTAGAAAATTAAAGTGTTCTCCAAATAATCCCTAAACTAATATTCTTTCAAAATGAATATTTTCTTATTTTCCTTTTTTATTCGGATGAATACAACAAATTGTTAAACAATTCAACTTAAAATTTTGTTTTTAGAAATTACAAAAAAATGAAAAAAATGTTATATAATATATAAGAGCATTTCCATGTTTTCTTAAAGATTTAAATTATAATTTTATGTAAACATAAGTTTAGATTGAATTAATTTTCATTTATATTTTATATTATTAACTAATTTGCATTTTAAATTTAAAAGCTTTTGCTTCCTACCTTTTTGTGTGAGAAATTAAAGGAACTGGTTAAATATTATTAGTTTTATGTATGTGTATTTTGAAAATTAGAAAATTAATTAAATTAATTATTTAATTAAATATGGAGCTAAAATAAAATTCTAACGAACATTTGCTTTAATTAAAAAAAAAAAAAGCATGTATATTTTGAATAAATTAGAAAATTAATTAAATTAATTATTTAATTAAATATTGGAGCTAAAATCAAAATCTAACAAATATTTCCTTTAATTAAAAAAAAAACGTGTTCATAATACTAATAATAATTGGTTAGGAGTTTTTTCTTTCTGTGTACTTTACTGATTAGTTGGGTAGAGATTTCCTCCACTAACATTTTCGGTTAATGTTGGGGCATTAACTAGTTGTTGAGATATCAAGTTAGCCTTGACCGTTGAAATGTAGTTGATAATTAATTAAATAAACTAAAATAATAATTTATATCTTAAAACAATGTATTCAAAATAATATACCGATAGTTAATTTATAAACTTTTAATTTAAATTTGAAAATGATTAATTTAAAATACAATATTTTGAAAAGCACACAAAAATAGGAAACTTATCAAATAACACACACAGGGAAGCAAACTTATCCTGTATTCCACGTTTGGAATATTTGCTAATATAGCAACTCTTGACCGATATTAGTTTTCTAAAAATTCTAAATTTGTCCTCTCTTTGTTTTACATTTCCGATTTGATTCTTTTCGTGTCTTCGTTTTAGAGGGAGGAACTTTCGACGAATTCCAAAATTTGAAGTTTTCCAATTCAAAATCACCTCTCCAATTCCAAATTTCGACCTTTTAAATGAAGATGAATTGCTTGCAATCTTCCTCGATTTCAAAGGATGGTAAAGCTTGAAAATGGGACAGATCAGAAGATGGTTGTCGAAATAGGCTTCTCTTTCAACCAGGTCAGACCGTGATGTCCACTCTTGTCTTTTCAGATTTCTAGTCGTATTATAAAAACTCTATATTTGCAATTAGTTTTTCCTTGTTATATAAACTCTAATATTTATTATATAATGATTATCCATGCAAGTAGCCAAAAAATTAATAATAACCACAAGTAGAATTATTTTAGGAAATTTTTAAAAATAGAAAAATAATGAAAACTATTTTCACAAAATAACAAAATTTAATATATTGATAGAAGTTGTGACACTATGTGATAGATACAGATAGAAGTTTATCAATATCTATTCATATTCTTTTATTATTTCTATAAATAATTTGATTTTTTTTTTATCCGGGAAATTTTCTCTTTATTTTAATGGATAATCTTACCTACTAATTTAAATAATATACTTATTTTATAGGGGAATGAAAAGTCTAAAAGCCTGATTAAAAAAATTATGTAAAAATAAAGATATTCACCTTTTATTTGACTTGGTCTCATAATAAAGTTTAAAATATAATCAAATAATAAATTGACACGTGTAAGCAAAACAAAACCCAAAAGCGCACGACAATGTGATAAAAGATACGGCCTAAGATGCCACGTCATCAACTGTTCCTAGAACGCACCGTTTTGAAACCTCCGCTTCTTTCTCTCAGTATAAATGAATTAGTTTGGCTTCGTTTCCTTCCTCTCTCTTCCCTCTTCTTAGAGGAACTGAAGAAGAAAAGAAAATAAAAAACCCAAAAGAAAAACTTCGATTTTCCATTTTTAGAGAGTTTAGAAACCCTAGTGTTCTTGTGTTCTTCTTCGCCTGTTCGATCGCACATCGCTAAAACTACCTCCGATTTTTAGTCCTTTATATATCTATCTAATTTTATTTCCGCCGATATTTTTGTTTTTTTTTCTCACGAGACGGCATGGCGGCTACAGTTCCGGCACCGGCGACAGCCGCTTTAGTTCCAACGGCGGCGATTCCTCCTTCGACGGGCTCTGTGGCCACTGGAGGCGGGTTTTTGAGTTCCTCATTGTATGTAGGCGATCTGGACCAGAGCGTGAACGAGGGACAGCTTTTGGAACTGTTCGGCCAAGTGGCTCAGGTTGTCTCAATTAGGGTTTGCAGGGATCAGACGCGCAGGCAATCGCTTGGATATGCTTATGTTAATTTTAGCAGCCATCAGGATGGTTCGTTTTTTTTTTTTTTTTGTTCCATCTCTCCTTTTGTTTTCAATGTTTATTTTGTATATTTTTGTTTCATCATTTTCCAATTTCTGGATTATACGTTTAAGTTTTGATTTTGGTACTGTGACATTTTGTTCTGATTTCTCTACCTAGGTTATTGCATTTGAATATTGGAATGTGAAAACCGAAGATTATTTTATTTCAATCAATTTTTATATTCGTTTTTTAAAGAAGAAACTATTTTTTGTTAATAATCTGTGAAAAATGATGATCAGACTCTTTGAGTGTGTTTTTTGGATTCATTTTTTTAATAATGATCAAACTCTTTGAGTTTTGATTTCAATTTGAAAGTGGTGAAAAATCTTATGAAGAATTCTCATTCAAAATTGCTTTTGAAGACCCTTGCATCACCAAAATCAATAAAGGAAACAAAGGAACTGTTTTATCTCTTATTCAAGTTAAACTTAAAATTTTGAAACAGAGACTTTCTATTGTTAAATTTCTCTTATCGATATGGAATAAGATAAATGAAACTTTCACTTGTTAGAATTTACACACTCATTATTCCAGGACTTGTAATTTGTTTTCTTTTTTACTGTGGTCTTCTAAAACTGTAAACCGTAAATGCATGTTAGCATATATAGTTTATGGTTTTGTGTTTCTTCAACCTTTTGTTATATATTTCTATAATATGTGAACTCTATAATTTGTTACACATTAGTTCGATTTTTTTTAATCATTGTTTGAGACAAATTTATATATTGAAACTATTCTTGTTTCGTTTCATAAATTCTCAGCTGTCAATGCCATGGAACATTTGAATTTTACCCCTGTTAACGGGAAGCCTATCAGGATTATGATCTCTAATCGAGATCCTAGCATCCGAAAAAGTGGCTATGCAAATGTTTTTATCAAAAATCTGGACACGTCAATTGATAACAAGGCATTACATGATGCATTTGCTAGTTTTGGTACTGTTCTTTCTTGTAAAGTTGCTGTTGATAGCAATGGTCAATCAAAAGGTTATGGATTTGTGCAATTTGAAAATGAGGAATCAGCCGAAAGTTCCATCGTAAGGTTGAATGGCATGCTAATCAATGATAAGCAAGTTTATGTTGGACCATTTATTCGACACCAAGAAAGGATTCGAGCAAATGGATCGCAGTTTACTAATGTTTATGTGAAAAACTTACCAGAAACTACCACGGATGATGACCTAAAAAATCTTTTTGCTGCACATGGTACCATTACTAGTGCAATTGTCATGACAGATTCAAATGGGAAGTCCAAATGTTTTGGTTTTGTGAACTTCCAGAACACAGACTCTGCTGCTGCTGCAGTTGAAAAGTTGAACGGTACCATCCTTGGTGATGACAGGATTTTGTATGTAGGTAGGGCTCAAAGGAAAGCAGAAAGGGAAGCCGAGTTGAAAGCAAAATTTGAACAGGAAAGGAAGAGTAGATTTGAAAAATTACAAGGTGCTAATTTGTACATCAAAAATCTTGATGACCATATTGATGATGAGAAGCTTAAAGAGTTATTCTCTGAGTATGGAACAATCACATCATGCAAGGTTCGTTTTTCTCTTGGCAATCACCATTTGTCTTCTTCCATATATGATTGAAGCCTGTGGGTTAATTTTTGCGTTGATGGCTGTATGATGGTGTTTGGTTGATTTCAATGCTTGATTGATTTATTGCCAGGTTATGCTTGACCAACATGGATTGAGCAAGGGGTCTGGTTTTGTTGCCTTTTCTTCACCAGATGAAGCAACCAGAGCCGTAAATTTATCTTTCTTTTCTTTTCCATTGAGATCTATATCTGAATATGATATGAAAAATGGTACTGATATTTCTGTTTCTTATGCATTTTTTAGTTAAGTGAAATGAATGGAAAGATGAAAGGAAGGAAGCCTCTGTATGTGGCTGTTGCCCAGCGCAAGGAAGAAAGAAAGGCTCGACTGCAGGTGTGATTTTCCTTCTTGGGGAATGCCAATATAATACAATCTCTTTTCCTCTGATGAATTTTGTAAAGTAAAAAACGTTCACTGGTTATTCAATAATGCGGTGTCCTGATGTTGTAAATCCATAAATTGCTATAAAAAGGTTTCTTAGGAAATGAATTATGTGAATTTTATTGGTTGATGGGGATTGTGTAACGTGTCAATCTTTTTAACTTTTCGTAATATTCGTATTTGTGTTTAGGCACAGTTTGCTCAAATGCGAGCAACTGGCGGAATATCACCTTTGCCTTCCGGAATGCCAGGATTTCATCCAGGGGCACCGCGAGTTTCACCTCAGCAGGTGTATTTTGGTCAGGGAAACCCTGGGCTAGTGCCCCCACAGCCTGCTGGATATGGCTTCCAGCCTCAACTCATGAGCGGGATGCGACCTGGCATGGGCCCTAACTTCCTCATGCCTTACCAGTATCAGAGGCAAGGACAGCCCGGGCCACGCTCAGGGATGAGACGAGGTGGAAATTCACAACCTGTACAGCAGCAGCAGGTAAAGTGAATCGCATTGTTGAGATCTTCGTCCTACTTGCTATTTCGTTTGTGGCATTTCATCAGTGAATACTATTTCAATGTTTGTGCCACACTTATCTGAGCTTGATTTTTCATCACCCTGAATTATTTAGAGAGAACTAGAATCCTTCCTACGAGTTTTTCAACCGGGTTGAATCATAAAAGTATACTCATTTAGTCAACCCAGCTGATCCAAATGCTTCGAAAGTATTCTTTTTCTTTTCTGCTGATGTTTGATATAAATTTGTGGAATCTGTTTCTTGAACCCAGTTACTGCTCCGTGGCTCTGGGCAAGGCTTTAGATACATGAACAATGCACGAAATGGATTAGAGCCGTCCGTCCTGCCCCAAGGTCTTGTTGGTCCAATGATGCCTCTAGCATTTGATAGTTCTGGAGTGTCTAGCTCCCCAATAGACATTCAGCGATCGAGGGCTGTGCCTACTTCAACACTCGCTTCTGCATTAGCTTCTGCTACTCCGGAAAACCAGCGTGTGGTATGGCACCATGTTTGTTTCTTTCATTTATTAGAGAAATATGAAACCATGTGTAAGATAGAACATGTCATTTAACTGTACTTTCTGGCTTCTGCTTTATATTGTTTCAGATGCTCGGCGAGCAACTGTATCCACTTGTGGAACGTCTCGAGCCCAGTCATGCAGCAAAGGTTACTGGAATGCTGCTAGAGATGGACCAACCAGAGGTGCTTCATCTCATCGAGTCACCTGATGACTTGAAGAGTAAGGTGGCCGAGGCAATGGAAGTCCTCCGCAAAGCTTCGTCAGAACCCGAGCTTTCTGATCAGCTTGGTGCATTGGCCCTGACCAAATGAACAAAGACTGAAAAAGAGAGCACGGGTTCCCTGACATTCAATTTTCCTTAGAACATTCTTTATTCCGCATGGTGAACATATTTTTATGGTTGGATTTTATCCTTTTTTTTCCTTTTCCTTTTAACTTCTCTCCTTAAATTAACTCTTAGGGTATTTAAAAAAAAATAGGGCTGCATTATTTTTTTAAATTCTAGTTTTGGATACTTTAGAATTTTGGTACTGAGGACATGTTTTTTTCTTTTTTGTCAAGTTTTCTAATTGCCGTCGAGCCTCGAGTCTTGAGAATTTTGTTCGGTTTTTGTTAGACCAATGATGACACATTTGTTATCTAACCTGTGACGCACAGTTTCTTTTGGGATTTCTACTGGTTTCATGTTCTTGTTTTTGCTATTACATTGGATCTGTTTATATTATTATTGCTCATGATTCAAGGCTCTCTTTATGTTATTACTGCTCATGATTCAAGGAGCCTGAAAATCGAAATCGAAAGTATACAAAAAAACAAGAAACATTTCGATTCGATTGGTTGCACCTTGCAGGGTTAGTTTGGAATAATTTTCTAGTCTGAAATTATACACCAAGGGATAACGCATTTGATCTCGTAAAGAATTTGTTTGGAATGATGTTTAAGTTCTTGGTTTTAAACCTTCTTTTATTTGCTTCAGAATACTTTTTGAAATATGTATTTATTCTTTGGTGCTTCAACCCATAAATTGAATGAAATGAAATAATGGTGAGTCTAGGTAATGAACATGGTTCAAAGGCCTCTATACTCACTCAAAGAGGCATTGCATTAATAAATTTGTATGGTACTTTATCGATAAAGAATCCATTTGTTTATTAGAAGTTAGACAACTAACTAAAACGAAATGGTCACAACCAAAAAGCCGATGAATATTTCACATGGAGGAGTGTGCTCAACCGATAGGGAGAGGGGCAAAGCAGCACGTGTCACGAAACATGAGGCCTTCTAATCAAAGGCTCATACTTCTCAGCCCTATAGGGTCAATGCACTAACATGTTGTGTGTGTTTAAAAACTTATATTTTACTGGAAAAAGATGCAAGTTACCCAAAAATCTCTGAAACAACAGTTGCTAAATAAAATGTTGTTTGCAGAGTCATTGTCACTTGAAATCAGGATGGATATCGTCATCAACAATTTCATCATTTATAATCTTCTTCAATATATCGATGCATTGGTCTGTTGCCATATTTTCTCCATTTCTACCTCTGCAGTTGTCTTCTTCAGTTATGTATTCACTCCACTTGGAAGAAGGTCCTCTTACCTTGGCTAATATGCTAGTTTTCGTCCTTGAATTTTCATCATCCTTTGACATATCTTTACTCCCTTTTGATGCTTCAATTTCTGATTGCAACTCCCAGTTTTGAATCTCATCTGCAATTTTATGACTGTTCTTGCTCATCTTTTTGTCCTGGAAAGGCGCACTCAAGTTCTTGGCCTTCGAGATAATTTGTTCATCGTTGCCTTTACTCCATTTCATTGTCTGAATTGTTGATGTCGACTCCCAGTTTCGAACCTCATCTGCAATTTTATGGCCCTTTTTGCTCAATTTTTTGTCTTCGTGAAGTGCAATTAGTTATTTGAACATCAAATCTTACCTTGGGAGCTCAAATTATTGGCAATATGTTTCCTCTTCGAGAAAATTGGTCTGTAAAATCCATCTCCTTCTCCTTCCGACCACCTTGAACAGCTCGTTGAACCAGATTTCCTCGTTTTAACTTCCGGAATCTCCGTCACAATCTTTTCGTCAGTAGATTCACTCTCTGATCCAGGAAAAAGAAAATCCATCATCTAACAAAGGTTTTTCTTCGAAGTTGAAAAAATTAATTGTAAATATGTATCTAAAAATTCAATGACCTAATTCTCCTTCGTTTTCTCTTCCATTATGGCTGCGATCTTCCTCGGGATCGAGATATTCACTCCAATCGTTACGTCTTTTTCTCCTCGCGCTGCAGTCAAGCTTATCTTCGTCAACAATTCCTCCATCAAGGAGCTCATCGGCTTTCGCCTGTTCATCCGCATATTTCCGAGACATATTGAAGTTCTGTACGAATTTACGGACGTCTTTAGCCATAGAAGCTCGAGCAAACACCTTCTGCAGTGATTGCTTCTCGTTACACACTGCACAGATCCACCTATTCCCGCTCTTTCGCTGTTGCTTCACCTGAATCGAAACCACCGCCATTACAGAAGTTACAGAAAGCGATTTTGAAGGACAAAGAAACAGAGAGAGAGCTAGAGAGATCGGTACCTGCATGGTGGAGCATTGAAAACACTGGACGGCGATGAAGATCGTCGCCATTTTCTGCCATGCGATACGATTCTTCGATTCTCTAATGCTTTTGATTCAATTTTTCTGTATTTGTGTTTCAAATTGGAACGAGCGTACTCGGTTTTGATTGGAAATCTTGGCGCCATTTTTTTAGAAGTTGGGCCATGCGTCTCTATCGCGGCCTATTTTGGTAAATGGGCTTCTTGTTTACGGCCCATATTTAAAATGATGGGCCTTCCATTTATGGCCTTTTCATTGGTAACTGATTTCCAAATTTCAAGCCCCGTAAAGTTCGTGACCAGAGTCCACAGGCGGGATAGGAATGTCATTTCCAACCACCATCCCCGCTCCCTATTTCATTTTTTATCCCCGTAAATTTTACGAGAATCGGATGGATTCTTTGCAGAGAATTTTTATTTTTTTATAAAAAGTCAAATAATTTAAATCAGCAAATTGTAATTAAATAATTAACTTTTATCACTAAATTGGTTATTATGGTTAGTTTTATATAAAAATTTAAATTTAAAGATAAATTATATAAATTTTGGCTTAAAAAAACTAATTCAATTTTGTTAGTAGAAAGAAATAAATATATGTTAAATTATTCACATGCATAATCTAAATTTAAATATTCAATTTAAACATATTTATTATCTTTTGCAATTTTAAATTTAAATGTAATATTTATATGATAATAATAACATGACATTAGATAACTATACTAAATAAATATGTAGAAGCTGACCGGGGCCGGGATGGGGAACGGCGGCAGGGGCGGGGATGGGGAATATTCCCCGTCCTCGTTCCCATTTAGCTCACGGGAAATTTTTTCCCCACTCCCCTCATTCCCCGCCTAATCGGGAAATCGCGCCTCTTTTGGGACGGGCCCTAGGGTCCGTCCGGAGCAATTAGACTCTGGGACGTTATGATGTTTCTTCAATTTTTTTTTTTAGAAAAAAATTAATTTTGTTGTATAAATTCTCCATGAAATCTGGGACAATTATGAATTATGACATTCCTCTTATTAGAGTACTTTCATTTTTCACAGCCAATTTTTTACTTTTAACACCTTTTAAAAATTGAGGGATAACACTTAAAACTATGGTAGTAGTTGTGATTATATCTTTAAACTTTCAATTTTAAAATTTGATTGATTTATGAAATTTAAGAGTTTAATAGACTTAAATTATAAGTTTCATATCTTATTAGTCAAATGAAATTTAAAGAAGAGTGTAAATCGAACTTGAAATTGATACCGTTATTAATTTTTGGGTTTTAATGGTTAACTAAGAAGTTTAGGGAGAGGAATTGATATTTACCTTTCTTTTTTTTTTTTAATAATAATAAAAATACTGCCTTATTTATTTTATTTTATTTAATTTTATTTATGGTATATAAAATAAAATAAAGAAAGTATTTAAATTGAACTTTGGTCTGTATTTAAATTAAAATTACAGAGTCATCATCCCTACCCTCGTCCATGGCAGTTCACTCTCACATTGAGAGAGTGCTCTGGAACCACGACCAGATTTCGGCTCGAGTCTCAGACCTCGCCTCCCAAATCTCCGCCGCCTTCGCCGGAACCTCTTCTCCGCCAGTCCTCGTCGGCGTCGCCACCGGATCCTTCATCTTCCTGGCCGACTTGGTTCGTCGCATCAATCTTCCTGTCGCTGTTGACTTCGTTCGTGTCGAATCTTACGGTTTCGGTACTCAGTCTAATGGTGCTCCTAAAATCTCATCGGACTTGAAGGTCGATGTTAAGAACAAGCATGTAATTCTGGTATTTGCCTTCAATCTTACTCGCTCCCTCTATGTTTCCGCCATTGGATTTTTGTGTTTGGATTTTTTGTTTCCTTGTTAAGAACAAGCATGTACGCTATTCCGTTTTACAGAGTTTTGTTGGTGTATAATTCATATAGAGTCTAATATTGCTGCTCGTGCATATCTCTTTTACTCTCTAACGGAGACTACTGTTCGGTTTTGTGCCTAATGGCTCCAGCTTTCGTAGTCGCCTTGGACTCTCTTTTTCGGGGGTTTTCTTTATTTCAAATGTAGATTATGTTCAAATGTGCGTGTTCTTTTTTAGGAAATTTTCCATGTCAGATTGTTACTTTTAGGGTGGGAACATAAAGAAGAAAGAATTTGAAGATTGGGGAGAAACAATTACAGAGGGTTTATGGAATTGGATTTTGAATTCTTTCAAATTTTGGCATATATTCGAAAGGAGCAGTTTCCAATCCAGGAAATAAGTCAATGAGTGTTAATCTGAACAAAAATTAAGCGAGATTAAGTTCCCAGTCCTGATAAATATTGATTTGTAACATTTATATGAAACTTACTGACATGCATACTTATTTTTATGATCAGAATAAAATTGATGAAAGTTGATTAATAACGGTACTATCACTCCTCATTCTTTACCTTCGGTTGAAGATAATTTCGTGAGTATTAAAAGATAAATTGTCACTCTCTTCAAGTAAAGATTAAACAGATCAAGATATTTATTTGAAGAAGAGAAATTATGGATTTGCTCCCCGTTTTCCATTTTGGATGAGGTCTGAATTATAGTTTTTCATTTTCTTTTTAATTCTTGCCAATTGGAGATATATTTTTCTTTTTGTTGACTTTGAGTGGAATTCTAGCCTACCCCTTTATGCATCTTTTGAGCGAAGGTAGATAGGGAGGATTGCCCATTTGGAATATTATCGTGGTATTGGTGATGCATCATTCAATCTCTTTATAAATGTATTTTTCTTTGTTGTACTTTTTACTATTTGTCTCTTATAAATCTTAATTTTTGTCAAATCCGTAACATTTTATTTGCGTTTATGGATCTTGCACAATGTAAAATGGAGATGGATATGGAAATACGATGAGTTAGTCTGCACTACAATACACTACTAAGTTAAATCTCCTTGAAGAGCAGTCCTCTGTTTTATGGTTTTGATGGGCTTAATTTTCTTCTTTTGTTTCAGCATCAGCTTTCAATAGATTGATTGTCTTCTGTATTTGACATGGGCTCTTAGTTGATAGATACTTGTCCTTCAATTTGAGAGTGATTCATGTCTCCCATAATTATTGTAAAGCAAGTTTAGCATCTTCTTGACTTTTACAATGAATCTCCTGTTAGGTTGAGGATATTGTAGATACTGGAAATACTTTATCATGTCTCATTGCTCACATGGAGGCAAAAGGAGCATCATCTGTATCAGTATGCACTTTTCTTGATAAACCGATGAGACGAAAGGTTAATTTTCAGCTAGTAGGCGAAGGAAAGTTCTATCGCGGGTTTGAAGTAAGATGAAATCGAATCTCCTTCTTAAAACAAGAACACAACACACACACACAGATATGTATGAAAAGAGCCATCATGGATTATTAAACTAGAAACATTATCTGGCTTTTCTCTTTGTATTGAGAAATTTCATAAAGATTTTTCAACACAATCATCAATCACATATTATTCTTTGTATGGTTTGTTTTGAGCAGTGTCCAGATTATTTTGTGGTAGGCTATGGAATGGATTTCGCGGAGCTGTACAGAAATTTACCATATGTTGGCGTTTTGAAGCCTGAATGTTACCAGTGATTAAATCAAACGTCTCTACAAGGAAAGTATTCTATTTACTATTTATTTCTGGTCTTTTTTAAGTATTGAATTTCAACCCTCCCTCCATCTATTGCAATGTAATGGAAAAGGCAAGACATTATGCTAGAAATGATACAGAATTTTGGGTTCAGTAGATTAATTCTAAAAAATGTCGAATAGGTGAATGACCTATGAGACACAATTTTGTGGTTTTTGCTCAAATTGTGCACTAGTTTATTTATAAAATATCTTGGTCTCGTTTGATAACTATTTGATTTTTTGTTTTGTTTTTTAAAATTAAGTCTATAGACACCATTTCCCCTCCAAATTGCTTCTTTTGTTATTTACTTTTTATCCATGGTTTAAAAAATCTTGTCAAAATATGAAAACAAAAAAAATAAATAACTTTTAAGAACTCACCTTTGTTTTTAGAATCTGGTTAAGAATTCAACCATTTTACTTAATAAAGATGCAAATCATTGTAAGATATAGGGAAGAAATAAACTTAATTTTCCCAAACAAAAAATTAAGAACCAAATGATTACCAAACAAAGTTTTAAATGTGTATTTTGGATTTTAAAGCTGAGGGGCTGTTTTATAAATTTCTTTCCAGATGTTCCAGGATTGGAAATGTAGATAATATCTTAGATTTTTATTTTGGAGTTTCTAATTTCTAGTATGGACCTATTTAACATATTTTTAATATCAAAATTCATGAAGGGTTGATATTTTATTAAACATGGTAGATTTCTTAATTTTATATCCTAGATTAATTTTAGATATTTATTTTATACTTTAAAAAAATGATACAAAGTTGAAAATTTAGGTCTCATTGGATAACTATCTCGTTTTTTTGTTTTTAGTTTTTAAAAATTAAGTCTATTTTCACACCATTTCTTATAATGATTTACATCTTATGTACAATGGTTAAATTTTTAATTAAATTCTAAAAATAAAAAAAAGTTTTTAAAAATTACTTTTTTTAATTTTTAAATTTTAGTTTGGTTTTTTAAATTACTGGTAAAAGATAAATAACAAAGGAATAAATTTGAGGTGGAAGTAGTGTCTATGGCTTAATTTTTTAAAATAAAAAATTATAAACGAAATAGTTACCAAACGGAGTCTTAAAATCGAGTTCGATTGGGTTGGATTGTCGGATTTTTTTTTCTTTTCTTGTATTATTACATTTTTTATTAGCTTAGAATACTTAAATTTATATACAACACATACTAATAATTAAAATTTCATAAAAACTCAAATATTAAATATCAAAATCTAAAATATCTATTACAAAATTCATACAAACATCTTTTATATATATATATATATATATATATATATTATAAACTTGGGTTGGGTTCAGGTTCCAAAAAACAAGAAAAAAGAGAGTGGGTTTCTTCTTCTTCTGGTGTAAGCAAAGAACATACAACAACTTTAAATGTATTTAAAAGCAGGTCCACTTGGGAAATTCAAAAGGACGACAACTATCTTATTCGATCATGAAAGAGAGGGCTTAAAAAAGGACGACAACTATCTTATTCGATCATGAAAAAAGAGAGTGGGTTTCTTCTTCTTCTGGTGTAAGCAAAGAACGTACAACAACTTTAAATGTATTTAAAAGCAGGTCCACTTGGAAAATTCAAAAGGACGACAACTATCTTATTCGATCGTGAAAGAGAGGGTTTAAAACAGGACAACAACTATCTTCTTCGATCATGAAAGAGAGGGTTTAAACAATGACGACAACTATCTTATTCGATCATGAAAGAGAGGGTTTAAAAAAGAATCCATCTTTGAGGAGAGAGTGGAAACATATATAACCTTGGCCTATGGATTTCTTAATCTCGGGTCAGCCAAAGTGGCCCCTTCAAATCGGGAAGTATTCTGGCTAGTGTAAATTTCTCAAACCAAATAACCCTTATTAAAAAACGAACCCAACTCAACCATGAAATATTTGGGTTGGTTGGTTTGAGTTAGTCGGGTCATTTATTTAAAATTTTATTCTAAAAAGAGTGAAATATAAATATGTAAAAATCTGATTTAATTATTTTCATATGTCGAATTAAGATCCACACCTCAATTTCAATTTATATATATTTCAATTTTCTTTTCAAAGTACTGAAAAAATATTTTTAAGAGTTGTTGAAAAATAAATTACTCAAAAAAATAATAAAATTAAATAAAATGGTATAAATAATTGTATTATAAGTAACAATATACTTAACAATAGAAGTAACAATATAACCAACTTAACCCAAATTAGTTGATAACTCATGGGTTAGTTGATGAGGGTGAGAAATCTGTTGTGGTCGTTATGCTATTGGAATTGCCTTTCCTGCTAAGGGCGGATGCGCAGAACATGGCAGCGATTGGGTCTGTTAATACTTTTTCTCTTTCTTTTTATCCTCGAGAAGTCAAAATTGGAAAATTATTACAGAATCTTTAAAAAAAGAAGGGAAAAACTTTGAAAAAAATATATCAATTTTGAAATTGAATACAAATAGAATTTTATAAAATAAAAACCAATTTTAAAAACTTGTAAACCTTCAATTTTATCAAATTAATTCAAAACTTATTTAAATGTTACCATTTTTACCATTCGTTCATTCTTTTTAACTCACTCACTAATTTAAACAATTCATAAAATCTTCACAAACTCGTAAATTTCAAATATTATATTTATATATATGTTTTGCACAAAAAATAAGTTTAATCCATGTACAAAATACATTAACATTTATTAATTTTTATAAAATTCCTAATTTTTTTTTTTTAAAAAAAAACTAGTCCATGTTATTTTTCGATATGTTCATTGAACTCGTGAGAGAACTTTTTTAAATGATGTTTGGAGTTTCTTATTAGTTAAAATATAAATTTAGGAGAAAGTTGGTATGTATTACTTAATGCTTTAAAAGTTAAAATTTAGACCTTATAATTTGATAAAGGAAAAATAATATATATTTTTTTAAAAAAAAATAGTCATGCTTTAAAACTTGTGATTGGGCACTTTGGTGGGTTACAAAACAAATAGGTGCAATATACTGATATGAACCACCTTCCGAACAAATCGAACTTTCAAGGGTCAAGAAACTATATTTAGCTTTGAATTTTTAAATAGAGATGAACTCCGTTGAAGAGATTTAAGGAATAAAAACTTATGAGAAGTTTTATAATTAGTTTGACATGATGTACAAGATGAAATTGGTTGCATTTCTTTAAAGTTTGTTGGTGTAGTTTTATTGGCGAGCATACTTTATTTTGGTATTTTTGTTTGGATCCATGTATGTTTTATTTGGGGTTTCTAGTTTTATTGTCTATTTTTGAGTTAAGGTAGAATGGAGTTTTAGTTCTTTTTGGTTAAGCAATACAATTTTTAAGAGTTTGAATGGGGAATACTATGCGATTAGATTGAGTTTTTAGGTTTTTCTAAATAAAATCCTCCTGAAAATTGATAAATTTAATATAAAATAATACAAGTTATATATAATGTCGGAAACAAATTTAATATAAAATAATACAAATTATATATAATGTCAGAAACAATATGTATGACGTGAAGGAAAATAACAATAATAAAAAAAAAACAAACAGAAATAGAAAGACACAAATTGGTAACCCAATTTGATGCAATATCACCTACGACTGGAAAGTCTATGTGTTCGATGAAAAAACTTCATTATATAAAGAGTTTAGCAACTACAATGAAATGCTTATCTTATAGACTTTCTTTAGTGATTCATGTATAACTTACTTTTCGGTTTCAACTTAGGCTCCTCCTAAGTTTGAGCTCCCCTTACTAGTTACTTCCACAATAAAGCTTATCTCAAACTTTGCATGAGATCCCCTCAATATAACACACTTAGGCTCCTCCTAAGTATGAGATCCTCTCACCTTCGCAAGCAAGTTTTTCCCAAGCTTTAATTGATCTCCCCTCAATACAACATAAAAAATCCATCCCAAGTTCTCACTTACGTCCTAAGGAATTTGTAGTCAAGTATAACTAACTGTTGGAACAAACCCTCAACAGAGAAATACAAAGTTTTTATTCATAATACATGAAGGTTGAAGCTTAGACAATCCCTAAGCTCAGAACCCTTGCACACACTTTTCCAATAAGGGTGCGAACCCTAAAAACAATACGTTCGTATAGATATATAGCTAGCCTTGAAAAGATCTTTAAGGAAGGAAGAAATGATCTCAGTGAGAAAAGGAAGGCAAACCACGAAATATGAAAAATACGTTAACAGATAAGAAAAAAAAATATTATGCAAAATATGCCCATCACGTAACATTGGGCTTGACATTGTACATAACATGTTGCAAAACCTGTTGCTGGGGATACAAAAACAAACCAGCAAATGTGCACTAAAAATATTAACATATAAGGAAAAAATCTCCAGACAAAATATGCATAACACAAAACATGTTAAGAAGCACGATACAAGACACATTACTCAAGTTTTGTTTGTAATAACCATACTACGGTATTGTTACATTACAATTCTTAAGTCAATATTGCATGTCAATAACATTCAGTTAGGTTTGCTCAACTTGCTCGTAAAGTGTTCGAACTTAGAGTGGGGGACTCGTTCTCCTTATCTCTTGGCCTTTGATAAAAAAACTAATCCATAGTAATTCCTTTGAATTGATGTCAAATTGACTTAGGGAATTTTATTATTATTTTTTTAATGAGATCACACTAAATGGTTCCTAAGTTACAAATTGCTATAATTTTGATATCATAAACTTATAGCGACTAAGGCCCGTTTATCAACCATTTTGATTTTGGCTTTTGTTTTTGAAAAAATAAGCCTATAGACACTACTTCCACCTCCAAATTTCTTTCTTTGTTATCTACATTTTACCCATAGTTTGAAAAACAACCAAATTTTTAGAACTAAAAAAAGTAACTTTTAAAAAGTTGTTTTTGTTTTTGGAATTTGGCTATGAATGCAAACTATGGTAAGAAATTGATAGAATAGGCTTAATTTTAAAAAACAAAAAATCAAAGGGTTACCAAACGGACCATAAATTATAATTTTCTACAATTCATGGAGATCAAAATTGTAATTTAACTTCACTTATTAAATGAGGTTAAAATTGTAACATTTTTTAAAGTTTAAAATTAAAATAGCAACTGTTATCTAAATATGAACCGTAATTTGACGAAATTGAAAATTTATGATGAAAATTGACGCAATTTAAAATGACAAGGGTCAATTTTGAAATTTTATTTTCTCAAACCACTGATAATTTTCTTTTTACCTTCTCGTCTACCTAATATTATTCTTTGCGTATCTAAAATAAATTCAAGATACTATTCTTATTCTTTTGATAGGATTTTAGGATAATAATAATATTATGTAGAAAATTCTTAGTTGATTTTGAATAGAATAAATTCAAAAATAGTCATGGGCGGTCCAAAATTGATTTATTTGTGCAGTTTAAAGCTTAAATTGACATTATTAGTTTTTAATTTTAAAGTTGAGTATAAATGAAATTTTCCTCCACACTATTATTGTTGTATCAAGTCCCGTTAAACATAAATTTCAATTAACAAATTAATATTAAAATTTATGGAAACTATATGGATTAAATTTAGACATTTATAAATCCAACCATTAAATTGAGATGAATAAATTTTATTGGTTAAAATTCTATTATGATGTTTGTTTCATTTTAATCCATATATTTTTAATTGTCTAAATTTAATAGGCATATTTTCAATAAATCTTAAAATTATCAAATTTAATTTTTTAAAAATCAAAATTGGTATTAAAAATAGACATGGTGTAAATATATTTTCGCAATTTATAAACGAGATGTTTATAAAGATTAGTTTTTTTTTAAAATAGAAAATCGACAATAAACTAAGCATAGACCAATAAGATTTATTGAATTAGTAAAAAATGGAACAAAATACAAACTACGCGGATCAAATTACCAAAATGGTATTTTATGTATTAACCGGTTTTATTTTATTATTATTTTTTAGAAGAAGTGACTAAAAATAATATATTGCATCTTACGCTGCACATATCTTGCATCACACCAAATTATTTTATCTTAGTTTGATACATGTCAAATTCTTCTTATATCTTTCCTAAAATATTTTATTTTATTTATTATTATTATTATTTGTATATGATGAGAGTAAAATGCACAGAGATAGTTGCATCTTGTTTAATGAATAATATGATATTTGAAATGGATTTTTTTTTTAAAATAAAAAAGGTAAATATCAATATATCAATTTATATCTTTTAACTTTAGTGTTGTATTAATTTAAATCTTCCAGTATGTTTTATTTTGATAAACATTCTACGAATTTGTAATTTTATCAGATAAATCTCTAAACTCACATAAACAAATTAATTTATAGTATCAATTAAGATTTGCTATAAATTGTTCGTTCATATTATAATCATCAATTTTGTTAAATCAACATTTGTAAAAGTTTACACATATGAGAATTTATGTATTGACAATTTTCAAATGTAGTCCTAATAAAGATTATAAATCGAATCACTTACAACAATCTATAAGTTTAGTTGAAAAAATTAAATGTCTTACTTGATATTTTTCAAACTAAACCGTAAGTAGATATACTTATGAAATCTCATGGTTCAAATTGACTTGTGTTTTACCACATGCAATGCACGTATGATTTTCTTTTTTAAAATTTGGAATTTGTACATTTTTTTAATGATTTAGATCAATTATTATTTAATAGATTTATTTTTAAAATCAATGTGATTATTTATATATATTCTTACATTATATTGATATTTATTTAGTAATATGTTATAGCTAATGCGAATATAATTTTAGTCAGGCTAATTTAATAATTATTTTTAGCTCGTTTATTAATTTAAAGTTTTTAACTTTTATTTAATACATATATAATATAGGAAGGAAAATCTCATTTTTTAAATGGCTAATTTTAGTCTATAGAAATAAATTTATTATTTAATTTTCAAGTAGAATATCATTTTTTTATTTTTTATAATAATATATTTTTGTTCCACAACTTTATTACTTCATGTGATACACATGATTAATGATATATATTTTTAGTATATATTATATTATAATAAGAAATTGTAGCTTTATTACTATAAGTCACTACGTACTATAAAATTGATAAAATTAGTTTATTATTAATAAGTAGTGCCATTGTAAAAATATAATATTATAATTTTTCATCATTACTAAAAAAGAATAATAGAATTTTAAACTGTACACATATTCAGAGTTAATTTTGGTTTATATAGAAATAATTATAAAAAATAAATTTAAAATGATATAACAGTATCTAGATTATGTTTAAAATTTTTCAAGTTTTATTATTTACTTTGTTATTAAAATCTTCAAATAATTTCTTAATTACATGATTAAAATTAGTTTACTAATTTTATTTCGTACTATATTTAAAATTACTTCTAGTTTTTAATTCGAACATTTTAAGTTTAAATTTATTGTCCAATCAATTAAATTAGTTTTTATGATCAATTAAAATTTTCTTTAGGCATGAAATACATGATTTTTTATTTCAACAAAATAAACACAAGCATGTAATTGGTTGATATATATATAAAAAAATCTAACATGATAAATGGAATCAACACTGAACTAATTATGTAAGAACAATAAACAACAATAACAAAAAATAATAATAAACAATGACCCTCTAAACACATTTCTTAAAACTAGCTTCCTCATTTTTTGATAATTGATAAACAAACTCTATTATTCAATTTTATCAAATTGAATTTTTGATGTGGCAAGTCTAAGATTTGAGATTTTGATTCGTCGTATACATTTCTGCAACTTCAATATAAATATAAATGTCTTGAGATGTTCGAGAGATAAGAAATAACTTGATAACGATAAATTAAGAGAACAAAAATGAAGATAGAATTAAGCTTAGATGAAAAAAATGGTGAAGAAACCTCTTATTATAGTAATAGAAGGTGACAAGTTAATAAAAGCATTTGAATTCTAAAACTTTCCAAATTATAATAATTAAAGAGAAAATAACTTTTAAGTAAGAAACAAATTATTTATTGTTGATTATCAAGGATTAATAAATGAATGTAATAATTATAATGAATTATTAATGGCATTTGTGTAAATAAGTAATAAGTAAAATAGAAAAGAGATAAAAATGTCTACAAAAGTTTTTATCATATCCCCACTCGTTAACATATTATAGATATATGTTAATTTGATATAATTATTAGTTTAAGATTTAAATTAATATAATTTAAAAGACGATGAACTGGTATTTATTTTTAAAAAATTATTAGGATAAATATGACTTTACTTTATACCCTAAACTTTGAATTATACCAATTTAAATCCAAAACTAATAATTGTATCAATATAAACTCGGAACTTTTATAAGTATATTAATTTAAACCATGAACTTTTATAATTGTATCAATTTAAGTCCTTCATTATGTTTTATTTAGATTTATTTGTGAATGTTGAGAGTTTAAATTGATATATTTATGAAAGTCTAAGATTTAAATTGATTTAATTATTAGTTTGATGTTTAAATATATACAACTCCGAAGTTTAAGGTTTAAATTAATAAAATTCTTAATTTAGAGTTTAAATTGATACAATTCTAAAAGTTTAGAGGTATAAATTGGTATTTGTCCAAGTTATTATTATATTTAATTTTGGTAATTTCAATAATGTAACCTATGAATTGAATTTGAGTCCGGCGAAGGTGAACGTCCGAACAGCACCGCCATGGGAAGCAGAAGAAAAGCTCTTTTCGAGCTCTCCCACTACGCAAACAGCCTCTTATGTCCAACCAAACGTTCTACTTTCCCTAACCTCACGCTCTCCAGGAACGCTTTCTTAGCTTCTCGACTTCATTCCTCTGCCTTTTCCAGAACCTCCACCGATGGCACCGCCATGGAAAATGATCAACCGCCGCAATCGAACAGAGATGCGATGCTTCTTGAAAAGTTCAGGCTCAGAAAACTCAAAGGCTCGTCGAAAGTTTCGCAAGAATCATCGAGTACGAGTTCTAACAGAGGTGAGAAGGTTATCACAGGTTTCAAGGAGTTAGGGCTTTGCAATGAATTAGCCGAGGCTGTAGAAGAAATGGGAATTTTTGCTCCTTCTGAGTTGCATTGTGTAGGGATTCCGGCTCTTTTGGAAGGAAAGAATGTGGTGTTGGGATCTCTTTATGGACCTGAAAGGGCTTTGGCTTACTTGTTGCCTCTCATTCAGGTTCCTTTTTCTTTTATCCATTTGAATACAGCAATCCTTTGAAACTTTATTTAGCAGAGTCGATGATGGCTTTGAGTTCATAGTATCAATCAGATGTGTGATGCAGATGTCTGTCATTATCCGATCATTTCTGGATTAGAATATTCATTTGGGTTGCTCTTCTTAGGAATTTTGCTTGTGGTAAATTGTCAAATTTAATTTTTAAAAGTAGCTCAAAATGGTAGGTTATGTTAATCTTTTAATATAGGTTAAATTATAAATTGAGTCCTAGAATTTGAGGTTTGTATCTATTTGGTTTCTCAAATTTTAAAATTATAAATTCAGCCTTTGAACTTTCAAAACTACAAATTTAGCTAACGAACTTGATATTTTACAAAATTTACTGACTACTATGCACAAAATTGGAAGTTTAGGATTCTATTAGACATAAAATTCAAGCTCATATCTAATATTAATTTTTAAAATTTTGCAAATTTGTTGGGCTCTATTAGACAAAATCTTTTGAAAGTTGCATGACCAAATAGACTAAACTATAAATTTAACAGTCTCTGCGTGTGCACTTGAATTATGTGTGATCGAACGTTAATTTGATTAATGAGACTCCATGTATGGAATATTAATATCAAATATGGTAGAAATTACATTGGGAAGTTTGAACTTTTTGTTAATTCAACTGTGGGTGGGGATTCTTGTTTCTGAACTATATAATGCTTTAAACACTTTATTTATCCTCAGGTTGGTAGGAAGTTTGAATTTAGTACCTAATGCGGTCGCATGTTAAATTTACACCAAACCCTTTTGCTTTTAAGTTAATAAGCTAGGATAAATGTAATCTTTTTGTGTGCTCATTATTTCCATTCCCTGTTCTTGAATTGTAAAATTGTCTATCGTGCTTGGTCTACTCTTATTTATTTCAAGAGATTTGCAGTCTCCTCTCCACACCTCTTAATTGATCTACTTTTGGAGCAATTTGATTTTCCATCTAGATTTGTAGAAAGCACAATACAAAACTGCAGTCCTCACTGTCAAGATTTATTTTCTTCCTGTTGTGTGTCTACAATTGGCTCTTATTAGAATCTAAAAAGGGATGGAAAAAAGTATGGCGTGAGGTCCAAGCATCCTCGAGCTTTTGTTCTGTGCTCATCTGTGGAGCTATCTGATGAGGTAATCGCTTTCTCAAACCTTCCTGAATAAGATGTTAAGACCAACTACATTTTGGCTGACATAGGATGCACCCTGCAGGTGTTTCAAATGGCAAAATTCATCAGCAATTACAGGCAGCTCGCAACTGCAAGGGATAATGGTTGTATTGAATTAGAACTTCAAAAAAGTGCATCTGATATCTCGATCGGTTTGTTAATTGGCACCCCTGGTGAAATCCTCAAACTCATTGAAGAGGGGAGTGTGGTTCCTGATGAAATCAATTACTTGGTGTGTGGTGAACAATTCATACTGCATCATCTTTGAAAACGAATAATAAATTTTATTTACATTTTTTCTTGCACGGTAATTGGTACGATACAATCATATAATGTACTCTTGGTTGTTTTCATGTTTCAAAAGATCTGTTCCTTGCTCTGGTTAGGCCGAGATAGCATATCTTTTAGCTTTCCTTCCATATATAACCATAATGTAAGAAGACAAAAAAGTATGGTTGCCTCTGTGTGTGGTGTGTGTTTGTTTATCGTTTATTGGTTTTTTTTTTCCTTCCCAATTTATCAAGCAGCTTAGAGTGCTGGTTTATAGCTTACATCAAGTCAATAACTGATTGATGGATTGACCCTTTGAGTCTCTTCTATGTTTATCTTTAAGACGAGCAATTATATGGTATCTGAGTTCATAATCTTACAAAACTATAAATAAATAATGGTTTAATAATTTTTCTTGTGAAACAGGTATTGGATGAGTTGGATTCAATGTTCGATCTTGGTTTTGGCCCCAACATTAAGGATATTTTAACTTCAGTAAGACACTGCAATGAAAAGTGCCAATCTGTCGTGCTTACTTCGACATTTATAAAGGTTATTTGGTCTACTCTGTCTCTTAGCCAACATAAATTTTTTGTGGATATAGGTTCTGAATTCTTTGAGTTAACAAATTGTCTTATAAATTATAGATGTTGCACGAACAACATTCATCCCTTGTCGAGTCTCTTAAGCGTGGTGATACAGGAGAGATAGCTGCTATGCTTTTAGAAATTGAAGAAGAAGAGGCATTCCATCTTATGGAATCTCCAGATACTCTGAAATGTAAACTTGCCGATGTGGTCGAGTCACTTTGTGCATCTACACAGAGAACGTAAAATTTGATATCAACTTGTTTTGCAGGATTGCAAATAACTTTTTAATGTTATCATGTCTACATTTACAATCATCAATTTGTTGATCAACTTCTCTTAAGATTATGTCAAATGAGCTGCCATGTTTCTGTTTTTGGCAATACAATTATCATTTTCATTTCAAGACTGCATACAATCCAGGGGTTTGAAAGTTACAATACTGCACAAAGCGGTGAGCTCTTAGGGAGATGACAGAAAAACAAATGAAAAAGATAGATTTTAGCTGCATATCTTTTCCTTTTGGCTTTTCACCTTGTGATTTTCAATAGGCCTCTTCACTTCCAGGTGAGTAAAGGACGCGGAGTTTTGGCAGGGGTTACAGCATTTCCATTGGGGTCGTATAATATGACACCCGAGAAATCTGGTAGCTGGCATTTCCCCCCCATGAGTATATTCTTCTGCCATATAGCAGCTTGTTGCTCTCTGCTGAAGAACATCTCATCATTGACATTCTCCGACTCGGTGGCATTCACAACACAGGCATTCACTCGTTGCGTAGTCATGACCGTTGCTTCTTGGTTCAGCTCTATGACAGGATCCTCAAACTCGTAACCATAATCCAAGCAAGCATTCCACCGACGGCGCCATTTTCGGGCATGGGAAGCACACATGAACAATGCAAAAGCACACAGGAGAAGGCTCACACCAGCCATGCCAACCTGGGCTGTGGCTTGTGAAGGATGCATCATTTGCAGTTGCCTTGCCATCTTGGGGTAGTTTGTAAGTTTGTTCTTTGAAGAATTTATAAAGTTTGTTTTGTCTGAAGACTTATTATGAAGGCAGCATGAATTTATACAAGTTTGGGAAGTGGAGCTGTTGGTTTTTGAGGTTTTGTTGACCTGATGTTTGACCTGATTTGTGGTTTTGGTGATCATTTTCCACTCATCTCTAATTGTGATTTTAAGTTTGCATTTTTTGAGAATGAGAACTTTGAATTAAGGATCACCAAACTTTAGGTTATTTTATCAATTGAACAACTTTTTTAGAATACCCCTTTATAAATTTTTTGATAGATAGACTGTAACTAAATATGGTTTTGATTATATATATTTGTGTTATTGTTTCCATGTGTTCATAAATTTTCTTTTGTAATTTTAGTATCATATTTCAAGATTTGAAAGGAATTTCTTAGATTATCTGTTACAGTTTAAATATTGGACAAACTTTTTAGGTATCTAACATAATTTGCCACTTTAAATGTAACCGGTTGATGTATTTTGTTGTCTTTCCCTATTTAAACTAATCTTTTAATAATGATTTCAGGAGGTCTTGACAGTTGGGTTTCGTCATTTGGTTTTTTATTTTTAAAATTGTGTTTTTATTTCTTTACCATTTTCTTTAGGATAGTTTTCATCTCTTCTAAAGACACATTTGATTTTGTAGCCAAAATTTAAAACAAAATATATATTCTTTTTTTTTAAAAAAAAAAAAAAAAAAAATTCGGTGGAATTAGTATTATGAAGTTAATTTTAAAAATAGAAAGTAAAAAGAGTGTTCAAGTAGTCATTCTTAAGGTTTTTTTTTAAGAGATGGTTGGTGTTCAAGATGATTGTTGTGGGCCCATCGTGGGTTTGATTTTTGGTGTACTTCTAATCTAGTCTTGTTTTTAGATCCTTCCATTGGTATGGTGTCGAGTCTCTTATACTCTAATGTCTAAGTTTTATAAAGAAAATTAGAATATATGACAATATTTAGGGTTACGTGCTAAAAAATAGCAAAATAAGCTAAGAATAAGATTTGTGGTAATTCATATGACATGCACGTGACCATAAATTTCTAAATACCTTATTTGTCCTTATCTAGTTCATAGTTATCTAGTTCATAGTTGTTATTGATGTAATTACAAATACATGAAAAATGTAGAATCATAGTTAACATAATCTACATATTTTATTATTAATTTAGATTCTGTTTAACCACTTTTCACTTTAATTAATATCCAGATTTTTCTATCAAATTTTATATTTTAAATTTTCATAAGTTATCAAATTTCATTTTATCTAATCAAATTTCAAATTTATTATAATTTTTGAATTGTTTTTCATAATTTTATACATATTCTTAATAAATTAGTTAGATATTTCTCATATCTTTGAAGTTTTAAATTATTTTATATTATTAGATTTTTATATTATTTTAACGATTTGAAAAAAAAAAAGATATCATCACTATTGTAGAAAAATAAAAAATACCCTCTTGCTATGACTTTACAACTAATTAGACTTCCTTTTTCTCTTTCCATCTGTTTGTCTTTTTCTCATTTGTTCTTGTATGATGATTCAATATTCTTTTGTTTCATTATTATAATCAGCTTTCTTTGTTTTTTAGCCAAAGAAGATGAAATCTTATTCATAATCAGAGTTAGACACTACAATAAATCAGAACTTTCACGGTCGCGGGAAGAGAATTAGAGTTACGCCGGATAATTGAAATTATGATTGTTGTGTGATGGTTGACTATTTTCTAATATACCTGTGAATTTTGCAAATACACTATATATTTGAATAATAATTTAATAAAAACAGAATTTTCTCTTCAACCTTTTGAGCACAATATTATCAATTGATTTAACTTTTTGTTATCCAAATCTTTTTTCATTAGTTTAAACATGTTGTTATCAGCTTCAAAATGTAATATAAAGTTAAACGTATTTTCAGGTTGCCCTCGACAGGCTTTGAAAATTAACTAATTTACATTTACAAATAGTAATTGTAACATGAAGTTATGAGATTAATTAATCTACATTTACACAATGCACATTTTTTATGTTTCCATATTTAAATTATAGATTCTCCTAATTTTTCTCCAACAATATCTATTTGAATCTATTTTTTATTATCAGATTTTGTTTTATTATTTGTTTATACATGTTGTTAATATATTGATTTTTTTTTTTTTTTTGTATATTATTCCTATTTATATACCTATTTATTATTTTGAACAATTTTGTTTTATATTGTTTCATTTTTTTTAAAAAAAAACCTAACCCTTATTTCCAAAGTTTCAATATATTTATAAATTTTGTGAAAACAAAATTTAAGCAATGTCTTCCCGACATATTTAAAAAAAAATAATCCTAATTCTACTTTACCTTCTTCTTACCCATTCTTTTATTTCACTTTCCTATTTCCCATTTGTAGTAAGCTTGTAGCCATAACATCCCTACAAACTCTTCTTTAAAATCTATGTTAGCATACCCTCTTCAACACAGTCGCATCTTGGATCACTTTCTTTAGAACCTTCAACTCTTTTCGACTGGTTTCTAAGCAGCTGCATGCCACCAGCGGTGGCCATCGCACCACAGACACACCATCATGGTTGTCCATCGAAGAAACAATCGCCAATTGTTTCTCCGTGAGGCCCATATTGGCGAGTTTTTAGACTTTCGAACGGTTTCTAAGATTTTGACCATGCTATTTAAAGTTTTTGTTGAGATTGTATTTCTTTTTTCTTTTTGCTTTTAGAAGTTTTAGATAGAGTGTATTTGCAGTTTTGGAGTTGTTTTTGTAACATTGTCTATTTATACTCAATTTGTTAGTCTTTGGGGTAGTTTGGTCATTTACCAAGTTGTATGTTCTATTATTTAAATTCGTTTTTCTATTTTTATAATTTTAAAATCTTTTTGCCATTTTTCCAAATAAAACTTTAAATTTTGCCATTTCTCTTGTCAACCCATAGTATAGAGGGTGCAAACTTAACTAAGCATACGAGAAATAAAGTCGAGCCTTTGTAGGGTCTGTTACACTCTGATGCCTAATTATAAGGAGTACATAATTTAGCTAAGCACACAAGAAGTATGGTCGAGGCTCTCCTTTTACCCACTAAAGCCCTATAGGGTTGAAACAATTTATAATGCCTTTTTTTAACAAACCGATTGTTGATCAATTACTTCTCGATTGGGTATATATTTACCAGTTTGGATGTTCGACCAAACTCCTCCTTTTGGGATGCACGTTCTCCTATATCTCCTAATCTCTTGGACTTATTTTTTTTGAGTACTTCCAGAGAGATAGTATAGTATATGTTAACTACCACTTAGCTATACACACTTTGGCTAAAGAGAAAATTTAAAGCATCTCGTTACCTTAGTTGATGGGCCAATTCAATGTTTCATTATTTTGAGACATTTAATTTGAATTAATTGTCAACACGATCATAGTTTAATTGGCATAAAAATTATACTATTGATCTTGAGGTCATAGTTTATTCCACATATTATTCATTTTAAAACTTTAAAACTTTATATTTGGTAGTTATTTTGAAATAAATAAAATCACTTTTATCATGTTTAAAATCATTCCAAAATACATTTTTTAATCACTTTAATTTTATTCTTTTTAAGTATATTTTTTATACAATTCAAATTAGTTTTAAATAATTAAAAATGATTTTTTTAGAAGTGATTAAAAGTGATTTTAATAAGTATCCCAAACAAAAGATGCTACCACGTGAAGGATAGATAATGATTAGATGCCACCTAGGTTACATCTAATCACGTGCATCATTTTCTTACTCAGAAAGAAAAAATATTAAATAAAATATCTTTAAGAAAAATTATTTATCACATGTAGGAGTATACGTAGATTGGGTTGGGGGATTTTTGTCACATATAGGATGTACGTGGGTTGAGTTGAAGATTTTTTGGACCAAACCAAAATTTCGGGTTGATTGAGTTGGCAACTTGTCTCCAACCCAACCCTTATAATTTGGGTTAGATTAGGTTGGGTTTTCCTGTTATTTATTTATTTATTTTATTTTTATTAACTTAAAATACTTAAATTTTTGTATAATACATGCTAATAATCAAAATTTCATTAAAACTCAAATGTTAAATATCAGAACTCAAGATATCTACTACAAACTTGATACAAATATCATAAATAAAAATATATATGAATTATAATATATATTTTTAATAACATTAGAAATTTGAGTTGGGTTGGATCAATTCGAATTTTTAAAAGTACAACCTGAACCCACTGAATAAGAAAAAGCATAAAAATTTTAACTCAAGATCCAAAATTAAAATTAATCCAATTCAATTCTTTCCATAAATTTTATTGGATCTCTTGAGACCTATTAAGATAGGTGGTGAGCATCCAAGTTTTTTGTCTTATTGGTTGAGTTATGTCTTACGTGTAAAACCCTTATAACGCTGAACCGAGGCTTCTAGCCTTTTTTATGCTTCATTAGTTCGTTCTCTCACTGAACTGAAGGGTGGTAATTCATTCCATTAAGCTCAGTTCCGAATATCGAAAAATCGCTAAAAATGAACCCTCGTTTACGCCTTCCATTCTACAGATTGCTTGTTGGGAAATCTCAGGCTTCAATTTCTTCATCTTCCTGTAGCTTTCGGCGAATTCAGGACTTCACTGTGAAGCCAAAATCCGAGTTTCCTAACGAATCGCGGGCTGATGATCTCCATTTTTCGTATCTAATGAGTTCGAATCGGAGCTACAGTGGTGGTTCGGGGACATCGGAGCCCGAATTCGATCAGGTTAGAGAGGTGGACAGGATCAATCTCAAGTTTGCCGAAGCTAGGGAAGAAATAGAGTCAGCTATGGAGTCTAAAGAGACCGTGTATTTTGATGAAGAGGCCGAGTGTGCTCGGGATGCTGTGAAAGAAGTTTTGGAAATGTACGAGGGGCTTCTGGCGAAGTTGCCCGAGAGCGAAAGGAAGGCGTTGCAGAGGTCGATGGGACTTAAGATTGAGCAGCTGAAGGCTGAGCTTAAACAGCTTGACGAGTAATTGAGGTTCATGTATTTTATTTTATTCTTCCCAATTTTCAACATATCAAATTCCCATTCACGTTCTTACCTGATTGCTGCTTGTGACTGGGATAGCAAGTCTGGCGTTAATAACACAGCTCTAGGGTTTTGAACGGCGTGTAGGAACTTATTTAGTTGTTTCTTCCTTGAGAAAATATGTTGCCGCCAGAAAGGAAAAAAAATGTACTTCATTTTTTCCAATTTGACATTCATTCTAAATGGTTTGGTGATCGTGAGTCTCGTCGATCGTTTTGTAATTGATAACTGAACTAACCCACGAAAGCAGTATATCTATATACATCTCAGTTCAGTTCGGTCTTTGGGGCTACATAGAAATGTCCTATCGCATGTATTATCTTTGAAATGACTAGTTTCTTATTTGGGATTTAATTGTGGAATGAAATCTCTATAGTGAGTGGTGGTTCTTCAGGAAAAAGCTGTGTGCTTGGGCGTGAGCAGGTATATATGTATGTATGCGTGGGCAGGTGTGTATGTATGCATGTGCAAGTGGTTGTGTGTGCGCGTGCACACTGTGCTGTCTGTGTATATTTGATTGTTTGTGATCTGTTTGTTGGTAGAAAAGAAGAAGAGTTTTGAGTTATGTACGTATGCGTGCGCGCGCGCGCAAGCAGGTGTGTTTAGGCCGGTGTGAATGTATGTGCAAGTGCCTATGCGTGTGGTGGTGCTGTGTGTGTGTCTGTATGGTTACTTGCGATGTGTTGGGGACAAAAAAAAAAAAAAGAAGAGTTTGAGGCCGCATGTTTCTGAAATATGGTTCATTTGCTTGAAATCTGTACTTGTGAGTTCTATGGAATCTGGTGTGATTGGCGATCCAATTTTGCTTTTGTGTTAAAGATACAGAACTTTTTAATGCAAGGCTGAGGTTTAGTCATAAATGAAGTAAATAGTCTGAAATTAATCTGCCTTTGCTGCAATTTTTGTAACCAGTGTCTAGATTCCTATGCAAACTAAATCAAGTCCACATAGAGGGAATATTTATATATTTAACTCCAAGCGAGAGTAAAGACAGGAATAAGATTCAACTTTCTGTTATCATCTTAATAACAGCATTTTATTAGTTTTAGGGAGTGATGGTTGATTATTCTTAGCTGCACATCTTGCTGTTGCAAGATTGCTTTAATTTTGGTTTGCCTATAAAAAGAACCAAATCTTTATAAATAACTCAAAGTTGGAGATTGTTCACGTGCACAACATGACAACAGTCAACGATATTATGTTGGGAACCAAGGTATTATGGGATGCCTGTCTCACATTGGTTAGAATGGGATGACTAATGTGGCACTTGAGTGGCTTGACTCTCCCACTGGTGTGGTTCTCCAAGGTGCTTAAGTACTTGATAATGGTATCAGAACCGGTTGTCGACGTTCTGAAGTGGAGCTGGCAGAGGGTTTTGACCGGGTGTGGTCGAGTGAAGTATTGCTAGAGTAACTGCCGGGACGTCGGCTTTCTGGGGATGGCGTATTGTTAGGAACCAAGGTAGTATGGGATGCCTTTGTCCCACATTGGTTAGAACGGATGACTAATGTGGTACTCAAGTGGCTTGGCTCTCCCACCCCCAATAACTAGCTTTTGGGGTGCAGTTCTCCAAGGTGCTTAAATACCTAACATACTACTACAAATTTTGCCCACTAACTACTTGATAGTGCTAGTGCATATGAGTTTCGCCACTAACTACATGCGAGTAGATAACTTGCATACAGTGATATGATATGTTTAGACTTTAGAGTTTTCACTCCAAATGTGGAGTGAAGAAGCATGTTTCGATCACTTGGATTTTAGAAAAATGACATGTTTTTAGTTATGTTATGTACTTGTATCTCTCAAAGTTCTAAAATAACCTGAATCCTAAAATGCATATTTGACTCTTCATTGTAAGGGTCAAGGAAGACCGTATCCTCTGAAAAAGTGGGACGCACTAATTCCCCAGCTGCCGGATTGTCTGAATTACTTTGCTGCAAGGCAGACAAGTGTCATCTGGACTTGTACATAAATTAAAGATTCTAGAAAGATTCAGCTAATACCACTGTCATCAAAATCCTCCACATGTCAGCCCTGCCTTATCTGCCCTAGACTTCTTGTGAAAGACAAGAGACTGATACTTTCCTTTGGTATCTTTCTACAAGAGGGTTTAGAATAGTCTTAAAACACCTTTGAGGAATAAAGGTTCGATGATCAATATTTGTTATTCCTAATTGGCTAATTGAACACCATATAATTGGATCCTCTTTCCAAGTTGGAAATCCATCCACCAATTTCATTATCTGTTCAAAGAAATTGAAGAGCTTGTAGATCAGTTGGTCTATTACAACTTTAGGCACAAACGTTGGTTCCCCAATTTTCTAACAGCTTGGGACAGTCTTTTTGAAGGACCATACAAAGTGATTTAGTTGATTCCCAAGCAAAAGAAGAGTGCTTATGGACCTACAGGGAGGACTATGCATGAAACTGATGGAGATCATAAATTCATCTGTATGTAGGAAAGAAAACTAGGAGATATTCATTGAACTTGAAAACTGAATGTCTTTAGGATAACCCAAACATTCCTCGACGACTTACCATCATAAAGTGTAGCTTGCACTGGCTGCTGAATCTCTCAGTGGAAAATTTTGGGGAGAGGTTAATGGGAACATATTTAGAAGTTATTACTTTCAACGGGATAATAGACCTTGATATATAACTTCTTAATTTTCTGTTAAATATTTCAAATTGACGTACCTCTCATAGGTACCTCAAATTTATTTTCTGATTTCATGCCTTCTCAAAGATTTTGCTGATATTTTTCTAGGTCATGTCATGTGCTTCTTTTACTCTCAATTCCCTTGCATAGATGAGCAGAGTGACTTGTTACTAGGGAAGCCTGACTTGTTTTTATCCCTCTCCTTTGTTTTTTGTTGTTACTTTCTGAAGCTTAAGTTGTACTCCAGAAATGGTGAAAATAAAATTAGTGATGATAATCGGTGTGGGCTACCAATTGCACCAACTATTTCTTTTAGAAATTATTACACCAACTTTTGCACAAATTGAATTGTATACTCCTCTGATTTATAATTTTATGCTTGCTATTTTGATTTTGGCCTTTTTCTTAGCTTGATGGGGTTGGAATGCATGGGCATTAGATTTATCCGTGCCTGAAAAACAGTAACATTCTCAAAATTTGAAGTTCTAAAACAAAGTTAGTTTTTTATCGGCACCTTTGGCCTTTGCAGAAAATACTATTTTTCCTTTTACTTCCTCACTCAATAAAATGTCATTTCTGAAAAAAAAAAATGATGAAATGGCTGCTAGATGCCCAACTTCATCAGAGAGGGAGGAAAAAAAACATATATTGACTTAGAACTTTGGAGTTGTGCATCCTTTATACATCTCTTCGAATAGAACGATTTGATTTCTTGGTTGATAGCTTGAGCTTATGTTCTAGATGCTGGATTAATAGGGTGATACCCACTGCTATAAGAAATGTTGGAACTTCTTTCAGGTGATGGTTTCCTCGAAATCCAAATCCTTCAATGAACATGTTGAACTCGAAGAAAAATTGTTTCCTCGAAGTTGTTACGAACTTTATTATAAATGAGGTGAATTTTATCTATAATTCTTTATAGATTACGAACTTTATGAAGTTGTTAATTAGGTATGATTGGGAACTTATTAATATTAATTATTCTCTAGTGATTTTTGAAGTTTTAAGTTCTAAAATGATTGAGTGAAAAGATCCTCAAAGATTTACAGACTTGCAGCTATAGATGCTCTGTTACTTGATGTGATTGATGCAGTGGAACTCCCTCTAATCCTCAACCATTCAAAAGGGGGGAAAGGAAAAGTACCTTTTCGTAGGAGATGCATTTTATGATGACTCTTTCTCAAGCCGCACATGGTTGGAAAAGGTTGATGATGTAACAGTGCTGGTTCCAAATGTTGTATAGAACTTTTAGCAGTGAACATTATTGCTGCTTTAACCTTTAATAGGATGATTCTGAAGGGCATTCCTTAAGATTACAAGACTGTCCAATATCTATGTTGCATCTTTTTACTTTCGTGGTACATTTTTCATTGCTTTCAGAGAGTTTGGAATCCTCTGATCTTCCATATTTGATGTTTATCTTTATATTCTCATTCTAGGGAAAATTGCAAAAAGAATTATTTCAAAGGCCTAAAATGGCAAATGACCCAAATTTTGAAAAAAGTGCCAAATGATCATTTGTTGATGTCTTGATCACGTAAAATTACAATATTGTCATTTCTTTCTTTTCTTTTTTTTTTTTTTTTTTTTTCCGCTTCCTTTCTAATAGGTCTCCAATTATAATGCAATTGGTGGTTGAGTTGGTTAAAGAGGTTGGGGACCACAGTTAAACTACTTTCAATTCTGTTGGGAGAAGTTGGGGTTTAAAAGAAGAAAGAAACCGAAAGAGAAGGAGAGAAGATTAAATATCTTGAGTAAGGGAAGTGAGCTCTCGAGGGTGAGAGTTCGGGGAAATCTATCGTGCAGAATCAGTCGAGGAGTGTCGCTCATCGCCTACTTCATCTATTAAGTGATCGTGTAGTGTTGGTAAGCGATCGCGTAGTGTTTGTAAGAGATCGTGTAGAGTTAGCGGACGATCATCTAGAGTTTGTAAGTGTTCGTGTAGAGTTTGTAAACGATCATTTAGTGTTTGTAAGCGATCATGTAACAATAGTAAGCGTATAGTTGTTGATTGACACTCATCGTTTAGTGAAGAGCAAGTTCATCGTTTAGCTGTTATTTGGTGCGATTGTGTCAACTCGTTTAATCAATAGATACCTTTTAAAAGATCAGTTTCCTAACAAATTGGTATCAGAGCAACCACTTGGACAGACATGGCTTAGAAACGTTTTGAGGAACAGTTGGAATTACTAGACCAGGAGATCTCTAGACTCAGAGTCGAGATGAAAAAATTGCCAACCATAGAGGAGAATTTGGCATCGTTAACAAAGAGCATTGAACGATTGGGATAGCAAGCAGAGAAACATCAACAGATGCTCATTTCCTATGTTACGGAAATGGCGAAGGGAAAGGCGAAAGTGACAGATGAGGCAGAAGGATCGAATGCCAATAATGTGTACGGAACGAATAGTTAAGTGAAAGCAACCAGTGAAGAAGTGACTTGCGATCGAAGTAAATTCAAGAAAGTAGAGATGTCGGTGTTCAGTAGAAGTGATCCAGATGTGTGGCTATTCAGAGCAGATTGTTATTTTCAAATTCATAAACTGACTGAATCTGAGAAGATAACGATGGCGGTTGTGAGTTTCGACGGTACCGCGTTAGACTGGTACCGGTCGAAGGAAGGTAGACAGCCGTCAAAGATTGGGAAGATTTGAAGAAAAGGATGTTCGTACAATTCCGATCTCTAAAAGAGGGATCGATTTGTGGAAGATTCTTAGCTATTAAACAAGAAACTACTGTAGAAGTATATCGAAATCTGTTTGATAAATTGGTAGCGTCATTGCCACATCTACAGAATGAAATATTAGAGGAGACATTCATGAACGGTTTGGCGCCGTGGATAAAAGCTGAGGTTGAATGTTGGGATTTGTTTGGGTTAGTGCAAATGATGTCGTTGGCTCAGCGTGTTGAAGATAGAGAAAATGCGCAAGTCGAAACGGGTCGGGCACGAACGTACAGAGGTAAGATCCAAAACTCGAACTCTTCGAAATTCAATATGGAAAATATGAGTAAAATGGGAGGTGGTAGTGAACCGAAAGAGGGAGGGAAGTCCCAAGAGTCGTTTTCAATGAGGAAAATCACCTTACGAGGAGTGTCGAATAACGATAACTGGAGAGAAATTCTTGCGAGAAGGTTAACTGATGCTGAATTCTAGTCGAAGAGAGAGAAAGGACTTTTTTCTGGTGCGATGAAAAGCATACTGTTGGGCATCAGTGCGAAGGGCGCGGGTTGAAAGAACTGAGATTACTTGTTGTGCATGCGTCTGGTGAAGAATTGGAGTTGCGCAAAGAAGATGAAATAAGAGAAGAGACACTGGAATTGAATATGTTAACGTTGAATGAAGAAATATCACCGATTGCCGAACTTTCTGTGAATTCGGTTGTGGGATTGACGAACCCTCGAACAATGAAGATTAAAGGGAAGGTCAAAGGAGAACCGGTGGTGATACTGGTTGACTGTGGAGCTACTCATAACTTCATATAAGAAGGATTAGCGAATCTTCTGCAGTTGAAAATCACAGAAACGAAAAATTGTGGAGTAGTTTTGGGGTCGGGAATCGCAGTGCAAGGTAAGGGTGTATGCAAAAATGTGGAAATTAGGCTGGGAGATTGAAGGGTGAATGATAGCTTCCTGTCGTTAGAGTTAGAAAGTGTTGACATGATTTTGGGGATGCAATGGCTATTTTCTTTGAGGAAAACAGAGGTAGATTGGCGGAATCTAACAATGACATTTGTTCATGAGAGTCGAAAGATTACTCTGCAAGGGGATCCAAGTCTGACGAAGGCAAGAATCAGTCTGAAATGTATGGTGAAAACATGGGAGACTGAAGATCAAGGATTCCCGGTCGAATGTAGAATGATAAGTAAAGGTGAGTCTACGGCAGAGCATGGGGGAAGCGAGGAAGCCGATTCAATACTCGAATCTCTATCAGTCTTGTTAAACCAGTTTCAGGACATATTTGAATGGCCAGTGGAGTTGCCCCCTTGTCGGAGTATAAAGCATCACATCCACTTGAAGGAAGGAATCAGTCCAATAAATGTTCGTCCATACAGATATGCATATCATCAGAAGGCTGAGATGGAGAAATTGGTCGAAGAAATGTTGGATTCGGGCATTATTAGACCAAGCACCAGTCCCTACTCTAGAGTCCTGTTCTACTGGTTAGAAAAAAAGATGGAGGATGGAGATTTTGTGTGGATTATCGTGTTCTCAACACTGCCACCATTCAAGATAAATTTTCAATTCCTGTGGTGGAAGAACTTTTTGATGAGTTAAATGGAGCTGCTCTCTTCTCTAAGCTGGGTTTGAAGTCAGGCTATCATCAAATAAAGAAGAATGCGTGGGATGTTAAAAGACGGCCTTCCGGATACATGAAGGGCATTATGAATTTCTGGTAATGCCTTTCGGTTTAACTAATGCGACTTCCATCTTTCAAGCACTAATGAATAATATATTCAAGCCTTATTTACGCCATTTTGTGTTAGTATTCTTTGATGATATACTTGTGTATAGTGGAAATCTAGAAGAGCATTTGCAACATTTAGAAGTGGTATTATCGGTATTAAGGGAACATGGACTCTATGCTAATAAGAAGAAGTGTTAGTTTGCAAAAGACAAAGTGGAATATTTGGGGCATATCATTTCAAACAAGGGGTGGAGGTCAATTCGGAGAAGGTACGGGCAGTGTTGGAGTGGTCGGTGCCTAAGACAATGAAGGAGGTGCGGGGGTTCTTAGGATTGTCTGGCTATTACCAGAGGTTAGTACAAAACTATGGCAGTATAGCGGCTGCTTTGACACAAATTTTGAAAGGAGAGACTTTTCAGTGGACAGAGGATGCTCATTACGCTTTTGAGAAGCTCAAAACTGCCATGATGACATTACCAGTGTTGGCGTTACCTGATTTCAGCATACTCTTTGAGGTAGAGACCAATGCTTCGGGGTATGGCATAGGCGCGGTACTAGTGCAACAGAGACGTTTGATCGCTTTTATAGCCATATCTGTCTTTGAGAGACCGTGCGAAGTCGGTATATGAAAGGGAATTGTTAGTCGTTGTCATTGCCGTGCAGAGATGGTGTCCTTATTTATTAGGAAGACGATTTGTCATCAAAACAGATCAGAAAGCATTGAAATTTTTACTTGAGCAGAGGACGATACAACTGTAACATCAGAAATGGGTAGCTAAATTGCTTGGTTATGGTTTTGAAGTAATCTATCGTCGGGGATTGGAGAATGGTGTCGCAGATGCACTATCCAAAGTGGAGATGGACGCTCATTTGGCTCAGCGATCGGCCCCTACGTTAATTGATATGGTTGTAATTCAGAAGGAAGTAGAGCAAGATGACCGGTTACAAAGAATTAAAGGTCGAGTACTGAGGAAAGAGGGTAGAGTACAAGATTTTCTCTCCATCAAGGCGTGCTGAAGTATAAAGTGAGGTTAGTACTTTCCTGTACCTCGTCTTTGATACCTACAATCTTGCATACGTATCATGACTTTGTGTTTGGTGGCCACTCGGGATTCCTGAGGACATATAAGAGAATATCCAGAGAGCTGTATTGGGAAGGAATGAAAAGAGTCGTTAAGAAGTATGTGGAAGAGTGTATGGTTTGCTAGAAAAATAAATCGATGGCCTTGTCACCAGCAGGGTTATTAATGCCATTCCCTATTCCTAATGTTGTATGGGCTGACATATCGATGGATTTCATTGAAGGATTATCTAAGGCCAAGGGGTATGATGTGATTTTAGTGGTAGTCGATAGATTGAGCAAGTATGCTCATTTCTTGCCTTTAAAACACCCTCTGAATGTTGGCATTGTAGCAGATGTATTTTGCAGAGAAATGGTAAAGCTGCACGGGGTACCGAAGTCAATTGTCTCGGATCGAGACAAGGTGTTTGTGAGCCACTTCTGGCAGGAGTTGTTCCGACTGTCGGGTACCAAGCTCCATCGCAGCACAACATATCATCCTCGGTCGGATGGTCAGATAGAGGTGGTCAACCGCAGCGTGGAAATGTACTTGAGGTGCTTCTGTGGGGAGCGTCCTAAAGAATGGATTAACTGGTTGCATTGGGCGGAATACTGGTATAACACTACGTATAATGCTTCCACTGGCTTTTCTCCTTTTCAGATTGTGTATGGACGTCAACCTCTAGTGTTGATTTACTATGGGGATGATTGCACTACGAATGCGACTTTGGACCAACAAATGCGAGACAGGGATGTAGCACTGCGAGTACTTAAGGAACACATTCTTCTTCACGTTGCTGAGTTTTTTCTTTTTCCTCTTCCTTTCTCCCTCCCTTTTATTCTTTCGCTGCGTCTTCTTCTTCTTCGACTTCTCCTCTGTGCATCTTCTTCTTTGGCATGACAAGTTCATACGAGTAGCTTTGACGCGACCAACTCCGGTGAACAAGAGTGAGAGCGAGAGAGGAGCGATTTTGTGAGTGAAGAAAGGAATAGTGAAACTGGCGAGAGTGAGACCGATGTGAGCAAGACGGGCAAGAGGGGGGAAGAAGGCAATTCATTGTGGTGAAATTTTGAGCTTGACTTTACTATCCCTATCTTCATGGATTCTTTCACCTCTTCTAGATTGCATAAAATTATTTCTTCTTTGTCCTCTCATGTTTCCTCTTCCTCCAACTTGTCTTTCTTGTTCAACTAAATTAATCACTCCCTCATCTTCTTGTAAGGTTGTTATTTTCTTTGTTGTTGTACCCTCCTTTCTAGCCTATCTTCCCTCATTGTTTCTATCATGCCTTGAATGGCTTGAAGAATAGCCATATTAGTATCTTGTATTTGTGGTACTTCTTCACCCTGTGACATTTTAAAGTTAGTAATAAAAGGACCTTACTACACTTCTCACCAATTTCACTCACAGAAACTCATGTTTATCACTCAAGGGTAGACTTTTGGTACTAGATCAAAGATGTATGGGTTGGCTTAAATTTTTGATGCAATCTCACTAAAAGTTTGATGAAACACAAGTCAAAATGATACTCTCACATACTAAGACTAAAGTAACCCAAACTTAGGATCAACAACTCAAAAATAAATATGGATTTTTTTTTTGTTCAAACTAATTACAAGAACTTTCATGTGCCTTGGCTCTTTGATTTTTTTTTTTTTTGCTATTTTTTTTGTTACCGAATTTTTTTCTTTTTTGTTTTGTTATTTATTTTTTTTATGATCCAAGAGTAGATTTGAAGAAGATTTCAACAAGTTGTAGTATGTCTTGTATTACAATATGTAAGTAATTGCTTTGGAGGAAAAGAAAATTGAAATGAAAATAAATTGAAATAAAGTAAAGATTCAACACCTCTAGAGTCGGCCAAGAACGATGACCAAATACTCTGATACCAAATGTTAAGCGCCTGCGATGTTTGTTGGATGCAAAGCTAGATATCCTTTTAGGATCCTTGCAAACACTCACAAAGAAAGCTAGCTTGGATCTAACTTAGAACCTATGATGGTCATTCTTAGATCCTAAGACAACTCACTCCAAAATTAGCTCGATCAAGACAAACCAATGAATTGATTTAAACATCAAATCTAAAGCAAGATTTGAAAGAAAAGACAACACCAAAGGGTTGAATAAGCACAAGCTTTTTAATATCGATAATATGAGTTTTCAAGAGCATTACAAGCCATTTTATAGGTCAAATGGTCGTGGATAGACCAAGAAACTCAAAAGTCATTTAAATACAATTAATTGCAAATTGTAGAAAATAACATACATGAATTTGAAACTTAATTGCATACTGAATTATAAGTCAAAATGCAAAATTAAAAATGTAGAAAGTCTTCAAATTGTCTTAAATATCTCATCTAGAAGGTGGCAAGCTTAATTCTCACGTTTGACAGAATTTGACATCATGTTTTCCCATGTATTGCACACTTAACAACATTTTCTTCACAAAATTTGCACACTTTTTTTGACCACCGTATCATCTTCCAAACTGTAGGACTTTTCATGTGTCATCTTCATGTCATTCTCTTTTGGACTCATTGAACTAAGATAATACAAAAATTTGGTTTCAAAATTATTTGTCGATTCTTGTGAATTTGTTAGCTTTCGAAGATGTAGTGTGAATGCCTCTTGAATCTTCTTTGTCTTGCTTCTTGTAATTGGTCCGTTGGATACATGCAATGGTTCAATGGTTGAATTCACATCACATTGTTCTATGGATGTTCGCAAAAGGATCATCAGCGAGAGGGAGAGCAAGAGCGAGATTCTTTTTCCCGTGTGCACAAGTATATTTTGGTAATTTCATTCGAATTTGACGTTGACAAAGGGTCATTTGGTATTTTTTTTCCTTTAAAAAACTGGGTCATTTGACATTTTTGACCCAATTTTTGGGTCATTTATAAAAATTTCCCAAAATTCTAATATGTTTTTTTTAACTCTGAACTTTTTATTTGTGATTTCAATCAATTTTGATCATCTAACTTCTATCATGTTCTTTGGATCACAAAATTTTTGTTTGGTTTCTGTAATCGCGATGCAATTTTAATACATAATTAATCCTTTTTTTTTTTGTTTATTATTAAAATGAATCGAATTCTTTCAAATATTTATATGTATCCTTTGAATTACTTAACTATATCCTCTAAATTTTCATTTCGCACCGGAAATTACTCTAGGAGAAGTTCGAACCGGTTTAGTTCGAATATTGTTTGGTCTTGATTTTATATGAGTTATGTCGGTTCTCAAAAGAGTAAATATATCCATTAGTTATACCCTTTCTTACCCTAAATTTAGACTCATATTTTATTCGTACACAATCGACATAGGTCTTTCCGACATATGTTGCAATGTCTTCAATACCGTGCTTCATTCGTGTAAATTGTAAGATAATATAACATCGTTTAAACATGAATTAAATTTAGAATTCAATAAAAAGATTAAACTTGATATTTTGATGATGGATGGGCTGAAATGGAAAATGAAGAAGTTGAGGAATCAAAAGTTTAAAGGAATAAAATGAATGTGTAAGTTGACCAAAAAGCATGAAACAGAACATGAATGATGGGGTTTGAATGTTTTTTTTTTTTTTTTTTTTGACTTGGTTGCTGAATATCAGGTTATGGCTTGTGAAGAGGTGACAAGATTTGTCTCCTAAGACATGTGCCCTCCACTGTCTCTATGCTTTTTCACTGCAAGACAATGGCCTATCTTTACTTACACTACATATGTTGGGAAATTTGGAAGAACAAATGCCAAGGTGCTGCTCACATTCTGACTCAATTTCAACTTTGCAAATTGGGGTTTGATGATAATAATAATTTTTAAAAAAAAATTAATTAAAGTAGCATTTTGGTATGGGGTTTTGGAAGGGAGTTTATTCTATTTTAGTTTTTGTTGCAAGGTTTAAAAGGTTGATTTCAAAAAAAAAAAAAAAAAAAAAATATCGAGGTCTTAATTTTATGAAAATATCGATGAAATGTTGATGTTGATAAATATTTCTAAAAAAATTATATAAAACAAAAGAGTCAAAAAAAAAAATTAAATTAATAATAAGTCTATTATTTATACTATATCTATTTTAGTGATATTTTATTGCTTATATACTATGTATCATGCGTTTTTATATGATATAATGGAAATATCATCGATTTCGAATCTATGAAAAAAATGAAAATATCGACATGTCGATGAAAATTTAATACTGGTGTATTATTATATATTTTTTTAATAAATCTTAAAAATTAGTTTCTAAATTTAGTTTGGGATGATTTTTTCAAAAGAAAAAAAAAAGGTCTCACCTTTTTCTCTATAAATATTGTTGAATGGATATTATTGTTGATATTTTGCAGAGTTTGATAAAAAGAATAATAATAATAACAACTTCTTACCAACAACCAGAACCAGTTTCGAGATTTACTAAAAGCATAGTTTTTTTTTTTAATATGTGAAAATTCAACTAAAATAAAACATATCAAAATATAAGATCAAGATGGGTTCGAAAAATTGACAGAAACAACCTCCCATTTTTATAAAACTTGTTACAATAGTTTTTCTCTCCATTTCGCACGAGATCGACATCAAAATTTACGTAAGAAAATAACTTTTTTTAATAAATTTAATTTTTGATTGTTTTGAGCTTTCTTGGTGAAATCTTGAATAGTACTAACACCGAGAAGGTCCAAAACAATCAAGTTAGAAAAATTTAAATTTTTTTTTAACTAATTCTAGTGATCAATCTCATCTGAGATGGACAAAGAAAAATTAATGAATTTTCAAAATGCATGCTAGTTTTCAGGCGTCATTTCTTACAATTTTTCATAGAATTTTAACCTATAACTTGTGAAAAGTTGTTTAACAAGGACAAACTTTTGCCATTGACCTAAAGATTATTTTCAAATATGGTAAGAATTTTGAAAATGGCGGAATGCAATGCAGGGGAAGTAAGTTGCAAAAATGAATTGATTTTTAGCTAACTGAAGTGTAGGGTTCAGAATTATGAAATCTCTTCCATGAAACAAAAACTGTACAAAATTGCAAAGTTCAATCTGATGCTACAAAGATCTCCATCTCAATCATTTCCCTTGTTCCTTATCCCAATTTTCTTGTGGAAAAGAAAGAATTATTTCAACTTAAATTTGAGGACTGCTTTATTAGAGGTTGGGAGGTTTTTCCCCATTCTTCTGGAGGACTCTTCACCTCCATCAATAATGCTACCACTTCCTTCATTGTTGGCCTTTCTGCTGGAGAAGAGTTCACACAAAACATTGCTATTCCAAGTGTTTGAAGCATTTCTTGCACCATCTGATCTGGTAAACCCTGGAGCTTTGCATCGAGTATCGTCACGGCGGGTTCGAAGCTTGCCATCTTCTTCTTCACCCACTCAACAATGTGAAGGCCATCTCCAACTTGTGTCTCAATTGCACTACGACCACTTAGTATCTCTAGTAAAACAACTCCATAGCTATAGACATCACTCTTCTCGGTTATGTTCATGGCATATCCGTATTCTGCATTGAGTTTGAGAAATTTTAGAAACAAATTCATAAAAGATGATCAGACTCATTATATATGAAATTCTGACAGATGCAGAGATAAATCTTCAATTATTTATGATGTAAAAATATTGTAATGTTGAAAGGCTTGATAAAATATGTTCACATGTTGAAGACTATCGAGTTGTTAATATGAAGGGGGGGAAAATCCAAGGAAAGATCACATTTTGCAGTTTATATAAGAGATCACATTTGGCAGATTATATAAACATAGAGCGTGACTGTTAATATCTTTGAGTTCTTAGTATGAGGGGAGGAAATTCTAAGGAAAGATCACATTTTGCATATTATTTATACATAGAATCTTTATGAATTTGTGAAATGAAAAGTTGGGAAGGAAATCTACCTGGGGCGATATAACCGTATGACCCGGCTACTCTTGAAATTGCATGGTGATAATTTGGAGTGTTCATCAACTTTGCCAGGCCAAAATCTGCTAGATAAGCTTCAAACTTCGAGTCTAGAAGTATGTTATTGCACTTGACATCTCTATGAAGAATTGCAGGCACACAATCATGATGAAGATAAGCCAGACCCTGTGCCGTCCCAACCGCAATCTTATACCTTGTCTCCCAGTCCAGATTTCTGTTTCCTTGCAAGAGTTGTTGCAGATTACCATTTGAAATGTAGTTGTAGAGAAGTAGTTTGACACTTCTATTGGAACAATAACCTATGAGCTTCACAATGTTACGATGTCGAATATGCCCGAGAATTTGAATTTCTGCCGCACACGAGTCAACTGCTTCTTCGTCTTGCTTTGTTTTCCATAGTTTCTTCACAGCAACTAATTCACCATTGGGCATATCTGCTTTGTAAACAACCCCAGAACAACCTTTTCCAATTATATTTTCATCTTTCATGGATTCCAAGATGTTATCTATGGTAAAGTTGAGCTTCTGAAACGGGATGAAGGTCCATGGATAAGAGAAATCCTCAGCAGCCGATGAAGAGGACAATGTCCCAGAATGTTTCTCTTCCATGTACTTACGATTTCGTGTAACTAGCATCCACAAAGCAAAAAGTATAATGATGACTGCAGCAAGAATGATGGAGATTAAAGCAGCAGCTTTTGCAGACTTCAACCCGTTTCTATGCATTGAACTTGAGGAACAAGTAAACCCATCAAGTGATTCACAAAGATTCAGGTTTTGATAATATGCATCTTCTGATAGGGTTCTAAAAAATGGTGTTACAGGCATGGGACCTGAGAAATTGTTGTAAGAGATATTAAGGGACGTGAGACTAGGCAAGAGACCCAACAGTTTAATATTTCCATAAAGCATGTTGTGGGAAAGATCAAGTGATTGTAACTGTGTCAAACTGGACATTGTCTCAGGAATTTCTCCACTTATCCCATTTGAGCTCAAGTCCAGACTGATAGACAAACTCTTCATGTAACCAATTTCTGGAGGTATCTTGCCAGAGAGACTGTTGCAACTCAAATCAAGTAGAGTTAGTTTCTCCAGGTTCTTAATAGACTTTGGGATTGACCCTGTCAGTAGATTATTATTGAGAATAAGCTTATTTAAATAACTGAAGTTTCCAAAACTCTGAGGAATTTCACCAGTGAAGCTGTTACGACTGAGATCAAGCTGCTCCAAGTTCACCAATTCTCCAAGCTGGGGAGGAATTTCCCCAGTTATATAATTATTATGCACATCAAGTAGCTCAAGAACTGTAATATTAGCAATCTCAGACGGAAGACCACCCGAAAAATGATTCATATACAAGTCAAGAAAGACAAGATTTTGCAACTGGCCTACCTCCTTTGGAATCTGGCCTGAAAGCTGGTTTTCCCCAAGCCTCAACCTCACCAATGATTGACAATTTGCAACACTTCGAGGCAACCCACCAGATAAAGAATTTCCAAGGAGCAATAGCTTGCTCAACTTCTTCAAGCTGAAAATTTCTTCTGGGATAATCCCAGTGAGCTTGTTTCTTGAAAGATCAAGGGCATACAACTCAGTGCAATTGCCAAAGGAAGATGGTACGGTTCCTGATACAGAATTGCCCCATAAGAAAAAACTTTGCAGGGATTTCAAATTGCCAAGTTGTGATGGAATTACACCTGATAATTGGTTATTATCAAGCTGAAGAGCAGTTAAGCTTGTGCAGTTGCCCAACTGCCAAGGTATCGAACCTGAGATTGAATTGTCAGATATATGAAACTGTTCGAGAACGACTAACTTCCCCAAATCACTTGGGATTTCACCAGAAAGATCATTCTCTGAAGCATCAAAAACAACAAGAGCTGAACAATTCGAAATTTCGGATGGTATCGCCCCTGATAGAGCATTACCCCATAGAAACAAACTAGTAAGCTTCTGCAACCTACCAAGCTGAGGAGGAATATTACCCGTGAGCTTGTTCATGTGTAAATACAAATCCCTTAGCTCAGAACAAAGTCCCAACTCAGGAGGTATAGAACCAGACATCTCAGTATCATAGAGTGACAAAGTTTGGAGGTTGATTAGGTTCCCAAATGTAGACGGTATAGCCCCAGATAAGGCAGTAGCCGCTGCCCCAAATGTAGTGAGATTAGTAAGCAACCCTATTTGTGGGGGAATATCTCCAGAAAGATATGGATTCCCTCCTATTCGAAACTCTTGGAGGGACAGCAAAGAACCAAACTGCGACGGTATGGAGCCATTAAACTGATTGTCTTGGAGGCAAAGACTTTGCAGAGAAGTCAGGTTAGCAAGCTGAGGAGGAATCTTACCAGACAGTCTATTGGAATTAAGGAAAAGGAATTGAAGTGAAGAGAGAGAACCAAGCTGAGAAGGAATAGGGCCATAGAGATTGTTGGAAGAAAGGTCCAACAAGCGAAGATGGGTAAGTAGGCCAAAAGAAGAAGGGATTGGACCAGAGACATTAGTGGATGATAGATTAAGAAGTTGCAGAGAAGAGAGAGAAGACAACTCAGGAGGCAAAAACGAGAGGTTTAGGAATGTTTTAGGGAGAGATAGTGAAATGACTCTGTTCTGAGGAGAACAAGTGATTCCTTCCCAAGCACAAGGGTTTTGACTAGATGGATTCCAAGAAGCAAGAACAGAAGAAGACGATGTTACAGGACCAGTAGCAGCAATGAGGGAAAGAAGCACTTCTCCATCAGGAGATAGAGAAACGACTAATGAACCACCCATTATTAAGCTTAAACACATAGCTATAACATACAATAGCCATCGTTCAACAAATAGATGGATTACCCCTTCCATCAGAGCTCTGAAAAATAGCTTGACCTTGAAATTGAAAACAAATAACGTTAAGAAATGTAGCTTCTCTGAAGTTAGTCCCAGTGGTTGCTTTGCTTCAATGGCGGATAAAAGATATTTACCCACCACCTTCAGAGACAAAATGCATGTGAAAAAAATCTCAATGGTGGAGGAAAATGGAAACGGAAACTTAAACCGGACTCAATACAGCATGTGAACGGAAAGAATATAAATATATATAATCCAAAAGCAACCCCACACCGGAAAAAACTGCCTCAAATCAATCAAAAGCAATTAATGATCACCATCAAATGCTCTGTAGCTTGTAGACTGTAACTCACCATGGAAACAACCTCCCTCCACCGGAATGAGAGATATCGCCGGCGGTGGCCGCTTCAGTGCCGGAATCGTAACAGAGCCAGTGTTATCGGAGCAAAGTCGAGAGGCTAACTAACTCCGAGGAGGTTGAAGGTCGTCGATAATGGAAGCCATGGCATGTGGATGAAAGTTGAGGGTAATTTGTGAAGCTTTGTGGAAGTGCTTCAATGGCTGCTTGGCTGAAGCTTCGGTGTAAGGGAAATAAAATGTGAGAGAGAAAGAAGATGGGGAGTGGGGGGGCAGTGTGCATGTTATATTATCGAGACTTGGAATTGGAAACTGCCTTTTTATTTCATGTTTTTTAAATTTAAAAATATGACGATGACTTTATTTTGGTGCAGTCGTTAGCTGATTTGGGCTTTACATTTTTTTTTTCTTAAAAAATAATTATTATTATTAATTTTTATTGGTTCTTCACCTCCACATTTAAATTTAGGAAATTTTTCTCTTTGGAAAAAAATTTCAAACTATTTAAAAAATAGAAAAAAGAAACACGTTTATCAATGATCATTTTTTTCAATTTCTATCGTTGATAAGACTTCTGTTAGTGACAGACTTCTTCCAATTTTTATCACTTAGACTTCTATCAATCTCTATCAAATAAAATTAAAATTTTGATATTTTATATAAATAATTTTTATTATTTTTCTATTTTTCAAAATCCTCTTTAATTTAACTAGCTTTGCCATTTCTTTAATAAATGTGTATTTTGTCAAGGATGTTTTTGTCTTCTTTTAAGAAATTATTCTATAAAGCCCTCACGACGTAGCTTCAGTTAGAGGTAAAATATCCCAAATTTATATTGTGTAGTTTATTGGTAATTTAGTAAAATTTTAAATGTTGAAGCCTTAATTCTATGAAAATGTCAAAAGAAATATTGGTGTCGATGGATATTTCTAAAAAAAAGAAAAAGAAAGGTATCGATGGATATTTTAAAAAATTATAAAAACAAAAAAATTAAATCAATTATTTAAAATAATAAATACATATTTTAGGATCTTTTTTACCAGTTAAAATGGATGTTATTTATATTTTATTCGAATTAGTGATATTTTGTTTTTTTTTTCTTTTATGTTTTATGGATTATACATATTACACTAAATTTTTGTATATAGGTTTTAAATATGCCAATGGATTTTAAAGAGTTTCAATTCTACAATTTAACTTTGAAAATTGTTTCAAAAAATGTTTTTGGATAATTTTCTTTTTTAAATTTTCCCATTGAATATGAATGCATACGATTCTATTTACAACAATATTCACTTAAATTATTGGTGTTGCCACTACTATGTAGAAAAAGAATATGAATAATTTTAATGACGTCCTTTAAAATTAAGTAAATTGTAACAACGATCTTAATCTTTACGTATGATTGTAAATAATATCACATATTAGTTTCCATGTCAACTTTCATATATCTAAAACGATTTCAAAGTTTAATAGTAAATATTAAACTTTTTCAAAATCTATGGGCAGAATTGAAACTCACTCCAGTATAATATAACTTACTTATGAAATCTATTTCAACATTTAACCTGACTTGTTGTGTACGAGATGACTCTGCATCCTCACCGCTTTGCTACCTTAATATCAAGGAAGTCCACCGGTTCTATTGAATCTGTTTCTAGAAGGGCTTCTAGGTGGAATTGCCATAACATGGGTGTTCTTCTTAGCAAGAATTACAGCAGTTGGATAATGGCTAGGCCAAATTCTTCTTTTGATGATCCATTCAACCCCCATATAAACGAGAATCGTTGCCCCTCTCTTGGAGTTCTTGCTTCCTTTCTATCACTACTCAAATTTTGAACTTATGCTTTATAACAGGACGGGAAAATAGCCAAATTCCGAATTGCTCAGGTCAATGAGGACTCACTCTCGACTCTCTCGGCTATTGCTTTCTTTATTCCCGAAAAGTGGCTCTCGAGCAAACCAACCCTCCTCCAAGAAGAATTGTGTTATGCCAAAGCTTCTCTCCCTATCGATCAAGCACCAACAAGTATTCTAGAAAGAACAATTTGGTTTCATGTAGCTACTATAGCTCCTCTCACCTTTATTCCACTGACTGATACATGTACCGAATGCTCATTCGGGAAGTGTCATTGGCCTTCGACTTCTGGCTTTTGGACTACCCCACCCTAACCTATCTAAATTAAGAGCACCGCTCCAGGCTGAACTTCGAGCTTTCCTTCAAGCAATCTGCTAAGATCACTCGTCGGTTAATCTATTTATCCGTAGTTTTTTTTTTAAAAAAATTACAAAGAGACTAAGGGGCTTCCTTCCTGATTTTTCTAAGACGCCCTTTACGAGAAATGTCACATCGTGTGGGGAATCAACACTCGAGCAATCAATATATTGTTACCCTCATGCATACATAACTACGAGCTACCGTTTCACATCACTAAATGCCATATTATTTTATTTCGCGAGCTTCACAACATTCTTAAACATCGGGTATGTGGAGGTAGTATGATTTTTTTTTCTATTTTTTCCTATTTATGCATACATGCTCATTTTGCTTGATTTTAATTTAAATTATCAACTTAAGCATGGCTTCCAAAGTAAGTTTAGTTTAGTGTTGATTAACATTTACTCCCTCTTTTGAAGTAAGAGGTTTATTCTTCATCCTTACAATTGTCGTCTAAAAAAATCTTGAACATTAACAATGTTCAATTGGTCTATGCTATATATATATATATATATATATATATTAAATTTCTTGCGACTTCATTTTAAATTCTGTAACCTATCCAAGAATTGAAAACTTACATTTAAAATAGGGAAATTTTGTGATTGTATAGTTGTAATAAATAAATAAAATAAAAAATAAAAATATAGATACAGTCATAAATTTTGATGCAATAAAATTTAATTCACACTTTAAAATGTTCAAGTAATCTTTCCGATCACGTATTTCATAAAATTTTATTGTAAGTTGCACCTTTTTTTTCTAGGGCTAAAGTGAACTATATAATCTGTGAACAATAAGAGTTAGGTCAAGAGAATTTTTTTAATGTCTTTTTCCATCTTACATCTAGTTATTAAAAATAACTTTTCATATTCCAAGAGAAAGGGAAAGAAAACGCATTTAAAGAGCGTTTAAGACATATCCTCTTTAATATAGGTAGATATCAAATTTTGGATAGAGAAAATGTATATGATCTTCGTGTGATACTACCTGTGAATTTATTTGAAAGGGAAAATAACGTGGCCTACAAAAAAGAAAACCTACAAACTGGTGTGGTGTTTACCACTCGCACTCTGATGCTTAAGTTAGAGAGTGAAAGAGTGTAGAAGCTAGAGAGCTTGAGAGTGTGACGTAAGTTGCCTCGTATAAAATTGTAATGATGTATCTATAGAGATAATTGGTTTAAGTTGTTTAGATAGGGTTTCAAAATAACCTTTAGAGGATAATTATATAACCTATCGGACTGAGGGACATGCTCAATTTCATGTTTGGCTAGCCTCGACCACCTCGACCCTGGTCGAGGCGAAGCATCTCCCCTTAGGCCCAAAATGGGCCTGGCGATGATTTGGACAAGAGCATGTGTGGGATATGCTCCCTTGCAAGGCCTCGACTTTGGTCTTGTCGAGGTCGAGGCCGAACATATAAATTGGGTTTTGGCACGAACTAACATTCTCCCTTAGGCCTATTTTGGGTTTATGGTACCATTTTTTGTCCAAACTTTGTTATTTTTTCGATCTAGTTGCTTCTATTCTTATTTTCTGTCAATTATACCATTCTATCAAAAATCACCCATAAAAGTACCTATATTTTTCTAAATTAAATATACGAGTTGCCCACCTCACAAAAGTGCTTTGCTCGATCGGCAGGTTAGTGCCAGTGGCAGCGGCTGATGTTAATGTAGCGATTCTCTTTCGACTTTGAGTAAAGTAGAACCAACAGAGACATCCAGAACGACGAAGGAAATTAAGTAAAATACGTCGAATACAGAGCACATAATGACATCTATAATTTTTCCACTAAACCTACCTCCAAAATCCAAACCCTTAAAATAGCTTGATCGAAAAGTAAAATCAATCATTGTTCATATACACTAAGTCTTTAACAACACAAAAACAAGTCACTTTGGTTACATTTCTATACACCTTTTATCATTAACACGGGTGTTTGGTTCAAAATTTGAACAAATTATACTTGGAAATAAGATGCCTGAGAATCAAAGATGACCGTATTTGGTTAGGTATGAGAATGGGAATAGGTAGTTTGGGACTGTGTTATATTATATACAATTTTAAAATATAAATTAATCAAAACTAATTTCAATAGTTAATTTTTTGTTTATTAATTTATTTTTATTACATTAAGTTATAAAAATAAATTTAAACCATTAAAAATTAATCAAATTTACCTACTCACCTTCTAGCTTAATATATTTATTATCAATTAAATTTTCTATATTGCACATTTATATTATCAAAATTTTATTAAAAAATTTATTGGTAATTAATTTAAATATCTATTTTTTTAATGTAATTTTGTTAATTGAAAAGTTAACTAGCTAATTGTTTAATGTCAATTTTAAATCTTATGTATATATAAAAGAAGTTGATATAAATTAATTGATTTTAAATCATCAAACAATGTTTTTAATTTTAAAAAATAACTATAATTATAGATTAAAACTAGAAGTACAAGGGTACAAGATTGTTTAATTGAAAAAAAAACTTATTTTATTATTAATTAATTAATTAATATTTTTTAAAGACTAATTAATACTTTTAATAAATATTTTGTGATGTCAATATATGTTTACCAATGATAAGAGATTCAAGGAAATATGATTATTGTCATCCATATTTTTTTAAAAAGGATTATGATTTTTCATATTAATTCATAATAACATAATAAATTATTATATTAGTATTATCATTGATAGAATTAATTGTATATGTTAATTATAAATTTAATTTAAACTTTATAGAAATTAAATAAATTCAATAATATAAAAAAAAAAGTAAAACAAATAAAATGAAAAGAAAAAAAAGTAAGAGAGAGAAACCATTGGAAATGTAGAAAATCCATCTATTTGGTGATTATAAAAAACCTCTATGTATTTGAATATAAAATACCTTATAATAAGATATTTACATTTCTAAGGTTAAAAAATTATAACAGACACGGTGATAAAATATCATTCTTCATTCCTCTCTTATTCCATTAATGAAACGGCCCTAAGAACTCAAACTTTTATCTTGGTGTAAACCTCAATGACCTAAGGGTAAAATGGGAATTTAAAGCCTAGGGCAGCCCGAAACAGAATCAAAGATTTCAGGGCCATGTCCTAGAGAGAGAGAGGAAGAGGGGCCTGCTCTGCCTAGGCATTGGAAAAACAATAATAAAAGAAAAAAAACACCACCAAGCCTGTAATAAGGGCGGGCACTTCGTACATTGTGAAAACTTTTAGGGCAGTGGCTTTTTCGTAATTAACCACTTTATCCAATCCCCCAAACGCGGGGCTTAGGACTATATTATTATATTATTGGAGGGTAGCATCAAAAGGGGCGACCATTACCAAACTCAGTTTCAGCTCCAACAGTGAGGGTATAACCGACTTTTCATACACCAGTGAATTAAAATTTCCCCTTTTTTACTGCGTCATTAATTACCTTGGTCGGTGAAAATATGAAGTTAAGGTGCAGGTTAGTTTATGTTACCGAGGTAAACTTGGTGGGATTGTTTTGGGAACGGAGGAAAACAAAAGAAAATAATAATTATATATATATTTAACAAATTTCACATGCCACAGAGAGAGAAATTTTAGGGCACAGTGAACGATTTGGGCGTGTTTCTAAATTGCTTAAGTTTCATTTTTATTAATTTTAGGGAATAATAATCTCTTCGTCTTTTAATTTTTATTTGGCCCATAAATTTTAAAATATTATATATTTCATCTTGAGTATTATATTAATTTAGTTTCTAAATTTCAAATTGTTACAATTTCATTCTTATAATTTGAATTGTTTCAATTTGGTCTATGAATTTCAAGATTTTACATTTTTAATCTCAATTTTTCATTAAATACTTAGATCATTTCAATTTTTATCAATTAATTAAAAATGATTAGAAGTGAAAATTTAAATTTAATTTTAAAATGATAAAAATAGTAAAACTTAACTAATTATAATTTTGTTAACGATTTTTAATTTATTAACATAAATTAACTTTAAAAGATCAAAAGTGAATATTTAATGAAAATTTGAAGGTAAAAGTATAAACCTCAAGACATAGGGACTAAATTGAAGCAAAAATTCAAATGTCAAAGGGAAAGTTGTATCATTTTGAAACTTAGAGTCTAAATTAAAACCAAACTTAAAATTTAAGGACTAAATGTGTAACTTTTGAAACCTAGAGAATAAATAGAAATTATACCCAAAACCTAGGATCAAAAAGGTATTTGTCCTTAGTTTTAATAATTAAAAATTACTTTTAATCCATGAACTCTCTTGAAAGTAACAATTTAGTCCATAAACTTTGGTTTGTAACGATACAGTATTTGTACTTTCAATTTTATAACAATTTGGTCCTCGAACTTTAGTATGTAAAATTTAGTCCTTGTACTTTCAAAATTGTAACAATTTAGTCCCTCACATAAAAAAATTAAATCAAAATTTGATGTCAATTTTTTAATATTATATAATGTAGATTTTATATTTTGCAAAAATATTGAGTCTTCAATAAATTTAACGGTTTATTTATGCATGAAATCCCATTGAATCTTACCATTAATTTATACAATAGAGACTAAATTGTTTCAACTTTTAAAGTAAATAGACTAGATTGTTCCAAATTTTAAAGTATAGAGACTAAATTGTTACATGGTTAAGTTAAAGGACTAGATTGTTACAAAGTATGAGGATTAAATTGTTATAAACCAAAATTTAGCAACCAAATCACTACTTCTATAAAAGTTGAGGTACTAAAAGTGATGTTTAACCTACATTCAAATATTCAATTTTAGCTTCTCTCCATTCAATAAATCTTAAATTTCAGTTTGTTTATTATTGATTTTTTTTTTTAGTTTTTTTTTTCATCAATTAAGTTTAAATTTAAAAACATTAACACACTAGAAGAATTTTAGGCTTTAATGTCGGTTGGAAAAAGTGAAATCGGATGTATAATGTCAGTTTAAAAAATGGATCTTTAATGTCGGTTTTAAACCAACATTGAAGATGGGCTTTAATGTCAGTTTTAAACCAACATTAAAGGTCTAATTATTTTTTTTCTTATTTTATTAAAAAATTAAACGCGCCCCAACCTCTTTTCCATTTCTCTTACCCGATTCCAAAATTAAAACACTAGAATGCACGCAGGCCGAAAATCCATTTCTCTTTTACCCAAACCCTAACCGATCTCCTTCACTGTGCGAATCATCTGTCCATCCCTAGTTGTCCGTTGGTCTCCGTCAGTCTCCATCAAGTTTGTCGTCCGTTGTCCTTTAGTCTCCAACTGTCGATCTCCATCGCGTGTTCAGATCTGTAGCCGTGGGTACAAATCTGCCAGTGGGTCGTTGATCATCGGTCGTCTCTGCCAGGTCATCTCTACTGCCCGTCCGTCGGTCTCCGTTAGTATGATCTTTTCTTATATCCATTTTTTTCAACTTGTGATATATTATTCTCACTTCTGATATGGTGTGTTGGGAACGTATTTAATGAAGTGCAAAATCTTCATGTTAATTGATATAGCAAAGTTTTTATCAATCTATGGAGATCTTCCTTATTTATAATGAAGTGCAAAATCTTCATTTGCTACATAGAAGCATTACCACAGTGCAAAATACATATAATAAATAAATTTAGGAAATATAGAATACTTGTGCCACTGACTTTTAGGGACGGGGCGGGGTAAGGGCATGGTTTTAATTAATTTGTAAAATCGAATTTCAAAGATATGCCGTCGTGGTCTCTACCACAATGAAAGTAACAATGGTATCATAAAAGTTCAAGTAACTGGTTAATCTGTAGGTCTCTGCCACAATGGTATTTGATTTGTGTTTACAACAGAGTATTTGATTTGTGTTTTCTGAACTCCAAAAGGTTAATGTAGGTCTTTCTTCCTTGATGGATGTTCGCATAGCATATCTAGATATCATGAGACCGTTTGTTGAATTTGTGAATTATTGACAAATACCATCATGATATATAAATTTGTCAAAAAAATAAAGGTTCTGGATTCTTATATGCAGGTTCTTGACAGCAAATTATCCTAAAGCCCTCCATTATCGGGCAACCATTACATGATAGTATAAATTCTTAGAATTTCTTTTTAGGATTATTGATTCATTGTTTGAATATGTTAAATTGAGATAAGAATTAAACTATTTTAGAGTAAGGTTCTTTTGGAAAGTAGTTGAATTAGAATCTTTGAGTCAACTCATTTGAGCAATAATGAAATGATTTTGAGTGAAGTTTTTCATTTGTTAGGTTCAAATTTGATGTGTAAGACTAAATTTTGATTCTTAAGGATTTGGAAAGAAGATAAGAAGATTGGATTGGACGTGTTTTAAGAAGGTTGACAAGTGGAGAAGGTGCATCCAACACAAAAAAGACTTCATAACAACATTAATAACAAGTATAAGGTAATATTTATAAGATGTTTATCTTAAAAGTCTGTTTGTTCTAAATTTGTTGATGTTGCATATTTTACAATCATAATTTTATGCTTTTAAATTTTCCCTTATTATTGTTTTTTTTTTTTTTTTTGTAGATTAAGTTGCATATTTTACAATCATGGATAGGTCATGGATGAAAATGAATATAATGTTAGTGAGTATGGTTTAGGGGTCGAGATGTTTATTAAAAATGATCTACAACATTCAAATATACCGAATGTCATGAGTTGTCCATGTTTAAAGTGTGTGAATGCAAAGACTCTAGATGTAAACAAAATAAGAGACCACTTATTTTTTAATGGTATAGATCAAAGTTACCAAACATGGATTTTTCACGATGAATCATTACCGATTAAGAGAAACAATGAAAATGTGTCTACTAGAAAGAGACGAAGTTGATGAGGATGATGTTGATGTTGATGACACAATTGAAATGTTTGAGGCTACATACAATAACTATTTTAGTGGAAAATCCGATAATTTTGAAGAATTATTAGATGATGTGAAGAAACCATTGTACCCAAATTGTAAAGCTTTTTCCAAAATATCTACATTGGTAAAGTTATATAATTTGAAAGCTAAATTTGGATGGAGTAATAAGAGTTTCACCAAGTTGTTGGAATTAATTCATGACATATTACCTAGTCCTAATAAAATTCTAACTTCTACTTATGAAGCAAAAAAGATGTTAGGTACTCTTGGAATGAAGTACGAGAAGATTCATGCATGTAGAAATGATTGTTGCTTGTTTAGAAAAGAACTCTCTAATGCAAATGTATGCCCCATTTGTGGTACGTCAAGATGGAAGCTTCAAAAAAATTTAAACGAAAAGGCTAAGAATATCCCAGCAAAAGTCATGTGGTATTTCTCCCCAATTCCAAGATTTGAAAGAATGTTTCGAAGTAAAGAGACATCAAGTTTATTGACGTGGCATGCTAAAAAAAAAAAAAGAAATAGATGGTTTATTAAAACATCCCAAAGATGTTCCTATCGTGGAAAAAAATAGAAAATTTGTGGCCAGAGTTTGGGTCAGAACCTAGAAATCTTCGTCTTGCTCTTTCGACAGATGGGGTAAATCCACATGGAGATCTGAGTAGTAGATATAGTTGTTGGCCAGTGATGTTAGTGACGTACAATCTACCTCCATGGTTGTGCATGAAGCGAAAATTTATTTATGTTGACTGCACTAATATCTGGTCCTAAACAACCGGGAAATGATATAGATGTTTATTTAGCTCCGTTAGTAGATGACTTGAAAAAACTTTGGAAAGATGGGGTAGAATGTTACGATGCATATGAAGAACAACGTTTCATGCTTAAAGCCATTTTATTATGGACCATTAATGATTTTCCTGCGTATGGTAACTTGTGTGGTTGTACGGTTAAAGGATATCATGCATGTCCAATTTGTGGAGAGAATACTTCATCCACTTATTTACCAAAAGGGAAGAGGATGGCATATCTCGGGCATCGCAAGTTTCTACCCCCATCATCCATATAGGAAACAAAAGAAAGCTTTTAATGGCGCACAAGAATTAGAATTTGGTCCAGAACCATTGAGTGGGGAAGAAATTCTTGCAGAAACAAGTAAGTATCAATATTCATTTGGTAAGAAAAGTATCAAAGAAAAGAACAGTGGAGATAACACTTCAACTTATTGGAAGAAAAAATCTATTCTTTTCGAGTTAGAATACTGGAAGTATCTTGACGTGCGACATTGTTTAGACGTGATGCACATTGAAAAGAATGTATGTGCAAATCTTATTGGCACATTGCTTGATATTCCTGGTAAAACAAAAGATGGAATAAAGACTTGATTAGATTTGGTGGAATTGAACATTAGATCAGAGTTAGCCCCTCAAGTAGGAGAGAAAAAAGTCTTTTTACCTCCCGCATGTTATACATTAACACGAGCTGAGAAATTGAGCTTTTGTAAGGTACTATCAGAAATTAAAGTACCTGAAGGCTATTCATCGAACATTCAAAGTTTAGTGTCGCTCACAGATTTGAAACTTTACGGACTTAAGTCGCATGACCATCACGTTCTTATGCAACAATTATTACCGGTAGCCATTCGTGATATTTTACCCAAACATGTAAGACTTGCAATTACTCGCCTATGCTTCTTCTTTAATGCTATATGTTGCAAGGCGATCGATTCATCTCAGTTAAAGGGTATGCAAGAGGATATCGTTGTCACTCTATGCCTCTTAGAGAAGTATTTTCCTCCATCATTCTTCACAATAATGGTACACCTTGTAGTGCATCTCGTAAGAGAAGTTGAGTTTTGTGGACCTGTTTATTTGAGGTGGATGTATCCTTTTGAATGATACATGAAAGTGTTGAAAACTTATGTACGAAATAGAAATCGACCAGAAGGATATGTTGGAAAAAATTATATTGTTGAAGAGACTATAGAGTTTTGTTCTAAATTCGTTTCTGGTGTTAATTCTATTGGGCTAAACTCATCAACAAAGAAAGAAAATTCAAACATTGATAGAGCATTGTCAGCTGCTTCTTTTATCAGATCGAGTAAGGATGAGTTGGATCAAGCTCATCTTTATGTCCTTCAAAATATAAATGATGTGCTTCCTTACGTCGAGTATGTAGATCTTCATCTTATTCTTGTTTTAGGTTACTTAATTATTCAATAATCTACTAACTTTGTCATTTATAATAGGCAACATATGGATATTTTGTCTAAGCTCAATTTCAGTAAAAATAAAAGTAGAAAGTGGCTTCAAGAAGAGCATAATTGTACATTCAGTCGGTGGTTGTCCACACGGGTAATCTTTAGAGACCTACTATTTGATGTATAATTAAATGTTAACTACTAAAATATTATGAAATATATCGTAGGTTGCACTAGCTCTCGAAGTACCCAAAAATTCCATATCGCCTTCTTTGAGATGGATAGCTAATGGACCTTGTCCAACTGTGGTAAAATATTCTGGTTATGTGGTCAATGGTTACTACTATCACACAAAGAATCACAATGATGTTAGGAGGGTTCAAAATAGTGGAGTTAGTATAACGACTACCACAATGCATCTCTAGTGCTAAGGATAAAAGGCCCGTCATGTCAGATATGACCTTTTATGATGTAATACAAGAAATATGGGAGCTTGACTATCCGATCCAGAAATTTAGCCAATCAACTAGAATTGGCTAATTTAGACCAATTAGTCCTCATTCCATATAACACAGGGTAAGTAGATACAAGTTCTCAAGTTATTTTTAATTTTCATTATACACGTACTAATATTTCAAAATTTTTGCTTATTATAGTTATCATTGGATATTGATTGTAATCAATCTACAAGAAAATTTTGTTTATGTTTTGGATTCTCTTCGAAGCACAGTTCAAGAGGATTTTTATGGAGTTATAAATATGTAAGTGTAATTGAATTTTCTTAGCTCTTAATTGAAGTATTTATGTTTAACTAATGTTTTAAAACTATTTAGTGGATTGAAAACATGGCAAGCCAAGCACGATCTCCAACACTATCGGTCTTCTCCAAAATGGAAACCTGTAAAGGTAAATTTGTATTCATTTTTTAACAATTTATGTTCATTCGACTTCTTTATAACAATTTAACAATTGTTTTCAACTTCTTTATATGCAGTGCCCTCGTCAATTAGATTCTGTAGGACGCGGGTACTATGTGCAAAAGTATATACACGAAATAGTGCATAATCCTACTACTCCCATTACTAGCCTCATACATAAATTATTTATTTTTTATATAGGTCTAACTTTAATTTAATAAATGGACGTAAACTTATGTTGAATTTATCTTTTTTTTTTTTTTCCTTTTTGTAGTTCAATACAAAAGATGCATATACGCAAGGAGAGATCGACGTAATCCGGACCCAATGGGCAAGTTTTATTGGCCGATTTGTGTAAGGATGTAATTCTTGTTTTTTGTCTCAATAGAATGTAAATGCTAGCTTAAAATGAATGTAAATTTATCTAACCATGATCTTTGTGAATGGAATTAGTACTAATATGATATTTGTGAATGAGAGAAATGATGGCTTGGTGTAAGTATTCTATGAAAGTCTGGTTCTGGTATTGTGATTCTTGTTTGTGGATAAATTCATAGGTGGAAGAGTACATGATCTGTTTATTATTGGAAGATTTATGTATAATATATTTTTTGTGTTCACGGGGTATTCGGTGTTAAGTATTCATGGAATTAGTACTAATTGATATTTATGAATGAGAGAAATGATGGCTTTGGTGTAAGTATTCTATGAAAGTCTGGTTCTGGTATTGTTATGCAAATGCTGGTGATTAGTTTGTTTATTTCATAGGTTGATGAGTATATGTAATGGATTAGAAATATTGATTCTTGTTTGTGGATAAAATTCATAGGTGGAAGACAAATATTGATGGGCTTGCCATGTAAATTTTTTTTTGTACTTTTTAATATAAAACAATGACGGACATTTCCTGACCCAACACGAGACATATAATGTCGTTTTTAACTTATTGACCAAAAAAATGGATTCGACAACGAAATAATTTTTAAAAAAGGACGGATTTGGGCTTTAATATTAGTTAGGTTTTTCCTTTTTTTTTCTTTTTTCTTTTTTTTTTTTAAAATAAAAAAACAGCTTTAATGTCGGTTGCAACCAACATTAAAGTTGGAAATTTCACTGAAAACCTTTAATGTCGGTTGCAACCGACATTAAAGGTTGTGTTATTAAAGCCCTTTAATGTTGGTTTTAAACCAACATTAAAGGCAACCAACATTAAAGGGTTTTAATAACACTATCTTTAATGTCAGTTGTCAACTGACATTAAAGCCCTTTATTGTCGGTTTAAAACTGACATTAAAGTCCAAAATTCTTCTAGTGACATATTATATATCTTTACATGTATTATTATAATTATTTAGCCAATTTCGATAAAATTCAACTTTAAAAATTACATTTAAGATTTGTTGAAACTATATAGAATAAGATTAAACATTTGAAAATATATAGTCTAAAATTAAGCAAATCTCAAAGTATGTAGATAAAATGTTATTCAAAATTTCTTTTTAATTACTATTTTTTTCTGTTGTTATATATAATTGAATAAATATCAATTTATACCCCTAAATTTTAAGAGTTGTTTCAATTGAAACCTTAAATGAAAAATTGTATCAAGTTAAACCCTAAATTTTGAGGGTTGTATCAATTTAAACCCTAGATTTTTGAAGTTGTATTAATTTAAACCCCAAACTAATAATTGTATAAATTTAAACCCCTAGTTAGGGGTATTTTTGGATTGGGATAGGTTAGGTTGAGAGATTTTTAGACCTAACTCAATTGTTCGGGTGGTAAATATTTTCAACCCAAATAACCATTATTGAAAAATGAACCCAACCCAACCCAACCATGAAATATTTGGGTTGGGATGGTTCGGGTTAATCAGGTCATTTATTTTAAAAAAATTTCTAAAAAAGAAGCAAAACGTAAATATGTAAAAATCTAATTTAATTATTTTCATTTATTGAATTAAGATTAACAACTCAATTTCAATTTATATAGTGCAAATTTTCTTTCTAAAATGCAAAAAAACTAGTTGTTGAAGAATAAATTATTAAAAAAAATTGGAATTAAATAAAATTAAAATTAAAATATATATAAATAATTGTGTTATAAGTAATAAACAATATATTTTAAAGTTAATAATAAATTCGAGTTGGTTCGGTTATATTAAGTAAACGAACCAACTCAACCCATAAAATTTTAATTTTTTTGAACCCAACCCAAACCGGTAGGGTTGGGTTGATCGGTTTTTTCGGGTCATCGAGTTTTTTGAACATCCCTACCCTGAACTTTAATAAAGTATCGATTTAAGTCCTAAACTTTCAGAGTTTAAATTGATATATATATATATATATATATATATGAATTTAAACTCTGAATTTTCATAAGTATATCAAAGTAAGACATAATAGAGGGTTTAAGTTGATACAATTATAAAAGATTATGTTTTAAATTGATACAAATTATTAGTTCGATACAACTCTCAAAGTTCAATATTTAAATTAATACAATTATTAGTTTAGAGTTTAATTTGATATAACACTCAAGATCGGGAGAAATAAAATGATATTTGACCAATATAATTTTACCCACACCTGTATTTTGGAGCGAAAGTTTGAAAATAATATTCGAAAAGACGGTTTTGCCCCTATAATAATTTATTTAAAGGGATAATTTGGGGATTTAGATTGTGTGCGGCGGTGACTAATGGGGTGTTGTGCTCCATACAGGAGGATAAGAAAAACAAAGGATTAAAAACCCTAATTTAGATGTACTTATTTATTTATTATTTTTGAAACGTAGGCGTACTTTTTTTTTTTTTTTTTTAAAAGTCGATAATTTAAATGTACTTGATGTGATTAGCATTGGCAAGTTCCCAAGTTCAAAGCAGTTAATAATTTGCTGTTCTTTTTCCAATAAAAATTTAGAACCCCAATCCATCCACATCATCCTTTTTTATTAAAAAATACTTAATATTGGCTTTTAAATGGTTATATATATTTATATATATATATTTATTTATTTATTTAATTTAAATTTTGTTATTTTTTGTTCTTAAATATTTTAAGTTATATAATTTAGTCTTTCAATTTTTTATTTGTTTCGATTTGGTGTTTGGACTTTACCAAAATTTATCAACTTTCAATTTTGTTTTGTTTTGTTTTTTTTTTTTGTTTTTTTGTTTTTTTTTTTAATTCTTAAAATTTAAAATGTACCATAAATATTAAGATTTGTTTCATAATAGTTTGGTAACCATTGATTTTTTGTTTTTATTTTTGAAAATTAAGTCTATTTCATCCATATTTCTTACTATGATTTATTAAGTATGATGGTTAATTCTTAGTCAAATTCTAAAAAAAAAAAAAACTATTTTTTTTAGTTCTCAAAATTTTGTTTTGAATTTTTAAACCATTGATGAAAATATATAACAAAAAAAAAGAAATTTGGAGGTGAAAACAGTATTCATATGCTTAATTTTCAGAAACAAACTGATTACCAAACAGGACCTTGATTTTTTAGTTTTTAGTTTTTGAAAGTTAAACCTATAAACATTTCTTCCACATCTAAATTTCTTGATGCCTTGTTATCTAATTTTTTTTTATCAATTTAATAAAAAATCAAGCCAACTTTTGGAAACTGAAAAAAGAAAAGTTTTCTAAAACTCAATTTTGTTTTTAAAATTTGACTAAGAATTCAATTTATTTTAGTTAAGAAAAATAATGGTAAGAAATTAAGAGAAAATATGTTTGATTTTAAAAAACCAAATAGTTATTTGTTTCTATACTTTTAATTTTATATCTAGTAAATTTTTGGTCCATTTAATATTTTTTTAAAAAATCAATAACGTAGTGGCCAAAAAATTGAAATTTAAGGTTATGTAATTTTATATCTCAACTAATTTTTAAATATTTTCTTTTAAAAGTCCGATTTTTATAGTTTTGATTCTACATGTTTGACTCATGCATTAAGGAACAATAAAATAACACGTAAATATATAATAATCGCCGAATTATGAGACTAATTAATTGAAATCACAAGATTGACACTTAAAAATGTTGGAACAAAATTGACAAAAAATGTGAAAAATAGAAAAATTATAAAATATAGAATAAAATTTAGGTTTAAATATTAAGAAAGAAAGATAAAGTTAGGGGATATGTAGGGGAGCAGTTCTTGGCAATTGAAGTCTTGGAGCCCCAAACCTATTAAAAGACACAGAGGAGGTGACAACTTTTGTACATTATAATTTAATAAGCATTTGTTTTCTTCATAATCTCAGTGGGTTGTTTATTTAATAATAATAATAACAATAACAAGAAGAAAATGAATGTTTATTTAAAAACAGAAAACAATAACTAAAAAACAAAGTGAATGTGATAAATTGACGAACACAAAAAGGTTATCTGAATATTTAAAACATGACTAAAATGAAATACAAGGTAAGAATTCAGGGGGCAAAATAGTAAATATTTAAATTATTTAGACCACTTGAAAGAGAGCTTTTACCTTTTTTTAAAAAATATTTTATTAAGCGTCAATAATTTATATTCTTATTATCTAACATCAACCCAAAAAAAGAGAGAGGAAAAAAAAAAACTACATAAAAAGCTCCATAAGCTTACTAATTAGTAATTTCAACGAAGAAAAATGGTTTAAATATGATTTTAGTCTCTGAACTATTTACATTTTTTTTTTGTTCATATACTTTGAAAAAGTATCTATTTTAGTCTCATATTTTCATTCTTAACTCACTTTTTTATTTTTCTAAAAATATTTATTTATTTTATTATTATTATTATTTTGTAAAATGGGGACTAAAATGGTAAATTTTTAAAGTACATAAACTAAAATAAATATTTTCAAAATATATAGACCAAAGGTCCGTCTGAAATTGTTTTTGAAATCCTAAAGAGCTATTTTAAAAGAATCTTAACCGTTCAGGCTATTTGGTAAAACAACTTATTTATTAATCTACCTAAAATCACTTTTAAAATTGTTCTAACGTGCAAAAGTTATTTAATGAAACTTTTAGATTTTAGCTTTCCTAAAAATTTGGTATCTTCCTTTACCCATCTCAAAATTTCATTTCATTAATTTATTCTCTCATTTATTTCAAATTATTATAACAATTTTGTTATAAAAATTATTTCATATATTTTTTTTAATTAAACAGAAATGATTGCAATTCAAATCATATATATTTTGAAATAATTAAATAACTAAATTACACTAATTTAGTATTATTTTACTAAATGCCTTAACTAATTTTTCTAATTTAAAATTTACCAAATACTCTTTTACTTCTATTCATATCTGATTGTTTTAGAGCAGCTACTAGTAATTATTTTAAAAACTATAATAATCTCAAATCGATTCATATTCAAAACTACATAGATCAAATTAAACATTTGAAGAGTATAAATTGAACTAACATTCTTCCAAAAAGAGAGAGAGAAAAAAAACTAACATCATCGAACAAAGTAAGTATTTAAACCAAAGAAAATCAAGCACTAAATGAATATTTCAAAATTCACACACATATATATATGAAATTATTTTAAATAACAAATTGTTGAAAATATTTAACTATTTATCAAATGGATAGTGAAATTTTGTCAATTTATAATTTTGATTGATGTTCGTATACTTAGAAAAAAAATCCACATATATAACCCTAAAATTTTAATCCCTTTATTGTAAAACATGAGAGGAACAAAAGATGCCAAAAGATTTTTTAAAATATATATTTTTAAAGCAAATTAGGGCAATAGATAGGGTTTAATATGGTCTGCCATGCCTTTCTTTCATCTTATGGACATATTATTGCGGACAAATCTTACTGAATTTCCGGCCTCAGCTTCCATCTTCAAATCCCTTTTCATTTTCTTTTTTCTTGTTTTTTTCTTGTTTTTCTGTCAACTTGCCGTTCTTTTTCAACGAATACACTCCATATTCATATAAGATAAATGATAATCTTCCAGAAGTCTACAGAAAATCCCGTCCCGATAAATCTTAAAATTAGTCTTTAGAAAGTGTTTTGTTTGGTCCTAACTTGAAGTTGGTGAAGTTGAGTAGGTTATAATAGTCCACTCTATATTTGGGACTTCAAATATAATAATGATGTTTATACCTATTTAACCAATTCAACACCTCAAACATCCTTTATCAAAATTAGTTTTAAAAAAAATAGAAAATATGCAATATTTATAAAATTTATGGTAGAAATGCTTATAAGTAAAAAAAAATTAAAAAATCGTCATCAAACTAATCGTAAGAACTGAATTCAGGATTTATTAATTTTAACTTAAACTTGAAAAAGTAGATTAAACTTAAAAAGTAAATTAAGGTGTTTGGTAAATAAATAAATAAAAATCTTATTTTAGATATAATAACTAAATTAGACTTCTAACCAACTTTCAAAAAAGAAAATTGTAATTTAAAATTCTGATAAATTTTGTTTGTTATAGATTAATTTCTAAACGTTAAGGGAAATAAATTTATTTTAAAAAAATCAATATGGTATATTTTTTAAAAAATTGATACATTCAATCCTGAAAAATAGAAAATAGATTTGATTACCTGAGAATAAATAAATATATAAATATATAAAATACATATTTTTTTAAAGTATAACTTTGAAAATTAAATATTAATTAAAATTTCTAAACATCAGTTAATATTTTTTTCAAATGCCTTTTTGACACCGCTAACGCAAAAGTATAAGGAATAAAATATTATTTTGGACTTCTTTTTCTCTTTCAAAGTATTTTAACCTATTATTCTATATAATGTGACGTCACAAAATGAAATAAGTAAAAGTAAAGAGACCAAAGTATTAAATGTGATAACACATTAGGTCAACATTTTCTAATTTTATTTCAAGGCATTTGATCTTGTAAATATCAAACATAATTTCCAACAATATGAAAGTTTGTATTATACAAAAAGATTTAGTTTGCCCTTTTCTTTTACACTACAAAATCTAGGCATAGAAAAAGTGAGAGACAGAACAGCCAAAAAAAAGAAAAAGGAACTTACTATGTAAGGACTACAATTAAACAGCTGAACAAGGCAGAATGATGTTCAAAATTTGATCTTTTACACTTCCCCATTCCCTGGATTGTATCATTCCTTAAATTCAAACAGGACCGATTAATGATAAATGATAACTGATGACGAGAACGATTCCTTAAACTATGGGACTCTTGCCCAATTCAATATATATGACCAATCTTTTCCCCTGGAATAACCCATGGTTGGGAAGCATGAAAGCGAGATTGTTTAACTCGACAACTACCTTTCGAATTTGAACCACTTCCAATTCGCGTACATGCTTGATTCATTTTCAAATGGAAGATCGGTAGTTGGAGCAGGTTCGGGCCTGAGAATTCCATCAAGTGTGGGTAGCCTTTGCCTGTACTCTCTCGCCATGATCTTCGCCTCTGAAAATACTTTCTAATAAAGGAAAAGGAAAAGGGGAATCTAGTCAAATTTCAAAGAAAATGAAGTTCATTGATGAGGAAGATCATTATGAGTGAAGTACTACCTCCTTGTTTGATATAAAGAGGCCGGGCTCACTTTCGAGGTCTGCAATGCTGTAAATCCCAAAACGATCAGTCATAAGATGCACCAACCATGACTATGTTATATCGAGTAATGTATCCTGAATTACCTTAGAGATATCTTGTCAGGAAACATTGACTTCACAACAAGAACTTTGACCTTTTCACCCACTGCAAGTAAGTCACTCACTGAGGTCACTCGGGCACGTGTTATGTTCGAAACATGGAGTAACCCACTGAGAAACATTCAGGTGGATGCATCAACAATTTTTCAGAAACTACAGATTGATACGGACAACAGAATATGATATGCCCAGCCAAAGCAGAAATGATTTCTAGCTATCTTATAGTTGTAGCAAAAAATATCAAGATAGTTGATACACCTCCTACAACACCACCTATCCGTTATATTTATTCGAGAAGGAAGAAGAGGCAACAACATCAATCTTGAAGGAAGTAATGAGGATAGTATAGGGGAGTTATACTAGAGAGTTGGTTTCTCTCATGTTGGGTCTAGACAGTTATTAGAAGTTATGTGTGTTTGGTATATGGATTAGTATTTAAGTAAACTGGTTACATAAGGGACAACTATCTTATTATCTTTGTTTCATGTAGGGAGAGTCCAAACCTCTTGAACGTTTGGGTTGTATGAAACTTTCCTTAAATGTTTATGAATGATCTCTGACGTTTCTTTCCAATTGTGTATCAATAGTGTTCCTCGAACATATTATCTTCGGCATTATTCTAGTTAAGACACAATGCTTACTTAAAGATGTCTTTTGCATCTCATCTTAATCATCTGTTTTTAGCTATAAAAGCAAACTTTAAAGATCAAAATGAAACCATGCATCACTTGGTTGAGAACTGGATGATTTGAAATAGTAAATAAGAACTAGATCCCATCGGATCCCATTAGAACTCCACAGACAAACATGCTTGGGCAAGAGTATTACTAAGTTAGGCGACCAATTAAAAAAAAAAAAAAAATAGAGATTTATGTCTAGTTTGAGCATTGTTGTAAATTGAGAAGACTATTCTGTTAGGTATGGGTTCTTCTAGTGATGTACTGCATTTAAACACTTTCTATATCTTGATTGAGTTTGGCCTTTTTTGTAACAAGAAAGAATATGTATAATCAACCACTAAAATTTTAAAGAAAATTATTTCAAACTCTACTAAGATTGTGTAAATCCGGCGAAGTTTGTAGGCAATCTAAATTGAAACTCACCTTCTGTTTGTATCACCAATCCTTATTTGAGCTCCATAAGGAAATATTTTCTTCACGGTCCCTTCAAGAAGGGTTCCCTCACGTAGGTATAACGATTCCTGAGACACGTACACAATTTTCTATTTATTGATGTACTCATGCAATATTTGAGGAGAAAAAAAATGAAAAATATAGTATGGAAACTGACCCAAGCTTGTCTCTCACTTAGTATCAAATCGTTCTTAGCTTCATCTATTCGTGTGATCTGCACAAAGATCCGACGTCCCACCTGCACAATAGAGACCAATACAGTGAGCTAAGATCATCCATACCTTCCTTTCGTCCAATTATGTCAAGCAAATGTTGCAGCAAAAGAGTAATTGCTAAAGTAGACGTCAAAAAGCACGGAGGTCTCTAATGCAGAAGGCACCGATTTGAAGAGATTCGTGTAATTGTGAATAAGAACTGGACGAGGATGCAAATCCAAGCTAATCAAGACACATGCCACAATGTCAAAAGCCCCAGTAAAAGGTGAGGCAAATTCTTGGTTCCACGTGCATATTACGAAATCAAAAGTTTCAAGACCCTGCTCTAGAATAATACACAACAATGATGACCATGTCTTTACAATAAGGCAGTCGCATTGCTTATTACGTCGAAAGATTGAAAAGAATGAAAAGGGAGAAATTGTAAGGCAATTATTTACGCGCATGTCATTTTTCACCCAATCAGCATCTCAATTTCCCTCCTCTTTTCAAGCTGTCAGAATTTCTATAACAAATGGATGCACACAAAGATCAAAGTGAAATTACCATCCATGATTTTATTTTCAAAAAATAATATTTGTACCACAAACTCGAGAATAGAGAACCTTATGATCAAAAGTCAGTCTTATGTTCTGTCCAATTAAAATAGAAAATGTGAGGTTAGAATGGTACTGAGAGATTTCAGGTCTTCAGCAAATTTCCGATGTAACGAATGGAAAGCATAATGTAGGGATCCATCAAATGTTGTAGACACTGGAAGGACAGAGTGAAGTCTAAAAGGCAAGTACAGCAACATTTTCATGAAAGAAAGAAATAGGTCGATGTTTATAGACATAGTAAATTCACAATCTCGTGGCAACGATTATTTCAATTAAACGTGAAGATGTCATTTAAATGATGGGTGAAGCTCAAACATAGAAGAAACCGAAACCCACTCACGTTTTCTTTCAACTCTGTGAAGTTATTTACTCTATTCAATAACTCAGCCTTTGGAAGAAATGCTCGCAAACCCTGCATAACAAAAGTTCAAAACCTAAATGAAACATCCAAAAAGAAAAAATACAAACCAAAAACCACATCAGTTACGGTAGCATAGACAACCTCAATTCTTGTAAGAAGGCCTCCAGTATTCCACTCTGATATTTTAACTTCAATTGGCTCATCAAGTCGTTTTATCTGTTGAACAAGGAACCACAATTAATATATACATTTCTTCTTTATTCCCCCTAAGATGGAAACTTCAATAAACAAAGAAGCTAATCAAGAAAAGAACCTGCCTCACTCGATGCCAAGCTAACCGTCGAAACAACCTTCTAGTCGAGAGCAATGGTCGACCACTGAGTGTCCTTCCCAAAACCTCAGCAAATAAAACCGTGCCAGTCTCCACGACAGGGCGCCCTGGCCCCGGTCCACGGCTAAAAGCATCCTCGTATTTCACCAGCCCCATCTTCCCATTCATCATAAAAGACTCAGCATCCTTGTCAAGATCACACATCAAGAATTCCATCTCTTTGTCATACAATGGAAGCACCTCTTTTGTCAACATTGTTCCCAACAAATCCGCCCCCACGTTGATATCAAGCTTGTTTTCGTTACCTGAGACAACCACACCAACCACAACGTCGCCAGGTTTGGGCTCATAGTACTCAACATTTAATTTATTGCCTTTCTCTGTCTCGTCGTCTCCATCAATTTTCTCTTCGAAAGCTCGTAGCGCTTTTTCCTCTTCCTCTTCTTCATCTGCAGAATCTTTAGTCTTAAAGAACTTCATAAATGGCGCTAAGGCTTCATTCTCGTCGAGATTTTCAACCTCTTTGTCAATTTCTGATGAAACCCCATTGCTTATAGGAGCAGGAGAAGGTTTATTGAGCAGACCAATCTCATCTATCTCTTGAATTCCATCCTCTCGAGACTTATCCGGCAACTGGGTGCTCGAGAAATTATCAAAAATATCATTTCTAGAGCAAAACACAACACTACTTCTTCCTCGAAATGTCAACTTCTTAGATGTTTTACAGTTATTAGAGCAATTATAAGTGGAACACAAGGTGGAGTTTGAGATTCGTGGAACTGGTAATCTAGGAACGGTGAGAAATGCTGAATTCTTAACAGAATTAGATGAAACTAAGAAATCTCGAGACTCGAATGACGAATTGGGAACGCAAAGATACTTACAGGATTGAAGTCCCGCAAGGATTAGCATCCTTTTCTGGCTGCCCACCTCATGAGCTGTGCTCGGCTTCGTCGCGGGGAACTGGGATTGGATTGAAAGAGCCGAAGAGGAAGATTTTGGCTTCAATGAGTGTGAATTTGCAACTGCATTATCCGTTTTGTTCATATTATTCGGCACAACTGTTTCTGGGCCTGCGGATCTGCAGTGGTAAAAGATGGGCCGTAGGCCGTGGGCTTGGCTCTAAAATGGGCCTAAAGTTGGCTTGTGTTATTTTGGGTTCATGTGGTCTTGTTTGTTAAAATCATGTCTTTCTACTCATAAAGCCTAAATATATGTAACGGTAGCAAATATACCAATCAGACCCAAAACATTAGTAGATATATAGTATAATACAAAAGAATTTATAGATGTAGCAAAATTTAGATCCAATTCTCGGAGTCTATCGGTGATATACTATATTACTGATAGGAGTCTATTAGCGATAAGGTCTATGACCGATAAATTTTGCTATATTTGTAATCATTTAAAAATATTGCTATACACTTGATTATTAGCTCTAAAAATGCTATCCATTGCAATTATCCTAAATATATAGGATTGGTTACACAATTGTCTAAACTTTTCTATTTTTTACATGAATAGCCCAATGAGCTATTATTTTACACAAAAGTCTGGCCCAATTTACTTTTCGACCATTTCGTACTATTCATATTTGTTTTTTTTTTTGAAAAATATATGTAATAATTTTTTAATTTCAAAAGTCGCAGGTAAGAAAAGTTTATCGTGGTTATGAACTTCCCAAAACAGTCTTCTTTCCAAAGCCTAAACAAGTAAGAAAAGTTTCTCCAAAATTTTGAAAAATTGTTACCCTCACAAATGAAAGCAAGAATTTTCAAGAAGTTTTCAAAGAAAAATAAGGTATATTTGATATATGTGACACAATATTTAAATTTTCTATGAATTAACCGGGGCATAGTTGATGGGTGCATGAAGAAGACAATTCAGACAATATATTATTTTATATACTGAAAAATATATGTAATGTATATTTACATTTTTAAGTATATTTGTAAATGCACCAAAAGATAAACCATGGTATATGTAATCTATATTTACATTTTTCAATATATTACCAATACATTCGACATATACAACAAATACTTTAGATCTCATGGAGAGGTGATCGATTTTCAGCTAGGAATATGAAAGAAAATAAATAAAAACTCCAAAAATGAAATAAACGTTAATTTGAAATATCATCCATTAAATAAAATATCGATCAAAATTAATAAATAACAATTCGAGCAAGGTTGTGTGCAACAACATTCTCGAACGAGAACAAAAAGAAGAAACAACAGAATAAAAGTTGTGTGCCAAAACATAAATATCACCCAAAACATTGTTGATTTTGGTGAGATCAATGACATCATTACTAAGGAGCTTAATCACCTTAAGAGTGTCATACTCCATACAAAGAGTCTTGGCTTGATTAGACCACCAAGATTGGCATAACTGAAGGTCTTCCCGAATTACTCTTGCCTCGAGTGTAAGGAGGTCGAATCCCACAGTGGAAGTTAGTGATCAGTTCACTTTTAATTTTGTTTTAGAAATTTACAATATAGAACAAAAGAAATTTAGATTCATAATGCAATTGCAGGTTAAGCATTACAATAAATTGCAGAGAAGAAGAAATAACTCACCTCTGAAGTCGTCTTTAAGAAATCCACCATCTTCTTCCTCCTCAACAATCCGATCATCCACGAATAGTATCATGATGCCACCATAGGGTCTTCCCTGCTATTCTCTTGGCAATGATCGGTTTGTGGGAATCGACTTTTGAAAGAGATAAAAGGAAATTGAGTTTTGGAGAGTTTTTTTTTTTCCTTCAGAGAACTCATTTCCCTGTACAAAAAATATTGAGAGAGGAAAGAAGGAGATGAAAGGTTTTTTTTTTTTTTTTTTTTTTTTTTACAATAACCAATAATCCAAGAAAAACTTCCCTTTCCTATCTTTATTTAAAATGTGAAGTGAGATTAAAACATAACTCTCACCTCCTATTATTTAATTTAAATCAAAATAAAATAAAACTCATTTAATTAAATTAAATAATTAACTAATCAAATTAATTAATTAATATTTTACTTAAAGATCTCATATTTAATTAAATGTACATTTAAAACATATTCAAATGCTCATTTCTCTCATAACCTACCGTTTTAATATAAATCTAATTCATACTTTTAATATTTCAATCATATTCAAATATATTAAATCTCTTTTTATTATAAAGTTTACTTTTGAATCTTATTCAATTTAAATATATTAAATCTAATTTTATTATAAAGTTTAATTTTAAATCTTATTCAAAAATAACTTTATAGCATAATGCAACTATATACAGTATATTAGTTATATCATATACAATTAATGTTATTCCCTTAAATAATTTGAATAATTCAAATTCTTTCAAAACTATTGATCCTTATTTACCCGTTGTGAGTTAGCAGAGGGACCTAATGAACCTACAGATTAGAGACTCTAATGATCCAAGATTAACTAATTAAACTTTTTAATTACATTAATCAGCATTCATTAACCGTAAATCACTCCACTAAAAATCCACGACTGCACTCTTCGCACTGTAGAATTCGCGTCCATGGATTTGACCATTACAAGTAAGTCGATCATTCACGAGTTGTTCGTAATTACATATAGGTCAAATTACCGTTTTACCCTTATAATTACCTCTTACTCCTTAGGTATCACTACTTGATCATGTTTTCAAAATGGTAGGTTTATTGAGTCGGCGACATGGGCCACTATCACTCATACAAATCAAAGGACAACACTCATAGACAGGAGTCCATAACTTACTCGGGGTCGAGATCGAGTTATATGGTTATTCTATGAAATATCAATCTCTTTAGTCAATGGTGTTACAAAGAGAGATTAAATATTTCACGGTCTGGTCTTATACAAACTTATTGTATAGGATACCTCCACTCGCATATTTCTACATGAATGATTTGGATCATATTATTTGTAATACTTACAAAATAGGTTGTATCCATTGTGTTACCAGGATAAGACACCCAACCTTAATCCATATACTATAGATCCTTTAGGTTACTAGGATTAATTATGCGTCACACCCTTCCCCAAATTACCCTCTACCCATCATCTAAACTATACCTCAAAGTTTCAAGCCTCGAATCGCCCTAAATTCCCCGGAATCAGTCAAATACTCCTCAGTACCCTTGTTTTCCAACGAGAAGTTTCAACACTTTTCTCAGCTTAAAATTCATCAATTTCTGACTATATAACCTAAAGTTTCTTGTAAAAACTTTAAAAACAACATCCTAACCAACTAACCTGAAAATTCGAAGCTTTGAAAATGCTCGACTAATTCAGAATCAGCTCGAAAAGTCACGTTTCTTTGTTTGGCCCGAAATCTTGTGTAGTATTAGTTTTCTTATTAATTCACCAATTTTCAGTCAAAATTAGCTCCAACTTTCTTCATGAAAAATGTTAAGAAACCTCTTAAAAGACTAACCTCAATATTTCAGCTTCAAATTTCTTTTCTACAGCTCGAAATCTTCAAAATACTGAAGCTTGTTCAGACTGTCCGAAATTCAGATCTAACTGATAACTTGTAGAAATACAAGTTATTTATGCTGCCTTATTCAGATATTGCGGCCAAAAGAGAAGGAATATACGTCGATTGTATGAAAATTAGCTCAGAAATACAATAAATATAAATTATTGCAATTACATCCACTGACATCATCAAAATGATAGAAAAGGATATTTCTACTCTGTTTTGTAGGAAACCAAGTCACCGCTTGTGATCAAGGCTCAACGATAAACTGAACAATCATCTCTGTCACATTGCGCCCATCAATCAACAATGAAGAGACGATTAACGCAATGATGGCGTAATGCGACAGTCGATCCCGAGCTGAATTTCAACCGCATCAGTAATAAAAACAACATCACATGTGAGCATCTGATCGAAAGACGCAGCTGAGCGATGCAAATGCAGAGGATTGTGACACGTGTACAACTAACTGTTGTACAGATTTGACGGTCTGATTGCATAATAGAAGGAATATTTATTCCTCCATCTTCGAAATTTCCATAACAATTATTGGGGCCCACAAGCAAGAGTCAAAGCCTTTCACCTATAAATACCCCATAGAATTCAGAGAAGATATACTTGATATGGGTATACTTGATACGAGGGCTAATTGATGCTAGATTATTGAGAGAGAGGCTGAGCTAAGTACTGATCGGAAGAAATCCGGGAAGACAAGGCCGAGAGGTGAGTCTCAATGCGATTCTGCCAAATCCCCGTCGTGAAGCTCTATGCTTAGATCTCTGCTACCAGTTGAGCAAGCCTGAGAGGGAAGCTCATCCATCCATTCGATCCATCCACACCGGCAAGCAAATCTCCATCCAGATCGGCGCCAAGACGTTGGCGCTTATTTGTATTTGTTTCTAACTCTATTTCATCAACTGTATTTCATCTTCTTAATCTCTTCATTCACAAATCATGTATCAGACGCTAAATAGTATTATTGAATGTCTTGATCACTTTCATTTCCACTTTTCTGTCTATTTCCATTCCTCTATTAATCGTTTTCTCCATGAAGTTTTCTTAATCCCTTGGTAATTAATATGAATTAAACGAGTAGCTTAATCTGTGCTAAAGAGATTAATGCGTGTAGCTAAGGTATGTTAGACGACATCTTCACCTGTGAGAGCAGAAGTGAAGATGTCATTCTGATCTGTCGAGAGAAGGTTAGAAGAATGCGTTGACTAAAGCGAGTAGTACTTCCAGAGATGGAAGCAACCTTGCGTTCATTACGCTCGTCCCTGTTTTACCACAGAGATGTGGGAACGCGGCCGATCACCGAGAGGTGTACGCTAAGGGAAAAACGGAACAATACTTATATCTTTAACGCAATTAAGGAACTTGCACTGTTTATATTAGTTATCTTTTCTCTTTCTACTTCGCACATAAGACTTGTCACCGCATTACACGATCTTTGTATAATCTTCAACAGCCAGTCTTGACCTCGGTATCTTGTATCATGAAACCTGTATCTTGTATCATCTTAGCTTAGGTTTACTTTATCGCAATTTACTTTATCACTGCATTCTTACCGCTTTAATTTTCTTTATCGCATTTTTAAATACTTGTACAAATAACCCCTTTATTAATTTGAAAAACCCTTGGTCGCATATATCACAAACATAACGTAATAACCTCAAACAGTCCCTGTGTTCGACCTCGGATCACACCGAGAAACTTGCGGTGAAATTATACTTGGTTTCAACACAAGGAAACTTGTGACAAAGCACAACATACTACAAGAACATTCATTAATAACGCATATCTAGAAGTAGTATCACATATTATCACATAAAATCTATGTCATCAAGTTTATGGCATGGACTTGCATCATAGTACAAAATCTGCATTACAAGTTTATGGCATCGTTGCCGGGGAACTGGTAACGGGGACATGGACTTGAACCTTGCTTGCATCATTGTATAGTTTATGTCACAACACTAACCCGAATTTCATTCAAATTCCTCAACCTCCACAACTCCAGTAGCTCCGGTAACCCTCAAACTTCTCTTTATCTCGTCCCCCTGAAATTTTACCAAAGAAAATCGGGGGTTTGCTCGAGAGAGTCTCTTACACCAACTTTGGAAAATCACCCTATTTTGAGACCTCCCCCCTTAACCGACCTTCCTTCTTTTCTTTCTTAACTCATTCTCTTTATTTATTTATTTATTTATTTAATTACTTATTTATTAATAACAATAATAATATTATTAGCATTTATTTATTTATTTCTTTTCTTTCCTTTTCTTTTTTAAGAAAATGATTCATCTTAAATTTTTTTTTCCTTTCCAAAATTCCATTTCTTTCATTTCTTCTTTTTTATTAAATAGACAATAAGTTTGTTCAATACATTTACAAACTATAGGACCCTACGAAATTTAGGGCATCAACTCCAACAATCTCCCACTTGACTTAAAGCTAGTGGGGTATACAATATAGTCAACATACAAAGTACACAAATAATAAACTAGGGCATAACACATGCCGAATACAAATCTCCCACTTGCCCTAGTCTAGACGTGGCCGGTTCTATAGACCCATACTCTGCAGGTGACCCTCAAACACCTTAGCCGTGAGGGCCTCTGTAAATAGATAAGCAACGTTGTGCTCCGAAGCTATCTACGTGACAATCACGTCCCCTCGATGCACAATCTCTCATATGAGATGATACTTCCGCTCTATATGCTTTTCATGCTTGTGACTCCTAGGCTTTCGGAATTAGCCATAACACCACTATTATCACAATAAAGTGTGATGGGCTTTGACATGTCTGAAATAACTTCCACATCAGTCAAGAATTTCTTGAGCCAAACAACTTCCTTAGCAACTTCACAAGCCGCTACATACTTAGCCTCTATAGTGGAGTCAACAATGCACCCTTGCTTGGTGCTTCTCCATACTACTGCCCCTCCGTTAAGAGTGAACACCGATCCTGATATGGATTTTTTAGAATTCTTATCAGTCTGAAAATCAGAGTCTGTGTATCCCGTAAGGATCAGATCCTTAGAACCATACATAAACATGTAGTCCCTCGTTCTCCATAGATACTTGAGGATGTTTTTAACGACACTAGAAGAAATTCAGGCTTTAATGTCGGTTTAAAAATGACATTAAAGCAAGGGCTTTAATGTCGGTTGCAACCGACATTAAAGACCTTAAGTGAAATTTTCAACCAACATTAAAGGTCTTTAATGTCGATTGCAACCGACATTAAAGACTGTGTATTTTTTTTTTAAATTCTTAACCGACATTGAAGCCCGAATCTGTTCTTTTTTTTTTTTTAATTTCGTTGTCGAATCCATTTTTTTGGTCAAAAAGTATAACATGACACATCATCATCGAACGCTGTAGTTATGACATATTATTCATGTATGGATTGTAAATCTATTACATTTAATCCACAAATTCTGCTATAAAATTATAATTTAAAAGGCCGTACAATAATTCAGGCCTTGAAAATACAAATTACAAGTAATACAAACATCATGATTTTACAAACACTATGAGTTTATTGTCCCTCTCCACTTGGTAAGTATGGATCCCTTCATAATTCTTCTTGAACAGACCCTTCCAGCTTCAGCAGTGTCTAGTTATAGGCATCTTTGTCTAACCACTGTTGTTCAAATGATCACAAACAAAAAAGGTTTAAGACAAAGGATTGAAAGTGAAAATATGATCAGACAAGAAAAAGCATAAAGAGGTTGCGATACCAAATCTTTAAAATCTTTACTCCTTTTTCAAGAATCTTTTTTTTTTTTCAAAATTTTTACTCCTTTTTCAAGAATCTTCTTTTTCAAAATTTTCGACAGCATAACGATGCTACCACAACAAAACCAAAAATTTACCTTGAACCTGTTCAAAGAAACACACTCCCAAAAATATTTCACAACCACTTGTTCTCAACAAAACTATCAGAATTCCCAAAAAATGAATATTCAAGAACACATACATCAATAAGCAAATTTAGCTCCCAATGTACTTCAAATCTCAAAAGTTGTAACAAAAACTACCATAGTGCATGAATACCCACAAACTAGCATAATGCAATCTACACAATCAAGCACCTTGAATCAAATCGAAACTACAAGTAAATAGTACACATGAGTCATAAACGGGTGTTACATTCTAATCCAATATGGTCCAAAGAGAAATAAGCACACTATAACTTCTCAAATAGGAATTTTCATATCATTAGAGTCACTTGAAAACACTTAGAAACTGTGCTTAAAACTGCAAGCATTCAAAAATGAACTTACCAAGAACAATTTTTACGTGAATTCCTTGCTGTTGCAAGAAATCCATCTCCTCCCCACCCCTTCCAAACACCTACAAAACACACAAACAACACCATTAAAAGTATATGGTAGAGGAAGAGATTGAGAGAATACAAATGTGAGGCAACTTCAATCAACATGAAGGCTTGAATTGTTATTGCATGTTATCCATTAGAATCTTTTATTAAAGTTGGCCCCCCTTCCATAAACCGAAATGTAACCATGAGAAAAAAAAAACTACACCACCAATGAAGAAAATGATATAGCTTCTTCAAATGCCACCAAAAAAGTTTAAAACAGCAAACAAAACAAGCAAATGGACAGGAAAAGACATAAGATCAGAGTCTTATATAAAAAAAACTACACCACCAATGAAAAAAATGATATTTCCCCTTTTGTGTTTACAAATATCCAAAGAGCTAACTAAGAATGGTTCTAATATAAAAACATATAAGCCAGCAAAATGAGAGTCGGATAAGAGCAAGTTTGAATTGAAAAACTAGCAGAGAAATTAAGTAAACAACAGAAGATACAAACTGATAAGAATTTTACAACATCAATGTAAAATTCTTCCATGAGGATTTCATTTCTTCCATGTCCTAAAAGCACAATACCACACTAACCAATAAGAATTTTACAACATCAACACTAAAAACGATCTTGAAACACTCTTATAAAAAAGGAAAGGAATAGAAAGAGAAGAAATATGGGAGAAAATGATAATCCAATCTCTTCATGTTCTCTTTCTCTGACCTTATATGAGGATTTCATTCTTTGTGAAGTAGCTGCAACTACATCTTTTGGAGTTGTTTTTGTCTGTTTGCAAAATAGGAGGGAAATAAACAAAATGTGAAGCAACAAATGAAACAAGATTGTTGAATCTACATATCAGTTCAAGGCTGGAAAAGCGATTCTCAACTTCATCCACAAGCTTGCTTAGCAATGATTCCACAAACTACAAGAAGATAGAGGAACATAGTTTAGAAAAATTTGTGGACCGTCCATTTTATACAAAATAGAACAATCAACTACACATGCTCTTATAACAGCAGGAACAATTGCCATTAATGATAGCCTAGTATTTGTGTGTGTTGGTGGGGAGGAGAGAAGCTAAGAAATACTCTCAAGGTAAGGAATCATGTTCAAATAACTCCTTACAATCTGTGGAATAAAGCCTCTAATTCATTAACAATATCCATTTATCTTGATGTAAGGCTACCACCAAGCACATCAAGACATTCTATGAAGAAAGCTACTCAAACAAAGTTACTCAAAAAGCAAGAACATATTCAGTTATCACCATTGGGATTTCTTTAGGCCTTTTATCCGTCAAAAGTGCACGAACGAGCGAGGTGCGAGAACTATTCTGCTACAATGAATAATTGACAAGAAAGAATGCAGAGTTTAAAAAAGGTTACAACAAATAAACTTGAGACAAACAAGTAAAGAACGTAAGGTTGAAAAGTCCACATTACTAACTGTTTTGTTCCATCCGATGTTGGAAGAATTGAAAGATTTGTCATTCAAAGAGGATGTTCTTGACAAGGAATTTATGAATGGCTCTGAATTTTTCCTCACAAAGGACTTGATAGTGGACATAGTAGGAGTGGTTTTACATTTCCACCGAATTTCCAGACTCCATAGCCTCTACCCTGTTTCCACTCGCCATAAGATTTAAGAGCCAAAACAGTATTGACAACCCTGAGATAAGTATAAATAGGAATTCATTCTTTCTCTGACCTTATATGAGCTATAATGCTACTATTATTATTCTATATTAAGAATAAACCAACTTTAATGCTATTCCACGTTAAACATATACCAAGTTAATTTTATGAAACTTCCTAGAGGCAACAGAATAAAATACCTTCTTCTGTAGTTGGATTTGTGCTCCCACACCATATGGCCTACCTGATCCCAGGAGGTGCAAATGCTGGACCTTGAAGAAATGATGAATTATGTCCTAGAGGAACTCCAAGAAGAGAAGCTGATGCTATAACACCTTCTAAAGCACGCACAACTCACCCTAGGAGAACAATTCCAGAAGCTTAATAATTAATATTGTAATTGGCTGCTGGCAAACTCAAGTATCAAAACTAAATATTGGGTTTTTGTTTTTCAGGTATGAATAAAAATTTTATAAGGTGTTTGCCAAAAAAATTGTGGACGGAAAGGAAGACCTGAAAATCATTCAACTCCACGTCACTCAAAACACCGTCTTTATCATGATCACAAAGAATGAATATCCGAACGCACCTAGGCTTTAGAGTCTGAGTTTCTTGATCAAGAAGTGGACCTGTTGGATGAAGTACAACTTTTCGGGCATAGTAAAAGACTCAAGGATCTGTCAATCAAATAATACGATGTTGAGAACATGTGATTCTATTACCTTAAAACGAATAATGCAAAAGTGTGGGAAGTGAAAATGTACATCAGTGAGGTATAGATGGTAAGATTTTCATATAGGCACGAAAAAATTGAACCCGAAAAATTGTTGTATGATCCACAAAACCCACATTTATGATATAGCCAATGGAATCACGATGTGCCTTTCCGCTCACAGTCATTGCACAATATGTCCTAGATTCCAATTCATCATTACCCTACTTGTACCTTAACATAAATCTCAAATAATATCAAAATCATAGAAATTACTTAGCTAGAACCTTTTTCTTAACCCCCACATTAAAATTCCCCAACTTCTCTGTCAAATATTTGTTTCCACAATAGTAGAAACCCAATAGAAAAAAAAAACCCTCAAGCTTCACTCTTAAATGTCCGCACAACATACAAATAAAAACCATTAATCAGTGCCCTTCAAACTTCAAACATATAAATTTAAGCAAAAAAAAAAAAAAAAAAAAACAGATAATAATATGTGTGAAACATATGGAAAGCTACTACTCAGATTGAAATATGGAGTGGGAACAAAGAAAATTTCACCTTTGAACGGATCTAACCCAGAGATCGAAGATTGAAATAGATTTGAGTTGGAAGAAAAAGGATCTGAGCCACAATGACTGACTGGGCTACGACGAAAAGAATCTGAGCTACAATGACCGACTTGTACCTTTGATGGCTCGACTTCAACTGAATGGACGGCTGGGCTTGTACCTTCAACAATGAAACGAACGGTTGGGCTTCGATGGAATGGATGGTGGATCTCCTAGAAGAAGACGACTAGATCTACTATGGCTACGCGTGAAGAACGCTAGATCTACTATGGCTACGCGTGAAGAATGATTATGTTTAATGAAAAAAATGAAAAAAAAATGTTTAATGAAAAAAATGGTGGATCCAGATCTGCTATGGATGATCGGTGACAACAGATTGAAGGGGAAGTGGGCGAAATGGAGGGTTTTTCAAGAGAAGAGAGGGAAATGAAAAAAATGGGGGGAAGTCGACAGATTGCATGTTTAATGTTTGTTTTTTTTGTTTTTTTTTTTTTTAAAAAACAGATCTTTAATGTCGGTTTTAAACCGACATTAAAGGTGTACCTACAATGTCGATTTAAAACTGACATTAAAGATCCGCTTTTTTTAAAAAAAACAAAACCGACATTATACATCCAATTTCACTTTTTTCAACCGACATTAAAGGCCAAAATTCTTGTAGTGCGGCAATCCAGTGATCTAATCCTGGATTAGATTGATGTCTACTGACTATCCCCATTGCATAGTAGATGTCAGGTCTAGTACATAACATCGCATACATCAAGTTGCCCATAGCTAATGCATAGGGGATCCGTCTCATCTCCTCAACCTCTTGAGGTGTCTTAGGAAACTGTTCCTTAGACAATATCACTCCATGCCTGAAATGCAATAAGCCCCTCTTGGAGTTCTCCATCGAATATTTGACAAGTATCTTGTTACTATACGATGCTTGAGACAGAGTTAGCATTTTGTTCTTTCGATCTCTAAAGATCTGAATACCCAGAACAAACCGAGCCTCTCCCAAATCTTTCATTTGGAATTGGGTCGCTAGCTAGTTCTTAACTTCAGTCAGTAAACCTACATCAATCCCAATGAGTAGGATATCATCTACATATAACACTAGAAAGACTACTGAACTATTGATGATCTTCTTGTATACATAAGGCTTATCAACATTTTGATCAAAGCCATAAGATTTGATCGTAGTATCAAACCTTATGTTCCAAGATCGAGAAGCTTGCTTCAGTCTATAAATGTACCGATTAAGCTTGCAAATCTTTTTCTCTTGACCTTGGGTTATGAATCCCTTGGGCTGCTCAATGTAAATGGTCTCCTCAAGATTGCCATTCAGAAAGGCAATCTTGACATCCATCTGCCAAATCTCATAGTCATAATATGAGGTAATGGACAGGAGGATCCAGATAGACTTAAGCTTGGTAACAAGTGAGAAAGTCTCCTCATAGTCAACTCCCTCAACTTGGGTATAACCCTTTGCCACCAGTCTAGCCTTAAAGGTCTTCACCTTCCCATCAGCACATCGTTTCCTCTTGTAGATCCATTTACAACCTATAGGTTTAACCCCATCAGGTTGATCTACAAGATTCCATACGGAATTGAAGTACATAGACTCTATTTCGAGATCCATTACTTTGATCCATTCATCTTTGTCAATATCCTCCATTGCTTTCTTGTAAGACAATGGATCCTCAACTTCACCGTTAACTACCATAGCCAGGATTTCTGTTAAACCCATATAGTGAAAAAGTGGGTTCGCAACCCTCCCACTACGTCGAGGTTCCCTAAACACTTTTGGTGGATTTGACCTACTAGATGATCCTACTTCAACAACTCTTGTTAAGGTACTCGGTTCTTTAACAACTCTTATTGAAGATTCAGTAGTTTCTTTGAAAATTTTATTCAACACCATTTTACTTCTGGGCCTGTGCTCCTTTATGTGGTCGTCTTCAAGAAAAGTAGCATTTGTAGATACAAACACTTTGTTTTCTTTAGGATCAAAGAAGTAACCACTTTTTGTTCCTTTGTGGTATCCTACAAACAGGCACAACTTTGAACGTGGTTCCAATTTCTTAGGATTAGCCTTAAGCACATATACTGGGCAGCCCTAGATTCTAAAATGACGTAAACTAGATTTACGATCATTCCATAACTCCAAAGGTGTTCTAGCAACGCTCTTCGAAGGAACACAGTTCAAGATGTACGTTGCAGTCTTTACTGCATAACCCAAAAACGAGTTAGGTAAGGAAGCGTAACTCATCATAGAACGAACCATGTCCAACAGGGTTTGATTTCTCCTTTCTGATACGCCATTTTGCTGAGGTGTATCAGGTGCTGAGAGTTGGATACTATTCCATGTTCTATCAAATAGTTCTGGAATGTTAAATCCATAAACTTTCCACTCGATCAGATCGAAATGTATTAATTGTTCTGTTTAATGCATTTTCAACTTCAGCCTTGAATTCTTTGAACTTTTCAAAAGATCTAGACTTATGTTGCATTTAAACGTACTCATATCATGAATAATCATTAGTAAAAGTGATGAAATATTCATAGTCTCCCCTAGCTTTTACATTCATCGAACCACAAAGGTCTAAGCGTACTAGCTCTAAAGGTTCTTTGGCCCTATGACCCTTTCTAGTAAAAGGTTTCTTAGTCATATTGCCTTCAAGCATGACTCATATATAGGTAAAGAATTTTCTTCTAACTCACTTAAAAGTCCATTCTTCACCAACCTTTCAATCCTATTGAGATTGATGTGCCATGGTCTTAGGTGCCAAAGTTGGATATTTTCTTTAGGAGAAATTTTAAGTCTTTTATGTTGAGTTACTGCAGTCTTAAACATTTATGTGTTATGAAGGGCGTTAGTTGCCAATGGTCTTAACACATAAAGATTATTTTCCAGTTTTGTAGAACAAATATCACACAATTCTTAGAAATAAACACTTTAAAAGAAAGTTGATATTATATGAACATTTAAACAAACAATTTACAAATACAAGGTTCCTTTTTAAATCAAGAACTACATAAACATTTTCTAAAATAAGAAATTTGTTCTGTAAAGTCAATCGGAGAGCTCCCACTACCATAGTCGAGACGACGTGCTCAGTTCCAACCTGCATCATCATCTAGTTACGACCCTCCTTTTTCTTCCACTTTTTGATGCCGAAGGAAGAAGGTACAAACTTAGTTCCAGAGGTTGAACCTTTATGGAACTTTTTAGAAGATGAAGCAACATTTGCTTCACCCTTCTGTTCCTTATTTTCTATCAAGGATTGGAAGGTCTGTAGTTCATTGAGTAGAGTGGTTAGGTTGTAGTCAATCCTATTCAAAACAACATTGCTAGAAAATGTAGGAAACTTTTAGGTAAAGATTCCAAAATGAAGCTAACCTGACTGGCTTCATCGATGCTAGACCCATTTATCTCCGCCACGTTGAAGTGGACCATCATGTTGAGAACATATTCTCGAACAGATGCCCCTTCTTGCATATAGGCATTGAAGATGTGTTTAAGAGCGTCGTGCATGAGCTGTGTATACGGTTGTTCGAACATTCCCCTCAGGGACTCCATGATTTCACGAGCTATGAGCATGGGCTCATGCTTCTTGGCCAAGACTTCGTTAATACTTGCCAAGATATACGCTCGGGCCTTTTCGTTTTCCCGTGTCCAATGCTCGTATACTTCCCAAACGTTTCGAGGAGCATTGTGAGTTGGAATGGGAGGACCATCCTCTATCAGGACAAAACGAAGATCATCGATGATTAGTATTGTATTGATTTTATTTTTCCAACTAGCATAATTCTCTCCCATTAACTTATCGGCGACAAGTAAACTTAAAGTAGCGGTAGCCATGTTAAAGAATTTGCTGAAAAAGAATAAACTATTTACATTTAATCTATTTGCATTGAACCACTTATGACAACCAATTAGATTTTTAGCAAAATAGACTATTGTACCCTAAGTTACATCTATTTTGCAATGATGTTTCAGTGAGGTAGGACAAAATTCATCGTAGGTCCATTCACTGAAATTAGGCATCCTCAACCATTAAAAAGAAATAACACCTTGTCACTATAACTAACAGTCACCATTGTTCGGTCTAGAATTTGTTAACATCCTTAACAATTCTCTGTAAGTGTAACCCCTCATTTTATGTTCTAGAGTTCTGCCCTAATGAGCCAGCCGTAGGGAAAAACTGATTGGGACATGAAACTCAAGCAACCCTGTCCATTTCTAGAGATCGAATAAAGCATCATGCAATACTGTCATCCTTTAGGGGGACACCCACGTTGCCACAAGACGATGCATGAAACTTTATTTAACCTAATGAGAGAGACCAAGGGATGTTTTGTTACACGTCCCGCTCCCACTTACTATAAACACTCTCTCCATTCACCGTTTTATTGACCTACCCAAATGCTACCCATAGGGGACACCCATGGTGCCTCGAGGCTGAGTGTAGATCTCACGGTGTGAATTTACAAGGAGAAATGTGTAGAGGATAAAATAAAGTATCTTATACCCCATTTTCCTCCCACTGTGCTTTACCTATGGTTAATTAACTTAGGAAAAATCCGGCTACTGATTTTATTTAAGTGTTTTTTTTATTTGCTAAAAAACAACGCTAGTCTTTAATGATTAAACAATTTTGATTAAAGTCTCATTAAACTCTTTAATAGACTTTGATCATGAAGGAACTCTAAATAGAGAACCAGTGAGCGGAAGCGGATCGTTCCAAATTTCATTGAGAAAGAACACAAACAATTACAGTCTATAAGAACAAATTATGCATAAACAATAAATTACAAGCATGCTTCTCTAATTAAACAAGGGATAGAGTATGCAACATTTTGAAGAACTCTTTCTTCAAGTATCCCTTAATCGTTCAACAACTCGTTCAACAGCACGAACTCGAATGCAACGATCAGAACAAACAAGAGCATGAACTGAAGAATCCTCTATCACTATCAAGTGCAACTCGATCCTCGACCCTCCGCAATAAGAACACCACCATAAGAGTTACCTTGGTATTCTCGGCGTGAGAATCTAGGAGTTGTGGGCTCTGTGTGACTTTGGATAGAGGAATGAATGAGGTAAATGATCAAGTAAGTGGGAGAAGGAAGAAGTCTATTGTATAGACTTGATACTCGATCATTTAGTAAGAAGAAGTCTATCGTATAGACTTGCTACTTAATCGTGTAGTAACGAGTAAACGAGTAACTATCATATAGTAAACTCAGTACTCAATCGTGTATGCTCTCTATGCTATCGTTTAGTAAAACACTTTTACTCGATAGTATTTATGTGAGACTAATCCGAAATGAAAATCATTTAATGATTTGGAAAACTATTTTCCTTTTATTTCACAATTACCATAAACTGCCAATAACCTTTCACTAAAGTCAATAATTATGAAAAGAATAATTAATTATCATATAATTAATATATTATAAATAAATATAATAACTAATGTATCATATTATATTTATAACCTATAGTTTTAATATTTCATTATATGAAATATATAAACCATAGTTTTTTTTTTCTATTTTTATGATATTTAATATAAATCATATTTATATTAATTCATCCAATTAATAATGTATCAAATACATCATATCAATTATATCACATATAATTGACTCAATTTAATTATATCATATATAATCAAATTTTTTCTTGTTAATTTGAACACTTCAAACTAACCCAAAATATGATTCTCAAATTGAACCCACTGGGCTACGAAGGGAATCTTATGGACTTGTAACTTGAAGCTCCAACAATATGTGAAAAACTGACTAAACTCTTTAATCATGAGATCCACCATCCGTTAACTGTCAGTCACTTTACTAAAGACTGACAGCTGCACTCTTTGCATATTTCTGTGTGCATATAACCAATCAACAGTGCGATGACCCTTCACAAATCGCTCGTAAGTACAACTGGGCCAATTAATTGCTTTACCCTTGTAGTTACATCTAACTTCTCAAGTACCATTGATTTCTTTAATAAACAATAAATCATAGTCCTATTATGACTGAGTCCTCTCTTCCCAAGAAAAGGTGTGGCCACTATGTTCAAGACTAGAATCAGCTCTGAAGGGAGCAATTTATCTACTAACCCCTACTTGGGGGAAGGAGTGAATTTCGTCTTGTGTAGCTGAGTTTCCAGCTCCCTAATTAGACGAATCCCCAAAATGGTAGGCTTGTTGAGTTAGCAATTTGGCCAGTCTCACCCATACAAATCAAAGAACCGCCCTCATGAGCAAAAGTTCCCAACTCACTCAAGATTAAGGTCATGTCACCTATGGTCATTTTAGTGAAATATACGTCTCAATTATCAACGGTGTTATATAAAGAGACTGATCATTTTATGGTCTGGTCTTATACAAACTCTTTGTATAGGATACTTCTGCTCGCATGTCTCCACATGAATGATCAGGGTCAAACCATTTGTAGCACTTTACAACACTTGTAGCATCTACAAAGTGGGTCGTATCCATAATGTCACTAGGATAAGGTATCCCTCCTTTATTCTTATACTACAAACCATTTAGGTTATTACTTAAGGCATGATCCACTTGTATGTCTCCACATACATGCTTAAATTGCATAAAATAACCTCGTATCTTAGTTTATTGAATTGAGTAAATGCTTATAAAATAACACTTATTTTATTAATAACAATATGTTTACAAAGTGTTTACAAACTACGAGACTACCAGGAGAATTAGGACACTAATTCCAACAGTCTTCCATTTGCCCTAAAGCCTCGGGAGACTAATGTATAATACAAAACAATACAAAAAATACAATAAACTAGGGCATACTCTATACCCCAGTAACATCTCCCACTTGCCCTAGACAAGGTGTCGCATATCCCGTAGACCTAGACTCTCTAGATGAACCTCGAACACTTTAGCCATGAAAGCCTTTGTAAACGGATCAGTAACGTTGTGCTCCGATGCGATCTTTGTGACAATCGCATCACCGCAATGCACAATCTCCCGGATCAAATGATACTTTCGTTCTATATGCTTGCTTCTTCGGTGACTCCAAGGTTCCTTAGAATTTACCACAGCCCTGCTATTATCACAATAAAGTGTGATTGGCAAAGACATATTTGGAACAACTTCCAAATCAGTGAAGAACTTCCTAGCCAAATAGTCTCTTTAGCAGCTTCACAAGCAGCTACATATTCAGCTTCCATATTGGAGTCTGTGATGCATCTTTGCTTGATGCTTCTTCAAACTACAACCTCTCCATTCAGAGTGAACACTGACTCTAATGTCGATTTCTGAAAATCTCTATCAGTTTGAAAGTCAGAGTCTGTGTATCCCGTAAGGATCAAATCCTCATCTTCATACACGAGCATATAGTCCCTCGTTCTCCGAAGATACTTGAGGATCGTTTTGACCGCCATCCAGTGATATAATCCTGGATTGGACTGATATCGACTGACAATCCCTACTGCATAGCAAATGTCAGGTCTAGTATATAACATTGCATACGTAAGGCTACCAACAGCCGATACATAAGGAATCCATCTCATTTCCTCAACCTCTTGAGGTATCTTAGGACACTGTTCCTTAGACAAAATAATTTCATGCCTGAAAGGTAATAAACCCCTCTTGGAATTCTGCATCAAGTACTTGATGAACATCTTGTCAATGTACGATGCCTGAGACAAGGTAAACCTTTTGTTCTTACGATCCCTTATGATTTGGATCCATAGAACAAACTGCACCTCTCCCAAATCTTTCATTTAGAATTGGGCAGCTAGCCATTTCTTAATGTCTGTCAGAAAACCTACATCATTCCCAATGAGTATGATATCATCTATATACAAAACAAGGAAAGCAGCTATTAATGATTTTCTTGTAAACACAAGGCTCATCAACATTCTAATCAAAGCCATATGATTTGATCATACTATTAAATCTAATGTTCCAAGATTTAGATACTTGTTTCAGTCCATAAATGGACCGATTAAGCTTACAAACCTTTTGCTCTTGATCTGGATCAATGAACCCTTCTGGTTGATCCATGTAGATGGTCTCCTCAAGATTACCATTTAAAAAGGCAGTCTTGATGTTCATTTTCCATATCTCATAATTATAAAATGTGGCTATAGACAGGAGAATCCGGATAGACTTCAACATGACAACATGTGAGAAAGTTTCTTCATAGTTCACTCCCTTGACCTAGGTATAGCCATTTGCCACAAGTCTAGCCTTAAAGGTCTGTACCTTTCTATCTACACCTCTTTTCCTCTTGTAGATCCATTTGCAACCTATAGATTTTACCCCATCAGGTTGATTCACAAGCTCCCAGATAGAATTGAAGTACATAGACTCCATTTCTTGATTCATGGCTTTAATCCACTCATCTTTGTCAACATCCTCCATTGCTCACTTATAAGACAACGAATCCTCAATCCCATCATCAGATATGATGTTTTGGGCTTCTGTTAAACCCATGTAGCGTATCGGTGGGTTCACAACCCTCCCATTACGTCGTGGTAGTCTTAACTCTTGAGATGGTTGACTAGATGAACCGACATCAATAACTCTTGTTGATCTATCAGTCTGTTCAACAACTCTTGTTGAACTCTCAGTAGTCTCATTAGAAATCTCATTTAAAACAAGCTTACTTCGTGGCTTATGATCCCTTATGTGGTCTTCTTCCAAGAAGACAACATTTGTCAATACAAACACCTTATTCTCACTTGGATCATAGAAGTATCCACCTCTCGTTTCTTTAGGGTAACCTACAAAAAGGCATACTTTCGAACGAGGTTCCAACTTTTTAGGGTTGGCCATAAGCATGTGGGCTGGACATCCCCAAATCCTGAATTAGCGTAAACTACCCTTACGGCCTCTCTATAACTAAAAAAACGTTTCAAAAACATTCTTTAAAGGAACATTGTTCAAAATGTAAATTGCAGTCTCTACTGCATATCCCCAAAACGAGTCTGAAAGATGAACATAACTCATCATAGACCGAAACATGTCCAACAGGGTTCTTTTTCTCCTTTTTGATACACCATTATGCTCAGGTACCTGGGGCTGAGAATTGAGACATGATTCCATGTTCTATCATATAGTTCTGGAATTCTAAGTTCATATACTCTCCACCACGATCAGATCGTAGTGTTTTTATCTTCTTACCTAACAAGTTTTCAACTTCAGTCTTATACTCCTTGAACTTTTCAAGAGCACCAGACTTATGTTGTATTAGGTATAGATACCCATATCTTGAATAATCATCTATGAAAGAGATGAAATATTCATACCCAACTCGCTCTTACACTCATCGGACCACAGAGGTCTGAATGTATAAGCTCCAAGGTCTCCTTGACTCTATAACCTTTTCTAGTAAAAGGTCGTTTGGTCATTTTGCCTTCAAGGAAAGATTCACATACTGACAAATATATTTCTTCAAAACCATTTAGAAGTCCATATTTTACCAACTTCTCAATCCTATTGAGATTGATATGACCTAACCTTAGATGCCAAAGATGGTCGTTTTCCTTAGGAGAAACCCTTGGTCTTTTACAGTTATTGTTGTTTTGAACATTTCAGTATTAAGCAAGGCTCGAACTCTTGATGAGATTCATAGTTGCATTAATTATAGCTTCCTTGTTCGTAGACAAAGCTTATTCGACGGTAAAAAAAAAAAAAGCCATCTCAGAGACTAACTACCTTAGTACGTACAAATTATTTTCCACTAAACCAAAACCAATCTCCATACCATTCTTAAAAATAAACAATTTATTCTCATAAAATGAGATAGAATAACTTTGTTCAATCAGACAAGAAACTGAAATTAAGTTCCTCTTGATATAAGGAACTACATAAACATTATCTAGTAACAGATAACGACCTCACTAGTTCCGACTCTCCGAGTCAACTCTCCAGCTTACAATTGTTCCAAGGAACTAAATCCTTGATGAGAAGAACATACGTGGTTAGTAGCACATGAATCAAGTATTCAGGCAGAATCATCATTCTCTACCAAACACGTCTCCATGACAAATAAATCACATTTATCGTATTTAGAATTCTTCTTCTTCTGGAGAGTAGTGGGATCAATATCAGAACTTATATAAGCTCCAAGTTCCATTTCAGAGAACAATTCTCATCGATGAAACTTCATCTGAGTCAGCAATAATTGCTTTCTCTTTTAGTCCCTTGACATTCAAGAAGGACTGGAGATTATCTTTGGAACTGATACTACTGGTTTCTTTGTCATCGATCCTATTTTACTCAAAAAGTGAGAACTTACGTCAAACAATTCTTTCAATGAGTCCATGATCTCACATGCAATAACCATGTTCTCAACCCTCTTGGCCAATGCATTAGGTATGCTAGCCAAAATGTGAAGTTGGGCCATCGAATTAGCCTTCATCCACACCTCATACGCATTACAAACAATTCGCAGTGTATTAGGGTTTGGGACTTAAGAACAGTCCTCAACTAAGACAAACTCGAGGTCGTTTACAACGAAATATGTTTTAATAGACTCTTTCTAACGTATGTAATCAGTCAAATTAGAAAAGGCATCTAACGAAAAATCAAGCATTGACATGTTGCTGAAAAAACAAAAATATTGATCTACGTTAGATTTTAGCAAATACTCTTTTAAAACAATTCCAATCTGGTTTAGCAAAGTCTAAATGAACCCAGTAACACATCTAGTTTTGCAATGACACTTCAGTGGTTTAGGACAAAAGCCACCGAAGGGTAGTCAATTTATCTCTCCTCTGAATTGAGACAATCTAAATCAATTATTACACCAGAACAACTCTTGTTCCTATAACGACTAGCCATCATTGATTTAGTTAAGAAATCATTAACTTTCTTAACAATTTCCCGTAAGTGTGACCCTTCATTTTAGATCCTAGAGTTCCGCCCCAAGCAGCCAATCCGAAGGGAAAAAACCAATTGGAGCAAAAACTAAAGCGACCCTATCCATTTCTTGAGTTCGCCTTGATATTGACCAACCGCGCAAACCATTCCAAGGGGGACGCTCCCAGGGTGCCTCGAGGTCGTGCAAGAAGGTCTCATGGTGAAAACCAATGAAGGAGACCACGGGACATGTTGACACACGTCTTTCTCCCACGTACTATAAATACTCTCTCTGTTCACCTTGATATTGACCCATGCAAACACCATCTGAAGGAGAATGCTCCCAGGGCGCCATGAGGCCAAGCATGAATCTCACGACATGAACATTAAAGGAGAAACGTGAGTGAAATTGTCATATCACATACATCTTTTCCTCCCAATGAGTATTTTAAAACATAGGGTTTACTTTACTTAGAAAAACACGGGTAATAATTTTTACTAAGTGACTGTTTTGGTTTGCCCAAAAGTAACACTTACTTTGGAAAGTTAAACAACTTTTGATCATCATTCATTAAATACTTTAACAAACTTTAATCAACTGTTACATGCTTGTAGCAAATCTATCTAATTCATCTTTCCAGGTAGGTTCCCAGGTAGGGGTGTTTCGTTTCCATCAATTTAAATACCCTAGCCTAGCCAGAACCCCCCTTAGATAAAAGGTCCCTTATAGATAGGTTTATTACAAATTTAATTTTTTATCCAAATCAGTTTAATCCTATTAAACCGATTTAAAAGATTAAACTTAGTTTTCAAATCTCATTAGAACCATGAACTTAAGTCTATCTCAATCAAATATTAAAAGTAACACTTACTTTGGAAAGTTAAACAACTTAGTTTTCAAATTTAATTTTTTATCCAAATCAGTTTAATCCTACACGATCACAACAATCTCAAACATAATGATCACCCAGATCACGAACACAGCGAATGCAACTGATGCGTTATTTTATTAAATGTGGAAAATGGATGATATGCGTTGATGGAATTACGTTGTGCACTCAAGTTTCCCTAGCGAAATCCAAGTGTAAATTCCTCGGAGTTTCATCACAGGGACTTGTGAAAATAGTTTGCGTTGATAATTTTCTTATGAAAACTTGCGGTAACCGGTAAAATAAATAAGGTGGTTGGTTTGTTATTGCGTTAATGAAAATAATAATAAATGTGCCAGAGTTCAAAAAGAGTTGGCAGCGGTAAATACGATGAATATGTGGTGAACGGGTTGAGAAGGGTTTCGGCTAACACTCCCTAGGTTGCGTTCATGCCTTGCGATCATGCAACATACATACAATAGTAAACCACCTCTCGGCGTGAATGCCATGGCTTCTAAGGCTAGAACACATGCGATAAATATGTGATAAGTCTACAGGGTTTACACATAAACCTCTATTTCTATTTATGCGATGACAACATGACATTCACACAAATATGCGACTGCATAATATCATTCTTATTCCTAGGATGCATGCGATGCAAGTTGACAAACAGAGCCTATCTCTAAGTCCCTATTTCCTTCTTATGCAGGCCTAATCTTGCTCTCTCAAGTCAGATTCTAACCTAGCTCTCTCGAGACATTAGGTTCTTTCTTTAGATTCTCTCTCGAGCAACTCTAAAGGGATGTTTCATACAACATAAAACAAGACAATCACAAGCAATGAACTTCATAGATCATGTTAGCTTATTTCTTCTCAACCCATTCAACTAGTTTAGCTACTCATGCGTATTAAGAGAGTGAGCAGATATAGAAATATAACTTCCATTGGATAGATAAAAGATGAAGTACAGAATAACAATGCAAGTATAGTAAAGAGCCTGAAGCAATTTATTGCCACCAGGTGTTACACTATTCTTCTCGTGCTTTAAAGATATTCTCGCTTTCACGAGAGTCAACCCGCTCTCTTCTCTTACGCCCTAAGGTTCTCTCTCGAGCCGCCTTGGACGATCTTCGGTGTCACCACTCTTCTCTAGCTCTGCCGTGAAATGGAAAAGAAAACTATGAACAAAGGTGTGAACTTGTAAAGTGATGAAGTAATCGACTGCTTAACCCCTTCTCTGAAGAATGCACTTGGTATTTATAGGCATCAAAGGTGAAAGGCAGCTTCTCTCTCCTGGCTGTACAGACGGGACAACTTTAATTCTTGACTGATGCACCGGATAATTGTCACCGATAAAGCTAGGTGTACTTTGTGACCGTTATCGGCTGTCAACTTAATTTGGATTTGACTGCTATCAGCTTTCCGTCCCATTGATCTTAATTGTCCTTTCGTCCGGTTGCACCCACCATGTTGCGGTGATTCTTCTTGGGTGGATGTTTGCGAGCACGATCAACGCAAAGTCTTGCGGTAAAGTTGCGCTCGACCGATGTATTCCTATGATCAACTGTTAACGCATTATTCTGCACAAAAATATAAAGATCAACTGCCCTAATGTGTTGGACGCATGTGACCGCAATATTGTAGAGTTTATGCATAATGGACACAATTTAACATATTCTATCAACGCAATCCAACATTGTTTAAGAACTTGGCACTATGATAACGTGCATTTCTGCCCGTTATCACACCTCCAAATTTAAACAATGCTTGTCCTCAAGCATAAGCTAAAAATTCCTTTAGCAAGTTAGCCGCAAAGTTCTTTTCCTAGATTTCTCAAGGATACTTCATTCAAATCCTATATACTAGAATTTTCCTAAGTCTCATTCAAGTCTACTCTTAAAATATTTCTAAGACCTAGGGACTGCAAGTTTAACTTTCAAAAGAACTTTACTAAATTCTTAGAACATCGCATGATTTATTTCAAAAAAGAAAACTTTCTACCAGGGTGACAAAAGATTTATCCTTGCATAAAAATTTTCTTTATTGCTAGTTTTTTTTTCTGACTTGCATTGATCCGAGTGCCTTGCCTTCGTTTTGGCTTGCCCCCAGGGTGTCATGCGGACATCCAACTACGAGCAATGCACTCTTTCTCAGACTAAACTCATACCGATTTGGCATTGGAGTTGCGGTCATTGATTTATGCGTTGATCCTGGTTACTTACTTTCGTTTTGGATTGCTCCCATGTGTGTCATGCGGACATCCTACTACGGGTAAGTGCCTTTCACAACTTAACTCTTATCAACATGGTTTTCCCCTTTGAGTTGACGGAGGAGTTGTTATTCTTAATTTTTTTTGTAAAACCGAAAATAGCAAGGTCAAAAAATAAATACCTCACCCCCAAATTTAAAATGCGGCAATTTCTCCATTGCCAAAAGATTAAAATAAATTATGTGATGTTCTAGAATACGTTGTAAAGAGAGTTTGAAAGAAAGCTAGCAAACCCCTAACTTCTAGAAATATTTTATGAGGTGACTATCTTAAGATCAAGTTGACTCTAATATATACGAAAGAAATAGAAGCATATTTTTCATCATTGAAATCTTACTTGGTAAAGAAACAGAATGCGGTAAACTACTAAATTTATCTACTTGTTAAATGATTGCGGTAATCAAGAAGGATGCGGTGATAAAACTTCGAAAAGCGAAATGCAATGTGATAACGCAAAATTTGAAATAAAGATAAGGAATAGTACACCCCCAAATTTTGCATTGTCGTCTGCATTGTGTTGACGCATCATCCTTGCGGCGATCTTTCTTCTGTGGGTTGCGAAGATGGAATAAGATGAATGCTTCTACATGTAACATCGCCGCAATTCAGCGCCTCGATCATTGTAAGAAAAACAAAAGGGGGTCAAATTATTTTAAACAAAAGAAAAATCGTTAACGCATTTTTTTTTTTTATGTAAATGGAGCTGAAAAATGAAAAGATAGCTGAGAGATAGTGAAGATTCTGAGTAGTGGAGAAAGGAGTTGAAGACTTGAAGTTTTCCAAAACTTGCGTCCCTGAGAAATTGCGATCATGTGACAACACAAGGACCACCTACTTCCTTCTTTATTCAAAGTTTCTTAGTTCCACGGAGTCGACTTGGCGATGCCAGTCTTCTCCATGGTATACCTTTACTTGCTGCCCATTGACTTTGAATATGTTGGTACCGTCTTCATTTGATAATTCCACCACGCCATGCAGAAGTACTTGTCGAATTATGAACGGTCCGTACCAACGAGACTTTAGCTTTCCTGGGAAGAGTCGCAGACGTGAATTAAAAAGCAAGACTTTCTGTCCAACTTGGAGGTTCTTGGCGAATATGTGTTGATCATGCCAGCGCTTGGTGCACTCCTTATAAATTTTTGCATTTTCATATGCGTTGTTCCTCCATTCTTCTAGCTTGACCAATTGCATTTTTTGCGCTTCCCCTGCTTCCTTTAAATCGAAATTCAGTTTCTTGACCGCCTACAATGCTTTATATTCCAGCTCCAAGGGCAAGTGACACGCTTTGTCGAATACCAACGCATAGGGGGACATGCCTATGGGTGTTTTAAATGCGGTTCGGTATGCCCAACATCGTCAAACTTCATTGCCCAATCTTTCTGCGAAGGTTTGACTACCTTCTCAAGTATCGATTTAATTTCCCGATTGGACACTTCAGCTTGGCCATTTGTTTGCTGTGGCAACTTTGTGGAGGATGTTGTACTTGCGCAGCATCTCCTTTATACTATGGTTGACAAAGTGTGATCCTTCATCACTTTTGATGGCATGGGGAGTGCCAAAACGCGTGAAAATATTTTTCTTCAAGAACTGGGAGACTACTGCCGAATCACTTGTGGTGCATGCAATTGCCTCTACCCACTTGGAGACATAGTCAACGACTAATAAAATATAATGCTTACCGTTTGAAGAAAGGTATGGTCCCATGAAATCAATCCCCCATACACCGAATAATTTCAACTCTAGGATAGTATTCATCGGTATTGCGTTCTTCCATGAAATGTTGCCAGTGCGTTGACACCGATCACATTTCATTGCATAGTCAGCAGTATCCTTGAATAATGAAGGCCAAAAGAATCCACTTTGCAAAACTTTGGCTGTAGTACGTTGTCCTCCAAAGTGCCCTTCATATGATGAATCATGGCACTGTGACAATTTGCGTTGTTGAGCAGCATCTGGTACGCATAATCGAATGATTTGGTCTACACCTCTTTTATACAGATTCGGCTCATTCCAATAGTAGTGTCTACATTCATTCTTGAGCTTCTTCCGTTGACGGTAGGTGTAATCTTCAGAAAATTGTTCACAGACCAAATATTTAACGATGTCCGCATACCATGGCAGTTCTTCTATGCGAAATAGCTGCTCGTCTAGGAACATGACACTCACTTCAGATTCATTGTGGTCAACCTCAGGATTCTCCAGTCTGGACAAGTGATCTGTAACTTGATTCTCTGTCCCCTTTCGATCAATTATCTCAATAGAGGAGAACCCATCTGATCAATCTCGTCTTTGCGTCCTTCTTTGTCATCAAATATTTTATTGTCGAGTGATCGGTATGAATGAGTACCTTGGTTCCCAACAAGTATTCCCGAAATTTTTCCAACGCAAACATCACAGCCAGGAGCTCTTTTTCAGTGGTGGTGTAATTAAATTGAGCAGGGTTCAGGGTTTTATTCGCATATGCGATAGGGTGCAAAATTGTTTTCTTCTTTTGTGCTAATGCGGCTCCCATCGCATACCCGTTTGCGTCGCACATGATTTCAAACGACAGTGTCCAATCCGGCGCAATTAAGACGAGTGCGGTAATCAACGCATCCTTTAAAATTCGAAATGCATTGAGGCAATTGTTGTCAAATCCAAACTTTCTGTCTGCCTCTAGTAACACACTCAATGGTCTTGCTATCTTAGAAAAGTCTTTAACGAATCGTCTGTAGAATTAGCATGCTCCAGAAAGCTTCGTACTGCCTTCATGTTGGTTGGAGGTGGAAGCTTTTCAATTGCGTCAATCTTTACCTTGTCCACCTCCAACCCTTCTCGAGAGACTTTGTGCCCCAACACTATACCCTCTATCACCATGAAGTGACATTTTTCCCAATTAAGTACCAGGTCCGTCTCTTCACATCTTTTTAGAATTTTCTCCCAATTGGCCAGGCAGACTTCATAAGTGTTCCCATAAACGAAGAAGTCATCCATAAATATTTCTACTGAGTCCTCGAGAAAATCTGAAAAGATTGCCATTATGCACCTCTGGAACGTGCTTGGCGCATTGTAGAGGCCGAACGGCATGCGACGGAAAGCGAATGTCCCCATATGGGTAGGTGAATGTGGTCTTGTCTTGGTCTTCAAGAGCTATCATGATCTGGTTGTACCCGACGTATCCATCTAAGAAACAGTAAAAATCATTCCCTGCCAATTTGTCCAGCATTTGATCGATGAATGGTAGAGGGAAGTGATCCTTCTTTGTGGCCGCATTCAATTTGTGGTAGTCCATACAGATGTGCCATCCAGTGATGGTCCACTGCAGTATTAATTCATTATTCTCATTGGGGACTACCGTCATTCTTCCCTTCTTCGGCACACATTGCACGGGGCTGACCCATGTGCTATCTGCAATGGGATAGATAATACCCGCATCCAACCACTTGATGATCTTCTTTTTGACGACCTCTTTCATCGCAGGACTAAGTCTGCATTGATTCTCAATGGTTGCTTTGTGGTCGTCGTCAAGACGAATGTGGTGCATGTAGTACGCGGGGCTAATTCCTCTGATATCAGCGAGCGTCCAGCCGATTGCCCGCACATGCTTTTTGAGAATGCTCATCAACGCATTCTCTTGATCTCTGTTAAGCGTAGAGGAAATTATTACTTGTAGCTTCTCATTTTGCCCCAGAAATGCGTACTTCAGGTGTGTTGGTAGGGTTTTTAGTTCAAGGGTTTGTGGCTCCACGAGAGAAGGTTGCGTTATTTTTCTTTCTTCCTTCGGCTCTTCTTCTTGCGTTGCGATCGATCCTTCTTCTTTGTTTGTTTTTGCTACGATCACATTGCAGGCAGCTACGAATGCATCGGCATCCTCTTCTTCATACTCTTCATCAGACTTTTCTTCTTCAATTAAATTCACGTCATCTTCCGAATCTAGCAGGTCTTCCTCATTAGGAAATTTCATGGCACGAATTATATAAAATTTGAGATTCTGTCCGTTTATGCTCAAAGTGATCTCGCCCTTGTGCACATCAATTTGAGCACGACCTGTTGATAGGAAAGGTCGCCTCAAAATGATGGGCACATCTTTATCGGCCTCATAATCTAGGATGATGAAGTCCGTTGGCAAAATAAATTTATCAACGTGATCAGCACGTCCTTCACCTTACCCTCTGGATGAACCAGAAACCTGTTGGCCAGTTGAAGAGTCACGAATGTGGGCACAAGTTGTCCCACATTTAGTTGTCAAAAGATTGACCATGGTATCAAATTTATGCTAGCTCCCAAGTCACATAGGGCTTGCCCAATATAGAGTCCTCCTATAGAATAAGGAATAGTGAAGCTCCTAGGATTTGGAACTTTGCGTTAATGCCACTGTGGCAAATTTTCCAGCGCCTCTTTTCTTGGTTACCATGTCCTTAAGAAACTTGGCATAGGCAGACATTTCCTCAATCGCTTCACTAAAAGGAATGTTAACATATAATTGCTTTAACATAGATAAGAAGCGTTGGTACTGTACCTCTCCGTTTTTCTTCTTCTTTAGCCTCTGAGGGAAAGGTGGTAACTGAACTTTCACGATTCCTTTTTCATTTGACTTTGAGGTTGACGCAACCTCAAGTTCTATTGCTTCATTTTCTTTTTCTTCTTATTGCGTTACCGCAATTGTAGGTTCAACAGTGATGAAGGTTGATTTGTTCTGCTCCTTCTTTTCTCCCTCCACAGCCTGTCCACTGCGCAATGTCACAACCTGACATTGCTTCTTACCTGAACCCCCTGGGTTGCGTGGAAGCTCGGTTGAACTTGGCAGTGCCCCTTGCGGTCTACTTTTGAGCTCATTTGCAATTCAAGGTTGCGGATGGACGTAGCCTGACTTTGAAGCACTGTCTCATTTTTCTCTATATATTGCTTCAATAGGCCTTCTAGGGAAGAAGATTGCAATGGTTGTTGTGAGCTACTTGCTTGGTTGCTCTGTTGACCGTTGTTGCGTTGAAAGAACCCTGGTGGCCCTTCTTTTTGTGCCTCAAATTAAAAGTTTTATTGTTGATTCTTCCAAGCAAAGTTTGGGTGATTTTTTTACCCGGGGTTGTAGGTGTTGGAAAAGGGGTTGTTCTTTATAAAATATACAGACTGTGAGTTTTGTGGACAATTCTCCATCGCTTGCCCATCACCACAAATCGCACACCTTGCGGTGTTTTGACATATTGCGTTGATTTGCCCACCTTGCGGTGTTGGGCTACTGATCGTCATTCCTTAAATTAAATTCATCATTGCGGTCATTTGGTTCTGCAATGAAACCATAGCACCGTTATTTGCATCAGAATCTTTGAGTCTTATTCTCTGGTCGCTCTCCCTCTAGTCTTCATGATTCTTAGAGATGCGATCCAAGATATTCTTCGCCTCATCATAAGTCTTGTCAAGCAGACCACGAGCTGCTGCCGCATTGGCAGCGGTCTGCGAAGCAGGATTCAAACCGTGATAGAAAATTTCCATCTGAAGACACTGGCAGCCCATTATGCGGACAATCTCGGACCAACCTTTTAAACCTCACCCAGGCATCGCTGAGTGATTCGTCCATGTCTTGTTGAAAATTAGTAATAAGCTTTCTTCATCTTGCGTTCTCTGTAGGTGGGAAATACTTTTTCATAAACTTCTCTACCACCTGCTCCTAAGAAGTGATCTCTCCTGGTTCGAGCGAGTAAGCCCATTTCCTAGCCTGATCACAAAGAGAAAATGGAAACAACGCTAGTCGAACCTCCTCAGTAGAGATATTCAGGAACACAAAAGTATTGTAGATTTCAATAAAACTTTGGAGGTGGGCGTGCGTATCCTCGCCATGCCTTCCTCCGAATTGACCTGCAGCCTAGATCATCTGCAGCATCACCAGTTTCAATCGTTGGCCAACAGAATTGGATTTGCAATGACATTATTGTTGTTTGGGCCTATTGCAATCGTTGGCCAACAGAATTGGATTTGCAATGACATTATTGTTGTTTGGAGCTTCATTCCTATGCTGCTCCATCATCTCTTCTTTATCAGATTGTGGTTTCTCTTGGTGGTTCCTTAGTCTCCTTTGAAATGTTCTCTCAATCTTCGAGTCGTAGTTCGCCAGAGATTGAGAGTTCTGCAAAGAATTCACAAAAATTGTCGTTAACAACTATTTTGCCGAAGTCCCCAGCAACGGCGCCAAAAACTTGATCCGTTATTTTATTAAATATGGAAAATGGATGATATGCGTTGATGGAATTACGTTGTGCACTCAAGTTTCCTCAGCGGAATCCAAGTGTAAATTCCTCTGAGTTTCCTAGTAAGTCCAGGGTCGATCACAGGGACTTGTGAAAATAGTTTACATTGATAATTTTCTTATGAAAACTTACGGTAATTGCTAAAATAAATAAGGTGGTCGGTTTGTTGTTGCGTTAATGAAAATAATAATAAATATGGCATAGTTTGAAAAGAGTTGGCAATGGGAAATACGATGAATATGCAGTGAACATGTTGAGAAGGGTTTCGGCTAACACTCCCTAGGTTGCGTTCATGCCTTGCGTTCATGCAACATACATACAATAGTAAACCACCTCTCGGCATGAATGCCACGGCTTCTAAGGCTAGAACGCATGCAATAAATATGCGATAAGTCTACAGGGTTTACACATAAACTTCTATTTCTATTTATGCGATGACAACATGACATTCACACAAATATGCGACCGCATAATATCATTCTTATTCCTAGGATGCATGCGATGCAAGTTGACAAACAGAGCTTATCTCTAAGTCCCTATTTCCTTCTTATGCAGGCCTAATCTTGCTCTCTCAAGTCAGATTCTCACCTAGCTCTCTCAAGACATTAGGTTCTTTCTTTAGATTCTCTCTCGAGTAACTCTAAAGGGATGTTTCATACAGCATAAAACAAGACAATCACAAGCAATGAACTTCATAAATCATGTTAGCTTATTTCTTCTCAACCCATTCGACTAGTTTAGCTACTCATGCGTATTAAGAGGGTGAGCAGATGTAGAAATATAACTTCCATTGGATAGATAAAAGATGAAGTACAGAATAACAATGCAAGTATAGTAAAGAGCGTGGAGCAATTTCTTGCCACAAGGTGTTACACTGTTCTACTCGTGCTCTAAAGATATTCTCGCTTTCGCGATAGTCAACTCGCTCTTTGCTCTTACGCCCCAAGGTTCTCTTCGAGTCGCCTTGGACGATCTTCGGCGTCACCACTCTTCTCTTGCTCCGCCGTGAAATGGAAAAGAAAACTATGAACAAAGGTGTGAACTTGTAAAGTGATGAAGTAATCGACTGCTTAACCCATTCTCTGAAGAATCCACTTGGTATTTATAGGCATTAAAGGTGAAAGGCGGCTTCTCTCTCCTGGCTGTACAGATGGGACAACTTTAATTCCTGACTGATGCGCCGGATAATTGTCACTGATAAATTTGGATGTATTTTGTGATCGTTATCGACTGTCAACTTAATTTGGATTCGACTGCTGTCAACTTTCTGTCCCATTGATCTTAATTATCCTTTCGTCTGGATGCGCCCACTATGTTGCTGTAATTCTTTTTGGGTGGATGTTTGCGAGCACGATCAATGCAAAGTCTTGCGGTGAAGTTGTGCTCGACCGATGTATTCCTATGATCGCATTCTTTACATTGCATTAACGTATTATTCTGCATAAAAATATAGAGATCAACTGCCCTAATGCGTTGGACGCATGCGACCGTAATATTGTAGAGTTTATGCTTAATAGACGCAATTTATCATATTCTATCAATGCAATCTAACATTGTTTAAGAACTTAGCACTATGATAACGTGCATTTCTACCCGTTATCAGTAACAAACGACCTCCACAGTACCTCGACTATGTCGAGTTGAGTACGACAACACCACAATGGCTACCTTGGTATTCTTGGTGTGAGAATCCAGAAGTGTGGGCTCTGAGTGGACTTGGTTAGAGGAAGAGACCGGAGGAAGAACAATCGTGTAAACGATTGAGCAAGTGGGAGATGTCAAAGTCTATTGTATAGAGGATGCCCAATCGTGTACAAAAGCTATGCGATCATTTAGCAGAAGTTGCACGATCGTTTTGCTAATTGGCCAACTGAGTGTCTATCGTATAGAAACATTCCATGATCATCTAGTCTCTCTAAGCCATTGTATAGAAAATCTAATTTACTTGACAGACTTTCCGTGAGTAATTTCTGAGAGTGGAAAAATCTCAATACAACAACTACTAAATTGAGGAAAACATTTTTTCTTTTATCTCACGGTTACCATGAAACCACCAATAACCTCCCACTCGATTGATTATTAGAGAAAAAGAGATAATTATCTAATAATTAATATTATTATAAATATATATGATAACAACTTACCATACTATATTTATAACCTATAGTTTTAATATTTCATCTTATGAAACATATAAACGATAGCTGTTTTTCTATTTCATGGTCTTTAATGTAAATCTCATTTATATTAATTCTCCATTAGATGTATCTCATACATCACATCGATCATATTATATAATCGAATTACCTCTTGTCAATTTGAACATTTTAAATCAACATCAAAAACTGATTCTCAACTTGAATCCATTGAGCTACCAAGGGGACCTTATGGACCTGTAGCTCAAAGCTCTAACAGTACGTGAATAACTAACTAAACTCTTTAGTCATAGGATCCACCATCAGTTAATTGCCAGACACTCCACTAAAGACCGACAACTGAACTCTCCTTACCATAGATATATTATGTGTTCACCTTAACCAATTAATAGTGCGAGAACCCTTCACAGATCGCTCGTAAGTACAGTTGGGCAAATAACCATTATGCCCCTGTAGTTACATCTAACTCCTTAAGTACCACTGATCCCTCTAATGAACATAAGTCATAGTCCTACTATGACTGAGTCCTCTCTTCCAAATAAAAGCTGTGGCCAATATGTTCAAGCCCTGGAATCAGCCCTTAAGGAAAAAATCTATCTACTTACCTCTGCTTTGGGGAAAGTGTGAATTTCATCTTGTGTAACTGAGTTCCCAGCTCGTAAATCAGACAAGTCTCCAAAAAGGTAGGCATGTTGAGTTGGCAATCTGGCCACACTCACCCATACTAATCAAAGAACCGCTCTCAAAGTTAGGAGTTCCCAAAACACTCAGAATTGAGGTCATGTCACCTATGGTCGTTTAGGTGAGATGTAAGTATCCAGTATCAACGACGCTATATACAGAAACTAGTCACCTTATGGTCTTCTAAGGATTGTGTTTCTCTCTCTTGGTATTCCTTTAGAACTTAAGATTGTTTCTTGATGAGGAGAAAAGAACTACATAATGAGGTAAGGAGAGGACCAATCCTTAGGATTTTATTTTTATATAGACACTTCCCATCAGGGTGTTTAAATAGGGATTACTTAATTTAGGGAATTATCTTATATTTGATTGGCCCAACAAAATAATAGGCCTAAAAAATAAAATAGCATATAAAGCACATGGGTCACAATAATGATAATATTAAATTTAAAATAAATCCAACATTCTCCCACTTGTCCCATTTGACATTATTTACCACATATGTTCATAAACATAATGCACAGAGAAAATAAAATTTTTATCTTCATATCATGATATCAATGTCAAGTCAGAGAAACTACTAAAGAATCATGGCGGTCATATATCATTGCATTAACGTCCTCCCTTCCACATATCACAAAATTAGTTCTTCATCTGACATGATCTAGATACAAAGATAATCAATAATGGTCCAACAGTAGTGTCTTTATCAAAGACAATATCCTGTTTAATTTACGTAATTCATTTATGTATATATACAAATTATAAGAAACAAGATCGTAAGATGAATTAGAAACAATAAATAAATGAGCTTAGAGTGTCAAATAACATAATCATAATATGAATAATGGTATCCACTAATGCCCAAAATGCTCGACATGTTCATCAAATGTCTTTTATGGCAATCCTTTAGTTAGTGGATCCACAATCATAAGGTTAGTGCTAATATGTTTGATTGACACCCTCTGTTTTTTAACTTCTTATTTAACGACAAAGTATTTCAATTCCATTTATTTAGCACTTTTTGGATACTTGTCATTTTTTTTTTTTAAAGAAAACTACTATAGAATTATCATAATAAGTATTCAACGGCTTGGGAATACTATCGACAATTCCAAGTCCTGAAATAAAGTTCTGCAACCATAAAACATTAACAGTAGTCTCAAAGCATGCTACAAATTCAACTTTCATATAGATGCAGTGATGATAATCTGCTTCACACTCTTCCATGAAATTATTCCTCCACATAATAAGAACAAATAACCAAATGTAAATTTTCATATGTCCACATATCTGGAAAAATCTAAATCTGAATATCCAATCACCTCAAGATGATTAGATCTTATGTAATTAAGCACATAATCCTTCATTCCTTGCAAATAGATACCTTAACACTTTCTTTGCAACTTTCCAATGAATCATTACTAAATTACTTTGATATCTATCCAGTATACTAACAACAATACTGATGTCTGATCTCGTACAAGTTTGTGCATACATTAAGCATCCAACAATAGATGCATAAGGAATGGTTTCAATTTGATTTCATTCCGATTCATTCTTTAGACATTTCATGAGACTAAACTTATCTCCCTTCTGAATTGGAACTATATTTGAAGAACGTTTATTCATCTTAGATCTCTCTAAAACCTTATTAATATATACTTTTTGAGACAATCCTAACAATCCATGTGCTCGTCATGGAACATTTCAATTCCAATTGTAAGTTTTGACTTCATGATTATATAATAGAACCCTAATATTATATAAAACCATAAACACTAAGATCTTAGAACTAGATAATTTTCACGATAACATTAGTTAGAATGACATATCCTGATCCATGATAATGGACTTCTAAAAGGATTGTGTTTCTCTCTCTTGACTTTCCTTTAGAACTTAATTAGGTTTCTTGATGAGGAGAAAAGAGCTACTTAATGAGGCAGAGAGAGGACCAATCCCTAGGTTTTATCTCTATATAAACACCTCTCATCATTGTGTTTAATTAGGGAATTATCTTTTAATTAACTTAGGAATTATCTTCTACTTAATTGGCAAATAAAATAATAGGCCCAAAAGATAAAATAGCAGTTAATGCAGATGGGCCACATTAATAATAGTATTAAATTTAAAATAAATCTAACATTCTCCCACTTGGCCCATTTGACATTATTTACCATAAACTTTCATAAACATAATGCATATAGAAGATAATTTTTTTTTTTTTTATCTTCATATCATGATATCAATATCAAGTCAAAGAAACTATTAAAGGATCATGGCGGTCATACATCATTGCATTGACATACTCCATTTCATGTATCACAGAAATAGTTATTCATCTAACATGATGTATAATAAAGATAATCAATAATGGTCCAACAATAAGTGATTTTATCAAAGACAATGTCCAGTTTAATTTACCTAATTCATTATGTATATACAAATGATAACATAATCATAACATTAATAATGGTATCCACTAATGCCCATATGTTCAACATGTTTATTAAATGTCTTTGGTGGCAATCCTTTAATTAGTGGATCTGCAATCATAAGCTTAATGCTAAGGTGTTCAATTGACACCTTTTGTTTCTAAACATCTTCTTTAACGATAAAGTATTTTAATCACTTATTTAGCACCTTTTAAATACTTAGCGTTCTATAAAAGAAGACTGTTGTATAATTATCACAATAAATTTTTAGTGGCTTGGCAATACTGTCGACAATTTCAAGTTCTAATATAAAGTTCTGCAACCATAAACCATTAACTATAGCTCAAAGCATGCTACAAAATTCAACTTTTATTGTCGATGTAACGATGATAAACTGCTTCACACTCTTCCATGAAATTGTTCCTCCACGTAATAGGAACAAATAGCAACATGTGGATTTTTCATGTATCCATAAACCTTGCAAAATTTGAATATGAATATCCAATCACCTTAAGATGATCAGATCTTTAGTAAATAAACATATAATCCTTCGTTCCTTACAGACACGAATGGGACAATATTTTTTTGGTGTTGCTCCCAAAAGACCGGCAGTCAAATAATACTTATAATTCATCGAACAAACAACTTATACTAACTAGTAGTACAAGTAGTAAGTCCAGGGTTGAACCATTGGGAAGCACAGAAGATTAGTTCATCGAAGCTCATTTTTAGTTAAAGTGGTAAGAGGGGGGGGGGGGGGTTGTGGATTGGATAAGGAAATGCATAAAAGAAATAAAATGTAAGAAAATAAAATATAGAAATACAACCAATCGAGATGTTCCAGTTTAGAGGACGAATATGAAATGACTCAATGTAATCTTGTTCATCAAATTATTCGAATGTAATATTGTGATTCTTAATTATGCCTAGCTCAATTTATTAGACATCCAACCAATGTCCCTAAATACCTAATTAGTTAAACATGCTAGATGAATCCATACTAAACACATTTACCTAACCGCATTACGCTTTAAGGCTTACTTTAGGATGAATATTTAGTTTCCAACATCTAACCAAACATTCAATATAGTTTTCCTTAGGTCAATAGGAACAATATTATTCATTATAGACAACAAATCGCAAGCCTATCTAACCTTTTACTTCCTAGAAACCAACTTATAAATTTATGTCACAAATTGCAAGCCAATTTCTCAAGTATTCAATTATAAAATCCCAAGTAGTTTGTCAGACAATCAAGAGGAAATATGATTACATACAATTCAATCAGAAAGGAAACTCATAATCAAGATATAAAGATTGCATTTAAATAAAACTCCAAAGATTACATAGAGTTCAATCCAAAATCCTCTAAACTTGAGAAAATCCTAGAACTTACCTTCCCATGGGATGAAGAAGACAAATTTGGGCTCCATCTCAACTAATTACATGAGAGGAAGGAAGAAATTAGAGAAATGCAAGTGGAAAAGGTGAGAAGATGAAGAAATCGGCTTAGAAGCCGATTGGGGGTCAATTATCTACCCTAGATCAAAGAGAAAATGTTATATACTGCAGTCGCAGCGTTACAATGCTGCAAGGCCTCGCGCATGCCTCTGTTAATCATCGAAGTGTTGCAACGCTATCCTGTTTTTCAGCATTATGGAGGCTACTATCTTGTAGTGTTGCGCAACCCTCGGTTAAGCGTTTCAACGCTTCATCCTGAGCCATTTTTGTCATTTCACATTCTTTGAAGTCCGATTGCTCATATTAGCTCCTAATTACTCCAAATTAACACCGAGCAGCTCATAACGATTGATTCCACCTTAAAGATGCTCGATACCTATAAAATCATTAAATAAACACATTAAATATAGTAACAACCTAGAATTAGGAAGAGAAAAATAGCACATTTTTTGTGCTATCAAATACCCCCAACTTGATTTTTGATCGTCCTCGAGCAAGATAGAATCACACATTTACACAAAAAAAATATATATATACTTGCTCAATCACAAAGGTCGTTACTCTAATCTCAACAATCTATAAGGATAAGATTTGCAATAAAAAATGAAATTCGATCACAGTCAATCAATGAAGCACATTTTAAAAGTGATTCTACTCTATTCATGCACGAGTGAGTCCTAAGCCCTAACTAGTTAAGCTCACAAAACCCAAAATGGTTTTATAATGCTCTCAATTCATTTTCCCCTAATCTGGCTCGAAGGTTCAAGAGCTAAGCTTCCTAGACTCAACAATACAATGACATACTTAAAAGGAAACCAAACTTTTATTCTATTTTTTTTCCTCATTTTCTTACTTTACACAAGAGAGGAACCCTTATCTAGACATGTCACATTCATTTTAGCTTGTCCACACAAATTACGTGAAAGACATCTGACTACGAGCAATATCTCCTAACAAAGTGCTGAAGCTTACTCATTCCTCGTGGTACTTTAGCATAGAGGAAAACTACGGGTATTATAGCTGCCCCAGATGTTCGGGATAAAATTGGTGTTGTTAATTCAAATTAATCCAAAATAAATAAAATTTATAAAGTTCAAACAATAACTAAAACTAACACATAGTTATAGCGGAAAATAAAAGAAATTCTAACAAAAATTGTAACACAAACTTTATTTTTCTTTTCTTTTCTTTTTTTTTTTAATAGAAAGGATTCGACAGAAATGAATTCTTGGAAATTCTTTAGTGGTTAGGTTAATTCTAGCATTGAACTTGAACAAACACATAAAAATTCAATATACCATAATCCAATAGGGTAAAAACCCTAAAAACCCATTTAATGAATTAACATTTACCCTAGCAATTAGCCTTAATCTGAGTAAAAAAACACTTCAATTAAGCAAATTCATGTTCTTTTCTTACATTGCTTTAGAAACTAGGGTTCTCATGATTATGACAATCAAGAAATACATTAGAGTAAATTTCAAGAATGATTTGATTCAAGAATAAATTTCAAAAAAGAAGTCCCAACTAAAATCAAGAAAACTTAATTTTTACAACCTATCATAATGCAATAGTGCCAAGCAAGATTTGCTAACAAGAACCTAATAGAATCAAGGCGTCAACCTTTTTCCATTAATTTATATTCAAATTCAACACAAGAACATTCAAGAATGCAGAAAATTCAAGAAAATTACACAAAAGATCTCAATAATTTAAATCTAGACAAAAGACTTCCCAAGAAAATTACTTACCTAGCCATAAAATTGAGAAATTTTGAAAGAATCCATTGAAGAATTGATGCAATATATGGAACAATTCACAAAAAAGACTTATGAGTTTTACATGAAATCTCTCCAGACAAAGAAATTTTGTGACTTTCTCTTAAAATTCGATCCGAAAATTCCCTCTCTATCTAAAAAAAATAAAATTCTCTCTACTGAAAATTTGGAAAATCGAAGCATATATTTGATGAAGGTCGCAGCGTTGCGACCCTAGGCTGACGTTGATTCCAAAACTGCGTTGCGCAAGGCGTGCACACATTTTATTTTTTTTTGTCAATGTCCAGAGCGTTGCAACGTTGGGCATAGCGTTGTGATGCTGCCCTATTTTGCAACATTTTGGTGCAATCTGTCTTACAGTGTTGGACTTAGTTATGGAGAGAGCGTTGCGACGCTTCGATTGGTACTGAAGTGTGTAAATTTGTTTCTTTTGAGGGGTAGAATGGTAATTTGCTTTTGCTATTCTTCTTAAGTGATCCTTTTGACTTCATGAAGCTCCAAATTTCTTGTGATGACTCCAAAAGTGTTAGGATTGGAATTTACCTATACAATAGATATTTTAAGCAAACAATTAAGATAAAATCGAGGGAATTAACACTACAAACATAACTATTTTCAAGACTTATCAAAATACCCCCAACTTAGCTCTTGCTCTTCCCGAGCAAGTTAAAAGCTAGAAATATGCATTCATTCAAAAAAAATTTGAATTGTTTATTTGTTCATTGAAACTATTCAAAACTTTCATTCAACTATTCAAATTGTTCATATCTCAATTTGTCTTTACACAACAATTTGATTCACATCTTTTTTTCTCAACAATCAAGGAAGTAATGATACAAACATCCATTTAGAAAATTTAAAATTTTGTTAATAAAAGGTTGAAACTTATTTTTGAAAAGAAAATGTATTTTTCTTGCAAAGTCATAAAAGAAAAGACTACAAAGTTTTAGTTTATTTAAATGCCAAAACTAGTGGAAAGGTGATATCTAACTCTTAATTCCTCTCTGCCTTACACTGACCCTGTTATCGGTCTAAGATATACGTAAATTGCATTGGAGAGAGGAAATTCTAAGGCAAAGGTGCCTTTTAAAACTCACGCACACAAAACTTAATTGACATTTCTTTTACCTAGAGGGATAGCTTTCACATTCACTTCGCCAGGAACCTATCACTCTTTTCTTGTGAGCCCAAACAAGACACGATGGAGGTAGCTTTTTTCACCTCTATCCATGCACACATACACACGTTAGTGAAAGTCACATTGTTTTTATTTTTGCAAGCTTGCTTAATTAACCTTTTTTTAATGCTAGCAACTTTCTTTCCTCTTTTTTTTAGGCCTTATTTTATCCTCTTTGTCTAGACTTGTTACTATAATAAGATGGTTGTTCTTAGACTAAAGTTTTTCTATCAGGATGACAAAGAAAATTAAGTAAACATGATATTTCTAAAAGTTTTAGGAGTCTAAATACATCTAAATGCTAAGTGTTCGATTTTTTTATGAAATTAAAAGGAAAAGAATTTTTCTTTGGAAAAATGGTTTTAAAATTTTGTTAGAAAAATTTAAAATGTCTAACAAAATGTATCAGAGCCTTAAATATATTAGGATATGTCAATTCAGAGTCATAAAATCTATATAATCAACTAACTCGAGCTCAGATGCTCAAAGGTTCCAGACGTGCATTTATATATCATAGAGAAATTTTTTTAGTAAGATTGAACATTGTCTTCAATGTTTACATTATGCATATATGTTCAAGGACAAAAAGTAAGGGATATAGAGAGAGAAACTTCCCTGGTTTTAGGGATTGCTTGTTTATTTGTTTGAGAGAGAATTCCTTGTTTTTGTTTTGTTTTTCCTTTTTCTTCTTGAGGGGACCTTCAAAGAAAATGAAGAATCAATTGTTCTTTCTATTTGGAAATGCAAAAACAAAAAAAGTGGAGAACAAAAACGAGAAACAAAAATAATGAAAGAAAAAAAAAAGAAAAAAAGAAAATTTGTCCTGTTGTTACAAATTTTTAGCGTCGCTTGCTCGACGTTGGTGAAGAGGGGGATCAAATGTACAAGAGATTAGTCAAACGCAAGTCCAATTGGACTTGGTTTTCATGCCCTTTGTTGTAGACTTTAAGCCCGTGCCGTTTCACCTTGAAAGTCTTTCCTGTTTCAAGACTTTTGATTTCAACTGCACCATAAGAGAAAACATTAGTAATTTCAAAAGGACCTAACCATTTGGAATTAAGTTTTCCAGGCATCAATTGTAATTTGGAATTGTAAAGCAATACTTTTTGTCCTATTTTGAAGTTCTTTCTTATAAAACCTTTATCATGAACAAATTTGGTTTTCTCTTTATAAATCTTTGAGTTTTCATAAGCATTACGTCTCAATTCTTCTAATTGTTGCAATTCTAGAAGTCTTTTCTCTCCAGCTTGAGTTAAATTCAAATTATATTGTTCTATCGCCCAATATGCTTATGTTCAACCTCTACAGGAAGATGGCACACTTTTCCATATACAATTCTGTATGGGGTTGTTCTTATAGGTATCTTAAAAGCGGTTCTATAAGCCTAAAGCACATCATTAAAACGAGAGCTCCAATCTTTTCCTTTCAAGTTGACCGTCTTTTCTAGAATATTTTTTACTTCTCTATTGAAAATTTTTGCTTAGCCATTTGTTTGAGGATGATACGGGATTGCAACACGGTAGTGCACTCCATATTTCCTCAATAATGCCTCTATAGTTCTATTGTAACAATGTGTTCCTTGGTTGCTTATAATGGCTCTAGGAATTCCAAATCTACAAAATATGTTATTTTTGAGAAATTTTGAAACAAGAGAAGAATCATTTGTTCTAGTGGGGATTTCCTCAACCCACTTGGAAACATAATCTACTATAAGCAAAATGTATAGATAGCCAAATGAAGAAGGGAATGGACCCATGAAATCTAAGCCCCAAATGCCAAAAATTTCACATACAAGAATGGAATTAAGTGGAATTTCGTTTCTTTTTAATAAAGATCCAATTTTTTGACATTTATCACAAGATTTGCAATATGTATAACAGTCGACAAAAAGAGATTTCCAAAATAGTATTAAGTCTAAAATTTTTCTAGCAGCTCATTTTGGACTAGAATGACCTCCACATGCGTGCTCATGACAAAACGACGAAACAGACTCAAACTCTTCGCCGGGAACACGTCTCCTAATTATTTGATTTGAACAAAATTTTCATAAAATAGGGAGATCCCATACAAAGTATTTAGAGTCACTTTTGAGTTTAGACTTTCTAGATAAAGACACACTAAAGGGAAACTTACCAGTCACAAGGTAATTTACCATGTTGGCGTACCACGATAAGAAAGTAGATACCTTGAAAAGGTGTTCATTAGGAAAGTCTTCTTTGATTGGAATTGGTTTCTCTTCTTGCACGATTTGGCTTAGGTGATCGACTACTGAATTCTCTGATCCTTTTCTGTCTTTGATGGTCAAGTTAAACTATTGCAAAAGAAGGACCCACCTTACAAGTTTGGGCTTAGATTCTTTCTTTGTCATAAGGTACCTAAGAACAGTGGTCAGTGTAAACAATGATTGGAAAACCAAGAATGTAAGATCTAAATTTATCTAAAGCAAAAATAATGGAAATAAATTCCTTTTTTGTTGTGGAATAATTGATTTGAGATGAGTTGAGATTCCTTGATGCGAAACGAATCATATGGCACTTCTTGTCAACCCTGTGTCCTAATACCACCCCAACTGCTATGTTGCTAACATCGCACATGATCTCGAATGGCAAGTCTTAATGGGGTGGTTGGAAGATTGGAGTTGAAGTCAACTTCTCTTTAAGCTTCTCAAAGGCTTCCTTGCATTCATCGTTGAAATCAAATATGGCATCTTTTTCAAGTAGGCTAGACAAAGGAAGTTCAATTTTGGAAAAGTCTTTAATGAACCTCTTGTAGAATCCTGCACTACCAAGAAAAGAGCGCACTTCCCTAATGTTTTTAGGATAGGGAAGGTTAGTAATGGCATTTATTTTTACTTTATCTATTTCCATGCCTTTTGTTGACACAAGATGTCCTAAAAAAAATTTCGTGAGAAGCCATGAAGTGACATTTTTCATAATTTAGAACTAAATTGGTTTATATGAATCTTTTTAAAATCAAACTCAAATTATGTAAGCGGTCTTCAAAAGAATTACCATACACAATGAAATCATCCATAAAAATTTCTATGCACTTTTCTACTTAGTCGGAGAAAATACTCATCATACATCGTTGAAACGTAACTGGGGCATTGCATAGTCTGAATGGCATTCTCCTCAACGCATATGTACTGTAAGTGCATGTAAACGTGGTATTTTCTTGATCTTCCTGTGTTATTGGTATTTGATAGAATCTTGAAAATCCATCGAGAAAACAAAAATACAGTTTTCCGACGAGCCATTCAACCATTTGGTCAATGAAAGGAATAGAAAAATGATCTATTTTTGTTACCTCGTTTAGTTTTCTGAAATCTATGCATATTCTCAAACTGTTTTGTATTCTCATTAGAATCATCTCACCTTTATCATTTTTTTAAGATGGTCATTCCGGTTTCTTTGGTACCACATGTATTGAACTTACCCATTGACTATTTGGAACTAGGTATATTATTTCAGCTTCAAGGAGTTTGATGATTTCCTTTTGAACTATTTCCTTCATCGTTGGATTAAGTCTTCTTTGGGGTTGGACGGTGGCCTTGGTTCCGTCTTCTAGAACAATCTTGTGCATACAGAGGGAAAGACTTATTCCCTTGATATCATCCAAAGTCCAACCATTGCTTTTTTTTTGTAGAACTTCAATGTTTCCACTAATGTGCATTCTTGAGAAGATGTGAGTTCTTTAGAAATGATATCTGGAAAGGCTTTTTCATCTCTAAGGAAGACATACTTTAGGTGTGAAGGGAGAACCTTATGCTCTATCCCTTGTACTTGAAATTCATCAATATCCTTATTAGAAGAATTAACATTCAAGTCAAAATCATTAGAAGAAAGCAAAGACTCAATTGAAGAGTCATCTTCATCAAGATCGATGGAGGAGTAACCAAACAATCAAAATTTTTATCAATAGTTAACAACAATTCATCAAACATACCACATGTATCCATGGAGCAAAGAGACAAACACTTCTCAGGAAATTTCATGGCATCATATATGTTGAAAGACTTTACTTCTCCATCAAATTCTACCGATAAAGATCCTTTATCTACATCAATTCTAGTTTTTGTAGTTTTCATGAAAGGTTTTCCAAGTAAAATATTAGAAGAAGAAGTAGTGTAAGGTTCATCCATTTTCAAGATATAAAAATCAACGGGAAAAATCAATGCTCCAACCCTCAACAAGACATCCTCAACTATGCCTAGAGGTTGTATGTATGACCTATCGACTAATTATATGCAAACATTAGTTTTTTGTAGGCCATTCAATTTTAGGTCTTCACAAACATGAAAAGATATAACATTTATTGAAGTACCTAAATCTAGCATCGCATGAGTGATAATTCTATCTCCTATTTTTCATGGTAAAGTAAACATTCTCGAATCTCTACATTTTTTTTTAGGCATGCCTTTCTTTAATAGAGCAGACACATTTTTGCTAACTATTACTCTCTCCTCTTCCTTCCCTTTTCTTTTCTTAGTACACAAATCTTTTAAAAATTTTGCATACCTAGGTATTTAGCATTGATTTATACCTTTTTGAACATCTCAATAAGCTCTAAATCAGTATCTTCTACCTTAGGCCTTGCTAATCTATTGGGGAATGGTGTTTTGGGTACATATGGTTCTACTTTAAGGGGAGAGTAATCACATACCTCGGGAAAGATAGAAGTTTCCTCAGATTCATTTACCTTGTTTTCATGCTCATTTACCTTTTCTGGCTTCTTGGGGGATGGGTGAACTGGGCTAGCTTTGTGAGAGGAAGAAGGAATTTCATTCCCACTTCTAAGAGTTATGGAATTTACATTCATCATGTGATTTGGTTGAGCGGGGAGATTATTGGATGATTTACTCTCAAGTTTGCTTACCACAGATGCAGACTGAGTGATTTGAGTGCCCAAGTTTGAGAAGCCTTATCCGAAGGAACTCTTATATAAGAGTAAATTTGAGCAAAAATGGATCTTTTAAAAGACATTGTGACTGAATTACCACATTCACATTCAAACAGACAGATATGCATCATACTGTAAATTACTGGCATGCTTTAAGACTAAATAACAAGTGAACGAGTACAAACCAGATGAAGAACTTTTCTTCACAGCAAATCTTGCTCTCTCCAAGGGAACGACTACTCTTGCTCTCGCTAGAACGTTAAGCTATCATTCAGCAACACCACTGGTCGTCTACCAAGAAGAGCCTCCACACTAACAGAAGAAATGGGGACGACACCACCTTTTGGAACCCTCGGTCTTCTCGGTGTGAGAATCCAAAGAGTGGGCTCCATTGGGATTTGGTAGAGGGGAGGAGGAATGAAGATCGTATACAACAATCAAGCAAATGGGAGAAGGGCGAGTCTATCGTATAGACAAAATGTTTGATCGTTTAGAAGGATGTACATGATCATGTAGGAAAAAGTTTCGATCGTCTGCACGATCGTTTAGTAAATGCTCGGACGCTAGACAATCGTTTAGTAAAGCATAGGCGATCGTTTAGAAGATGCGCACGCGTGTATGTGATCGTGGAGTAAATTCAAGCTATCGTATAGTCTCTAAGTGTACTAAGCGATAGGCAACAAACAATTACTTGTGCGAATTACATTATCATTTGCAAAATGAAAATGATTTTCATTTTATTCTTCAGTTACGAAAACTGATTGGAACTTCTCACTAACGCACGATTACGGAGAAAACGACATGCACAATTATCCCATAATTGTCAAAATAAAATAATAAATATAATCATATTATATTCATTAATCTCTAGTTTAATATCAGATATAAACCATAATGTTTTCTCCTCCACTAGACATAAATCATATTTATATCCATTTTCCTCCAATTAATGTATCTCATACATAAAGTCAATCATATCATATATAATAACTAGTTCAATTATATCATATATAATCGAACTCCCTCTTGTCAATTTGAACATTTCAAACTGACTCAAAAACTAATTCTCAACTTGAATCCATTGAGCTACCAAGGGGACCCTATGGACCTGTGGCTCGAAGCTCTAACGGTACGTGAATAGCTGACTAAACTCTTTAGCCACGAGATCCACCATCCGTTAACTGTCAGGCATTCCACTAAAGACCGATAGTTGAACTCTCCTTACCACAGATATATTTCTGTCCATTGGATATAACCAATCAACAGTATGATAACCCTTCATAGATGCTCGTAAGTACAGCTGGGCCAATTTACCGTTTTGCCCCTGTAGTTACATCTAACTCCTTAAGTACCACTGATCCCTCTAATGAACAATACAACATAGTCCTACTATGTGTGGACACCTCTCGACCATGAGAAGGTGTATGGCGCCACATCATTCAAGCCCTGGAATCAACCCTTAAGGAAGCAATCTATCTATTTACCCCTACTTCAGGGAAGGAGCGGATTCCATCTTGTCTAACTGAGTTTTCAGCTCCCAAATCAGCCGAATCCCCAAAGTGGTAGGTTTGAGTCGGTGACCGCCACTCACACCCATGCAAATCAAGGACTGCCTTCAAAGGCAGGAGTTCCCAACTTACTCAGGATTGAGGTCATGTTACCTATGGTCATCCCAGTGAAGTGAAATCTTTGTCATAAATGGCGTTATATAATGAGACGTTAACACTTCATGGTTAGGTCTTATACAAACTCTTTGTATAAGACGCCCCCGCTTGCACGTTCCCACATGAATGATCAGGATCAAACCATCTGTAGCAAGTCACAACACTTGTAACTATTCCACAATGCAGGCTGCATCCGTAGCGTTACCAGGATAAGGTTTCCCTCCTATATCCATATACTACAGACCATTTTGGTTATCACTTAAGACATGATGCACTTGTGTGTCACCACATACATGCTTAAGTTACATAATGACAACCAGGGATTTTAGCTTATTGGTTTGTAGTAAAGCAAATAAAACATCCAATGTTCAAAGACAAGTAGTGAAGAAAATATCATATATTATACATCACAAGAGTTCGTACAAAACAGTGTTTATAAACTACAGGACATGGGAGTTTAGAGCATCATCCTCAATAGTCTCTCACTTATCCTAAAGCGAGTGGGGTGTACAAAAACTAGTACAAAACAATAAACTAGGGCACTAAGGCCCAGTAATATAAAATCTCCCACTTGCCCTAGTCCAGCCGCGGGCGGTCCCGTAGACCCATGCTCTGAAGGTGACCCTCAAACATTATAGCTATTAGAGCATTCATAGACCCACGTTGTGCTCCAAACCGATCTTCATGACTATCACGTCTCTTCGATGTACTATCTCGCGGATCAAATGATAGTTTCGCTCTATGTGTTTGTTGCGCCCATGGCTCCTGGGCTCCTTGGAGTTCGCCACAGCACCACTATTGTTACAATAGAGGATGATGGGCCTAGACATATCTAGAACAACTTCCAGCTCTGTCAGGAACTTCCTGAGCCAAACAGCCTCCTTAGCAGCTTCATAAGTCGCTACGTACTCGGCCTTCATCGTGGAGTCGGCGATGCACCCCTGCTTAGTGCTTCGCCACATTACTACTCCTCTGTTAAGAGTAAAAACTGACCCTGAAGTGGACTTACGAGAGTCCTATCAATCTGAAAATCAAAATTCGTGTATCCCGTAAGGATCAAATCCTTGACCCATACACGAGCATGTAGTCCCTCATTCTCCAAAGATACTTGAGGATGTCCTTAATTGCGATCCAGTGACCCTGGCCTAGGTTAGGCTGATACCTACTGACTATTCCTACAACATAGCAGATGTCTGGCCTAATACATCGCATACATCAAACTATCAACGACAGATGTATATGCGACCCGTCTCATCTCCTTAACCTCTTGAGGCATCTTAGAACACATGTCCTTAGGCAAAGTGACTCCATACCTAAATGACAGTAGCCTCTTTTGGAGTTCTGCATCGAGTACTTAAGCAACATCCAGTCAATGTATGTTGCCTGAGATAGTGTTAGTACTTTGTTCTTATGATCCCGAAAGATCTGTATACCTAGAACAAACCAAGCCTCTCCCAAATCTTTCATTTGGAATTGGGTCACTAGCTAGTTCTTAACTACAGTTAGTATACCTACATCATTCCCAATGAGTAGGATACCGTCTACATACAACACTAAGAAAACTACTGAACTGTTGAAGATCTTCTTGTAGACACAAGGCTCATCAACATTTTGGTCAAAGTCGTACGATTAAATCGCAGTATCAAACCGAATATTCCAAGATTGAGACGCGTATTTCAGCCCATCAATGGAGTGATTCAGTTTGCAAACTTTTTGCTCTTGACCTTGGGCAATGAATCCCTCGGGCTACACTATATAATTGGTCTCCTCAAGATTTTCATTCAGAAATGTCGTCTTGACGTCCATTTGCCAGATCTCATAATCATAATAAGCGACAATGGACAGAAGGATGCGGATCGACTTTAACATGGCAACAAGCGAGAAAGTCTCCTTATAGTCGACTCCCTCCACCTAGGTATAACCCTTTACCATATGTCGAGCCTTGAAGGTTTACACCTTCCCATCGGCACCCCGTTGCTGCTTGTAGATTCATTTACAACCTATAGGTCTTACCCCATTAAGCTGATCTACAAGATCTCATACTGAGTTGAAGTACATCGACTCTATCTCGAGATCCATGGCTTCGACCCATTCATCCCGGTCAACATCCTTCATTGCCTTTTGATAAGACAACTGATCCTCAATGTCGCCATCGACCACCATAGCCAGGATTTCCATAAAACCCAGATAGCGAATAGGTGGGTTTGCAACCCTCCCACTGCGTCAAGGTTCCCTTAACTCTTGAGGTGGAATTGACCTACTAAATGAACTATCATCAGCAACTATTGCTGATGAAGTAGACCCTTCAACAACTTTTGTTGAAGTTTCAGTAGTTTCATTGGAAAGCTCACGCAACACAACTTTACTACGTGGACTGTGCTCCCTAATATGATCCTCCTCCAAGAAAGTAGTGTTCGTAGAAACAAACACCCTATTTTTCGACGGATCATAAAACTAACCCTATGTGTACCTTTGGGATAGCCTACAAAGAGGCATAACCTTGACCGTGGTTCCAATTTCTTTGGATTAGCCTCAAGCACATGTGCTGGGCAACCCCATATGCGAAAGTGGCATAAACTAGTTGTACGCCTGTTCCACAACTTCAGAGTTCTCGCAATACTCTTGGAAGGAACATAGTTGAGTATATATACCACAGTCTCCACTACAAAACCCCAAAACGAGTTCGGTAAGGAAGCGTAACTCATTATCGAACGAACCATGTCCAACAAGGTTCTGTTTTTCCTCTCCGCTACACCATTCTGCTGATGTGTACCCGACGCTAAGAGTTGGAAAATGATTCCATGTTCTATCAAATAGTCCTGGAACCCTGAATCCAAAAACGCTCCACCTCGATTTGATCAAAGTGTCTTAAAACAGATTTTCAACCAAAATTTCTTCAAATGCATGCCCATTCCACTTAGAATTTAAGCTATATATTGCATGACTGTCATGTAATCAAGAAAGCATGTATGAATTACAGTTGTTGCCTTGAATTTGCTAAGAGTTACAATGGAATTGTGACTAACCTACTTCAAAGAAAGTGGGAAAATCCCAAAATTTGGGATTTTTGTTTTTCAATTTTTGTTTTAATTATCAAATTGATTTCCAAAATTGAAATTTTATTAGTTTACAAAAATTAATTCAATAATTAATTTTACTAATAAAATTAATAATTAATAATTAATTAAAATAATTTAATAATATCTAATTAATTTAAAATCAAATATTAAATTAATTAATAAAAAAATTACACTACTATGAATCCCTATTCATGAATTTAATATTTAAATCATATTTAAATCCTAATCGATTCTCCAATTCTGTTTAATTCCAAAATTAAACGTATAATTATATCACATATAATTATTAATTCCCTTAATTCTAATTTGAACATTTCAAATCAACTTATCATGCTACTCTAAGGCTGATCCGTTTGTGAGCTAGTAGGGGGACATAGTGGACCTACAAATCATGGGTTCCAACGATCTGAGATTAATCGGGTAAACTCTTTACACGGAATTAACCCTCTTTCATTAACTACCGGGTCACTTCACTAAAGCTCAGAGTTGCACTCCCCTCACTGTAGATATATTGTGTCCACTCGATATAACCATGATTAGTAAGTTAACCCTTCACAGGTTGTTCGAAATAATGGCTGGGTCAAATGACTGTTTTACCCCCGAGATTACCTCTTGTTCCTTAAATCCGACTGATCCTCTAATGAACAATTGGTTTGTGATTCGATCATCAAATTGAGCCATTCTTGGGCCATTGAGAGGGTGGGGCCTCTTATTAAAAACCCAGAGTCAGCACTTAAGGGAACAACCTCTCTACTATCCTTGAAAGTGGGTAGGAGTGAATTTCATCTTTCACCCTATGTCCCCAACTATCTACCCGATGTTACCCCTGAAATGGGAGGCTTATTGAGTCGGTGCTGTTGAGCCAACCCTCACCTATGCAAATCTAAGAATAATCCTGAATAAATAGGAGTTCATAGTTAGCTCGAGATTAAGGTCAAGTTACCTAGGTCATCATTTTGAAATGGCCAGCATTAAACAGTAAACAACGATATAAATTAAGAGTGACTTATTTCTTGGTTTGATCTTGCACAAACTCATTGCACAGGATCCCCCCACTCCTCATGTCACTACATGTACGTATCAGGATCACTTCGTCTGTAGCACTTTAGAACTCCTTGTAACAACTACAACATGGGTTGCATCCGATAGTGTTACCAGAATAAGACACCCAACCTTATTCATATACTATAGATCATTTAGACTATTTACTCGAACTTGATCCACTCTTATGTCTTCACATAAGGTTTAAGTACTCATGTAATAGTCATGGATCTTTTAGTTTATTGGATTTATTTCTAAAACGAAATAAGCAATTCATATATTCAATACAATTTTATTAAATCAAACTTTAATAACAGCTTTATTGATTTGCATAATGAGTTTGTTGTTTACAAACCACGAGTTTTAGGACATAAAACCCAACATACAATGTATCTCTAATTTAAGCCCAATGAAATAAATGAGTCAAGGGAACAGAAAACCTTGATGACGTTTTTTCGCACACGAGATGGTTGTAAGAGGCTCACACTTAAATTGATCTTCTTCTTCTTTTGGGGAAAAGGGAAAGAGTCTACAAAAAAAAAAAAAAAAAAAAAGGTTAAACTAGAAAGTAGTAAATTTTTCACCTGGTTCCTTCCAGGAAAGGAAATTTCTTAACGTTGATTGCTCAACGTGACCTGTCCCCTGTCAAGGTATGAAGAAATTCTTGTATTTCTCAGGTCGTTTTTTGGCTGAGTCAATATAACCCGGTAAGGCTATAAGGCTTTTCATCTTCTGAAGAGAACCAGACAGGTCGAATTTGTATTTTTATGAATAAGGCAAAAAGGTAAAAAGAAAGAATCAAAAGACTCAAATGACCCAGAAGAGTCGAGACAATGAAAAGACTCAACATATCATGAGGACTAGGGGAATAAAACTCAAATATATACGAAATACCATGATTTAGAATAGAGCAAGATCTTTTGACCTCTAACTCTATCACCTGGATGTCGTCCAATTTAGCTCGGGATCTTCCTTAGCCTTACTAACTGGGAAACATGGCATGACATCCTCATCATCACTGGAATAGTAGCACTCTACAAGGAACTCTACCTCCGAGGTACAGACGATGGGCTACTCTGGCATGCTTTCTAATCTATGCACGACCTCTGTCAGCTAGGTAACATGATTGGCCATGCTTTGCAGCTAAGCTTGAACGTGCTGCTAAAAATAAAGAGAGCTATTAGCAAGTTCAGAAATTAAGAACTCCAAAGTCATACTTGGCCATGAATCTCCAGAAAGTGGTTCCTTCTCCTCTACCGTGTGAATATGGACTATCCCATGCCTCTGAGCCTCTGGAAAACTTAAGGAATGGTCTGGCGGTGGCTCATTGGCCTCCCATATAAAGTTGCAAGCTGAGCAACAAGGTCACTCATACTTTATAAGACAGTTCTAGCCTCTACCTCAGGGCAAAAATTCTTCTGTTAGAAGCGCTCGAACTTCTGCTGCCTACGAAGGTTGTCTTGCTGAAGCTCAAAAGTACTGTCAGCAAGCTCCAAAACCAAGGCCTCTAAAGACTTACCTGACCTTGGAGACTGAGCATGAGTCGATTGGCGTGGTGCTGTGAAATCTTAGTTGTCTAAGCTCCACTGTTCTCCTGAGTATCCATGGTCAAAGGACTCCTCCCACCAAGAATGGTAAGGCTCATAGTCCAAAATGACCATAATACCCCTCATTGGAATGACCATATGGTACTGGACCATGTTGCAACCTTGGGCCTGCTTCTACTTGCTGCGAACTCCACTCCGTCACGGGGCCAACCAAAGCGGTCAACTTGGCAATGTGGCAGTAAAAGCCACTTACCTCGTCGTCAATACCTGCAACTCGACTTTCAAACATCCAAGATGATAGGATCTACTAACATGCGACGAAAGCAAACAGAATCAATAAGCACTCTAATTACATTTAATTTGAGTCTAAAAGAATTCTTAAACAAAAATTTAAGAAGAGGGTTTCTTGGCAATATACCTTTGATGAAATCTCCCAATTCCAAGCTGCTCTTCACGTGATTCCAGCTTCAATTCAATAGTAAACTACCAAGAGATCTTCTCGACTATTTTCACCCTTGAATTCAAGTGGTGGAACTCCAAATTTGAGTGAATTTGTGAAGGGAAAAATGGGTTTTTAGATGATGAACAAGCTTTCTGCAGAAAACCTTTTTTCAGCAGCAAACCTCTCATTATTCAGACAAATTGGAGTGCTTTTATCTACCTTTTTTATGCAGGCACTGAAGGAGACATCTCAAGGCCACCTCAATTGCATTGTAAATGGGATTTGTGTGTGTATATGGGAGCAACACCTCAAATTTGTGAAAATGTGGAAAGATTCCACTAAAACAATTTCCAATTTTTGTATGTTTAAATTCAAATTTTAATTAATTTTAAAAAATTAACTAAAATTTAATTTAATTAATTCAGAATTAATTAAATTTAAAACATCAAAATTCAATTTCTCAAATTGAGTTGAAATTGAAAATTAATTTTATTTTTAATTAATCAAATGACAATTTAATATCAAATATTAAATTAATCACACACCTGATTTTAAACATGAATTATATTCATGTAATTAATATTTAAATCAACATTTAAATATTATTAACTCTCTAATTTTGTTTAATTTCAATAAATTAAACGTTAAATAATTATATCGAATATAATTATGAAAACCTTAATTTTTTAATTTGAACTTATTCAAATTCAAACCCTAATTTCAATTTGAACAATTCAAATTGATATCATTCCAATTTCACTCCATTTAATAATTCAGATGTTCATGTTTTACGAGCTAGTAGAGGGACCTTATGGACCTATAGATCATGAGGTCCAACGATTTAAGATTAATTGGCTAAAACTCTTTAGACCAAATTAATTAGCATTCGTTAACTATCAAGTCACACCACTATAGCTCGATAGTTGCACTATTCTCACTGTAGATATATATATGTCCACTTGATTTAATTATAATCAATAAGTTGACCCTTCACAGGTTGTTCGTAATACCCGCTGGGTCAATATGTTGTTTTACCCTCGATATTACATCTTGCTTCTTAAGTTTCATTGATCCTCTAATGAATAATTGGTTTGAGATCCAATCACTAAACTGGATCCCTCTCCGGCCAATGAGAGGGTGGGGTCCCTTGTTTAAGACCTGAATTTAGTACTTAAGAGAATAACCTTTCTTCTATCCTTAAATCAGGTAGGCATGAATTCCTTATTGCACAGTATGTTCTTAGCTATCTACCCGGTCTTACCCCTGAAATGAGAGGCTTATTGAGCCAACGTTGTTGAGTCAACCCTCATCTATTAAAATCTAAGGATAATCCTAAATAAATAGGAGTTCATAGTTAGCTTTGGATTAAGATCAAGTTACCTTGGTCATCTAAGCGAAATAGTCAGTCTTTAAATAGTAAACAGCGTTATAAGGTAAGAGTGACTTATTTCTGGATTCGATTTTGTGCAAAATTATTCCATAGGATGCCTCCACTCCTTATGTCAATACATGAACGAATCAGAATCACTTCATTTGTAGCACATTACAACAAATTGTAACAACTACAGAGTAGGTCGCATCGATAGTGTTACCAGAATAAGGCACCCAATCTTATTCGTATACTATAGATCATTTTGACTATTTACTCGAACTAGATCCACATTTATGTCTCTACATAAAGTTCAAGTATTCATATAATAGCCATGGATCTTAGTTTATTGGATTTAGACTTTATAAGTGCAATTTATAGATTCAATAACAACTTTATTGAAGTAATGTCGAATAACATCTTTATTGATAATAGAATATGTTTAACTTTACAAACTTCGAGTTTTAGGACATACAACTCAACATAAGATTGATTTGAAAATCCCATCATGCTTAACAGACTCAAAAAGAAAACAAATCAAAGGAAAAGAAACTTTAACTAAAAACTACTAAGAAGAACTAATTGGCTTCCCCAGCAACAATGCCAATTTGATGGAAAAATCTTTTTGGTGTCGCTCTCAAAAAGCTGCCAATCGAATAATACTTATAATTCACCAAACAAAAAACTTATACTGACTAGTAGTACAAGTGGTAAATCCGAAAGATAGAAATACAATCAATCGAGATGTTCCAGTTTAGAGGACAAATATTAGAATGACTCAATGTAATTTGAAAAATATGACCAACCCAACTCAAAATGTAAGGATTGAATTGGGATGGTTTAGCTCTCGGTTTGAATTAGGGGTTCAGTTCAATTCTTGGGTTCACCCGAAAGAATTTGGTTCAACCCGAACCAAACTGGTTTTCTACATATATGTTTATACCTATGTGTGTTTTTGTGCTTATGTGTGTGTGTGCATGTGTGCGTGTATGTGCATGTATGTGTATATGTACGCATGTATGTGTGTGTGTGCGCGTGTGTGCATGTATGTGTGTATGTGTGTATGTACGCATGTATACGCGTGTGTATGCGTGTGTCTATGTTCATTGGGGTTGGTTCCCGGAATCTTGTGGATTTCGTAGTTTTAAATTCTTTGTACACAAATTATTTATTTAATAAATAAGAAGTTATTTTGTAGTTTAAATTCACCCAATCCAATAAACAAATATCCAAGGTCATGTTATATAATTTAAACATGTATGTGGTTTACATACAGGTGAATTATGTTTAAGTAATAATCTAAATGGTCTATAGTATATGGATAAGATCGGGTGCCTTATCCTAATGATACTATGGATACACTCATTTTGTAATTGTTACAATAGTTGTAAAGTATTATAAATGATGTTAGGTAACTCAACCTTAATCCTAAGTAAGTTGTGAACTCCTATCTATGAGGGTGATCCTTTAATCTATATGGGTGAGAGTGTCCAGATTCGTTGACTCAATAAGCCTACCATTTTGGGGATTTATCCAAGTAGGGAGATGGAAACACAACTACACAAGATGGAATTCACTCATTCCAATCTTTAGGGAAAGTAGATGAATTTCTCCCTTAATAGCTTATTTTGGGTCTTGAACAATGAAACTCCATCCTCTCATTAGCCCAAGAGGGATTAGTTTATAGTTGAACTATAAATAGTTTGTTCATTAGAGAGATCAGTAGTACTTAAGGAGTTAGATGTGATTATAGGTGTAAAACGGTAATTTGACCTAGTTATAGTTGTGATTAATTTATGAATGGTCGACTTACTGTTGATTGGTTATATCCATGGACACAGAAATATACCTACAGTGCGAAGAGTGCAGTTGTGGGTGTTTAGTAGAGTGACTTGCAGTTAATGAATTTTGATTAATTTAGTAAGAGAGTTTAATTAACTAATCTCGTATCATTGGAACTTCTAATCTGTAGGTCCCTAAGATCCCCTTGCTAGCTCATTAAGGGTAAAAAAAAATATGAGTCAATTAATCCTGAATTAATTTGAATTGATCAAATTATACAAGGGATTTTATTGTATAAGATACAATTAATATAATGCATATAGATACATTATAATATAAAGTTAGTTTTGAATAAAACTCAAAATTTATACTTTATAATATTTGAAAGATAAATATTTGAATAAGATTCAAATATTAGTTATATGAATGAGATTCATATTAAAAGTATAGGTTATGTGAAAGGCTATTATTTGAATATGATTCAAATTAAATTAAATATATGATATTTAATTTATTAATTGTTAATTAATTAATATTTATTTAATTATATATATTAAATTTGATTATTATATTTAAACTAAATTTGAATTTGAAAAATAACTCCCTTGAGAGTTATTATTCTATGTTAAGTGAATGGATGTTGTAACTCCCCTCCAACCTTCTCTCATGTAAAAAAGGTCTTTGAAAGATAGAGAAGAGTAGTTCTAATCTCCTTAAGTTTTCTCAGCAAGAAAAATTCTCTTATGAAATCCTCTCTCACAAACGTCACTCTTCCCTTACCAAAATCAAGGAGTCCACACATCCTTGGTTCTTATTCCGAAAAATAGCAAGGTAACTAGTTTGTGGTGTCTTGTTCTTCTTGTTGTTGATCGTTTGGTTCGAGGAAGAATTTGTGCAAAGAAGTTTCATTGTTCGTGATCTCTATAGAGGAAATACATGAAGAAAAGTCTTTAAGGGTTAGTATTTTCTCTTCTATCTTTCTCCTTTGTAGGAGCATGCTTAAGTATGAATGCTCATCCTGATTTCTCTGTTTTATTTATCTAGGCACTTTGTTCACACGCTTCTACCAAGGAATACAATTCTTCACCATTTAGGGTATCATTATTTCAGCACTGCTCGTTCATTTCCTCCCTCTTGAAATGGCATGCCTCTTTGTCATTCCCTACTATCATGCTTCTCACTTGCCATCATTGTCTCGCCCGTCCAATTGTTGTCGCCTAACGCCACGTCTCCAGTAGCCGTCACTCCTCCGGTATCGTTGCCTTGCTGTGATACTGAATCTCACCCCTCTACCTAATGACACATGCTTTTCATTTTTGAAAATTTGCAAAGTCTGCCTTCATCTTCAACTCTTCTCCTTGATCTTTATTTTTCCATTCAAATTACTAAAATTTCAAGAGATAAAATCGATTTTGTTGCATGTGATTTTTTCCCAAATACCAACACATGGATTCAATTGGACAATACATATTTCACTTATGTTTTGCAATTCTTAGAACATTGTATTTACTTGTCCTCTCTACTAGTCTTTCTCAATTCACATGGCATTTCTCTATGGTCTTTACATCGTCATTCAAATACCACTCACCAACGATCTTTCAACTCTTCTTCCTCAGAACACACATGCTTGACCTCATCTATTCAAATACCACATGCTTGACCACAACTCGACCCAACTTGAAAATATAATGGTTGGGTTGGGTTGGTCTCACGAGGAGGGTTGATCGGGTTGGAAAATAAGCCAACCCAAAAATTTTGGTTGGTCAAAAAATGCTCATATCTTGACCCAATGCAACCTGTGTACACCCCTACTCTTCCTCCTTCATACTCTCATGCTCATGATTGTGCATGTGTTCATGCTCGCTACTATTAGAAAAAAATAGTTTGGTGAGTGGTTTGTGGCATCAACAAAAGGTTATTCTGTGTTGTTTTCAAAGTTTAAGTCAAGCAACACTTTGAACCTGGAATTTAAATAATATGTACAAAATCTCATCTAAAGGAGTAGGTGACAAGAAAGGTGAATTGTGGAAAATTTGTACGGATGACCCATTTTTTGGGCCCAAAATGTCAAATGACCCATTTTTAAAAAATAATGTCAATTGATCCTCTACTAACATCATCACCATACCAAATTATGTAAATTTCCCTCACCTCTTTGTCTTCTTATCCTTTTACTGAAAACCAACCAAACTCTTCAAACGTAACAGCTTCGTATCGCTCATATGCTCCAGATGGTTTCGCTGCATTTTAAAATCCATCATTTGGGCTTGCAAAAGATTCCACTACCACCGACAAATTGAACTAATCAGTAAGTGATTTCAATTTGTGCCTGAAAATGTCTTAAATTGATCAGTAATGGGGAAATGTGGGTCGTTTTGGGTTTAGAAATACTATGAACCTATGGTTTTTTTTGTTTTTTTTTGTTTTTGGTTTTCGATGTGTTTTGTGGTTGAAGACGAGTAAAAAGAGAGAATGTGAGTGAGATAATCGGCAAGAGCGATACTAGAGAGAGCGATATCGAAAAGGGTGGGTTGTTCTGTGGTTTAGAAGTATTGTTAACCTATGGTTTTTTTTTTTTTTTTTGGTTTTTGATGTGTTCTGTTGTTGAAGACAAGTAAAAAGAGAGAATGTGCGCGAGAGATGAGTGAGATTTACTAGAGAGAGCGACATCAAAGAGAGCGATACCGGAGAGATCAATACCAAGGAAAGCGATACCACCGAGTGCGATGCCAGAGAGAGTAATACCAGAGAGAGTGATACCAGTGAGAGCGATACTAACGAGACCAGCGAGAGTGGTTCTCGCGAGACTTAAACAAAATAATTTTTTACAATTTTTTTTTCTAAAGGAGTTTACTAATTGAATCTTTATTTCATGCATGAGTAATATAAGATGTCAACACGTTTCATAATACATGTAGTTGACTGATTTCCTAGTCAAGTAACGAGTTTGACCCACATTACTAATGCAAACAAGACTGTGAAGGAGAAGCTTACCCCAAGATTGTTAGAGATGTTCAAGAGAACAGTTTTTGGGCTATTTGTAGACATTGACATGATGTTCAACAACTCAATTATCCATCATATGTTGTTGAGAGAAGTGAAGAGCACGAGAAATCTAGAAAAAGAGATTACGGTCGACTTTCTAAAGGAAATCTTTAGCATACAATCATACTTTATTGATCGAAAATCGATACATAAACAAATTCTAAACAAACATCTTGTAGAAACATTCGCAATAAGGAGTAGAATCGAATTCAATAAAACGACGAAGGATTCTGGATATATCTATATAATCATATTGATGTTTGGTTCCAAACTTTTAAAATTGATTTTACATTTTTATGTATGGATTTAAAAGTTATTTCAGATAGAAATTAGTACCTGATGAGAAAGGACAATGTCAACGACCTTCAGCAACGGTTTTGAAGAATTAAAACAAGCTTCAGTTTGATTTTAAAAGGCAAAAGTGATTTTAACCATTTTAGAATCTCACTCAAACATGTCATTCATCTGAACAATTATTCATATGACGCTTCGTGTCACCTTGGAAGTGGCCTCCCTACGGAGAGTGTTTTGTATGAGTCAATATCAAGGTAAACGGAGGAAGTAGCCGGCACTCCGCAATCAACTCCGGCATTTGGCACGCCGGCGTTCACTCCTGCCTTCGGAACTCCATCGGCGTCTCCTGCATTTGGCAACCTTTCCTCAACTCCTGCCTTCAATAAACTAAGATCCATGATTATTATATGAATACTTGAACTTTATATAGAGACATAAAGATAGATTAAGTTTGAGTAAATAGCCAAAACGGTCTATAGTATATGATTAAGGTTGGATTCCTTCCTCATAAATCAGGTAAGAATTAAAACCTCCTATTCTATGTTGAATGCCAAAGTGGAGTCCTTTTGAATCAAAAGGAGAGTTTAGGTATGTTTGTTTATATGTAGCTTTTTATACTAAATTATATGGTCAAAATTGATACTCGACGTAAGGCATTCATGTTAAACGATCGTGTGGATTATCATGCTCATTGCATAGTCAGTAGCTACATAATTGCATAGTATACGATACTTGATGCAGGCTACACGATCGTGTAGTAGTAAAATACCACATGTCTTATAAATATTGATAGTATAGATTATCAATGTCTATCAATATCTATCAGCGTCTGTAAGTGATAGATGATAATAATTTATTAGTATTTATTACTGATATACATGAACATTTTCTAACAAACATCCACAAGGAGATATTGATAAAATTAACAACCTCTCAAGGTCTCTTATAACGACCGAATCCTTACATATTATGGTCCGACCGCTACGACATGCATGCTTAGACTTTTCTATTATGAGATGAGTTTTGGTAAAAATCTTGATTAGTATGGGTGAGAGTGGCCAGATTGCAAGCTCAACATGCCTACCTTTTTGGGGACTTGTCTGATTTGAGAGCTGGGAACTCAATCCACAAGAAGGAATTCACTCCTTTTCTGAAAAAACCATTTTCTTCTTTCTGGTGACAAATCAAATGAAATGTGTTACAACTGAAACATCCTTAGGGGTTGGCAAATTTCTCCTGAATTCTCAGCCACCAAGACTAGAAATATGAACTGGTAATATCTTCCTATATCCATCTTTCACATATTGGGACCTCCAGCAGAGGCCTTCTGTTCTTCCAAATTCTCGGAACCCGGATTTACCTTCAGGTCTTTGGAATTCGAGATTTAAATAAAACGACAGTGTCCATTTCAAGAGCATGTGAGAAGTGGCATCGGAGGCCACCGGCATGACCGATATGTAGGCAGAGTTTTTAAACCACACTGTCCATTGCTCTAATTGTGGCCTATGGGCAACAGTTTCGTCGGAAGGGTGAGACTACGGCAGCTGAGAGTGCAGCGTGGGGCGGAATTCGAGGAGAAGGAACGGCGTACGGTATGCGGCGAACGGCGGGCACCCCGTACGCCGTGTAGCAAAGCTATCCGATCATTTAGTAAATACTGCACGATCGTTTAGCTCGCAGCTGTACGATCAACCACCGTAGTGTCGCGACGACGTGCGCCGAGGACTCGAATTTAAGCCATCCGCACGACGGTGCGCACGGGAGGCCAACATGTGCCGCAACTGCTTGCGTTGCTCGATCCAAGCCATTATAAAAAGTTTCCATCAAAACGCAATCAGGAATCTCGATGTGCGGAAAGTTCTTCACGAAATTCCTGAATCATTGGATTTTGCACTAACTAAGTGGACTTTGAAGTGTCATTTCCCAAACTTGACACCGAGAGATTACATGCTAGTGGAGTTTGAGGTGGAAGATATGCAAAATGGGGGAAGAGGGTTGCGCTGGCGGGCTCGGAAGGCTTGGAGGCCGGATAACTAAGGGAAGAGGGTCCATAGGTTCAGGCTTTTGCGTCTTTGGATTCAAATAGTTTGGATTAGCAGCTATATGAGTAGAGACACCATTATAGTGTACCAATGTGGATCAATGATTGTTTCAGGAGAGGCCATAGTGGAGTTAGCAACAAACAATATTTCTTGACGTGACTTTTCTTGACGTTTTTAAAAACGACAAGGAAGCCAGTGTCAAGAATGTCGATTTCCTTGATATTTTAAAAACGTCAAGAAAAGTGACAGATGCATGGGTGTGATGCATGGGCGCTGGGCACCCGCTCGCAGGGCTCGCTCAGCCACATGGGCGCTTGGCATGGGCACTCGATGCATGGGCTGGGCGCTTGGCAGAGGCACTTGGCATGGGCGCTCGACGCATAGGCTGGGCAGCATGAGAAGAAGGGAATAATGGAGAAGATCAAGGAGAAGCTGCCGGGACATCACTGAGGACTTGTACTCCTCATGTTTGTCTGTACTAATAAAGTATAGAGTTAGTACTGTGAATGGAACTAATCATAATCCTAATCAATCAAGAAAAATAATCCTAATCTTAACCAATTAAGGATTTAACCAAGATATCCTAATTTACTCTAATCCTACCACATCATTCTATCCCTCCTAAAAAAACTCGTCCTCGGTCCACTTCTCCACTGATTCTTGTGATATTCAGGCAAAGTCCACTTTGAAGACGATTGGCAAGGGTAGGTTGCGTGATGGTCCGTATATTGTTGAGCAACCTCACATCAATACAGTATCTTCTCACAACATTAGCCAGCTCCAATATCTTAACACCGAAGAAAAATCCGAATTCGTAATATACCCAAGTATTTTTTATATCTAATGCAGATTTGATCTGTGTATGGATTTTGGTTAACTCGTTTTTCGGATTACTCTGTTTCTTCTCTCCGGTTGTTGACGAACACGTATGAAGGAGAAAACGGAATTCGATTGGGCTTTGGCTTAGGGGTAGCTTTGGGTTTTGGTTGAGGAGTCTTGGCAAGAAGGGTTGTAATGGCTTTAGTGGTTTTAGAAGGAGGTTTTGTGGGTGTTGTGGTAGGCTTCGACCGAGACGCTCACTGGGAGGTGGAGGTTGCTCCACCGTGCATAAGTTTAATTTGGATAGAGGGTTTTGAGGTTTTTCGAGGGCTATTAAATATAATAATGAAACGCAATGAAGAACCAACATGATCTCAGTTGAAGAAGTAGAGAGAGAATTCAATTACAGAACCACATTCCATCGAGGTTTGACCTCAGGGATGAAGTCTACACCTTCTACTTCTAACTCTGGAAAGGGGAAGAAGAAGAAAGGTGGTAAGGGAAAGGGGAAGATGCCTGCTAACCAACCATCTATCGAGGACAAGCATTGTTTAAATTTGGGGGTGTGATAACAGGCAGAAATGCACGTTATTACAGTGCTAAGTTATTAAACAATGCAGGTTTGCGTTGATAAAATATATAAGATTGCGTCCAAAAAAGAATTAAGTTCATAACATTGCGGTCGCATGCGTTCATCGCATGAAAACAGTTAACTTTTGTATTTTTGTGCAGAATATGCGTTGAGCAAGGCGTAAAATGCGATCACAAGAAAGCAACGGTCAAGCGCAGTGTTACCGCAAGGCTTTGCGATGATTTGTGCTCGCATATATCTGCTCAAGAAGGATTGTCGCATAGAGCCAGCGTAACTTGGTGGGCGCATCTGGGTGAAAAACATAATAAATCACGATGGGACAGAAAGCTGATGATGGTCGATTCCAAATTAAGTTGACAAGAGCTAACGAACTACTATAACAAGTACACTCAACTTTTCATTGACAAATATTCGGCGCATCAGACAGAGAATTAATGTCATCCCATCAATACAATCATAAGAGAAAATAAGCCTTTCACCCCGAAGCTCTATAAATACCGAAGGCAACCTTCAGTGAAAGGGTTCGTCTGGTTCGACAGTTAGATAATTTTCTCCATAGTTCGAAGTAGCCTTGTTCTTAGTTTTTTTCTTTTATTTAGAAGGCGGAAGCGAGAGAAGCGAGATTGTGTTGAGAGATCGTTCTGGTGAACTTGGAAGAGTGTTGGAAGCGTCGAGATCAGTGAAAGGGCCAACTCCTGCGGAAGTAGGAATATCTTTTGAACAGAATAGAGTTAATAGTGTAAAAGCCTTGGGAAGCAAGGGATTGCTACCAGGCTCTCTATCCTTATCTTCCATTGTCATTTTGTACTTGAACTTATCTATAGAAATGGAATTTATTTCTTTATATCTGTTCACTCTCTGTTTATTACACATGAGTAGCTAAATCTGGGGAATGGGTTGAGAAGCACTTAGCTAGCATAACTAGGGATCTTCACTCTATGCGATTATCTTGTATTATGTATGCGGCATTCGTCCATTAGAGATACTTGGGAGGGTAGTCTAAGGATAGAATCTAGGCTTCGAAAAGTCAGGTTAGGATCTAGGCTTGAGAGAGTCAAATTAGAATGCATAATCAAGAGATAGGAGCTTAGAAATAGGCACTATTTGCTATTAACGCATCGCATGCATCCTAGAGATAGGTTATGATTGTATGTGGTCACCTTGTCTTTGTGTGCATCTTGCATCATCGCATAGGTAAAAAGTAGAGACTTAGGAATAAGCTCTATGGACATTATCGCTTTCATCGCATGCGTCCTAGACTAGGAGTATCGCATTTGCATTGGAAAATGATTTGCTGTTGCATGAGTGTAGCATGATCGCATAGTTTGACGCATTCCCGGGAAACGCTAGCTAAAGACCTTCTCAACCCATTCCTCCACATACTCAGTGCATCTACTGCATAATCAATCTTTTCTCAAATTTGCCGCATACTTTTTATACCGAAAACAACAACCCCAAAACAACTCTTTGATTTATTGGTACCGCAAAGTCTTCTGAAAAATTATCACCGCATACCATTTTCCTTAGTCCCTGAGTTCGACCCTGGACTTACCAGGAAACTCAGTAGGATTTATACTTGGATTCTGCTGAGAAAACTTATTGCTCAACACATTCCCATCACTGCAATTCATTTCATTATTTCATCGCATAAAATAACGCATCAGAAGTACACCTTACATGTTAGTCTATTAGAAGAAAAGTACAAGGAGTTAGAGTTTGAAGATGACGAGGATGCTGTGAAGATCACATTAGTCTACTACACGGAGGTTTCAATGATGGGAAAGAACAAGCAGAAAAGTGCAATGGACCTTAAATATTTTAAGAACGTCTAGAACATAAAGTACTACAATAGTCTAGACTAGGGAACCATTATTTAGGAGAGGACACTCGATGCCCTAAAGACTGCATTGAATGATAATAGTAGTTTATACAAGAAGAAGGTGAAAGGAAATAAAAATTACATCGTGAAGTACTCTTTGCATGAATTTCCACAAGCGTTCCAGGTAAATTTTCTTAACATAATAAACGTTTTGTTTGATTTAACATTACTATTGTTCTTAATATATGTTAAATTTTATATAGGTATGGACGTACAAGATCCTAGCAACATTGATAGCTGGGAACATTGCGGAGTGAAGGAGCAAGGTGGCTTTGCCTCGCATATTACGATGGTCATGCTCCCACTCAGTGTCCTTCAAAGTACTCGAGAGAGACATATTCGAGTCTAACAATGTACGTTTACTCTATGCATAATATGTTTATTTGGTTGTTAAATTGACACTACCCATTTTATTGGGTTGTTAATACAGACAAAGGTTAAAGAGGGTCTTGTTATGATCGACACTGAGAGGGAGTTTTGGGATACCCCAATTGACAGACGATCTATATTCGATCTAGGTTCCAATGATAAAAGTGTTAAAAGTGGCAGTAGGTCGAGTAGTGGGGGTCGTTCTGAAAGCGACAGTGAAGATCATCGTGGAGGTAACAATGATGAACATAAGCATTCTAAGCACGAGGATACTGAATGTGGAAAGGTGAAGGGAAGGGACGAACACGGGCATTCTGAGCAAGAGGATGCTGAATGTGGAAGGGTGGAGGGAGGGACATACACACCTAGTGATGATATGTTTCATGATGTGGTGGGGGACGTACGCGATGAGGATGAGTTGAACCCACCCGATGTCCATCTTGTGGATTCCCATATAAAGCGATATATGGATGAAGAGTGTCCTGAGTGTGCTGCCGCAGGGAGGGAGTCAATTCCAACTATTCTATTTATTCATACCTACGGAGCATTGACAACTCACTATTGAGATTGGATGGTCGTATATCGAGTTTAGATAGTCGTGTATCCAAGAACGAGAAAAACATGACAGACATGAAAGGACAATTGTCGGCCATGTTGTCATTGCTGCAGTCTATGTGTAAGGTTTGCATTTACTATCATTTTATGTCTTTACGGGTTTAGTTTTTACATGTTTGGGAACTCATCATTTTAGTTTACTAATTGAAGGATTCCATGGTGATTGAGAAGACGACAAGGTCACCCATTCCACATACAGGTGACGATGCCATGATGACGTTCATCCCATCTCCGGATCCCGATACCACTAATGCGACTGCCTCTCATGAAAGAACTCTAAAACCAGAGGATTAATGAACGAAAGCGAATCGTTCCAAACTCCATTGTGAAAGAACATAAACATTTACAATCAAACAGAAATGATTATGCATAAAGATAAATTATAGCATGCTTCTTAACAAACATACAAAGGATCGAGTAAACAATACCATTGAAGAACCCTTTCATCAAGTATTTCCCTCGATCGTTTAGCAACTCAACAGACAAGCACGAACGCAATGAGCCTTTGGAAAAACCTCGATCACCAGTGAGTACAACTCGATCCTCGATCCTCAAACAGAACTCGACACCACCACAAGGTTACCTTGGTATTCTCGATGTGAAAATCCAGAAGTTGTGGGCTCTGTATGAATTTGGATAGAGGGATGGAGGAAGTAGACGATCGAGTATGTGATGAACAATCGTATAGAGGAAGAAGTCTATCGTATAGACTTGATATTCGATCGTGTAGTAAAAGCATTATCATATAGTGGACAAGATACTCTATTATTTTGTCTCTCAAAAGTAGTTTGATTACTTGTTTCATGTAGCGTGTTGAATCAATAATGAAAAAAAATTTTCTTCTTTATCCCACAATCGCCATAAATTGTCTAAATCCACCCACTAAGGTTGGTTATCGAAGAAAAAGGAAATTAATTATCTCATAATTAATAAATTATAAATAAATACAATAACTAACTTATCATATTATATTTATAACCTATAGTTTTAATATTGCATCATATGCAACATATAAACCATAGTTTTTTTTTCTCTTTTTATGGCAGTTAATATAAATCATATTTATATTAATTCCTCCAATCAAATAATAATGTATCAAATACATTAAATCAATTATATCATATATAATTGAATAAAATTAATTATATCATATATAATCAAATTCTCTCTTGTTAATTTGAACATTTCAAACTAACCATAAAACTTATTCTCAACTTGAATCCATTGAGTTACCAAGGAGACCTTATGAACCTGTAACTTGAAGCTCCAACGGTACATGAATAACTGACTAAACACCATCCATTAACTGTTGAACACTCCAATAAAGACTGACAGCTGCACTCTTCGTACTACAGATATATTTATGTGTCCATTGGATATAACCAATCAACAGTACGATGACCCTTCACAAATCGCTCGTAGCTAGACCAATTTACCATTTTGCCCCTTTAGTTACATCTAACTCCTTAAGTACCACTGATTCCTATAATAAACAATACATCATAGTCCCACTATGACTAAACCCTTCTCGAGCCAAGAAAAGGTGTGGCGCCACATTGTTCAAGCCCCAAAATTAGCTCTTAAGAGAACAATTTATCTACACCCCTGCTTTAGGGAAGGAGTGAATTTTGTATTATGTAGCTGAGTTCCCAGCTCCCCAATCAAGCGAATCCTCAAAGTGGTAGGTTTGAGTCAACGATCTGGCCACTCTCACCCATGCAAATGAAAAGACCGGCCTCATAGACAGGAGTCCACAACTCACTCAGGATCAAGGTCATGTTACCTATGGTCATCCTAGTGAAATGAAAGTCTCAATTATGAATGGCGTTATATAACGAGACTAAACATTTCTTGGTCCGATCTTATACAAACTCCTTTGTATAGAGTATCCCCGATCACATGTCTAATACACGAATGATCAGGATCAGATCATTTATAGCACTTTACAACATTTGTAACACCTATAAAGTGGGCCATACTCGTAGTGTCACCAGGATAAGGTATCCCTCCTTTATCCATATACTACAGCCATTTAGGTAGTCACTTAAAGCATGATCCACTTGTATGCCTCCACATACATGCTTAAGTTACAATGATAACCCTGGATCTTAGTTTATTGGTTTGTGGTTAATGCAACTAAAATATCTCATATTTCATAGATTGAAGTGAATAAAATATCATATATTATACATCACAAAATTTGTTCATACAAATGTTTATAAACTATAGAACCCTATGAGATTTAGGGCATCAACTCCAACATCTCATACTCCCATCCCCCTACGAGATTTAGTGTTTACAAACATCTCATATCAAACTTATGGAGATTCTACTGAAATCGTGAAGAGAACTACAAAGGTATTGTCTTGTTCAAACCCTCTTATGAAATCCTCATGAGTAACATGTTTAAAACTCAAATTAAATGTAGTTTATGTGCGTATTGATTCTGAATTCTTCTGTTTCATGTTATATTACTCCTTCACCTACGTCATTCCTAATTAGTAGGATATCGTCTACATATATCACTAGAAAAACTACTAAAGTGTTGATGATTTTCTTGTAGACACAAGGCTCATCAACGTGGTCAAAGCCATAAGATTTTATCGTAGTATCAAACCTGATGTTCCAAGATCGAGATGCCTGTTTCAGTCCATAAATGGATCGATTCAGCTTGCAAACCTTTTACTCTTGACCTTGGGCTATGAATTCTTCAGGCTACACCATATAAATGGTCTTCTCAAGATTTTCATTTAGAAAAGAAGTCTTAACATCCATTTGCCATATCTCATGTCATAATATGAGGTAATGGATAGGAGGATGCGGATAGACTTCAGCATGGCAACAGGCGAGAAAGTCTCCTCATAGTCAACTTCTTCTTCCTGGGAATAGCCCTTTGCCACAAGTCTAGCCTTGAAGGTTTGCACCTTCCCATCAACACGCCGTTTTCTCTTGTAGATCCATTTACAACCTATAGGTTTAACCCCATAAGGTTGATCTACAAGATCCCAAATTGAGTTGAAGTACATAGACTCCATCTCGAGATCCATGGTTTTGACCCATTCTTCTCGATCAACATCCTCCATTGCCATCGAGTAAGACAACGGATCCTCAACCTTGCCATCAGCTACCATAGTTAGGATTTTAGTTAAACCCATATAGTGATAGGTGGGTTTGTAACCCTCCCATTACGTCGAGGTTCCCTCAACACTTGAGGTGGATTTGACCTACTAGATGAACTTACATCAACAACTCTTGTTGAGGTAGCAAGCTCTTCAACAACTCTTGTTGAAGATTTAGTAGTTTCTTTGGAAAGCTCATTCAACATGATTTTGCTTCTACAACTGTGCTCCCTTATATGATCCTCCTCAAGAAAAGTAGCATTTGTTGATACAAACACTTTGTTTTCCTTAGGATCATAAAAATAACCCCCTCATGTCCCTTTGGGGGTAGCCTACAAATAGGCATAGCCTCGAACGTGGTGCCAGTTACTTAGGATTAGCCTCAAGCACATATGCTGGGCAACCCCAGATGCGAAAGTGATGTAAAATAGCTTTACGCTCATTCCACAACTCCAAAGGTGTTCTGGCAACACTCTTGGAAGGAACACAGTTCAGGATATAAGTTGCAGTCTCTACTGCAAAACCCCAAAACGAGTTCGATAAGGAAGTGTAACTCATCATCGATCGAACTATGTCCAAAAGGGTTCGATTTCTCCTCTCCAATACACCATTATACTGAGGTGTACCAGGTGTGAAGAGTTGGAAAACTACTCCATGTTCTATCAAATAGTTCTGGAACTCAGAATCCAAAAACTCTCCACCTCGATCAGATCGAAGCATTTTAATCATTTTACTTATGTGTTTTCAACTTCAGTCTTGAACTCTTTGAACTTTTCAAAAGATTCAAACTTATGTTGCATTAAATAAACATACCCATACCTCGAATAATCATCAGTAAAAGTGATGAAGTATTCATAGCCTCCCCGGCTCACACATTCATCGAACCACAAAGGTCTAAATGCATTAACTCTAAAGGCTTTTTGGCCTTATAACCTTTTCCAGTAAAAGGTCTTCTAGTCATTTTTCCTTCAAGGCATGACTCGCACACAAGTAAAGAATTTTTTTCTAACTCGTTTAGAAATCCATTCTTCACCAACCTCTCAATCTTATTGAGATTATTGTGCCCTAAACGAAGGTGCCAAAGTTGGGCATTCTCTTTAGGAGAAACTTTAAGTCGTTTATTTTGAGTTACGACAGTTTTAAACATCTCTATGTTATGGAGGGAATTTGTTGCTAACGGCCTTAGCACATACAAATTGTTTTCCAGTTGAGCTGAACATATATCAATGCCATTTTTTATAATAAACACTTTACTAACAGAAAAATTCAAGGTGTAATTACATTCAAGCAAAGACTTTATAGAAATTAAGTTCCTCTTTAACTCGGGAACTACATACACATCATTTAAAATGATAAACCTATTCTGTAAAGTCAATCGGACACCTCTCATTGCCACATCTGAGACGACATGCTCGGTTCCAACTCAAATGTCACCTCACCAGCACCAAGCTGCCACCCGAAACTAATTCCCTGAAATGAAGAACAAACATGGTTAGTGGCCCAAGAGTCTATAATCCAGGCAGAATCATCATTCTCCACTAAAAAAGTCTCCAAAACCAGTAAATCGTATTTACCTTGTTTGGCCTTCTTCTTCTCAGCCAAATAACGTGAGTAGTTCTGCTTCCAATGCCCATCCTGGTTGCAGTGGAAACATGTTTCTTGTTCAACCCACACTAGTTGCCTACCCTGCAGAGTGGCAGGCTGTGGGTTAGCAGATGCATTTCCCTTACGACCCTTCTTTTTCTTCCACTTGCTGGTGTCAGAAGAAGAAGGTGCAGACTTAGTTTTAGAGGTCGAACCTCGGTGGAACTTTTTGGAAGATGAAGCAACATTTTCCTCACTAACCTTCTTTTCCTTGCTTTTCAACAAAGATTGGAATGTCTGCAACTCATTGAGTAAAGTTGTAAGGTTATAATCAACCCTATTCAGAACAGCATTACTTACGAATTGAAGGAAGCTTTCTGGTAACGACTCCAGAATGATGCTAACTTGGCTGGCCTCATCAATGCTCGACCCATTCATCTCCACCATGTTAAAGTGGACCATCATGTTCAAAACATATTCACGAATGGATATACCCTTCTTCATCTTGGAGTTGAAGATGAACTTAAGAGCATCGTGCCTAAGCTACGTGGATGATTGTTCGAACATTCCCCTTAGGGACTCCATGATCTCGCGTGCAGTGATCATGGGCCCATGCTTCTTGGCCAAAACGTCATTAAGGCTGGCCAAGATATACGCTCGGGCCTTCTCATTCATCCGTGTCCAGCACCCGTATGCCTCTCGAATATTTCGAGCAGCAGGAGGTGGAATAGGAGGACAATCGTCCATAAGGACGAACCTTAGGTCATCGATGATAAGTATTGTGTTGATCGTATTTTTTCAACTAGTGTAGTTCTCACCAATCAGTTTATCAACGGCTAAAAGCAATAAAGTAGCGGTTGCCATTTTTAAAAGTTGCTGAAAAAAGAACAAACTTAATAAGTCTACTTGCATTATCACTTTTAACACCAATTAAGTTTTAGCAAAATAGTTCTATTGTACCCTAAGTGAAATCTATTTTCCAATGATGCCCTAGTGAGGTAGGACAAAAGACACCGTTGAGGTGATCAAGTTCCCCTTCACTGGAATGAGACAATCTCATCCATTAGCCAGAAACAACTCTTTGTAACTGAATCTAATAGTCACCATTGTTCGGTCCAGAATTTGTTAACATCCTTAACAATTCCATGTAAGTGTAACCCCTCATTTTAGGCCCTAGAGTCCCGCCCTAATGCGCCCACCATAGGGAAAAAGCATATTAGAACAAGAGACTAAAGCAACCCTATCTATTTATGGAGATCAGATAAAGAGTTGTGCAAATAAAGTCATCCTTTAAGGGGACACTTCCAGGATGCCTCGAGGCGATGCACGAAAGCTTTATCCAACCTAATGAGAAAGACCGAGGGATATGTTGTCACACGTTCCACTCCCACTTACTATGAACATTCTCTCCATTCACCTTGGTATTGACCTACCCAAATGCCATCCTATAGAGGGACACTCCCAGGGTGCCTCGAGGCCGAGGATAGATCTCACAGGAGGTAAAGTGAAGTATCATATACCCTAATTATCTTCCACTAAATGTTCTACCTAGGGATTTCTTAACTTAATAAATCCGGCTATTGATTTTAACTAAGTGGGTGTTTAATTTGTTCAAAAAACAACATCTTCTTTTGATAATTAAACAAGTTTGATTCAAGTCTCATTAAACACTTTAACAGACTAACATCAAATTTGCATGCATGCAACAAATCTATATAATTCATCTTTCTAGGTAGGTTCCCAGGTAGGGGTGCGACGTGTCCATCGACTTAAGTACCCCAACCTAACCAGAACCAGCCTTAGCCAAAAGTTTCCTTATAGATAGATTTGGTACATATTTAATATTTTATTAGTCAATTTAATCCTATTAAACTGGATTAAAAGATTAAGCTTAGGTATCTAATCTCATTAGAACCGTGATCTTAGGTCTATCTCAATCAAATTTTAAACTCTTTTAAAACATGATTAAAGCCTAAGTTTGCATGCAATTCTTTCTTATTGATTTTAATTCTAATTTCATTAATTATAACTCTTATAAAAATGAAACAACTAAAATCAACCACATTGCTAAGCTAAACATCCATAAGGTATTTATAACTTTTATAAATAAACCTAAGTGTCATGCTTCATCCAATGTTCATTCATTACTAATATATAACATTTATATAACAAGTAATGAACTAAGCTCATGCTAATATACACCCTTATACTATAACACTTATAATATAAAGATGATGCATGGATATGCTTTGATGCATGCATATATTATAACTATTATATTATATGATGCATGAGCAAGCTTTAATGTAATTTAATCATGCAAACTACTATATTATAACACTTATAATATAAAGATGATGCATGAATAAAATGCATAACCTATGGGTTTTAGAACTATATGACATACATTATGGCATATAAGTAAACATACATCACATGTACATTCAATAAAAATTGATGGACCGGGATAATATGCCTCAAGCTAACTATTACAAAAGAATCGAGTCAACCGGTTCAAACAGGCGAATCGGGTCTTAAACCACCCGGACGAAGCCTTGTCACTTGATCATGTAGCATCTCCTTTAGATTGTAAAGTAACGCTTATCGAGTATAAACGATTTTGTAGCGTCGATCGCGTGGCTAAGACTATGCAATGAGCATGAAATTCCACACGATCGTGCAGCGAACATCGAGTAACGCATGCCATGCAATCGTGCAGCCAATGACTATGTGATCAGCATGATTGTCTACACGATCGAGTAGCAAGCGTTGAGTATCGTATACCGAGTGATCGTGTAGCCAGTGCCTATGCGATGAGTATACTGGCCTACATGATCGTTTAGCACACATGCCATGCGTTGAGTATCATATACTCTGCGATCGTTTACCCCGAGTGTCTATGTGATCAAGTAGCCAACGTAACATGATCGAGTAAACTCTTTACTCGATCATGTAGCATTATCTATGCGATCGTTTAACAAATACTACAGATCGAGTATAATATTTCTACACGATTGCATAGCCAAATCTAAGCGATCGTTTAGCTTAGGCTACACGATGTGACCAACATTCGTCTTCTTCCTCGAAGCGAACAGCAACCCCTTGCATCTGAAGCTTCATCACGAACAACTCAAACAAACAAAAACTTGAATACATACTCGATTGCTAGTTAATTATGCCCAAAAACGCAAGGGCCCTTACAAATTAACTTATGTAAATGTAAAAGAAACCTTTAAACAGAGGTAAATATCCCATAATTATCCATCAACAACATCCACAAACACATATAACACTTAAACGCATTGCAGAATACTTAAAAACCCACCAAGACTATAAATGACATTTAATACAGCAATGGAATTTGGAAATTAGAACAACCTGGCTCTGATACCAATTGAATGTAATCTAAATATAGAGTATCTTTTGAGCGGAAGCAGATCGTTCCAAAACTCCATTGTGAAAGAACATAAACATTTACAAACATACAGAAACGATTATGGATTAAAGATAAATTACAACATTCTTATAAAAAACAAAGGATAGAGTGACAGTACCTTTGAAGAACTCTTTCTTCACTTATTTCCCTTGACTAGTCACCAACGCATCGAATAGCACGAATGCAACGAGCAACTAGAACTTCCTCGATCACCAGCGAGTAAAACTCGATCCTCGAACAGAACTAGACACCACCATAAGATTACATTGATATTCTCGGTGTGAGAATCTAGGATTTGTGGGCTCTGGCTTATTTTGGATAGAGGGATGGATTGGAGTGAAGGAGGAAACGATCGAGTAAGTGATCACACGATCGTGTAGTAGATGAAGTCTATCATATAGACTCGACACTCGATCATTTAGGCTCTGTAAAGCTATCGCGTAGTAAAACCCCTTTTACTCGATAGACCATCTGATAACGCGTAATCGTTGTTTTTTTTTTTTTTTTTAGAATTTTGAAATCAAATTTCTTTTTATCTCACAGTTGCCATAAAATTGTGTATAACCACCCACTAAGGTCGGTTATTTAGATAAACGATATTAATTATCATATAATTAATATAAATAAAATAACAAGTTTATCATATTATATTTATAACCTATAGTTTTAATATTGCATCATATGCAACATATAAACCATAGTTATTTTCCTATTTTATGGCATTTAATATAAATCATATTTATATTAATTCCTCCAATAAAATAATGTATCAATTATATCATATATAATTTAATTAATTTAATTATATCATATATAATCAAATTCCCTCTTGTTAATATGAACATTTCAAACTAACCCAAAAACTGATTCTCAACTTGAATTCATTGAGCAACCAAGGGAACATTATGGACCTATAGCTTGAAGCTCCAACGGTACGTGAATAACTGACTAAACTTTTTAATCACGATATCCGACATCCATTAACTGTCGGGCATTCCACTAAAGACCAACAACTGCACTCTTCGCACTACAAATATATTTATGTGTCCATTGGATATAACTAATCAATAGTATGATGACCCTTCACAAATCGCTCGTAAGTATAGTTGGGCCAAATTACCGTTTTAACCTGTAGTTACATCCAACTCCTTAAGTACTACTGATTCCTCTAATGAACAATAGATCATAGCCCCACTATGACTAAACACTTCTCAAGCCAAGAAAGGGTGTGGCGCCGCATTGTTTAAGCCCCGGCATAAGCCCTTAAGGGAGCAATTTATCTACTTACCCCTGCTTCAGGGAATGAGTGAATTCTATTTTGTGTAGCTGAGTTCCCAGCTCTCCAATTAAATGAATCCCCAAAGTGGTAGGCTTGTTGAGTCGGCGATCTAGCCACTCTCACTCATGCAAATCAGAGAACCACCCTCATAGGCAGAGTTCACAACTCAGTCAGGATTAAGGTCATGTTACCTATGGTCATCCTAGTGAAATGAAAGTCTCAATTATGAATGGCGTTATATAACGAGACTAAACCTTTTATGCTCTGGTCTTATACAAACTCCTTTGGTCTTATACAAACCTTTTGTGCTATGGTCTTATACAAACTCCTCACTTGCATGTCTAATACATGAATGATCAGGATCAGATCATTTGTAGTACTTTACAACATTTGTAACATCTACAAAGTGGGCCACACTCGTAGTGTCACCAAGATAAGGTATCTCCCCTTATCCATATACTACAGACCATTTAGGTTATCACTTAAAACACAATCCACTTATATGTCTCTACATACATGTTTAAGTTACAACGATAACCAGGGATTCTAGTTTATTGGTTTGTGGTTAATGCAACTAAAATATCTCATATTTGATAGACTGGAGTGAATAAAATATCATATATTATATATCACAAAATGTTTGTTCATACAAGTGTCTACAAACTACATGACCCTACGAGATTTAGAGCATCAACTCCAACACCGTCAACCCTCAATCCATCCTTCAACCTCAATGAGCTCCAAATCTTCATTGCCTGAGAACTCCAAACTCAGCTTGCACCCCTCTACTAATCCCTCATCGAAGTGCACCGCGATGCAGACACCATTCGCCAATCTCTCGTCAATGTGCAACATAACATCTTCACCCTCTGTCAATTCTAGCACATGCAGGCAGAACGAAACCATGAATACTTTCACTTTTAACAACCTACCTTCATGGCCCAACCGTTCCCCCTTATCTTCGCCAACCTTTGCACTTTTCTGATGCGCAAGGCCCTGCTCCTCCAATGATGATCCTCTGTCGTAGCAGTAAATTTGGGGGTGATGTTTTGGAATTTGAATTTGTCTCTATCTGTTGATTTTCCTTTGCTCGTATTTACCAATTTGTAATCCAGTGCATCATTTATTTACATCAAATGAATTCTACATTTATGTGCACTCATTATTCTGCCTTATCTAGTCTTGCCTTATTATTTTTCATGTTTTATCCTTTTGAAATTCATTTTGATGCTATGTCTTTTTGCGCGTTGATAAATAAGCAACTGTGATTATCTTTATGCACTTCACTAGTTCACGCACTAAGGGTGTAACCAAAATGAAAGGCGTAACCAAGTTCAATGTTGTGTTATAATCTAAAGTGTCAAAAAAACTGCTTTTCTTTTCAAAACAAACGCATTACAAAGAAAAAAAGGGACCCAAAAGTGTTTGAAATGAGAAAAAGGTTTTTGAGCAAGGGATTGTCGGATTTAAATTAAGAAAATATTTCCTTAAAAAAGTGACCAGGCTCAAAGGAAAAATGTGGCTTGAAAAAGAAGTGCGGGTGAAAAACATTCTAAGAAGCTAATCAGCGTAGCTTTGAGATGTAGAGTAAGTTTGAATTTCTTTAGTATAAGATATGCTTAAGGACCAGCATTATTCTAAATTTGAGGGTATAATAACTTGTAGAAATGCAAGTTACTATAGCCTTTTACTTAGAATAATAAGGGTAGATATGCAAGATATGTGTTGATTATACTAAGAATTCATTATTAGTATTATACTTGCATTAAAGTACACTAAAACTTCAGCTGACCACTATCATGAGTACATTGCGCCAAAGTGTTTATTTTGCAATTGATCACAGGAGTTGTTTGTATACGTTGATCTTCTACCCGATGAATAAATATTGGTCGCTTCTACCCGATGAATAAATATTGGTCGCATTCCTCGAGATCTCTAACCCTGTGCGAGCAGATCTTCTGCCAAAACCTTCAGAATGTTGACCATGATAGCTGGCATCCTCACCTATCACATCAAAGATGATGATTAATCAAAGCAGGAATTCCAACAATTTTCAGTGCATGGCTCTATAAATAGAGCCTTGACGCCTATGAAGAAAGTGTCCGGAGTCAAGATTTTTCCTAAGAGAAAACTTAGGCTCGATACTTGCACCACAAGAAAAAAGAGACTTCTATCTCCTTCTCCACCCCAGACTATCACCGAGAAACTTATACCTTGTTTATACTTGGACAAGATATGTCTATGAGGAGTCATATGGTAGGAACATCCAGAATTATCTACAATGGTAGATATTGTCCACTTTAGATATAAATCTCATGGCTTTACTTTTGAAACCTCCCCGAAAGGTCTCTTACTAATGGAGATAATTTCCCTTACTTATATACCCATGATCATTCCCTTCCTAACCAATGTGGGATTTTTTTGCACTCCTAACAATTCCTCCCCTTGAACAAATCTGTTCAATCCCAGTCATGAGAGCTTGCTCTAAATCCCAAGGTAACTCTCATTCATCTTGGAACATTTGCTCTTCATCTAGAGACATGCTAGTTCATCTCAGGTCAACATCCAAACAGAGCACATGAGCAAGAGCACGGATTGCACTTGCTCTTATCAAGGTAGGGGAAACCACAAGGCTACCCAATTAGAACACGAACAAGGCTCACTAAATTTCTTTGTTCATTATCTAAGGATTTCACTCATAAAGCTAGGTTTATACCAAGGCTCTGATACCATTTGTTATGAAAAATCTCACAGAACAGACTGTTTATATGTAAAACAATAAACAAAAAATCAGTGCTATATACATATGTATATCATTTCATAAACTAATTCAAAGTAGAAGAGAGTATAGAGAATAACAAAAATATTTATAGTGGTTCGACCAATGGGATGTATATCCACTGTGCAAGATGAACAATCTTGTATTAGCTTTAATGTCAAACTTCAAGAACAAAATAAAACCCAAAAGGTAGAAGAAGATAAAGAATAACAAAGTCAGCAATACTCTCACCAAAACTCAGAAAATTACCCATGTAGAGAGCAAAAGCAAACTATAAAAACCCAAAAAAGTTTGTCTACACACTGCTACCTTCGATGGTTAAACCCATAATTTAGACTTCCGATAACTGCTTCATCTCCCACAAATTGATGTACTGGAGACGGAAGAAAGAGAAGAACTATCTTAAGCACAAAGTTTGTGTTTTTATCAATAATAGGCCTAACACAAATTTCAGCTTAAAGGAAGTATGAAACCTGTGATGCCCCAAAGTTTTTTCTTTAAAGGGGGGTGGAGAGTTGGTGGTTAATTTTAGGAAAAGAAAAGGGGTTTAGGGTTATAAAGAGTTGAGGGCCTTGGGATGCGTGCAAAAAGAAAAAAAAGCGAAAAGACATTCTTTTTTTTTTTTCTTCTTCTTCCTTCTCCAGCCGTACGCCCCCTGCCCCTCACTGTGCAATCGCCCTCGCCGTCAACCAAGCTTCTTCGTCGATCGTCGTTTCCGTCGTCGACCGCGCGCCATCGAGATTTCTTCCGCCTCTGTTCATCCGCCACGCATCTTTTGGTTCTAGTCATTAGCTTCGACTGCCCCTAGTCACTCGACCGCAAGTGTTCCAGCCGCGCTGAGCTTTCTTCCGCCTTTGTTCATCCGTCGCACGTCAGTTTTCCGTCGATAGCCAAAGCCCAGCGTGCGTCAGATCGCTTACCTCGTTCAATTGCACACCAGAACAGTGTCGGTTGTTACCGATTCGTGGTTAGTTCCGCCTGATTCTTCTGTTTGGGGTAAGTTTCGGTTCTCTTTTGGCAGCCCACTGTCTTTTGATATTCTTGGGCCTAAGCTAACCTTCACCCATGGAATTTGTAATTGGTTTCAGGAACATGTGGCGGTGAAGGGAGTTTTCGAGCAGAGTAAGATTTCGTCTTGGGACAGTTCATTATCCTGAGGAGTTTAGTCGGTTGCCCTAAGATTTTGATAATCTTGCTGAGAAACTTTTATGTCATATGTGAAACTATGATGAAATCTGTTATGAGTAATTGTGTTGAATTTGATGTGCTGAATTTAAAGTATTCATAGTGTGATGAAGTTAGATGTAAGGGTTAAGGGGATATTGTGATAAGGTGCATGAGTAAACTGGGGATAGTGGGCTAATGTTGATGTAGGAACAGACTGTGATAAGGTTTAATGTATGAGTAATCTATGATAAAGTTGATGTATGGGTAGCGGTGTTAAAGTTTGATGCTGACTCATGGCCTTGATTGAATGCTTATGACTGAGATTGTAATGAATGTTTGTATGCTTATATCCATATGAGATTTTAGTGGCTATTAGTGTACCATTGGGCCATGCACATCGCATGTGTGAGCCTTCGGGCCCACATCCTATGCTTATGTACGGTATCCTTTTTGGGATCACCACTTGTTTTATGCATGTGACCTTTGTGTCACTACTTATGAAAGCGTGCCTTTGGGTTCGCCCCTTATGCCTATGCCTATGTTTATGATGCCCTTGTGCATTTTGGGTCCAATGGATAAACTAACAGATCACTGAATGGGCCCAGTAGTGGGCTTCTTACTGAGTATATCTTTATACTTACCCTTTTCTTTCCCTATTTTTCAGGTAAGGATAATGACAGACTGGCGCATGACAAGAGAGATCCGTGACCTGGCCATTAGGACGATTCAGTGCTTCCACATCTAGTTTCATGTTTTGAAATCTGGTTTAGGAGTTAGGCATTTCACACTTTCATGCAAAATACATCAATTTTATTATTTAACTATTTAATTTCCTTCATTTTTAAAGTAGGGATTAGGGGTACCCCGAATAGTAAATTATTTTATTTTATTTTTCTTTAGTTTATTTATTATTATTTAATTATGTTTTCATATCTTTGCTCATCTGAGCATTATTAAATAAAATTTTGGCTCTTGTATTTGATGGTTTAAAAGAAATTGTACGATTAAGCCTATGCATGCATGAAGTAGAGTCCTAGAATGTAGTAGGAAACTAGGGTCATTACAAAACCAATCCATAACTTAACATACAAAAATCCTGTGATAATATGTTTGAGTCAACAACACAAAGTCAACACCCGTCACCTGACCCTCTTCCTCGCCAACCCATCCCCTCATTCCCACTCCAGTCTTTTCCCTCATATTTGTTTTTTCTCACCAATCTCCGCTTTCATCCACTCCCCATAGGAAAGGCTCCCCTAATCTTTATTCTTTATACTAGTATCATCACTGTTGGAATGTCTAGAATTTGTTTGTTAGCGCTTCGAACAACTAAGTACGGGGTCTAGCTGACCAATCAGCGAGCCAGGGTCCAGGGGCGGCGCGTCCTGATGGTTGCCTCTGAAACCTATTCAGAATTCGTATTTAGCATATTTATTTATTTGTAGTTATTTACGATTATGACCCTAGGGTTTAGAGTAGTGCGCTATATAAACTCTCTAACCCGAGAGACACCGTTTTGATGTAATTTTCTGAAAACATTCTCCCTAATAATACTGTTCTCCCTCTGCCCCTGGACGTAGCTAACACACCGTTAGTAAACCACGTATATCTGTGTGACAATCTTCTCTATATCTACGTTCTTTTTCTGTGTTCTTTAATTGTCGATTTCGTAACAATCACATTCATGTACAATGTGCCCAAGAATACCACAATTATAGCAGAAATCTGGCAACTTTTTCATATTTAAAAGAACACCATATCTCTTCTTTGCCATTAAGTTTAATCGTCATTCCCCTTTGTAAAGGCACTGTTACATCTATCCACACCTTAAGCCATATATATAGTCTCGGCCATCCGCTATCTTGGTCACAATCTATTTCAATTAATTCACCAGCTTCTTTGTCGATCATGGTTGCCATTCGGCTGTATGAGTTGTTCATATAGCCGAATGGTAAATCATGGACTTTGATCCATAAGGCCTCGTGATTGAATTGAATAGATTCGATACTATCTTAGATTCAGACAATGATTCCATCACGATCAAACCATTATCAAACGTCCACGGCCCATTATTTAGCACACGCATCTTATCCTTTTATGTTCTTAAAATATATAGCAAGCAAATTAGGGAAAATTAAAAATATATTGTACTTTTAAAAACAATTTAAAAAAATATGGTAATTTTGAACCCTCAACCTTGCCATTATTTTTTTTTCTTTTTAATTATTTAGACATTCGACCTTCTTTTTTTAAAAAAAAAAAAAAAATCCATTTTATAAAAAAAATTCTAAAAATATTTTATTATTTTATTATTTTATTTAAATTCTAAAAAGAATAAATTAAAAAATAATATCTCATAAGAATAAAAAAGTGTAAATTAATAATATCTCATTTATATAAAAAATAATTACAAAAATCAATGTGTCCCACATGGCGGACGTCGTCGATTTCGAGCTGGTTGTCGTCGTCGACTTCGAACTTGAGGTTGCTCGGATTCTTTTGATGTTGCTCTGATACCTCTGCAGGCGCTTCATAATATAAATATTCATTATGCTCTCCATAACCCCGACCATGTTCATGCACGTATGAAGACGAAGGACCAGCCCCTGAGTCATAATGTCCTGAACCAAATGCTGGCATCATCATCATCGGACTAACATAATCAGTTTGATTCTACGTCTATATAATATGGGCAACTCTTCCACATTATGGGATACCTCATCAAAATCATCCTCTTCCCGAACAGGTCATCTACGTCTAGGAACCGGTGGGGGAACAATAGGTATATCGTACATATAATGTATTTCCTCCATATAGCTTTGGTTGTTACTACATATAGCAAGAACCTGGCTCGGATCATTCGCAACCTCACGGAGTCTACTGTTGTTCGATCTCTGTGAATTATAAAACAATTAGATAATATTTAAAATAAATTTAAATTAAAAATAATTAGATAATATTCATTCATTTACCAGATGACCTACAGCTGCTCCCGGACGAGTGACGTAGCGCCTTGTGATATTATTATACCAATGAATATATTCTTGAGTGACATTCCTGTCAAACTGTTCAAGAAAAACCCCCACTACAATAAACCTTGCACGATAGTGCCATCGCACTACCAAATGTGCAACTTTTTCGGACCAATCTCCAGTCCTTAAGTCAATATCATGCAGTACGGGTTCAGTATTACAAGGCGATGGGACATCCTGCTGAAAACCGAATTGTCTCATCACCCTGTCAGGAAGATGCCACTCACCAATGTGAAAACATATGAGAGGACTCATCGTCCGCCATATGTTTTGACCATTCGTACAAAAATTAGGCAAAGTATGCATAATAATTTTGTATGACTCCTAAATAACCTGAAACACAAAATATTATATTAGAGAACATTAAAGACAAATACAATAAAAATGTGTATAAAATAATCAATTAGGTTCAGTGTAATGTACCTGATCAGATTGAAGCAGATCAAACATGTATCTATACTGACTGACTACATGTGTGGCTACCCTAGTCACACAAAATTTGTCTCTCCACCTAAATTTTTAAATTGATAATTTAGAATCTAAATTAACTAGATCAGTGATATAAAAATTAAATTGAATTAAAACAACATACCGAGAACCATAGGCTCGTCCAACTAACTGAGCGTCATTAACATATTATAGCTATGGAGCCACTGTTGGAAATCGCTCCCAAGCCCATAGTTGCAAAAGTATGAGAGGCTCAGCTATCTCTCGAACCTCAAGTCTTGTTGCTTTGCATAGTTGTCTATACAACCATGCCAAACATGCTCCACCCCACGAATACCGCCCCGCATCATGGAGGTTAGCTAATAGTGGCAGGAACATCAAGTGAACAAAATGACTTGATTTATCTGAAAACAGACTTCCACTCATCATTTGTAGTATATATGCTCGCACATATCTTATGACGGTTTCCTCGTCTGCATCATCTATGAGCTCAAGAAATTGTGTTCTTAACCATATCAAACTTAACCTCGATCATTTAATCTTGTCAGCAGGTGGGGTCGCACCGAGGTACAGTTGACAAACTTGTGACCAATCATCGTACATCACTCTGGTGACTGGCTCACCGTCAACAAGCAACACTTCTATGTCTTGTAGAGTAATAGTGCACTCTCCAACAGACATATGAAATGTATGTGTCTTAAGCCTCCATCTCTCGACCAAGGCTGTGATCAGATGCCAGTCTAATTGAATAAATCTCAATCTGGCAACCCATAGAATCCAGATGTGCGCAATAGCGGTAATATTCGAGGGTGGAGCTGGATAGTGCGCTGGAGAACTGCCTCTCGATGCCTACAAGATATTTCTCCAGTAGTACGATCTCGCCATACAACAGATGATCGATGAATGGACTGGTCATACAAAACATCGGGATCAACAGGTCTTCGGTTTAAAGCCATAATCTGAAAGAAAAAAAATATTTATGTCTCAATTAAAAAAATATTTGTTTCTCAATTAGAAAAATAATGTACAATTTAATTAAAAGAATAATGTACAACTTCATAAATTATAATAAAAAAAATTGAATATACCTTAAAAGTATCTACACTTGATTAAATAAACATGATAAAAGAAGTATTTATTTCTCAATTAAAAGAATAATGTATAACTTTATAGATTATAATAAAAAAAATTAAATATATAATAAATTATTATAAAAAAATTGAATATACAATAAATTATAATAAAAAAAATTGAATATACAATAAAATGAATATATAATAAAAAAAATATTTATTTTTCAATCCCTAACTATCTGGAGCCCGTCTTAGTAACGAAGGACACTTCCTTCGATTATGGCCTAATTTATTACAAAATCCACATCGTTGTCGAGTGGTTGGTTCTGTCCAATCCATCTCGTTGTGATAATGTGAACTTTTCAGTCTACCAGGTTTACTCAACAACGATGGATCAGGATGTAAGACGAGCATATTATGGTGTTTGATCCAATAATCTTCATGTGGTATAGGTTGAAATTGAGGAGATTAACATTCAGCATACGTTGACAATTTATAGTAGTCCTCAATAAAGTCTTCATAGTTCATATTAAAATGTGAGCAAACAGCCATAAAATGCGAGCATGGAATGTCGAATGCTTGCCACTTGTTACATGAACAGTACCGTTCGGACCTGTTTAGCCTCAATATTTGAATGTTTCCTCCTTTGACATTGAGACTATGACGTCCGGTCTTCACATAAAACACACCTTCATACCAATCGTATGATTGTACTTCATGTTTACTAGATCTTGCAGCCCATTTATTTATTTTCTCATGTGTGTATACCTGGATTTTTACTCCACTTAGTATTATAAAAATATGTTTGAAATAAATTGTTAATAACATATATATATATAAAATAATATTACCAGGTGTATTTATCTTGACGCTCCAATGCATCCCTTATTTCTTCTCTTCTTTTCTCGAAATAATTCACGCATTTGAAGAATGTTATTTGAGCAAGAGCATTTATAGGCAACATTCGAGCTCCTTTGAGGACTCCATTTATGCACTCTAATAGATTTGTCGTCATCCACCCATATCTGAATCCTCCATCATGTGCTTGAGTCCATTACACTAAACTAATATTGTCAAAAAGCTCTGATTTATTTCTTTGATATCTTCAATTGCTTTATTGAACTTTCGAATTTGAAACTGACACCTGGCACGATAAACATAATTTTTCAATAAATTAAATTTATACTTTTATTGAAGTTGCTGACGATATGTCGTAAGCAGAAACGATGGTGATATTTTGGTCCCATCCAACCATTTGCTGGATTGTTCACTACTACGATTATACCAGCATGTCGATCTGAAATTAAACACAACTCTTCGTGTGTTACAATTTCTCTCAGGTGTTTCAAGAACCATCCCCATGAGTCTACAGACTCTTCATCAGCAACGGCAAATGCAAGTGGAAGAAGATGGTCGTTCGAGTCAACTGATGTAGCAATCAATAATTTTCCTCTATATTTGTCGTACAAGTGTGTATCATCTATCTGAATTATCGGCTGACATTTATTGAAAGCTTCTATACAAGGATCAAATGCCCAAAATACAGAAGTTAGGATAACATGGCCTTCAGTAAGCGTTTCTTTAACTCTCCACTCTACACGTGTTCCGGGATTGGTATGCTTAACCATATATAACTACCTGGGTAACAAATTGTAAGACTCATCCCAATCACCGAACACTTTAACCAACGCTTTTCTTTTGCCCTCCCATACCCTATGGTAAGGAACATGATATCCAAACTTTGATTTGATGTCGGACTACAGTTGTGTCACACTGATAGATGATTTTTCCCTTACGGCATCACAGAACTCTAGTGCAATCATTGATGAATCCAATTGCACATGACTTTAACTTAGTTCTGAATAAAAACATGTATGTTGCTCATCCTACTTAGTGATCTCAAACAAACCATGCGATTTTTTCTTTATTACACGAAGTCTCCACTTGCAACCTTCCTCCCACTTCTTACATCGAATTGTCTAAATCGTCAGTGTAGATTCAACAACTTCATATAGTGCGTGACATTTTATTGCAAAATATTTGACCGCGTGTTGTAGCATTTCCTTGTCTTGACAAATCATCCCTTTATACAATTGAGTATTGTCAATACATTGAGTTGGATCTTCAAACTGGTTAAATGATGTATTCAAGTTTATATCCACCCCTATCCTATTTACATTTACATACAAATGCACTAAATTCGGCAGTGGCATCGCCATTGAGAACATCAAGTTCATAGCTTGTGCATTCGAAATAGGGAATGGCATAAACCTTATTGATCCTGATGGTTCTAGATTAAAATGTCTATATATTATTTCATTTGTTCCCATATCTACACTAAGTAACATCCTAACCATTTCAATGAATTGTTCAAATGCAATTCCACTGTTCACATTTATGCTAAAACTCCCACTTGGTGGTCGGTCATAGTCAACTTCATCAATACCATCAATCATATTACCATTTGTAAATAACAAAAATCCCAAACATTTGGCTGCCATTTTCTAAAAAAAAAAAAATCAACTTTTTGTATTATACTTTTTATAAAAAGTATATTAAAAAATATTAAACTTTTTAAAAAAATCACAATAATTTTACTTTTTATAAGAAGTATATTAAAAAATCACAATAATTTTGAACTTTTTAATTTATAAACATAAACTTTTTAAGTTTTAAGGACATAATTTTTTAAACATAACAATAAATTAAACCTTTTATAACTATTTTTAAACATAATAATAAATTAAATTTTTTATAACTATTTTTAAACATAACAACAAATTAAACTTTTCAAATTACAATGAGGTAAACTTTTTAAAACTATTTTTTCAAATTTAATACAAAATAAAAAATTAAATTAAATTAAACTTTTTCAAACTATTTTAAACTATATTTTCAAAGTTAATACTAGAAAATCAAATATCATAAGAAATATATTTAAAAAAATCACAATAACTATCACAATAATTTTGTATTAAACTATAAATATCAACTTTTTAAACATAACAATAAACTAAACATTTTAACACTATAAACATCAAAGTTAATACTAAAGAAATTAAATATCGTATGAATAAACTAAACTTTTCAAACTATACTAAACTTTTTAAACTATACTAAACTTGTTAACTATCACAATAATTTTGTATTAAATTATAAATATCAACTTTTTAAACATAACAATAAACTAAACATTTTAACACTATAAACATCAAAGTTAATACTAAAGAAATCAAATATCATAAAAATAAACTAAACGTTTCAAATATCATAAGTTCAACTCACAGATTCGACGGTAGTTCTCTTTTTTCCTTTAAAATGACAACATTCACCCTTTTTTCCTGTTATTGTTATCTGACAACAACTATAAAAAAAAATTTTAAAAAAAATTTAGAATCTATAAAAAAAATAATAATATAAGAACAAAAATAAAATTAATAATTATTCTTAAAAAATAAAAATTTAGTAGAGTAACGAACTAGTATAGTTTGTGATCAAGGGTTGTGTGAGAAAAATTTGTATTAAATGAAATACAAGAAGAGAAATGGAAATGGAAAGCAGTGAATTAAAAAATGGGAGGAGAGGGATATTAAGAAGAAGAGAAATGGAAACGGAAAGCAAATGGGAGGAGAGGGAGATGATTTCGAAGGGCAGTGAGCAATAGTAAAGGAAGAAGCAGATGATTTCAAGGCAGTAAGCAAGAGATGATTTCGAAGGAGACAGTGAGCAAGAGATGATTTTCGAAAGCAGTGAGGCAGTGAGTAAGGGAAGCAATGAGGCAGTGAGCAAAGGAATGGAAATTGGGGGTTTAAAAGCACATAGGTCGGGTGTTCAACACTCGATCCACAGGTTGGAAAATTAAAGGTGGTGGTTGAGGGAGGCAGGCATGTATGCATTTAAAGCTGCGGGAATCTTGGTCAACAACAGCAGAAATGGTCAGGCACGGCAGCGTCAGCAGCAGCGGGTGGCAAGGATGGGACGCGTCATGGTGCTTGTCGAGGGTTGAACTTTCGACCTACATAAGTCGAATTGCTTGTCGAGCGTTGAACTTTCGACTTATGTAGGTCAAAAGTTCAACCTTCGACAACCCTCCATGCAAACACTTCCTCCAAGTTCATCGAGTTCTCAACCTTCGACCTCCATCTTCGTCGAATTCTCAACCCTCGACTTCTAGCCTCGAACAGACAAAACAACCACATTTCTCTAATTAGTTTAAAAAACCACCCTATTTTCCTAATAACTTTGTAAAACTACAATATTATAATAAAAGATCTAGCAAATTATGTTTCATTATCAGACCATCTCACCATTGTAGTTCTTCCATGATTCCTTTTTCCTGACAAATCTCTTGGGAATTGCAACCCTAGCTGCCACCTACCAGTATCGAGGGAATGGAATTCTTCCTCAACCAAAAAAGTTAATGGTTCCTTATAACATATATTTTACCTTCCTTATAAATATTTTAATACATTTTTTAAAGAAATTCGTTGGTTGATTCAATGTATTGATCTTCAAATTTCATTTGCATTCATTTTATTTTTAAAATTTAATTGTTACATTGTTTTACATTTTTTTAGTTCTTTTTCTTTCTTTTTAAATCACAACTTAATTTGTAATAAATAAAATTACATGGTGAGAATCACATATTTATTAATTATCATTATTGGAACGAAAAAGAAAACATTTTAAATAGTTTTAAAAATAAAGTACAATATAATTTTTACACATATACGGTAGTAGTGCATGTATTTCTCTCAAAGAATGAGGCCCCAATTGAATCTGGTTTTGATATATAAATCTATTTTCTACTAAGTTATTGTCTTAATATGTTGCTTTAATTGGCAACTACACGCAATTTAGAAAAAGAATGAATTGAATTGCAGATTTTAGTCTTAGGATTTGGATGAAATTAGAATCTATAAAATGAGAAATTTTTATAAATAGAAAAATCTCAAAAATATTTACATTTTATAGCAAAAAATTTAAAAAATATTGTGTACTTTTAGAATGTTTTACTATGTAGTATAAATATTTTTTTAAAAAAATATATATATTTAAAAAGACCCTGGATTAGAATTTATTCCTAATAATTCAATAAAACCTTATAAACCATTTTTAAAATTGTAAAAACTCAATTATAACTTTCTCTAATATATAAGGATCAAAATTATAATTTAATCAAAAAAATATTTAGAATGTGTTTGGAATACATTTTCAGGTGTTTAATTTAAAAAATAAGTCATTTTTGAAAAAAATGAAGTGTTGGGTAACCACTCGAAATAACTTTTGAAGTGTATTTTAAGGGTCCATCTAGATTGACTTTGACAAAAAATGTTTCAAAAAACTCATTTTTATTTAAACATATTTGATAAAAAAAAAATTATTTAAAATACACTTCGAAAGCTATTTTGAGTGGTTATCGAATATTTCAATTTTTTGAAAAATGAATTGTTTTTAAAATTAAACACTTAAAAAATATATTCAGAACGTACCTTAAATAGTTTTGATAAAAATATGTTTAAGTAAAAATAAGTTTTTTGAAAAATTCTTGAAAATTTTTTATAAATAGAAAAAATGTCAAAGTATTTGCAAAAATAGTGAAAAAAAAAAAACACACACACTTCTATCCGTTTCTATTGTCTACTAATTTCTATCAAATAAGATTAAAATTTTGTTATTTTATATAAATAATTTTTCTTATTTTTTATTTTTGAAATCAACCAAAAAACTTTTTTAAAGTCAATGCAAACTCTTAGTTTGAACTCTGTAGACTGCAATTTATCGAAAATTAAATAGATAAATCTCACGCGGCTGCCAGTCTCCATCAAAGTTCAAAAAATATGACCGTTGGGGACGCTCCTCTCATTTAAATCTCAATTCAAACCCATTCCAAAAAATCTGTAACAAACGTAACTCCTCCACAGATTTCAACGAGAAAATAGCATTCTTATCTCTCGGTTTCATCCTTCTTCATTTCCCCATCGATTTCTTACATCCATGTCTAAGATAAGATCTGATCGCAGGCCACCGCTAGCCAGATCGCCCTTGCGGCTCAGATCTCGCCGGGTTCCTCAATCCAATTCAACACCCTCCATGCAAACGCCGCCTGGTATGCTCGAATCAACCGATTGAATTTTCCGTTGATTATCGATGAAGTTCCTTCTTGTTTTTCTTTAATTTTGCATTTCTTTATTGATCAACAACGTTTTCGTTTCGTCTGTGTACAGGTTCTTTGACAAAATCGCAGAAAATGAACCGTCTTCCAGATCTGCAAGAATCGGAACTCCGACCTGAGTATCGGATGATTTCATGCGAATTACGGGCTCTGGCAAGTATGGTTAGGATGGAATTAGGATGTGAAGAATCTGAAAATGGCGGAGACGGCGACAAATTGAACGTGAATTCGAGTTCTCTGTTCGAGCGAGGGAGATTTTACGACGTGTACTCTGCGAGGAGGAACGAGAGGCTTAAGAGAAAGAAAGCAGAGTCCGTGGCAGAGATCAAGACTCCACACAATCTCGGCGTGACGGTTGAATCTTCGAAACGGCACAGTTCGAAGAAGCTAGTAAATAGCTTGAGGAAATCGGTTTCTGCGGCGTATTCTGTGGAGCGGAGCGAGGTGGCTCCGAGGTACTTACTGCGTAGCATGACAAAGGAGAATAAGAAGCCTCCATTGCCGGTGAATCTAGAGAAATCAGTGATTGCTGCAGGAGAAAGGAAAATCGGCCCTCGAAGAGCACGAAGAATCTGAAGAATTAGGGATCTTTATTTCAATAAGGTGGAATTATAGTTTTTCACCTCTGTTATTGATCTTTATTTCAGATAAACTGGATTAATTTTTCCTCAATGTGTTTCGATTTGAGTTTGGATAGGATTTATGTAGGGTAAATGTTGTGTTTGCTTTAGAATTTTCCAATTCGGAAATATCTAACCATACTTAGCTGTGATGGGATAAGAGAGACATAGAACACATTAGTTTTTCTAGGGTTTTTTTTCTAAGTTTCTGCCAAAAAAAAAATAATAAAGTTTTTGTTGATCTTGTTCTTTTTCTTGTTTTCAACATGTTAGTTAAAAAATATATTTGAAATGGAATAGAAAACACAATAAATTATATTGAATAATTCTGGTCTGGTTCTTGTCCAATTATAATGTAATAATTGCACCCAATAGTCCAGAATTGTGTTGGAGTTAATATATTATATTAAGCTATTGATGTTAGTTTTATTTTAGGGAAATATATCTTTCCAACCCTTAAATTTTGTACATTTTTACCTGTGAACTATCCTTAATGTTCACTTTGTTTTTTCGATGTTATAGTTAATTAATTTTAAATGATTATGAAGTGTAATTTTAAATTTAGTTTTAGTAGTGATGAAAGACACGAAAGCTAATAAATTATAATATTATTAAATTAATTAATAGATCATAATATTAAGGATAAAAAACTAAAGAACGAAATAGACATGTAACTCAAACTCAAGGGTAAAAATTCAAATAGTTAAGAAAGGTAAAAGCTATTTAAAAAGTCGTAAGAAAATACACAATTGATTAGGATTTTATTAGTAAAAAAATGTAAGCTTACTTTCCAATAGAAATGTAATCTCTACCCATTCAAATACAAGTATTTATAATAGAGTTTGAAAATTACCAATGAATTTTAAAGATTAAGCTTGTAAAATACGTTCATTCATAAATTTCTAACTAATGTTCCCTAAAACTGTCAAAATTTAAGAACTAAAAAAAAAGGTGATTTTTGGTTGTTTTTTAGATTTTAACTAGAAATTCAATTTTTTTTTTATAAAATAAAGGTAAAAACTAAAGAGAATTTGGACAAATTAAGCATAGATTTTAAAAACGTAAAACGAAAATTGAATGCGCATTTTATTTTCAAAATTACCCGATTTAAGTCATACGAGGATTATCAATCAAGCTTATTGGATTTCCATAGTTGGCCAAAGTAAACAGAGTTTTGTATATTTACATCAGCCAATGTATTTATAAAAGCATACAAGTTTTTTTACTCAATCTGATATCCTCTCTCTAATCTCTCACTGGCAAATCTTCAATCTTATTCGAGTCAACATCACCATCTTCAGTTTTTCTCGTATCAGTATCATCTTCAATCTTTGAAATCTCGCCTGCAGCAATATCGTTCTCTTCTTCGCCACCTGCAGATCCTTCATTGTCATCCTCCACATGCCTTGCAAAGACATCGGTAGCACGTGCCTCGTTTGCACCAACTAAATTATCATTTTCTTTCTCTTTGCTTTCATCAACTCTGTGGTAAACCTTTCAAAAGAATACATAGCAGGTGTATTTATGAAAATCTATTGAGCTCTCACTAAGAGAAACATGAAAAAATGTCATTTGAATGCCATGAGAGGAAATGGAAGGATCCTTGATGTTCAAGGATCATAAAATTAAAAAAGAATCAAATAACCATGTTTATCATACCACACACGTTCGAGCTGGTGAAAGAACTTTGAAGGAATTGGGTCGGTTGTTAAAATTTGTTTCGGACACCCCAGGGATTCCTTCTGGGGACGTAAAATGGTCGACGTCGTGGCCTACCTGTTGCCAATGCATGAAAAGCTAAAGATCAGAGAAGCAACATGTTTTTTCTTATGCATTCCAAAGAAGGAAATGAATAAAAAGTTAAGGCTTCTACATTCTCCATGCAACTAACGTAAGAAAATGATTAAGCACCACGGATTTCTTACTCTTCCATGTCCGCCAAAGTCCCAAGCATCGCTATCAAGCGCGACTCGGTATTTTCCAGGTAAGTCACACCCGACTTTGTATCTGTATGCATTTGGAGCACAAAATTACATAATTGTAAGACTAGATTGGCTATACTATGATTATGATTCAATCCATATATGCGCAGTCTTGTGCGCTACGAACTTATTGAAATGCAGGCAGATCCGACTGCTCAACATCACAAAACCACATACCCGTCATATGTGTTTATGGGATGAAAGTTGAACACAAACACTAGGTCTCCACGTTCAAAGACGATCACCTACATCACGACAGTCAATTGTTTTAATGTTTGCAGAACAGTGCATATGATCAACTCCAGGCTTCAACTATAAATGGTCTTAAGTAATGGCCACTGTCGGCCTTTTTTGTCTCAAGATATTAATATCTAAATGGAACCTCTCACTATCATAGATTACTTTCATTCCCCTCAAATATTAGTGTAGCATACTTTGCATTTTATCATGATCCCATCGTGTGATATAGTTCCTAACTATATAATCCAAGAATACAAATTACTGTTAAAAAGATTCAGTTTTTCAGGTTTGAGGGGAGTATGCACCTTGTCTTCTTCACTTGTACAGCTCACAATCTGCTTACTTGATGCAAGGAAGGAAAACTTATCATCAAGGGAGTTCATTGCTCTGTCAAAAGCATTCAAAAACTGTACCAGGGATATGGGATAATGTTATGAGCCTAACTACCTGAAGCCGACAGAAGCAAATCAAATATGGAAAAAGGAAAAATCAGAAGTCATTAACAAGATTGAAAAATGCATAGATTGCTAGAAAGTCGGCACCCTTGAATTCCAAAATGGAAAAGCTGCAACTATTTTTTCGTTGATTTGTTTTAAGTCACAACATAGGTCTAATGAACTTGAACAAACTTTATGGTTCAGGACAAATGGTCACGCTGTTATCATTTTTAAGAATAAAAAGAGGCATCATGCGAGAAAATAATTAACATATTTTCTGATGTGAACCTAATAATTAACATATTAATGTATACACAAGCAACATCCGACCTTGTATCTCAGGTGGTCTGTGTCAGGCAGATTCCATTGTCGCCTACACTTGTCATAACTCCACCCATTACCTTCTCGTGGGAAGTCAATCCACTCAGGATGCCCGAACTATAAACATCAATAATAAAATTCACATAAAATAATTCTTTTAATAAAAAAGTCACATAAAATGATAGTAGTTAAGAATGTGCAATAAAACTATTCAAAACCACAACGCACATATAAAAAATTATAATCATAACTAAAAAAAAGTCTTGCTTCTGTTTTAAAAAAAAATATAATCATAATATTGAAAACTAAAGGGTAGAAGAGAAAACACCAAGGTTACGTGGAAAACCCTAGACTAGGAAGAAAAAACCACGATAAGAGTTTTGTATTGATTTTTTACACATAGACACTAGGGGTGGACAGCAAAACCTCTTAAACCGAACCGATTTATCAGCAAATCCGAAAAATTCGGTTCGATGCAGTTCGTTGGAATGTTAAAATTGAATTTAAACGGTTCGGTTCGGTTCCAAGTTTGAAAATCGGTTCCTAAACCGAACCGAACCGTTTCAATATATATATAATATTAATATATAAAATGAAAACGTTTCCTTTCTTCTACTTTCGTTTAGGGTTTGTGGTCACTGCTCGCTCTGATTCGTGATTCTGATTCGTCATACACAGTTCACTCTTCATTTCAGCTTCGAGTTCGAGTCTTCGTCTTCTTCACTCTTCATTTCAACTTCAGCCTTCAGCCACTCGTTCGAAACTTCGACCTCAGGTTTCATCTTCCCTCAGTCCTCAGTCGATTCCATCTCTTCGTCTTTATCTCTTCGTCCTCTTTATCTCCGATTCCATCTCTTCGTCTTCCCTCAGTCTTCACTCATCAGTTCTCCTTCTCCCTTGATGTCGACAGTCTCGACAAAAGATTCCACCCATTTTGCTCGGCATCGGGCATTCAGGTAAAAAAAAAAAAAAAAAAAAGAAAAAAAAAAAGAATATGTGGTTGTGGTGGAGGCCAACTACCGAGGGAGGGAAGGGTTCAATTCAATGGAATATTTGAATTTTTAGTTTAAGTAAATGATTTTCATAGAATTTTAATCTCATTTTCTTTGATGGTAATAAGTTTTCTCTCTACTTCCCCCTTTATAGGTACCATCACAATGAACTTGAGCTTGAGCAAGAGCAACGATTCCAATGATGATGTTGTTGTGATGCCACCAGTACCACCACCACGAAAAGATGAAAGTGAGGAGATAGTTTCAAAGCATGCAAATGGAAGAAAAAGAAAAAATTTATCTATAGTATGGGATCACTTTACTAAATGTTCTAAATATAATGATGATGATCCACATGCTAAATGTAACTATTGTGGTATGGTGTATACATGTCATCCTAGAAGGAATGGAAATTCAACTATGAGAATGCATATTGAACACTATTGTAAAAAAAAATCCTTACCACATTAAGAAGTGTAAGTTAGATGTAACACAAAATTGGTTTTTAAGAAGAATGAGGGTATTGGAGATGGTTCACAATCACATTCATCCATTAGTTATAAGATGTTTACTATTGAGAGTGCTTGAAAACTACTTGCTGAGATGATTGTAATAGATGAGTTGTCATTTAAATTCGTGGAGAACCAAGGATTGAAGAGGTTTATGAATGGGACTTTGACGTTAGTAGAACCTAATTTTGTTCTTCCTTCTCGAAAAACAATTGCTAAGGATATTTTGGGAATATATGATAGCACGAAAGAGAAGTTGAAAGACATTTTTGTGAAAGAAGGATATAGAGTGTCACTCACAACTAATACGAGGTCATCAATCTAAAATATGAACTATTTGATTTTGACTGCACACTTTATTGATAAAGATTGGAAATTACATAAGAGAATTCTTAATTTCACCCAAATTGAGAATCATAGAGGGGAGACGATAGGAAAAGAGGTTGAGAAATATCTAAAACAGTGGGGTATTGAAAGGGTTATGACATTGACAGTTGATAATGCTTCGTCAAATGATACTGCCATTGCTTATTTGAAGAAGCGTTTTAAGCATGGATTGGTGTTAGATGGTGAGTTTTGTCAAACACAATATAGAAACAGGTATAAATAGTCAAAGGTAAGAAACCCTAAACTGTAGACACCACGTAAAAAAACTAAAATGCCCTTAAGGCTAAACAACATTTTCAACACTCTCCCTCAAGTTGGGGCGTAGATATCAATGAGACCCAACTTGCTAACACCGGTGTCAAATGTCTATCTCGATAACCCTTTGGTGAGGACATCCGCTATCTATTGACTGGACGGAACATAGGGAAGGGAATGCAGATATTACCGTTATTCAGTTTCTCTTTGATGAAGTGTCGGTTGATTAGTTTCTCTGGGCGTAGATAACATGTTTGGTTCTATCGTGTTGGACAGGATCGTTAGCAATATTAATAGCAGCCTTATTATCACAATAAAATCTCGTCGGGTCATGACTTTCCTGATGAAGATCTACCAGAACCTTTTTCAACCAAATTTCTTCACAAATACCTAGTCTCATAGCTCTGTATTTTGCTTCGGCACTACTTCTAGCCACGACACCTTGCTTCTTACTCCGCCAGGTAACTAAATTTCCCCACACAAAAGTACAATATCTCAAGATAGACTTTCTATCAGTAATGGAACCAGCCCAGTCGGAATCTGTGTAGACCTCAATGCATCTTTTGTCATGTTTTCTGAACACCAAGCCTTTTCCAGGCGTAGACTTTAGATACCTCAGAATCTATGTAACTGCCTTCATGTGTCTTTCATAAGGAGCCTACATAAACCGACTAACCAAACTAACTGCATACGATATATCAGGCCTGGTATGTGAAAGATAGATCAGCTTCCCCATAAGCCGTTGATATCTTTCTCTATTAACAGGGACATCTTCTACTGATTCTACCAAATTGCTATTGACTTCTACTGGCGTATCTGCAGGTTTGCACCCAGTCATTCCAGTTTCTCTCAACAAGTCAAGCGTATATTTCCTCTGAGACACCGAGATCCCTTCCTTTGATCTTGCTACCTCCATTCCTAGGAAATATCTCAAGTCACCAAGATCTTTGATCTCGAACTCATCTGCCATCTTTTGTTTCAACCTACCAATCTCTATTGAATCATCACTTGACAAGATAATATCATCAACATAGACAATCCGAACAGCTACTTTTCCTGGTGTTGACCTCTTAGTGAACAAGGTGTGATCAGAATGCCCTTGAACCAACCCCTGGGACTTGACAAAGATAGTAAACCTATCGAACCAGGCTCTAGGAGACTGCTTCAGGCCATACAGAGGCTTCTTTAATTTGCGAACCTGATTGCCAAACCATGCTTCAAAACCTGGAGGTGGGTTCATATAGACCTCTTTTTCCAACTCACCATTCAGAAACGCATTTTTCAGATCAATTAATGTAAGGGCCAGTCTTGATTAACGGCAACGGAGAGAAGAACACGAATTGTGTTAAGTTTTGCCACAGGTGAGAAGGTTTCTAAGTAATCCACCCCATATGTCTAAATGAACCTTTTTGCAACCAACCTGGCTTTATATCTATCGAACGTCCCATCAGACTTGTATTTGACAGTGAACACCCCTTGCACCCGACTGTTTTGTGACCTTTCAGAAGAACAACCAGATCCCACGTTCTGTTTGTCTCAAGTGTCTGCATTTTCTCCATAAATGCGACTTGTCATTCAGGAACTTCCAGAGCCTTGTGCACATTACCTGGAATCATCACGGTATCCAGGCTGGTAGTGAAAGCCTTAAATCTCGTAGACAAGTTACTGTAGGACAAGAAGTTTTTCATAGAGTGTTTGGTGTAGGACCTCGTACCCTTCCGTAGGGTAATCAGTAAATCCAAGGTAGCATCAATCTCACTAGTCTTGTCTACCTGTTTATCTGTACCCAACTGTTGCACATTTTCAGTTCCTTGTGTATCACCTGAAAATTCACCACCACCATCGATCCTAACTTTGCCAGAGTTCACTACATCACCTTCAACATATTCATTATCATCAAGAATAGAGGTACCTTGAGCTGGTTCTGGTTTTGACTCTTGGACACCTTCTGGTGGAGCAACAGAGGGAGCTATTTTGGGAACTATTTCTTTTCGGAGATTCTTCCTATAGTAGGTTATCCAAAACACTTGTTTTGTAAGGACAGAGTCATTTGTTTCAAGAATAGGCTCAGGAAACAGGTCTAAAGGAACAGAGTAGGCAGATGCATTAGCCTCTTCACTAGTGGTCTTCCCCTGAAGAGGACTAACAGGAAAAAATTGTTTGTCCTCTTGAAAGGTGGAATCCATGGTGATAAAATACTTTCGAGAGGAAGGCTGAAAACACTTGTAGCCCCGTTGATGAAGTGGATACCCAACAAACACACATTTTTTGGCCTGAGGAGCAAACTTACTCTGGTGGGGACCATGATTATGAACAAAAACGGTACAGCCAAACACCCTAAGGGGAACATCTGGGAAAAGGCGAGTGGACGAGAAAGACTCTTTAAAATACTCTAAGGGTTTTTGGAACTTGAGCACACGAGAGGGCATCCGATTGATGAGATGAGTTGCAGTAAGTACAGTATCTCCCCATAGATACGAGGGTAAGGATGTCGGTATCATGAGAGATCGGGTTACTTCAATAAGGTGGCGGTTTTTCCACTTAGTCACCCCATTCTGCTGAGGGGTATGGGCACAGGAATTTTGGTGGATGATGCCTTTAAAGGTTAAAAACTCACGAAGGGACTAATTAATAAACTCACATCAATTGTCACTCCGAAGAATGACAATTTTGGTATTGAATTGAGTTTCAGCGATAGTGTAAAACTGTTGGAATACCGCCGTCACTTCAAATTTGTCTATAAGGAGAAACACCCATGTAAGACGAGTGTGATCATCAATGAAGGTGACAAACCACTGTTTACCTGATACAGTTGTGACATTAAACGGACCCCAAATGTCACTATGTATCAAGTGGAAAGATTGGGAAGGTTTATAGGGTTGTGAAGTAAAAGAGGCCATGGGCTACTTTGCACGAATACAAACATCACAAAATAAAGACAACACATTTACATTACAAAATAAGTGGGGAAACAGATATTTCATATAATGAAAGCTTCGAGGTCCAAGACGAAAGTGACAATAAAAAATCAGTTTCAGAAACAGTAAGAGAAGACAATAAACTAATCCTAGACAAACTCCTAGAAGAAGCATCATCGGAAAGGAAATAGAGTCCCCTATTGTGCCGGGCAGTGCCAATCGTCTTCCCCAAGCTCAGGTCCTGAAACGAAACATCATCTGGTGAGAAAACAACTTTGCAGTTCAAATATCTAGTTATTTTACTGACCGATAGCAAATTGTAAGATATCTTTGGCACATATAAAATATTCTGTAAAATCAATCCTTGAATCGGAGATAAGTGACCCTTTCCAGCAACGGAGGCAAAAGACCCATCTGCAATTCGTATTCTCTCATTTCCAGCGCTTGGATAATAGGAGAAGAATTGATCAGATGATCCAGTTAAGGTGGTCAGTTGCTCCTGAGTCAAAAATCCAAGATTCATCCCCTCAACAAAGAAACTAAATGACTGAGGAGTACGTGATTGGACAATATTGTCGGTTCCAACTGTGCCTGGATCCACAGGATTGGCCACCTAGGGAGCACCATCAACCGTTTCACCAACGAAGGCTCGACTGGATTTAGACTTATCATTTGGAGGACGTCGCTTGCCATTTGGTGGACAATCATTTAATTTCCAGCATTGGTTTTTTGTGTGCCATGGTTTCTTACCGCGTTCACAAATTGGCCGGGGCCTTCCATTTGTTTGTCTCTCTGATCCAAACGACTTGACTCCAAATGCAGCAAAGTCTAAGGTAGTGGTTGTTGTACCATTCATAGTACTGGTTCTATCTTCTTCTAATCTGACTTCTGAGCAAACTTCCATCAGGGATGACATCGGTCTTTGTCCCAAAATCCGGCTCCGATGCCATCAAATTTCAAGTTCAAGCCGCCAGGAAATCATATACGCAGTTAGCCTCCTCAATCTTCAAATACTAAATCCCGTCGACTGGGCAATTCCAAACTACTTCCGACACAGATCAATTTCTTGCCACAATAGTGACAATTTATTGAAATAGGACGTTACATCAAGAGTCCCCTGCTTGCACTCATGTACTTGTTTCCTCAATGTATAAAGTCGTGAAGCGTTCTGTCTCTTCGAATATAGTTTCTGAACAGCTTCCCAAATATCCCGAGCTAACGCTGAATAAAGTAGAGGCTTCCTGATCTAGGATTCCATACTGTTTATCAAAATCGAGCGGAGGAGGAAATCCTCCCCCTTCCATATACGTTCCTGATGATCCCCAGGGTTCGGTCTTGTATCTCCCCAGTTAGATATCTGAACTTGTGCCTTCCCTCGAGGACCATTTTTACAGGTTGAGACCAGGAAAAATAGTTTAGGCCTTTAAGTTTTTCTCCGATAGTTATTCCTGCAGAATTGCCTCCAGAACCAAGCATAATGTTTGCAATAGGTAAAGTAGGGTAAGCAATTACTGGTGTTTCTAAACATAACGGGAGGCCCGAATACACATCTGGATGAAAGTTGGTCGAAGGATTTGTCATGGATCTAAAGGCTGCCTCGAGCGCATAAATCTGCTGCAAATTAGCCAATTGTTGTTGAAAATCAATGGTTCCGCCAAAACCCACTGTGGGTTATTTCTGCCCATAAACCCCCGAAGAAACAGTCTCTGCTGCTGTGGGGGTAGTGATCGGCTGGACAAATAAATGGGCCTGATGAACCGGTTGGGCTTGTTGGATCGGGTTCGGCTGGACTGGTTGGTTCGGTTGGACCGGCACTTGGTTTGAAGGACCGGGCAGAAGCGATTGAAGGCTGACTGGGCTGCAATTGAAGGTCGACTGGGTTGCGATTGAAGGCTGTCCGATCGGCTATGACGGCTGCGATTGAAGACCTCCGACGGCGGCTGGAGCACTCGACAGAGGAAGGGAACCACTGTACTCGATTGGAAAAGGTTATTCGATCAGTGGGAACCCATTGTACGGCTGCGCGATGAAGGGAACGAGGTCGGTCGGGTCTGCCCTATCAGCGGTTGTCTGATGCTGCACGAACGACTAGATCTGTAATGGCCCAATAAAGATCGCAAATATTGGTCGACGGCAGCCCTAATTTCAACACTTTGGGAATTTTCCATCGGAGTTCCATCCCCTGCTAGGGTTGACGACTAAATTTCTTCTATCCCAACTACAGTCTCATCACCGTTCTCTGATACCATATTGAAAACTAAAGGGTAGAAGAGAAAATACCAAGGTTACGTGGAAAACCCTAGACCAGGGAGAAAAAACCACAATAAGAGTTTTTTATTAATTTTTGATACACAGTACACAATACAGGAACAGGTATAAATACCCAAAGGTAAGAAACCCTAGACTATAGACACCACGTAAAAAGACTCAAATGCCCTTAGGGCTAAACAACATTTTCAACACATAACTAAAAAAATAAAGGGCTAAATTACATATCTAGTTTCTAGAATTTAAAAAGTTCCTATGATGTCTTATAGAACTTTCAATTTAGTTCTTAATAAGGTTTTTCCATTAACTTTATTGGTTCTGTACAGATGTGGCATGCTTAACTGTATGAAATTATGATTATCTGACACAACATAGGTTTCTACCTATATATAATCCACCTTGCACACTCAATTGATGTTAAACTAACAGAGTTAACAAAACCTATTAGAAAAAAAAATTGAAAGAATTGAAATACTAGGAATGTAATTAGAATTCTTTAAGGGACGCGTACTAAATGGACACAATGGATAACATATAGGGTCCAAATTTTGAATTTAACCTTAAAAAGAACTTCCAACAAAAACTAAAATGTAAGCTAAGATTGGTTTATTAGTGACACAACTTTATATATTACCTACAGGCCAAGAGATTGATCAGAAGAATTAGAAACTACATTCACCTCGTTTCCCATGAAATTAAGATAACCTTCCCCTCCTAAGGCCATGGTTATAAAATGTATCATCTGCCAAACAAAAAGTGACAGCTTAGCGTCAGAATAGGATGACCAAAAAGCTGAGAATAATTGATGGGAAGATAACAAGGTCTAAGAAGATCGGAAATCATCAATTATGTTTGAACATAGACTTGAAATAATACTGTTATGTTAATAATAATTGGACACACTGAGTCTGGAATGAGACCTTCAATATCATGCCAGAAACAAGAAAAAAAAATCTCCCTAAAGCCGCCTTTTATTCCCTATAATGATAAAGCCGCCTATTAGATGCATCTATGAATTAGGAAGGAACTAAACCTTGTGGAGTGAAATCCCTCTTTCAACTACGGGAGATGCATCTGTCAAACAAGACATTCCAGAATACATTTCTTTATCCATCAGCAGAAATGCAATAGTCTTGTCTCCAACAATCGACTGTCCAGTAAACGCAAAGGAAAAATAAGGTACAGCGATATTAATTTTGACAAAAATCATAAGAGAATTAACAACACGACATCAATTTTGTAACTACTCTTTTTGTTATTAAACGATAGAAGTAGAATAAAAATAAAAGAATGAGAATAAGAATCTCACCTGATCATGACTCTCAGCATAAGATATACACTTCTCTGAATATCTTCTATTTGTCAAGTTCCAACTTATTTCCCCCATGGACCATTCCTCATCACTTTTGTTCTTCAAGTAATCAATCCATTTGTCAGGAATGGCCATTTGAAGACGGTAGTCAAAACCAATACCCCCTTCGGAAACAGGTCTTCCAAGACCAGGCATGCCCGAAACATCTTCAGCAATTACAGTTGCATCTGGCAAAATGCTGTGAGTCAGATTATTTGCTAGCATCAAATACACGACAGCATCAACATCTGTTGCTTCACTGAAGTACTCATTATAAGTTCCAGTGAAAGCCATGTTGATTCCATGGTGATGATACAGCATTGAAGTTACGCCATCAAATCGAAAGCCATCAAATTGGTACTCCTCCAACCACCATCTTATGTTTGATAAAAGGAAACGCAGAACTTCCCAGTTGGCATAATTGAAGAGTCTACTATCCCACAGCTTATGGTAACCACGATCTCCAGTGTGGAAATAAGAATCTTGGGTACTTTGACCAACATCAAAGCCATTAAGGCCATCAGTGACATTGTTACTTGCATGGCTATGAACAACATCCATCAACACCCGTAAACCCAAGCCATGGGCCTTGTCAATAAGATATTTTAGGTCCTCAGGAGTTCCAGATCTACTGCTTACAGCAAAAAAGTTAGTAACGTGATATCCAAATGATGCATAATACGAATGTTCCATAATAGCCATCAATTGGACTGTATTGTAGTTATTTTCTTTAATACGAGGTAAAACAAAATCAGCAAATTCTCTGTATGAACTAACTCGTGGTTCTGAGCTACTCATCCCAACATGAGCTTCATACACTCGTGGGGCCTTGGGCTTTGCAGGACGTGGATGCTTAAATTCATACCTGCATTAATGTCACTAGGTCAAGATAGTGAAGCATTAACTTACGAATTATCCTTTGATTCAAAGACTAGAAAATAGTGTTGGCAATCTCATATAGGACAGTGGCTCTCAGTTAAAGGAAAGGTAAATATGGATTAAGGTTATAAGAACCATTGGCAACAAATACCTTTCTAAAGGAGGTGGGTCCCAGTACACACCATCATACGGTGCTGCAAATTTAGTAGGATCCACGGTGGCATATTTAATCCAAGCAGGTATCCGATCAATCCATACTCCATTTCCATGCTTGAAACGGAACTTAACTCTTGAATTGTGAGAAATGGCAGGTTTCCCACTAAGATCACGAATTTTTATACTCCAAATGCCAAATTCATTCTTTTCCATTCGGTGATTGGTTCCGTCCCATCCGTTAAAGTCACCAATAATTTGTGCCTCCCTGAAAATAATAGAAGATGGCATTTCCATTTTGAACAACAAAAAATAAAGGCACTTATATGACTAGAGAAATAAAAGAAGAAGAACAAAATCTTACTGTGCAGCTGGAGCCCATTCACGATACACAATCCCATCTTCTTCTCTATTAAATCCAAATTTTAGGTATCCTAAAGCAAGACGGAAGAAGTTAGCATTAAAGAAAAGCACAAAAAGTTGCTGATTAAGTTATATTTCATTCAAGCCAAGAGGATGATTGATGCCTCCAGAATAAACACAAGCATGTTCTACAGATTACACAGCAAATAGGCTCTACAAAAATGGATAATAACATCGAAGTACTGCAAATGAAGTAGTTGCCATGATAATCAATGAATGACTTAAAAGCAAGCAATGTTCAATATGGTTTAAGAAAGCACCTCGTGCAAATTCGTCAAGACCTCCTTCATGCTTATCTAGAAGGTTTAGTAGATCAGCATATCTCCCTACTCTATACTTGAAATGATCTTTGAAGGATTCCAAGCCTGGATCATGGCTCAAGATGCCAATATTCTCCGTGCTTTCATCAGGAGATGACACTTTTGGTGTATCATCTGTCACGACAGAAGAGATAGCAGGACTGTGAACCTAAAAAAGGAAAGTCATCAGTGTAGAAACATATTACCAAAATAAACACTTTAATAGTGCTTCATGAAATGGAGATACAAGGTGAAGATCAAGTGGAGAAAAATAACTTTTCAAATTCTTCCAAATGATTACTGCTCACAATGCTTTCCATATATTCAGAATCAACAAAAAATCAAAACCCAAACACAAATCCATACAAATAATTTCTCCAATCAGAACATAGAAAATACTTGGACAATCATCGCCACAAGGGTTAGAAACCTCATACTTGGTTTGGGAGTCCTTTGCATTCAGTTAAACTAACAAAAAGTATAAGCATTTATTGACTTTTGAGTTTGAAATTTGAATTAAATAGAAATTCCTTCCATTTCATACACTGGAAGTAACACTAACACAAAATCGCATGAAATCATTCACCATATGGAAGCATTTTGTTTCTGAATTAATGAAGCAAGTGCAAAGTACATTTCAGAAGTAATCAAAAACACATGGAACAGGTTCGGCGCTAATCACCATATAACGACAGCAAGTAAACAACATCAGAAAGAAAAATTACCTTTTTGTAAGTAGAGAATGGAAGCATAAATGGGTTCATCTGCCGGTGATTCGACATTTTAGACCCAAAATTCAGCTCTTGTCTCAGTGAAGGCCATTGATTTCTTGAGTCCTGTCAATATGAATAGAAAACTCCTCAAACAAGTAAAAAATAAGGCCCGGGAACGGACACAACAAAACAGGGGCATTTAGGCTTCTCAGAAATCATATAAACAATAAGAAGTACCAAAGTGAAAATTTTCTTCGCCGAAAGTGACAAAGAAGCAAGAGCAGGTGAAGGAAGAACACAAGGAGAAGGCAGCATGTTGTGCAACTAAGGATCGATTCGGCATTCCGATATCGAGAAATTTCCCTTCGATTAAAATATCTCACTCAGTCGGGCAGTCGAAGCAAAACGATCTCCATCGTTAATTCTTTATGCTCAAACAATTTTGTCATCATCTCCGATCAATTCTTCCTTCCTTTGGGGAGATTTGTCCATAAAAGGTGAACAAAACATCATCTTCCACGTGACTAGCAAACCGTGAAATTTTGATATATCTGGTAACGAATTGATAGTTCACAGTGATCCTGATCCAATTCTCGATTTCAACAGGAAATTGTTGGACGGTGGAGAGGGGATCTCGCAATAACGTTTAGTGTGTGATGGCATGCTCATTGTCATGAAGGCTAAAATTAACTTTAAAAAATAAATAAATAAGTCTTGACCTTGATTGTTATACAATTGTTAATAATGCATATTGTTTTTTGAATAATTGCCAATAGTATTGATTATTATCTGATTTTTATTTCATGTTCAATTACTTGAATATTAGTTCTTTTCTCTTCTATTTTTACCCATTTTGTGCATTCTATTTTGTCAATTAGTTAGTAGTTTCTGATATTATCATTTGATTTCTTTTGATTGTCATCTGATTGCATTCTATTTTTATATCTCACATTTAGCAGTTTTTGATATTACATTTGATTGACATCTGATTACCTCCATTTTTTGTCACACGATTAGTAATTTCAAATATTGTCATCGATTGTCTTTTGATTGTCATCTAATGTCTATATAGTATCATTTAGCAATCTATCAAATTTGTGTATATAACATATTGGGTATATTTTTAGCAATCATTCATTGGATATCACTTAACAACCTATCACAAGGATACTAAAGGATTGTTTGGGGCGTAGAGCTGAGATATGATGTCTGAAATTTATATGTCTGTAGAGTTCATATATCTGTGGAGTCATATGTCTGTGTTTGAGGTGCAGAATTATTTAGTCTAAGTTCATATGTTTGTGCTTTGGGTGCAGATTTCATATATCTGGGTATCTGATGCAGTTTTTTGAAACTGTTATTCAATAATATATTTTTATGATCACTATTTTTGTTTTGAAACTTTTTATTCAATAATTCTACCCATTTTTGTTTGAATAAAATATGAAGTGCAATTTTTTCTTTTAATTTTTAAATCTTTCTTTTTCTTTCTTTCTTTCTTTTTTGGACAATGAACAACAATTAACCCATTACTTTGTTACGATATACAAGCATGCAACAGGAGCAAACAGAATCAATAAGCACTCTAATTACATTTAATTTGAGTTCTATAAGTATATTTAAATAAAAATTTAAGGAGAGAGTTTCTTAATAACACACCTTTGATGAATTCTCCCAATTCCAAGTTGCTCTTCACGTGAATTTAGCTCCAATTCTTCAGTGAATCATCAAGAGATCTTCTCTACTATTCTCAGCCTTGAATTTGTGTGGTGGAACTTAGATTGAAGTGAATTTTGGAAGGGAAAATTTGGGTTTGAAGGTGATAAGATTTTTTTTGCAAAAAACCATTTCCAGCAACTGGTCCATCATTTCATCAGCCAAATTGGAGTGTTTTTATCACTTCTCTTCATACAAACACTTCAGAACATGGACAATGCCAGCTCCAAGTTTGATGAATAAGTGGGATTTGTGTGTGATTTTGGAGGAACACCTCCTGGTTGGTGTTTTGTGGGAAATTCCCACTAAACCAAAATTTTCAATTTTATGTTACTTTAAAATTAATTTTAATTAATTCTAAAATTAACTAAAATTTATTTAATTAATTCATAATTAATTAAATTTTTTTAAAAAAATCAAATTCTCAAATTGAATTGAAATTGAAAATTAATTAAACATATTTAATTAATTAAATAATAATTTAATATCAAATATTAAATTAATCACACACTTAATTTTAAACATGAATCCTATTCATATAATTAATATTTAAATCAATATTTAAATATTACAAACTCTCTAATTTCGTTTAATTTCAACAAATTAATATTAATATTAATTATATCAAATATAATTATATAGACCCTAATTTGAATTTGAACTTATTCAAAATCAAACCCTAATTTCAATTTGAACAATTCAAATTGATATCATTCCAAATTCACTCAATTTATTAATTCAAGGTGTTCAAGTTTTGTGAGTTAGTAGAGGAACCTTATGAACCTACGGATCATGAGCTCCAACGATTTAAGATTAGTTGGAACTCTTTAGATCAAATTAATCGGTATTCGTTAACTATCAAGTCACACCACTATAACTCGATAGTTGCACTCTCCTCATTGTAGATATATCTATGCCCACTTGATTTAACCATAATTAGTATGTCGACCCTTCACAGGTTGTTCATAATAACGGCTAAATCAATACACTATTTTACTCCCGATATTATGTCTTGCTCCTTAAGTTCACTGATTCTTTAATGAACAATTGGTTTGTGATCCAATCACCAAACCAGATACCTCTCGGGCCAATGAGAGGGTGGGGCCTCTTGTTCAAGACTTGGATTCAGTACTTAAGAGAACAACCTTTCTTCTATCCCTAAAATGGGTAGGCATGAATTTCTTATTGCACCCTATGTCCCCAGCTATCTACCTGTCTTACCCCTAAAATAGAAGACATATTGAGCTGGCGCTGTTGAGCCAATCTTTACCTATGCAAATTTAAGGATAATTCTGAATAAACAAGAGTTCATAGTTAGCTTAAGATTAAGATCGAGTTACCTAGGTTATCCAAGCGAAATAGTCAGTCTTAAATAGTAAATAGCGTTAGAAAGTAAGAATGATTTATTTCTTGGTCTGATCTTATGCAAACTCATTGCATAGAACATCCCCACTCCTCATGTCAATACATGAATGACTCAAGATCACTTCGTTTGTAGCACCTTTACAACAACTTGTAACTGAAGGAACTCTTATTCAAGAGAACCAGTGAGCGAAAGCAAGATCTTTCCAAGCCCATTATGAAAGAATAAATGCATTCACAAACATACATGAATAGTTATTCATCTTAAACAAAATTACAACATGCTTTCTTAAACAATACAAAAGGAATTGAAAGACATAACTTTGAAGAACTCTTCTTCTGAAATATCTCGCTCTCATGATCAATGGTCCGACAATATCTCACTCTCATGAGCAATTGTCTAGCCAACCTCTCACTGTCGTTATAATCACGAAAGTCTACTCCTTGAACAACAACCCTTCGACACTACCACTCGGCAACCTTGGTATTCTCAGACTGAGAATCTAGGAGGTGTGGCCTCTATGTGAATTTGGTAGAGGGAAGAAGGAAGCAAACGATCGAACTACACGATCAAGTAAGTGGGAGAAAGGTTTTTTCTATCGCATAGACTAAGAGTACTTGATCGTTTGTAAATCTCGAGCCAATTGTTTAGTCTCTCGCTCAATCGTTTACACGATCATCTAGTCTCTCGTTAGATTGTTTATACGATCATTTAGTCTCTCGCTAGATCGTTTAATCTCTTGTGAGGGTTATCGCATAGTCTCTCGTGAGTAAACGATTAGTAATTCATTAAAAGAAGTGATCATCCATAAATGAAAACTCTTTTCATTTTATCCTTCAGTTTTTCAAAACTGAAATAAATGTCCCATTTGCATGGTTAATGGAGAAAATAAATAACTAACCTAACATGTTATATTTATAACCTATAGTTTTAATATCACATCATATGTAATATTTATTTTCTCCTTTATTTAATATAAATCATATTCATATCAATTCCTCCAATCAATGTATCTAATACATTAAATCAATTATATCACATATAATTGAACCAATTTAATTATATCATATATAATCAAATTCTCTCTTGTTAATTTGTACACTTCAAACTAACCCAAAAACTGATTCTCACCTTAAACCCATTGAGCTACCAAGGGGACCTTATGAATCTATAGCTTGAAGCTCCAACGGTACGTGAATACTGACTAGAGTCTTTAATCACAAAATCCACCATTCATTAACTACTAGGCACTCCACTAAAGACCGACAGTTGCACTCTTCTCACTATAGATATGTGTCCATTGGATATAACCAATCAACAGTACGATAACCCTTCATAGATCACTCGTAAGTATAACTGGGCTAGTTTACCATTTTGCCCCTGTAGTTATATCTAACTTATTAAGTACCATTGATTCCTCTAATGAATAATATATCATAGTTCTACTGTGAGTGAACATCTCTCGAGCCATGAGAAAGTATATGGCGCCACATCGTTTAAGCCATAGAATCAGCCCTTAAGGGAGCAATCTATCTACTTACCCTTGCTTCGGGGAAGGAGTGAGTTCCATCTTATGTAGCTGAGTTCCCAGCTCCCCAATCAGACAAATCCCCAAAGTGGTAGGTTTGAGTCGGCAATCTGGCTACTCGCACCCATGCAAATCAAAGGACCACCCTCATAAGCAGAAGTTCCTAACTCACTCAGGATTAAGGTCATGTTACCCATGGTCATCCTAGTGAAATGAAAGTCTCTATCATGAACGGTGTTATATAATGAGACTAAACATTTTGTGGTTTGTTCTTATACAAACTCCTTTGTATAGGACACCCGCTCGCATGTCTCCACATGAATGATTAGGATCAAACAATTTGTAGCATTTTACAACACTTGTAACATCTACAAAACGAGTCGCATTCGTAGTGTCACCAGGATAAGGTTTTCCTCCTTTATCCATATACTACAGACCATTTAGGTTATCACTTAAGGCATGATCCACTTGTATGTCTCCACATATATGCTTAAGTTACAACGATAACCAGGGATCTTAGTTTATTGGTTTGTGGTTAATACTAAAATATCCCATATTTCATAGACAACGGTGAAGAAAGTATCTCATATTATTACATCACAAGTGTTGTTCATATAGGTGTTAACAAATTACAGGACCCAATGAGATTTAGGGCATCAACCCCAACAGTAACAACTACAGAGTGGGTCAATAGTGTTACCAGAATAAGACACCCAACCTTATTCGTATACTATAGATCATTTTGACTATTTACTTGAACCTGATCCACTTTTATGTCCCCACATAAAGTTCAAGTATTTATATAATACCATGGATCTTAGTTTATTGGATTTAGACTGTATAAGTGCAATTTATAGATTTAATAACAACTTTATTGAACAAATATTGAATAACATCTTTATTGATAATAGAATATGTTTAACTTTACAAATTGCGAGTTTGAGGACATACAACCCAACATACATTTCTTGTAGAAATATGTTTAAATAAAATGAGAAATCAAAGTGAAATCAAAACTTTGATTCTAGCTAATTTTTCTTCATGAATTCATAATCATCTTCTTCTTTTTCTTCTTCTTCCTATTGTTGCTCTATATTTTTGCTATGTCATGATTTTTTTTTAAACTAATCTCCTCCATCATCATAACAACTAATAGAATGTCACCACATTTCTTCAACAATTTCACTTTTATTTCATCAAAATTTGGAGGATTATTAGAGAACGAATCTCTATCTTTCACTAAATTTTGAAAATGTTCCAGGAATTTTTTTTTGTTATATGTTACATACTTTCGTCTAAATATTCTTAACACTCATTTGATATGTAAATTCAATTAAATAAAAATATTTTTTACAAATTTTTACGTATAAATATTGCACTTAATGTAGACAAAATAATGTTTTTTATATAATCAACAACCCTACAACATACTTTAACAGTCATCAGTCTTATAGTAGTTGAAAGTGGTTTTCGAAGTTGATTATCGAAGATGATTTTTGCTGGAGTTTGTAGTCGAAGGTGGTTGTCGGAGCCTGAAGTGTTGAGGTTGATGCCCTAAATCTCTTAGGGTCCTGTAGTTTGTAAACACCTATATGAATAAACATTTTGTGATGTAATAATATGAGATACTTTATTCACTACAGTCTTTGAAATATGGGATATTTTAGTTGCATTAACCACAAACCAATAAACTAAGATCCCTAGTTATCGTTGTAACTTAAGCATATATGTGATGACATATAAGTGGATCATGCTTTAAATGATAACCTAAATGGTCTGTAGTATATGGATAAAGGAGAGAAACCTTATCGTGATGACGCTACGAGTGTGGCCCGCTTTGTAGATATTACAAGTGTTATAAAGTGCTACAAATGGTCTGATCCTGACCATTCATATATTAGACATGTGAGCGGGGATGCGAGCGAGGACTATGAAGTATTGTTCATTAGAGGAATCAGTGGTACTTAAGGAGTTAGATGTAATTACACGAAAAATTGGCCTAGTTGTACTTACGAGCGATCTGTGAATGATCATCGTACTATTGATTGGTTATATCCAATGGTCACAGAAATATATCCATAACGCAAAGAGTGCAACTGTCGGTCTTTAGTGGAGTGTCCAACAGTTAACGAATGATGGATATCATGATTAAAGAGTTTAGTCAGTTATTCACGTATCGTTGAAATTTCAAGCTACAGGTCCATAAGGTCCCCTTGATAGCTCAATGAATTCATGTCGAGAATCGATTTTTGGGTTAGTTTGAAGTGTTCAAATTAACAAGAGAAAATTTGATTATATATGATATAATTAAATTGGTTCAATTATATGTGATAAAATTGATTTTATGTATTAGATACATTTATTGGAGGAATTATTATTAAATGCCATAAAGGAGAAAAAGAACTATGATTTATATATTACATGAGATGTGATATTAAAACTATATGTTATGAATATATTATTTATTTGTAATTAAATCAATTATGGGATAATTGGTTTCGGTTTTTTCTCCTAAAAACCAACTTAGTGGGAAGTTGTGATCAGTTATAGTAACTGATGATAAAATAAAAATTGTTTTCATTTTTCATTATGAGATTAATAAGCGATTGATAATCGTGCGCACAAAAAGAAATAGGTATACGATAGCTTGAGAGCATAAACGATCGTGCATAGAGTTTGCTATATGATAGACACTCGTTTTCTAAACGGTTGAGCACTCAGTCTATACGATAGACTCTAGATTTCTCCCACTTATTCAATCGTCTAAACGATCATTCAATTCTTCCCTCCCTCTACCAAATCAATACAGAGCCCACAACTCTTGGATTCTCACACTGAGAATACCAAGGTAACCTCGTGGTGGTGTCTGCTTGCTGTTTGAGGGTCGAGTGTTATTTGTTCCTGTTCGAGGAGATTGCTGAGGTGTGATGCTCGTGCTGTTAGATCGAGGGGAACGAGAAGAAAAGTTCTTCAAGGGTAAGTTCACTTAATCCTTAGTGTTATTTTATGAAACATGCTGTAATTTAAAGTTTATGCATAACTATTGTTGTTTGATTGTAAATGTGTATGTTCTGTCACAATGGAGTGTGGAACGATCTTGCTTCCACTCACTAGTTCTCTTAGTATAGAGTTCCTTCATGAAGTTGGTCGCACGAAGGTATATTGGAGTTAGTTGTCGAAGTTTGTCATCGGAAATGGTTTCTGAATCCCGAAGTTGGTCAGGTGAAAGTGGTCGTCAAAGTTGATCATTGAAGATGATTTTCACTGGATTGTAATTGGAGATGAATTTCGGAGTCCGAAATGAAGGAACACTTTACTAAGTGAACCAGTGAGCAAAAGCAGGATCGTTCCAAACCCCATTGTGAAAGAATATATACATTTACAATCAAATAACACCAATTGTGCATAAACTTTAAATTACAGCATGCTTCATAAAAATAACACTAAAGATCGAGTGAATATACCCTTGAAGAACTTTTCTTCTCGTATCCCTCGATCAAACAGCATGAACGTTCAAAAGCACGAATGCTCAACAACACAGCAATATCCTCGAACAACAACGAGTAACACTCGACCCTCGACTTTCGAATAGCAAGCAGACACCACCACGAGGCTACCTTCGTATTCATGGTGTGAGAATCCAGGAGTTGTGGGCTCTATATGGATTTGGTAGAGGGAAGGAGGAATTGACAATCGTGTAGACGACGGAGTAAGTGGGAGAAGACTGGAGTCTATCGTGTAGACTTGGGTACTTGATGGAAGAACTCAATGCACGATCTTTTACTCTCTCAAGCTATCATATAGCTTTTGGTTCAATGCATGTTCGATTATCATTCGATTATGAAAAATGAAAACGATTTTCATTTTATCCACTAGTTACCATAACTGATCACAACTTCCACTAAGTTGGTTATTAGGAGAAAAACCAAAACCAATTATCCCATAATTGATTTAATTATAAATGAATAATATATTCACAACCTATAGTTTTAATATCACATCTCATGCAATATATAAACCATAGTCCTTTTTCTCGTTTATGACATTTAACATTAATTCCTCCAATTAATGTATCTAATACGTCAACTCAATTATATCATATATAATTGAACTAATTTAATTATATCATATATAATCAAATTTCCTCTTGTTAATTTGAATACTTCAAACTAACCCAAAAACTTATTCTCAACATGAATCCATTGAGCTACCAAGGGGACCTTATGGACATGTAACTTGATGCTCGAACAATGCATGAATAACTGACTAAACTCTTTAATCACGATATCCACCATCCGTTAACTGTCAGACACTCTACTAAAGATCGACAGCTACACTCTTCGCGCTACAGATATATTCCTGTGTCCATTGGATATAACCAATCAACAGTACGATGACCTTTCACAAATCACTCGTAAGTTCAATTAGGCCATTTTACCGTTTTGCACTTGTAATTACATCTAACTCCTTAAGTACCACTGATTTCTCTAATGAACAATACATCATAGTTCTACTATGAGTAAACACTTCTCGGTCCAAGAGAAGGTGTGGCGCCACATTGTCATGAAAGAAATCAAATCCGAGATTTTCATGAGTAGTAGAAAATAGATCATTCCAAATTACAATCATGAATGAACATTAAAATTACAGCCGTAATCAAAACAAATAGTTATACAATCAATACAGAAATTACAGCATGAACAATCAAATAAACGAGGAGAATGCTACGAACGTTTGTCGATTCGTCTCCACGCTCCTTGCTCATAAACACTCGAACACAGCAACCTCGAATGCTCGAACAACACAACCGCAACACTGCACAAACACTTCGCACTCGTCCTCAGTGATCACCTCGGTCATGAACTCCATAGCAACACGAACAGCCTCCACAGAACCTCGATGGTGTTTAGTTGAGTACGACACCACCAAGAAGGTTACCTTGGTATTCTCAGTGTGAGAATCCAGAGGGTGGGCTCTGTTTGGACATGGAATGAGGCAGATGAAGAAGGAATGAACAATCATGTATACAATTGGGAAAGTGGGAAAAGATAGAAACCTATCGTATAGGTCGATGCCTAATCGTTTAGCTAAAGCTAAGCGATCGTTTAGGTCAGTGTCTGTCACCTACAAAGCACTACACGATCGTTTACTTCGCTCAAGCTGTCGCTTAGTAAATATGTATTTACTTGACAAGCTCCGTGGGTTTCTTTTTCCAAGAGAAGTCTAAAAAACAATTTTTCAACCTTTTGTAAAAACTTACTAAAATTAGGAAAACAATTTTCCTTTTATCTCACGGTTATCATGAACCACCAATAACCTCCCACTCAATTGGTTATTAGAGAAACAGATTTAATTATCCAATAATTAATATTATTATAAATATAAATGATAACCAACTTCTCATATCTCATATTATATTTATAACCTATAGTTTTAATATTTCATCTCATGAAACATATAAACCATAGTTCTTTTTCTATTCCATAGCACTTAATGTAAATCTCATTTATATCAATCCTCCACTAGATGTATTTCATACATCATATCGATTATATCATATATAATCAAAATACCTCTTATCAATTTGAACATTTCAAATTAACACCAAGAACTGATCCTCAACTAAATCTATTGAGCTACCAAGGGGACCTTATGGACTTGTAGCTTGAAGTTCCAACAGTACGTGAATAACTGACTAAAGTCACGGGATACACCATCCGTTAATTGCCAGGCACTCCACTAAAAACTGATAGTTGAACTCTTCTTACCACAGATATATTATGTATCCATCTTAACTAATCAGAAGTGCAACAACCCTTCACATATCGCACGTAAGTACAGTTCAGTCAATAACCGTTATGCCCCTATAGTTACATCTAACTCTTTAAGTACCACTGATCCCTTTAATGAACATAAGTCATAGTCCTAGTATGATTGAGTCTTCTCTTCCAAAGAGAAGCTGTGGCCACTATGTTCAAGCCCCAGAATCAACCCTTAAGGGAGCAATCTCTTTACTTATTTCTGCTTCGACAACGGAGTAAATTCCATCTTGTGGATTGAGTTCCCAGCCCCTAGATCAAACAAATCCCCAAAATAGTAGGCATGTTGAGTTGGCAATCTGGCTACTCTCACCCATACTAATTAAAGGACCGCCTTCAAAGGCAGGAGTTCCCAAAACACTCAGGATTGAGGTCGTGTCACATATTGTGTTTAAGTGAGATGCAAGTCTCTAGTATCAACGACGTTATATACAGAGTCTAATCATCTCGTGGTCCAAGTCTTATACAAACTCTTTGTATAGGACATCCCCACTCGCACATCTCCACATGAATGGTTAGGATCTACCATCTATAGTAGTTTATAACACTTGCAAACCTCTACAAAGCGGGTCATATCCGTAGTGTCACCAGGATCAGGTATCCCACCATAATCCTTATACTACAGACCTATTTAAGGCATGATCCACTTGTATATCACATATACATGCTTAAGCTCACATAAGATAACAAAGGAGCTTTGTTTATTGGATATGAGTAAATGCCAGAATTAAATAACACTTATTTTATTCATAAAACAATATGTATCTTTACAAAACAATGAGACTCTGGGAGAATTAGGACACCAATCCCAATAATCTCTCAATTGTCCTAATGACTCGGGAGACTAATGTACAATATACAATAAACTAAGGCATGCCCCAATATCATCTCCCACTTGCCCTAGACAAAATGCCATATGTCCCACAGACCCAGACTCTCCAGCTGACCCTCGAACACTTTAGCCATGAGGGCCTTTGTAAAGGGATCAACAACGTTGTGCTCCAATGCAATCTTTATGACTATCACATCACCGCGATGCACAATCTCCCTGATCAGGTGATATTTCCGTTCGATGTGCTTACCCCGACGATGACTCTAAGGTTCCTTCGAATTTGCCACAGCTCCGTTGTTATCACAATACAGAATGATAGGTAAATCCATATTTGGAACAACTTCCAAATCTGAAAGGAACTTCCTTAGCTAATAGCCTCTTTAGCTGTTTCACAAGCCGCTACGTTTCAGTTTCCATAGTGGAGTCTGCGATGCATCATTGCTTGATGCTTCCTCAAAATACAGCCCCTCCATTTAGAATAAACACTGACCCTGATGTCGATTTGCGAGAATCTCTATTGGTTTGAAAGTCAGAGTCAGTGTTTTTTTGTAAGAACCATATCCATATCTCCATACACAAGCATGTAGTCCCTCGTTCTCCAAAGATACTTAAGGATTTTCTTGACCGTCGTCTAGTGATCAAATCCTGGATTGGACTGATACCAACTAACAATCCCTATTGCATAGCAAATGTTAGGTCTGGTTCACAACATTGCATACATCAAGCTTCCTACAGCAGAAGCATAAGGAATCCGTCTCATCTCCTCAACCTCTTAAGGTGTCTTAGGACATTGATCCTTAGACAAAACGAATCCATACCTGAAGGGTAACAAACCCCTCTTGGAATCCTATATCTTATACTTGATCAATATTTGATTAATGTACAATGCCTGAGATAGGGCTATCAATTTGGTCTTGCGATCCCGAATAATCTGGATCCCTAAAAAATACTGTGCCTCACCCAAATCTTTCATTTGGAACTGGGTAGCTAGCCAATTCTTAATGTCAATCAGATACCTTACATCACTCCCAATGAGTAGGATATCATCCACATACAGTACAAGGAAAGCTACTGAGTTGTTGATGATCTTCTTGTAAACACAAGGCTTATCAACGTTCTGATCAAAGCCAAACAACTTGACAGCAGTGTCAAATCTGATGTTCCAAGATCTAGATGCTTATTTCAGCCCATAAATGGACCTATTAAACTTGCAAAATCTTTGCTTTTGACCTGGAACTATGAACCCCTCTAGTTGAGTCATGTAGATGGTCTCCTCAAGATTACCATTAAGAAAGGAAATCTTGACATCCATTTGCCATATTTCATAATCATAAAATGTGGCTAACAAGAGAATTCGGATAGACTTGAGCATGACAACAGGTGAGAAAGTTTCCTCATAGTCAACTCCCTCGACCTGGGTATAACCCTTTGCCACGAGTCTAGCCTTAAAGTTTGCACCTTTCCATCTACACCTCTCTTTCGCTTATAAATCCACTTACACCCAATAGGTATTACCCCATCAGGTGGATCAACAAGCTCTCAGACGTTATTGAATTACATAGACTCCATTTCCTGCTTCATGGTTTTAACCCATTCATCTTTGTCAACATCCTCCATTTCTTTCTTAAAAGACAACGGATCCTCGACCTCATCATTCATAATGACGTTTTGAGCTTCACTCAAACCCATGTAACGATCCGGTGGGTTCATAACCCTCCCACTATGTCGAGGAAGTCTCAACTCTTGAGTTGGTTGACTAGACATTCCGATCTCAACAACTCTTATTGATTTGTCGGCCTGTTTAACAACTCTTGTTGAACCCTCAGCAGTCTCAGTCTCACTTGAGATTTCACGTAAAACGAGCTTACTCTGTGGCTTATGATCCCTCATATGGTCTTCTTCCAAGAAGATAGAATTTTTGGAGACAAACACTTTGTTCTCTCTTGGATCATAGAAGTATCCACCTCTCATTTCCTTAAGGTAGCATACAAAGAGGCAAGCCTTCAAACGAGGTTCCAACTTCTTTGGGTTAGTCGCTAGCAAATGTGCCGGACAGCTCCAAATCTTGAAGTGGCATAAACTACCTTTACGGCCTCTCCATAACTCAAAAGGTGTTTCAGAAACACTTTTTGAAGGAATGTTGTTCAGGATATAACATGCAGTTTGCACTGCATAACCCCAAAATGAGTCCGGAAGATGAGCATAACTCATCATAGACCAAACCATGTCCAACAAGGTTCTGTTTCTCCTTTTTGATACACCATTTTGCTGAGGTGTACCAGAGGTTGAGAGTTGGGACGCAATCCCATGTTCTATCATATAGTTTTGGAATTAGAGGTCCATATACTCTCCACCACAATCAGATCGTAGTGATTTTATCTTCTTACCTAACAATTTTTCAACTTCAGCCTTATACTTCTTGAACTTGTCAAAGGCTTCAGACTTACGTTGCATTAGGAAGAGATACTCAAACCTTGAGTAATCATCTATGAAAGGGATGAAATATTCATACCCACCCCAGGCTCTAACATTCATTGGACCATAGAGGTCTAAATGTACAAGCTCCAAGGCTTCCTTGGCTCTGTAACCTTTTTCAGTAAAAGGTCGTTTGGTCATCTTGCCTTTGAGGCAGGATTCATATACCGGTAAGGAGTTTTCTTCTAAACTCTTTATAAATCCACTTTGCATCAACTTCTCAATCTTATTGAGGTTGATGTGACCAAATCTCAAATGTCAAAGATGGGCGTTTTCCTTAGGAGAAACCTTTGGTCTTTTAGCTGTTGTTGCCATACTAAACATTTTAGTGTTAAACGAGGCTTTTATGACTAACGACCTTAGTACATATAAGTTATTTTCCATTGAACCATAATCAATCTCCATTCCATTCTTGAAAATAAACACTTTATTCTCAGAAAAGGAGACGATATAGCCTTGTTCAATGAGACAAGAAACCGAGATTAAGTTTCTCTTAATATGAGGAACTACAAAAACATTATCCAGTAACAAATAACATTTCTTGTCAACAAATAACTTTAGCCTGCCTATAGCAACAGCTGAAACAACCTCACCAGTACAAACTCGAAGAGTCATCTCTCCCTGTGGCAACGTTTGCCAGGAACTAAATCTTTGGTGAGAGGAACTAACATGATTGGTAGTACCTGAATCAAGGATCCAGGGAGAATCATCATTCTCTACCAAACATATCTCCAAGACCAATAAATCATATTTACTGTTTTGTCTCCTTTTGTGAAGAGTAGTGGGATCGAGGTCGTTTGCCAAGAAATTCATTTCACATGATTCTTTCCACTATAAGTAATCGGTCATTTTAAAAGATTTAAACGGAAATACTAAAGAGTTGCTAAAAAGAAAAACACATTAACCTACGTTAGGGTTTGAGTAAATACCCGTTGTAAAACAAAACAACATCCAATAAGGTTTTAGCAAAACTAACATGAACCCCGTATGACATCTAGTTTCGCAATGACGCTTCAAAGGTTTAGGACAAAAGCCGCTAAAGGGAGGTCAGTTATCCCTCATGAATTGAGAAGTTCTCAACTAATCACTAATACCATAACAACTTTTCTTCCTATAATGACTAGCCATCATTGATTTGGCCAAGAGATCATTAACTTACTTAACAATCTCTGTAAATGTGACCCGCCATTTTAAGCCCTAGAGGTTTGTCCCAAAAGGTCAATCCGAACGGAAAAAATCCGATTGGGGCCAAACCTAAAGTGACCCTATCCATTTCTAGAGTTCACCTTGATCTTGACCAACTGCACAAAACCTATCTGAAGAGGGACGCACAAAGGCGACACGAGGGAGTACATAATGATCTCACGGTGTGAACCAATGATAGAGACCATAGAACGTGTTGACACACACCCTTCACCCACTTACTATAAACACTCTCTCCGTTCACCTTGATATTGACTCGTGCAAATACCATCCGAAAGGGGATACATCCTGCGCACCACGAGGCCAAGCATGAATCTCACAGTGTGAACATACAGGGAGAAACATGAGTGGAATCAGACATATCAGATACGCCTCTTCCTCCCACTAAGTATTTTATAACCTAGAGTTTAGCTTACTTAGAAAAAACATGACTAAGGATTTTAACTAAGTGACTTTTAGGTTTGCCCAAGAGTAACATTTACCTTGGATAGTTGAACAACTTTTGATCATCATCCATTAAACTCTTTAACGGAATCTTTGAGCAAATTGTCGCATGCTTGTTGAAAATCTATCTAATTCACCTTTCCAGGTAGGTTCCCAAGTAGGGATCTTACGTTTCCGTCAACTTAAGAACCCCAGCCTAGCCATAACCCGCCTTAGACAAAAGGTCCCTTATAGATAGGTTTACAACAAATTTAATCTTTTATTTCAACCAATTTAGTCCTATTAAACTGATTTTAAAAGATTAATCTAGGTTACTAAACTCTTTAGAACCACTTGAACTTAGGTCAATCTCAATCCAATTTTAAAACCGTTAAAAAAAATTGAGTTCACCCTAAGTTCGCAGGCAACTCTTAATTATTGATTTTAGGTCTAATTTCCTTTATAACACTTATAAACGGAAACAACCACCACATGCGAAGCTAACACATGCAAGGCATTCATAACGCTTATAAACAATCTAAGTGTCATGCTCAATGCATTGTCCATTCGTTGCTACTTTTTTTATATAACACTTATACAAACAACAATGAAACAAGCAAAACATGCTGCCATTCACCCTTAGACTATAACACTTATAATAAAAGGGTGATGCATGATAATGCTCACTGCATGCAAAATATAACTCTTATATTTCATGATGCATGCGCATGCTTTCAAGTAATTTCTTCATGCTCGATTATAACATTTATAATGCATGATGCATGATGAATTGCACAACCTAAGAGGGGTTTTGAGCTATATGTCAAACACTTTGGCATATACACCATACATCACATGCATAATAAACCAATGTTGATAAATCGGGTAAAATTGCCATAAAAAAAACAAAATTAAAGCTAACTATTACAAAAATAAGGAGTCTCCAATTTAAACAGACGAATCGGGTCTTGAACCACTCGGGCAAAGCATCGCGTCTCCAACCATCGTGTACTAAGCACCGCGCGATCGTCTACACGATAAAACAAACGCTTTGCTCTATCGCTTACCAGAGCTCCTAGAGCTAAACGATCATTTAGCATTTACTACACGATCATTTAAAAAAATCTAAATGATCGTTTAGCTATTACTACACGATTGTGTACCTTTTACTAAGCGATGAAGCTTGAGGTACACGATCGCTTAGCATGCTCCGCACAACGCCCACCTTCCGCGATCGTTTAAACTACTACAATGCCACGAAACACCATTATCTAAGCGATCGCTTAGCTAGTGCCTCCATATCACATATGCAGGATCGTGTAAGTAGTAACTAAACGATGATGCTTGCTAACTATACGATCCTCTAGTGCGCGCCTCTTACTAAACGATGAGCATCACATGCTCCCACCATGATCGTCTCCTTGCAGCGCCTACGCGATCTGACAACCAACGCTACGCGATAGAGTAAATGATTTATCCTATCGCTTAGCATTAACTAAACGATCGTTTAGAAAATATTACACGATCGTCTAGAAAAACTAAACGATCGCTTACTTAAATCCCAACGATCATTTACCTGAGGCTACATGATACAACTAACACTTGATCTTCTCCTTCGTTGAGCCGCATCTCCATGCTTCAAACCTTCATCACAAACGACTCGACTAACTCAAACTTTTTGAATTATAGACTCAATTCCAAAGTTAATTATGCCCAAAAACATAGGGGCCCTTAAAATTAACACTTTGTAATTACATAAAGCTTTAACAAAAGGCAATTAAACCTGAAACATTCATCAACTCAACCAAAAATGTAGAAAATGATTAACCACAAATGCAGAAACCCACCGCGACTAAAAAATGAGTTCAATACAGAGTTGTAATTTGGAATATAACAATAACTTAGCTCTGATACCAATTGAAGGAAATTGAATCAGAGATTTCCATGAGTAGCGGAAAATAGATCATTCCAAATTACAACCATGAATGAAAATTACAATTACAGTCGTAAACAAAACAAATAGTTATGTAATCAATACAGAAATTACAGCATGAACAATCAAATAAACAAGGAGAACGCTATGAATGTTTGTCGACTTGTCTCCATGCTCCTTCCTCATGAACACTAGAACACAACAACATCGAACGCTCGAACAACACGACCGCAACACTGCATGAACACTTTGCACTCATCCTCAGCGATCGCCTCGATCACGAACTCCCCAGCAACACGAATGACCTCCATAGAACCTTGAGTATGAAACCACCAAGAAGGTTACCTTGGTATTCTCGGTGTGAGAATCCAGAGGGTGGACTCTGTTTAGACTTGGAATGAGGCAGACAAAGGAGGAATGAACAATCATATACACGATTGGGCAAGTGGGAGAAGACAGAAACCTATCGTATAGGTCAATGCCAAATCGTTTAGCTAAAGCTAAGCAATCATCTAGCAAAAGCTAAGTGAACGTTTAGCTCAGTGTTTGTCCCCTATAAAACACTACACGATCATTTACTTCGCTCAAGCTGTCGCTTAGTAAATCTGTATTTACTTGACAAGCTTCGTGAGTTTCTTTTTCCGAGAGAAGACTTAAAAACAATTTTTCAACCATACTAAAATTAGGAAAACAATTTTCCCTTTATCTCATGATTAGCAGGAACCACCAATAATCTCCCACTCAATTGGTTATTAGAGAAAAAGATTTAATTATCCAATGATTAATATTATTATAAATATAAATGATAACCAACTTATCATATTATATTTATAACCTATAGTTTTAATATTTCATCTCATGAAACATATAAACCATAGTTCTTTTTCTATTCCGTGGTACCTAATGTAAATCTCATTTACATCAATCCTCCACTAAATGTATCTTATACATCATTCTGATTATATCATTTATAATCAAAATACCTCTTGTCAATTTGAACATTTCAAATCAACACCAAGAACTGATCCTCCACTGAATCCATTGAGCTACCAAGGGGACCTTATAGACCTGTAGCTCGAAGCTCCAACGGTACGTGAATAACTGACTAAACTCTTTAGTCACGGGATCCACCATCTGTTAATTGTCAGACACTCCACTAAAGAATGACAGCTGAACTCTTCTTACCACAGATATATTACGTGTCCATCTTAACAAATCGCTTAAGGCATGATTCTATAGTTACATCTTAACAATCAGAAGTGTAACAACCCTTCACAAATCGCTCGTAAGTACAGCTCAGCCAATAACCGTTATGTCTCTATAGTTACATCTAACTCCTTAAGTACCACTAATCCCTCTAATAAACATAAGTCATAGTCCTACTATGACTGAGTCTTCTATTCCAAAGAGAAGCTGTGACCACTATTTTCATGCCCGAGAATCAAACCTTAAGGGAGCAATCTCTTTACTTATCCCTGCTTCGAGAACGAAGTGAATTCCATCTTGTGGATTGAGTTCCCAGCTTCCAGATCAGACAAGTCCCCAAAATGGTAGGCATGTTGAGTTGGTAATCTGGCCACTCTCACCCATACTAATCAAAGGACCACCCTCAAAGGCAGGAGTTCCCAAAACACTTAAGATTAAGGTCGTGTCACATATTATGTTTAGGTGAGATGCAAGTCTCTAGTATCAACGACGTTATATACAGAGTCTAATCATCTCGTGGTCTAGGTCTTATACAAACTCTTTGTATAGGACAACCTCACTCACACATCTCCGCATGAATGGTTAGCATCTACCATCTGTAGTAGTTTACAACACTTGCAAACCTCTACAATGCGAGCCGTATCCGTAGTGTCACTAGGATCAGGTATCCCACCTTAATCCTTATACTACATACCTATTTAGGTTATCACTTAAGGCATGATCCACTTGTATATCACATATACATGCTTAAGTACACATGAGATAACCAAGGAGCTTTGTTTATTAGATATGAGTAAATGCCAGAATTAAGTAACACTTATTTTATGCATTAAATAATGTGTATCTTTACAAACAACGAGACTTCGGGAGAATTAGGACACCAATCCCAACAGTTCAAGCCCCAGAATCAGCCTTTAAGGGAATAATTTATCTACTTACACCTATTTCAGGGAAAGAGTGAATTTCGTCTTGTGTAGTTGAGTTCCCAACTCCCCAATCTGACGAATCCCCAAAGTGGTAGGTTTGAGTTGGCGATCTGGCATCTCGTACCCATACAAATCAAAGAACCGCCCTCATAGGCAGGAGTTCCTAACTCACTCAGGATTAAGGTCATGTTACCTATGGTCATCCTAGTGAAATGAAAGTCTCTGTCATGAACGGCGTTATATGACAAGACTATACATTTCATGGTCTGGTCTTATACAAACTCTTTTGTATAGAGCATTCCCGCTCGCATGTGTAATACATGAATTGTTACAAAACGGGACACACTCGTAGCATCAGCAGGATAAGGTTTCCCTCCTTTGTCCATATACTACAGACCATTTAGGTTATCACTTAAAGCACGATCCACTTATATGTCTCCACATACATTCTTAAGTTAGAACGACAACCGGGGGTCTTAGTTTATTGGTTTGTGGTTAATATAACTAAAATAAATAAAATATCTCATATTATTACAGCACAAAGAGTTTCTTCATACAAGTGTTTACAAACTACAGAATCCTACGAGATTTAGGTCATTAACCCCAACAATCTCCCACTTGTCTTAAAGCTAGTGGGGTGTATAAGATAATTACAAGTACAAAATAACAAAATAGGGCACAAAAGCCCAGTACAATAATGAAGGATCTCATATCTAAGAGTTCCATGAGCGTGTTCGGATCACTTCGATCTCACCGTGACCGAAATACACATTATACATTCAAAACATACAGTTATGCAAACAAACTCTAACTATCGACATGCTATGAACAAGAAAAAAACAAGGGAAAAAGTTCCATACCAGTTGAAGACGTTCTTTACACTTCGGAACTCCAACGCAGCGGAAACCTCCACGCGATCTACCAACGCCCAGCAGCAGCGTCAACAACAGCAACACAAACAACCGCACGAACACGAACACCGTGGGGACGACACCAAAAGCCCTGGGTATTCTCGAAGTGAGAACCCAAAGTGTGGTCTTTGGTGAATTTGGTAGAGGAAGAAGGAATACCAGATCGTGTAGGCGATAAGCAAGTGGGAGGGAAAAAGACGCTATCACATAGTAGAAATGTTTATCGTTTAGGAGGAGCTATACGATCATGTATGATTTATTGAACGATCGTTTAGGAAAAGGTACACGATCATTTAGTAAAATCGTACTATACGATCGTTTAGAGAAGCTATCCGATCATGTAGCAAATAGCGTGCGATCGTTTAGGCGCGAGGTAGACGATCGTTTAGGTGGAGAGGAATATCGTATAGGCCCTCGTTTTACGTAAGCGATCATTTACAATTCTCCAACGTGCGCTTGCAAATTTCTTTTGGCCAATTGATCAAAATGAAAACTATTTTTATTTTAACTCATCGGTTACAATAACCGACGTTGCCCCAGTAACCCACGTTCGAACATGAATTTTGGATTAACTATCATATAATTAACCAACTAATTAATTAATAAATATAATTGATAACGGGCAGAAATGCACGTTATTACAGCACAAAGATATAAAATAATGAAGGATTGCAACGGTAAAAATATACAAAATTGCGTCCAAAAGCATTAAGTTTAGAACATTGCAATCGCATGCGTCCATTGCATTAAAGCAGCTAACATATGTATTTTGTGCAGAAAATGCGTTGACGCAAGGCGAAATTATGATCCAAGGAAATTAGCGTCCGAGGACATAAGAAATTGTGACCGCAAGGCTATGCGATCATATGCATTCACAAAGATCTGCAAGGTGGCTGCGTAGAGCTGACGCATCAAGGTGAAATCTTAATAAATCATGATGGGACAGAAAGCTGATGACGATCGAATCCGAATTTAGTTGACAAGCCGTTAACGACACTGTAGCAAGTACACTCAACTTTTCAGTGACAATTATTCGACGCATCAGATAGAGAACTAATAACATCCCATCAGTGCAATCATTTGAGAGAAAAGCTCTTCAACCTGAAGCTCTATAAATACCGAAGGCCGCCTTCGTTAAAGGAGTTCGGAGAGTTCGGTTCCACTATTCAGAATTTAGAGTTCTTCTTCACCATAGATAATTGTAGTCTGTAATTTGATATACTTAGAAGGCGGAGGCGAGTAAAGGGAGAATACGCCGAGAGATCGTCCTGGTTAACTCGGAAAAGTGCCGGGGAGCGTTGAGAACAGAGAGAGGGCTGACTCTTGTGAAAGCAAGAACATCTTTTGAGCAGAGTAGAGAAAACTCAGTGTAAAAGCCTTAGGAAGCAAGATATTGCTACTAGGCTCTTTATCCTTATTTTTCCATCGTCATTTTGTATTCTGAACTTATTTATAAAATAGAATTTGCATCTCTATATCTATTCTCTCTTTACATTACGCATGAGTAACTAAACTGTCGAATGGGTTGAGAAGCACTTAGCTAGCATAACCTGAGATCTTCATTCTATGGGATCATCTTGTATTATGTATGCACCATTCATCCATTAGAAATGCTGGGTAGAGTGGTCTAAGGATAGAATCTAGGCTTGGAAAAGTCAGATTAGAATATAGGCTCGGGAGAGTCAGATTAGAACTGCATAATCAAGAGATAGAAACTTAGGAATAAATTCTATTGCAATTAACACATCACATGCACCCTAGAGATAGGATATAATGGTATGTGGTCACCTTGTATCTGTGTGCATCATTCATCATCGCATAGACAAGAAATAAAGACTTAGGAATAAGTCCTATAGACATCATCGCATATATCGCACGCGTCCTAAAACTAGGAGCTATCGCATTTGCATTGGAAAATGAATTGTTGTCGCATGTTTGTAGCATGATCACATAGTTTGAATGAAATCTCAGGAAGGGCTAGCAAAGACCTTCTTAACCCGTTCCTACGCATACTCATTGCACTTTCATTGTTATTGACTCTTTTCTCAATTCCACCGCATAGACTTTATACATTAAACAAACATACCAATTAACACATTGTTTTATTTGTCATCGCAAAGTCATCAGAAATCACTGGCACACTGTTCCATAGTCCTTGTGTTCGACTATGGGCTTACGAGGCAAATTAGTAGGATTTATACTTCGATCTTGCTAAAAAAACTTGTTTGCACAACGTATATTCCACCATCGCATTCTACACTATTATTTCATCATATTAACCATACATCAATAATCATATTATATTTTTATCCTACAGTTTGATATCACATATCTACTATAGTATTTTCTCCTCTACCTTATATAAATCAATTTATATCTAATTTCCTAAAAAATAATGTATCTCATACATTTAACCAATTATATCATATATAATTAACCAGTCCAATTATATCATATATAATCGAACTTCCTCTTGTCAATTTGAACATTTCAAATTAACCCAAATACTGGTTCTCGACTTTATCCAAGCTACCCAAGGGACCTAATGGACCTGTGGCTCGAAGCTCCAATGGTTCGTGAATAGCTAACTAAACTCTTTAGCCATGAGATCCACCATCCGTTAACTGTTTGGCATTCCACTAAAGACCAACAACTGAACTCTTCTTACTGCAGATATATTTCTGTGTCCATCAGATATAAACAATCATGAGTACGATGATCCTTCACAGATGCTCGTAAGTACAACTGGGCCAAATTACCATTTTGCCCTATAGTTACATCTCACTCCTTAAGTACCACTGATTCCTCTAATGAACAATACAATATAGTCCAACTATGTGTGAATACCTCTCGGGCCAAGAGAAGGTGTGTGGTGCCACATCGTTCAAGCTCCGAAATCAGCTCTTAAAGGAGCTATCTATCTACTTACCCCTGCCTCGGGAAAGGAGTGAATTCTATCTTGTGTAGCTGAGTTCCCAGCTCCCAAATCAGACGAATCCCCAAAATGGTAGGTTTAAATCGGCGAACTGGCCACTCGCACCCATACTAATCAAAGGACCGCCCTCAATGGCAGAAGTTCCCAACTCACTCATGAGGTCATGTTACCTATGGTCATCCTAGTGAAGTGAAGTCTCTGTCATGAACAGTGTTATATAACGAGACGTTAACACTTCGTGGTCAGGTCTTATATAAACTCTTTGTATAAGATGCCTCTGCTCGCATGTCTCTAACACGAATGATCAGGATCAGACCATCTATGATAAGTCACAACACTTGTGATCATTCCACAAAGCAGGTTGCATCCGTAGCGTTACCAGGATAAGGTTTCCCTCCTATATCCATATACTACAGACCATTTTGGTTATCACTCAAGACATGATCCACTTGTATGTCACTACATACATGCTTGAGTCACATACAGATAACCAGGGATTTTATGTTTATTGGTTTGTGGTAAAGCAAATAAAACAAGCAACTGTGCAAAAATACAAGATGTGAAGTAAATATCATATATTAACAACACAAGCGTTCGTACAAACTGTTTATAAACTACAGGACACGAGACTTTAGGGCATCAATCCCAACAAATAATACTTCCACTTGCCCTAGTCTAGACGCGAATGGTCTTGTAGACCCATGCTTTCTAGGTGAACCTTAAACACTATAGCGGTGATAGCCTTCGTAAATGGATCAGCAACATTGTGCTCTGAAGCTATCTTCGTGACAATCACGTCCCCTCGAGCACAACCTCTCTGATGAGATAGTATTTCCGCTCTATATGCTTGTCGCGCTTATGACTCCGATGTTCTTTGGAATTTTCCATAGCACCACTATTATCACAATAAAGGGTGATGGGTCTAGGCATTACTGGAATAACTTCCAGATTAGTGTGGAACTTCTTGAGCCAAACGACCTCCTTAACAGCTTCACAAGCCGCTACATACTCGACCTTCATAGTGGAGTCAGCGATGCACTCCTACTTAGTGCGTCGCCACACTACAGCCCCTTCGTTAAGAGTGAACATTAATCCTAAAATGGATTTCCAAGAATCCTTATCAGTCTGAAAATCAGAGTCCGTGTATCCTATAAGGATCAAGTCCTTAGAACCATACACAAACATATAGTCCCTCGTTCTCTGAAGATACTTGAAGATGTTCTTGATGGTAGTCCAATGACCTTGTCTTGGATTAGAATGATATCTACTGACTATCCCCATAACATAGTAGATGTTAGGTCTAGTACATAACATCTTATACATCAAACTACCAACGACAGATGCATAGGGGACCCGTCTCATTTCCTCAACCTCTTGAGGTGTCTTAGGACATTGCTCCTTAGTCAATGTAACTCCATGGGGAAAAGGCAAAAGACCCCGTTTGGAGTTCTGCATCGAATACTTGATCAACATCTTATCAATGTACGATGCGTGAGACAGTGCTAGCACTTTGTTCTTTTGATCCCAAAATATCTGAATCCTAAGAACAAACTGAGCCTCTCTTAAATCTTTCATTTGGCATTGAGTTGCTAGCCAGTTCTTAACTGAAGTCAGTAAACCTACATCATTCCTAATTAGTAGGATATTGTCTACATATAACACTAGGAAAACTACTGAACTGTTGATGATTTTCTTGTAGACATAAGGTTCATCAATGTTTTGGTCAAAGCCATAAGATTTGATCACAGTATTAAACCTTATGTTCCAAGATTAAGATATCTGTTTCAGCCCATAAATGGACCGATCCAGTTTGCAAATCTTTTGCTCCTGACCTTGGGCTATGAATCCCTCAGGTTGCACCATATAAATGGTCTCCTCAAGATTACCATTCAGGAAGGCAGTCTTGACATTCATTTGCCATATCTCATAGTCAAAATATGAGGTAATGGACAAGAGGATGTGGATAGACTTAAGCATGGCAACAGGCGAGAAAGTCTACTCATAATCAACTCCCTCCACATGGGTATAACCCTTTGCCAAAGGTCTAGTCTTGAAGGTTTGCACTTTCTCATTAGCACCCCGTTTCCTCTTGTATATCCATTTACAACCTATAGGTATGACCCCATCAGGTTGATCTACAAGGTCCCATACTGAGTTGAAGTATATAGACTTCAGCTCAAGATCCATGGCTTTGACCCATTCATCTCTGTCAACATTCTCCATTCCTTTCTTATAAGACAACGGATCCTCAACCTCGTCATCACCAACTATAGCCAGGATTTCAGTATATAGTGAATAAGTGGGTTCACAACCCTTCCACTATGTCGAGGTTCCCTCAACTCTTGAGAGGTGGATTTGACCGACTAGATGAACTCCCATCAATAACTCTTGTTGATGTAGCAGGCTCTTCAACAACTCTTGTTGAAGTTTCAGTAGTGTCTTTGGAAAGTTCACTCAACACAATTTTACTTCTCAGACTATGCTCCCTGATATGATCCTCTTCAAGGAAGGTAGCATTTATTGACACAAACATCTTGTTTTCCTTATGATCAGAAAAGTAACCCCCTCATATTCCTTTGGAGTAACCTACAAATAGGCATAGCCTTGAACATGGTTCCAGATTCTTAGGATTAGCCTCAAGCACATGTGCTGGGCAACCCTAGATGCAAAAGTGACGTAAACTAGCGTTATGCCCATTCCACAACTCCAAAGATGTTTTGGCAACACTCTTGAAAGGAACATAATTGAGAATATAAGCACAGTCTCTACTACAAAACCCCAAAACAAGTTCGGTAAGGAAGCGTAACTCATCATCGACCGAACCTGTCCAACACGGTTTTGTTTCTCCTCTCTGATACACCATTCTGCTGAGGTGTACTAGGTGCTGAGAGTTGGGAAACGATTCCATGTTCTATCAAATAGTTCTGGAACTCAAAATCCAAAAACCCTCCACCCCGATCAGATCAAAGTGTTTTAATCTGTTTATCTAATGCATTTTCAACTTCAGTCTTGAACTCTTTGAACTTTTTGAAGGATTATGACTTATGTTGCATTAAATAAACATACCCATATCTTGAGTAATCATCAACCAAAGTAATGAAATACTCGTAGCCTCCCCTCGCTCGCACATTTATCGGACCACAAAGGTCTGAATGCACTAACTCTAGAGGCTCTTTGGCTCGATAACCTCTTCCAGTAAAAGGTCTTTTAGTCATCTTGCCTTCAAGGCATGACTCGAACATAGGTAAAGAATTTTCTTCTAACTCGTTTAGAAGTCCATTCTTCACTAACCTCTCAATCCTATTGAGATTGATGTTGTAAACCCCTGAACTGAATCTAGGTAACTTAAGTTAAAGCTCGAGTGGTTAAGTAACTTAGAAGGAAAGTTAAGAAGAGGAGAAGGCCTTAAGAATTTTAAAAGTAAATCTTAAGGACTGAACTTGAAGTTTGGATTAAGTAATAAAAATTTGATTAAATATTGGAGCATGCGGCCAACCATTGAGACTAACTAAAGCCATGAGGGACGCATGGGAAATGGCTAGGCAGACATAAGGACTATGTTGTACGTTGGTTATAGTTAGCCAAGTTGGTTAGGTATGGAAGCTAGGAGCGACCATGCATTAAGCTTGTGAAGACGCATGTGTGGGATGGCATGAAGTGCGTGAGCAAACAGCAAGGAAGATCATTGAGGGATGGGACAGACACAAGCAAGAATGCATGCAGTCGTGGGCGCTGTACGTTGGAGTGATGCGCACGAACGATCGTGTAGCTACATGCGGCGCTAGACAATAGTGCTAAACGATGAGCTCGGACGCACTAGACGATAAGCGTAGATGTTGATGGATATGAAAATGTATGTTTGTTATTCTGTGTATGTTTTGTATCGCTTATGCACACTACTGATGGATGAATCATACTAGCTCATGTTGTCATAAACTTGTGAGGGTAGAAAATTATTATATATCTTTATCTATATGGACAATGATGAATGTGAATGTAATGCAAGTTCATGTCCCCATCTATTGCGCTAATGAATGAATGAAAGTGCTCTATATGCGCTCAAGTGCTTTGCGATAAAGATATTATGCGATACTACGTTCTAAGTGTATGCGTTGATAGTGATATACTCGTAGTATGCGATGAAGTAGTGCGTGTCACAAGTTTCCTTGCACTGAAACCAAGTATAATTCCAATGTAAGTTTCTCAGAATGATCCGAGGTTGAACACGGGGATTGTTGTCGTTAAATGCGATACTAATGTGATATATGCGACCGGTTATAATAAAGAATAAAGAATTTTGGTTTTATAGAAATATAAATTGCGATGAAAGTAAAATGCGTTGATAAAGTAAATTTCTAAACTACTATGATACAGGGGTTGAAGACTGGCTGTGAAGTTGTACAAAAGAATCTATGAATGCAATGACAAGTCTTATGAATGAGGCAGAAAGAGAATGAGTAAAGAGTAAAAACATCGCAAGTTCATCAATCGCGTTAAGGGCGCAACTAAGGTTCCGCTTTCCCTTGGCGTACACCTTTCAGTGATTGGCCGCGTTCCCATACGTTTATGGTGAAATAGAGATGAACTGATGAATGCAAGGTTGTTTCCATCTCTAGAAATACTTCTCGCTTTAGTTAACGCATTCTTCAGACCTTCTCTCGATAGGCGGAATAAAATCTTCACTTCTGTTCTCACAGGTGAAGATGTCGCCGAGCATGCTGTAGCTAAACTTAATTGATTACCTTAACACAGATTAACTCACTCGCTTAATTCTTCCTTTTTACCCAGGGATTAAGAACACATCATGGAGAAAATGGATGATAAATGTATGGAAAGGGACAGAGAGATGATAATGATGACGATGATAACATTTAATTCTAAATATAAACGTTTGATACATGATTGTGAATGAGGGATTAAAGAAGATGAATATAGAAGATGAATTCAAGAATAGAAACAAATACGGAAAGAGTGTCAACGTCTTGACACAGATCCCGATCGGAGACTTGTGCTTGTCGGTGTATGAATGTAGTGGAGAGGAAAGCTTCCCTCTCAGGCTTGCTTTCCCAGTAGAATTGACCTTTTTCATAGAGCTTCAGCTTCGGGAATCGGAATAATTCCTTTCTCGGAGACTCATTTTTTCATCCTTGTCTTGTAGATCTCCCGGATTTTCTCTGTAAAGTCTCTTCAGACCAGCCTCTCTCCCCCGGATATGAATTCAAGGAAGCTATTTATATACAAGACAACTCTTTGAATTTGGTCCCACTGTACAATTCTGATAATTCCTGCCATGGCATAATGGAAAATTCCTCTCTGCTCCACGATCAATCTGTCAGAATTGAACAATAGAAAGTTGTACACTTGTCAAAATCGTCCGCGAATGCATTGCTCTTCACATTTTAAATCTAAATGGCATACTATGTGCACATATAAGACTTTTTTATTACCACATGCGGTTTAAATGCGTTGATCTCTAGAGTCCATGATCGATTGTCGCATGCGCCGTCATTGTGTTGATCATTTCTTCGTTCTTGATCGATTGACGCATGTGATGTAGATGCGTTGTACATTTTGTCCTCGAGCCATTAATGCATGCGGTGTCCTATCTCCTGCAAAACAGAGACTGAAACATTCTATTTCGCCATCGCAATGGGGTTAGTGGATGCGTTTACGGCATTTCATAATTTTCCTATTTCTCAGCCAATTCTTATATTATCGATGCAACTTTCCTCTCTTTTTGCCACAATATCTAAATAAAATAGCACAAATAACTTGTATTTCTACAAGTTATCACATCCCCAAATTTAGATATATGCTTGTTCTCAAGCATATCTTCAATTAAGGAAATTTCGCTCAATTCCTATCCTACTTTGCGTCGATTGGTTGCTCAGAATGCTCCACCTCTACAACATTACTTAACAACGCAATTTCCTTCTATCCTTTAACAATTCATTAACATGCTCTACTTTATTCTTTTCTACAACAAACATCTACCCAAAAATTCCCTTCTTGTTTTGAGAAGAATGTTTACCTCTTCTTGTAAAAACAACTAGGTGCGTCTTTATGCGGTGGCTTGGTTTGCGTCATTTTATTAGAGACTGTTCATCATGGTTACATCCTTCGTTTTGGCTTGCTCCCATGGGTGTTATGTGAGCATCCAACTACGGTTGTGTACCAATCTCAACTTCAACTCTTGACTCTCAGCCAAGTTTTACTTTTGCTGGTCAGAGGAGTTGTCTCTTTTATTCTTATTTTCTCTCTTTTTTTTCTTTTCTTTTCATATTGCGTTGATCTTGGAAACCTACCTTCGTTTTGACTTGCTCCCATGGGTGACATACGAACATCCAACTACTAGCAGGTTTCTTTCACGACTTAACTCTTATCAGATTGGGATTTTCCCTTGCGCTGACATTAGAGTTTTTATGATTTTTTTTTTTGATATAATGAACGCATTTTCCTCATAATGGCCTCATCTGCTTGATCGCATCTACTCAGACCTTCCCCACCCCCAAATTTAGAGATGCGCAAGGTCCTCATTGCGTTGTTTTGGGCAGAAAAGACAAAATACTTAGTCAAAATTTTGAAAAGAAGGTTTGAGTAGAGTCTTGAAATAGAAAAGGTAAAGCAGTGTTATTGCTATGAATTATCTAAATGTTAGTCAGAAAGTGCAAAGTGTAAGAAATTTTGCTAAGGGTATACATACTACTCATCATGGCAGCGCAATTAATAACGCAAAATAAAAGACAAGGAAAATCACAATAATTGACAAAGGATGATAAGTAAAGAGGCTAATGCATATGGAAAGAATAGTTACTCAGTTGTATTAACATTAACGAAGTATACAAAGAATTACAATCATCGCAACACAAAATTTAAGCATGTACAAAAATCAAGGTATAGCTTCTATACATAAAAAAAATGAATGAATAAAAGAATGGCCGCAAACGAAAAATTGCAGATTTATTGAGAAGGTGGCACACCCCCAAATTTAGAGTTATGGCGGGGACTTGTAGCAAAATGAACACAGGGACTTGTAGCAAAATGAATGCAGTAACGTGCATGCGGTAGTTTGAATAAAAGAATGGAAGGGAGGTTGTTACATTAACTCTACTCCTACTCCTAACTAACAGACAACGCAATGAGAATATGCATGAGAGGTAGAGACACGAAAACTCTTAACATGAAACAAATGAATGGGAAAATAGATAAAATGCAGAGATGTCTTCATTGCAACCCTTAATAGTGACCGCAAGGGAAACCTTAGTCAACGCAAGCCATGCAATCATGCTACACACATGTGAACCTAACTCTAGGACGTATGCGGTGGATCTGCGATAATGCCGAGAAGCCTATGCCTACCTAGACCTCCATAATCCGCTCACTAGCTCTCGCCGCATGAGCGTGCTAGCCGCATACCACCTTATCCTACTTCCTGGACGCATGCAATATCCTATCTGTAGGGCACATACGTTGTGTGATAGCAAATGGAGCTTATCCCTAAGTTCCCCATTCTTGCCTATGCATTCCAATCCGCTCTTCCGAGCCTTAGATTTGAGTTTTAGACTACTCTCCCAAGTATGCCTAAATGATGAATGAAGCGCTCATAGGACAAGGCAACCGTATGAACTTTGCCGCCTAAGATTGTTCCTATCCCTAGTGAACAATGCATACATTGCTTAATGCGACCAACCGTTTCCCCTCCCGGGCAGTTGGTTGTTGCTGACTTTACTCATAGACAAGCAATGCGTTAGCCTATAGACAGGCGTTGCCGCAGCTACACCTAAGCAAATAAGGTTACTCACACACTCACGCAACGCACACCTCTCAGTGGGTTACTACATGCTTTATATCTCTAATCCACATGACTAAGTATGCGATACCCAAGCAATCTCACTTAGTGTTGCAATGAAAGTAAAGATGCTAAGCAAAGAAGATGGAGATGGAGTCGAAGGAGACAAAGAAATGCATTGAAAACAAATTGTATTAATTCCTTAATCACAAAATGTCATACAATACAATATAAGAAAAGAAAGGAAAATGAAATAACCGGCTGGAAGCAAAGACTTGCTTCCAGCGGATGTGCATCAAGGCTATCGGTGGTGCCATGGATGGGCGGTAGAGCTGACTCTCCTGAGATCTAGCTCCGGTCGAAGGCTTCGATCGTCACTCGGAATGGATGAAGGAGGTGAAAAACTCTCAAGCGTCTTCTCACACATTTTGTCTGGATCGTAGGGAAAACCCTAGGTTACAGGGGTAATCCTCGGACAAGTTGGAATTCTACTCAGCGGCTTCTATTTATAGAGCTTGGATCGCCAACAACATTAATGGACTGTTCTGATTCTGGCATTCGGTGCATTAGTCCTTTTCTGAACCTCTGCCGCTAATGGCGTGGTAGGTGAAATGTCAGCATCAACTTATGATTTTCTCGAGGTAAATGCGTTGATGCGTTCATTCCATCAAACTTGCACTGATCCCATTAGTATACGTTATCACGTAGCCGCAATCATTCAATAACCGCATTCGCTTAATACCACAACTCTACACGATGACCGTAATCGCTTGACTAGCACAACTCCCATGCGATGGATGCATACATTTGATTATCGCAACATCCATGCGTTGATCGACGCATTCGCCTTTACGATGGAGAGTTTCTCCGCATGCGGTCGTCTATGCAGTGGTCTGGTTTTCGCATTTGCATCCACTTCCTGTATTAGCTACAAAATTAGAACATTGAACGCATAATAACTCATAATAACGGGTTAGTCGAGATTCATCATGCTGATCGACGCAAGCTCACTTTCTCATGAATTCCTAGCATAATTGTTGCATATTCTGCTTAACAACCTTCAAAATTCTAAGTAAAAGGCCTAAGATGACATGCATTTCTGCATGTCATTAGTGAAATGTCAACATCATCTTTTTGGTACTCCCAAGGTATGCGTTCATGCTTGTTTTCCGAAGTACCATCACATTCCACCAACCTTGCGATCACCCTTCCATCATGGTTATTACTCTGTAGCCGCAACCTCCATGCGATGAATGCATGCGATCAACTTTGCGATGGTCTAGGATTCACCGCATGCGATCGATTCCTGCGATAGCTACAAAAATAGACATTTTGACGTAGAATAATGCATAATATTGGGTTAGCAGAGATTTCCCATGCTAATCAATGCAAACTCACTTTTTACATGAATTCTTAGTATTATCACCACATATTCTACTTGTTAGCCCTCATAATTCTAAATAAAAGGCTACAATAACTTGTATTTCTACCAGCTAACAACGACCAACTCCAGGCTTCGACAACCACCTTCGATGAAAATTTTGGTGAAGAAATCCAGATTTCGACAACCATCTTCGATGATAGTTCCAACGACCAACTCCGAGCTCCAACACCTCCGGTGACCCAACTCCAACAACCACCTTCGTGCTTCCAACTCAAACGACCAATTGGCTTCAACAACAAACTCTGTTGACCAACTCTGACTACAAATTCCAATGAAAATCATCTTCAATGATCATCTGTGAGCGAGCAACTCCGACAACCAACTCGAGGCCTTGACAACCACTTTCGTATTGGGATTGGTATCCTAAATCTCTTGTATTCTTGTAGTTTGTAAACATTATATAAACAAATTGTTATTAATAAAAAATTGTTATTTTATGAGCATACACTCAATCTAATAAACTAAGATCCTGGGTTATTTTATGTAATTTAAACAAGTATGTAGAGACACACATGTGGATCTTGTTTAAATAATAACCTAAAGGGTTTATAGTAGATGGATAAGGTTGGGTACCTTGTCATGGTGACACTACGGATACGGTTTGCTTTGTAGATGTTACAAGTGTTGTAAAGTATTACAAATGATCTGATCCTGATTATTCATGTAGAGACATGTGAGCAGGGTATCCTATACGAAGAGTTTGTATAAGACCGAACCACGAAATGATTAGTCTTATTATATAACACCATTAATAGTAGAGACTTACATTTCACCAGGATGACCATAGGTGACATAACCTGAATCTTGAGTGAGTTGTGAACTCTTACCTATGAAGGTGGTCCTTTGATTTGTATGGGTGAGAGTGGCCAGATTGCCAACTCAATATACCTACCATTTTGGGGATTCGTCTAATTGGGGAGTTGGGAACACAGCTATATAAGACAAAATTCACTCGTTCCTTGATGTTAGGATAAGTAGATAAATTGCTCCCTTAAGGGCTAATTCCGGAGCTTGAACAATGTGGCGACACTCTCTCCTGGCCCAAGAGGGACTTGGTCATAGTTGGACTATGATTTATTGTTCATTAGAGAGATCAATGGTACTTAAGGAGTTGGATGTAACTATAGGGGTAAAATGGCAATTTTGGCCCAGTTGTACTTATGAGCAATTTGTTAAGGATCATCGCATTGTTGATTGATTATATCCAATGGATGCAGAAATATGTCTGAAGTGCGAAGAGTGCAGTTGTCGGTCTTTAATGGAGTGACCGACAATTAATGGATGTTGAGTAATTTAATTAAAAACTATAATTAATTATCTAAGTACCATTGGAGCATCAATCTATAGGTCCATGAGGTCCCTTCTGTAACTCAATGGGAATTTATTGAGAATTAAGTTTTGGATTAATTTGAATTGATCAAATTAATTAAGGGAATTAATTATATGTGATATAATTAATATAATGTATTTGATATATTATAATATAAAGTATTTTGAGAGAAATTAATTATTTGAATATGATTTAAATATTAGTTATATGGATGAGATTCACATAACTAAATTTAGTATAAATATGATTTATATTAAATGTCATGTAATAATGAGAGAAAATACAAACTATAGGTTATATTGTATTTGATACAATATAAAAACTATAGGTTATATGTTATATTGATATAACATATGTTATATATATATATATATATATAAATTGGTTATTATATTTATATATATTTATAAATTATTTAATTTAATTTTTTGAATTAAATTAAATGAGGGAGTTATCAGAATAACTCTTTCCCTACTTTTCCTTTCTTTCACCTGATGGGATTGAGGGGTTATGTGAGAGATGGTCTCACACTGGCTTCTCTCTTCTTGGAATTGACAGAGAAGAAAAACCTCTCATTCTTCTTCTTCCTCTCTTTTTTGTTCCCTCTTCCAAAATATTACAGAGCCCACCACTTCTACATATTCTCATTCCCAAGAGAATATAGAAGGTTCTCAAGACGTGATGTGTTCAGATCGAGAATCAATGTCGTTAATTCGACTCCAAACTGAAATTTTTTTTTTGTAAAATCAACGTACTACTCATATTACTACTAAAATGTAGTAACAATGATAAATTCGGGGTCGAACCACAGAAAAGTGAAGAATTAATTTCTTTTGGGTTAGATTTGACTATGGAAAAATACTAAAAATGGGGGTTTGGTTTTTTGGTTTTAAATTGAAAACATGCAAGATAAAGTAAAGTGCAATGGATATATGAAACGATAATGGATTCGTGTGGTTCTCAGATCAAGTAGCCATTCAATATAAATTAAATCATTGTTTTCAGCCAACATATTATATATTTAAATTATGCATGCATAGCTACCCAATCGATGCAAATTAACTAATCTCTACAAGCCCGAAAATCAATTAATCCGAACCAATCAAGCATCCTAATTCGTAATTAAGGCTGGAAAGACTGTGTCTCAACTAACCTACATGTTCCTAGACGCAATTGGGTCCTCAAAGGCCATAAAGAACAAAAAACACATGCATTAAGATTCAGGATTCAACTATGTTGATTAAGTGTCAGGACAACCATGTTCAAATAATCAATTTATTCTTTAAATCTGGATTAAACGTGCAATGCAAAGATTCAAGACCAACCTATAAACCTAAGCATGCTCATATAATTTGTGCTATAAGGGTAAATTCAAAGCATGGATGATTATAAGGATGCGTGCGAGCTTGAATTTAACTAGCATGACATGCGATCATGATAGGGGCGTCAATTAAACACATAAAAGCAAGTCTAAATTGAACAAGATTATAAAAAAAACATAATTATGAATTTAAAGCACAAAATTGAACGAAAAACTCATCAAAATGCAAGAACGCTTGATCCAAGAACTAAATGAAAGATTACCTCATTGATTCATAGACAAACCGATGGGATACAATCTAAAACACGTCCATAATCTGAAAATAAAATAAAAACTAACCTAATGATACTGAAAATTGAAGGAAAAGGAAGAAGGATGAAGTCTAACTTCGGCCTCCATCAATTTGGCCTCCTAAATTCGGCATATCTTGACCTAGGGCTGAGGAGGAGTATTTATAGGAAAAATTGCAGCGTCGCAACACTGGTGTTGTGCAACTTCAGAGCGTTGCAACGTTGCACATTCTACCTTAGAGCGTCAGGCTAGCGTTGCAACTCTGTGACAGTGGCAGTTTCATAATTTTCACTATTTTGAAGCCTGGCTGCTCAAATCACCTCCAAATTGCTTCAAATTAACCCTATTTCACTCTGATTTCTTGGTTCTACCTCCTCAGTACAAGATACCTAGAAAATAAGACAATAAACACATAAAATCCATTAATGAGCTTAAATTAGACTAAGAATAATAGCTCTTTTTTAGAGCTATCATGGTACCCATTTGGTCTTTCAATTTTGGAGTTCGAATCATTTGTGACCGGATCGAGGAACTACGCGAAGAAATTTGGCTTCAAGGGTAAGCGTATTTCTTATTTTTCTTCCCTATTTCTCTAATTAAGCGTGTTGTAATTTTAGATTGATAATGCATAATTTTTATTTTTTCTCTATAAATTGAACATTCTGTAAATTGTTGGGATTTGGGTCCAATCCCGTTTTTGCTCAAGGACCTTCAATGGTCCCTTCACTTCGATGAAAAACTCTGTCAACCAACTTTAATACCATCTTTATGTGACTAACTTCGTGTTGGGGTTGATGTCCTAAATCTTGTAGGGTCCTGTAGTTTGTAAACATCTGTATGAAGAAACTCTTTGTGATGTAATAATATGAGATATTTTATTTATTTTAGTTGCATTAACCACAAACCAATAAACTAAGATCCCCGGTTGTCGTTCTAACTTAAGCATGTATGTGGAGACATACAAGTGGATCATGCTTTAAGTGATAACCTAAATGGTCTGTAGTATATGGATAAAGGAGGGAAACCTTATCCTAGTGAAGCTACGAGTGTGACTCGTTTTGTAGATGTTACAAGTGTTGTCAAGTGCTATAATGGTCTGATCCTGACCATTCATGTATTAGACATGCGAGTGAGGATGTTCTATACAAAGGAGTTTGTATAAGATTAGACCACGAAATGTTTAGTCTTGTTATATAACGTTTTTCATGACAGAGACTTTTATTTCACTAGGATGACCATAGGTAACATGACCTTAATCCTGAGTGAGTTAGGAACTCCTACCTATAAGGGCGGTCCTTTGATTTCCATGGGCGCAAGTGGCAAGATCGCCAACTCAAACCTACCACTTTGGGATTCATCTGATGAGAGAGTTGGGAACTCAGCTACAAAAGACGGAATTCACTCCTTCCCTGAAGTAGGGTAAGTAGATAAATTGCTCCCTTAAGGGTTCCCATACGTCTTTGGTAAAAAGAAAGATGAACGTGATGAACGCAAGGTTGTCTCCATCTCTGGAAATACTTCCCGCTTTAGTTGAACGCATTCTTCCAACCTTCTCTCGATAGGAAGAATAACATATTCATTTCTGCTCTCACAGCTGGAGATGCCGTCGAGCATGCTTTAGTTAAACTTAATTGATTACCTTAACACAGATTAACTCCCTCGCTTAATTCTCCCTTTTTACCCAGGGGATTAAGAACACGTCATGGAGAAAATAGATGATAAATGTATGGAAAGGAACAGAGAGATGATAATGATGATGATGATAACATTTATTTCTAAATATAAGCGTTTGATACATGATTGTGAATGAGGGATTAAAGTAGATGAACACAGAAGATGAATTAAAGAATAGAAATAAATACGGAAAGAGTGTCAATGTCTTGACACAGATCCCGATCGGAGACTTGTGCTTGTCGGCATATGGATGTAGTGGAGAGGAAAGCTTCCCTCTCAGGCTTGCTTTCTCAATAGAATTGACCTTTTGCACAGAGCTTCAACTTTGCGATTCAGAAGAATTCCTTGCTCAGAGACTCACTTTTCAGCCTTGTCTCGTAGATCTCCCAGATTTTCTCTGTAAAGTCTCTTCAGACCAGCCTCTCTCCCCCTTCGTATATGAATTCAAGGAAGCTATTTATAGACAAGACCTTGGCTCTTTGAATTTGTGGTCCTACTGTATAATTTTGATAATTCCTGCCATGGCATAATGGAAACTTCCTCTCTGCTCCACGATCAATCTATTAGAATTGCACAACAGAAAGTTGTACACTTATCAGAATCGTCCGCGAATGCGTTGCTCTTCACATCTTCGATTGATCGCTGCATGCGATGTTGTTTTTTATTACCGTCATTGCGTTAATTATTTCTTCGTTCTTGATCGATTGGCGCATGCGAAGTAGATGCATTGTACATTTTGTCTTCGAGCCATTAACGCATGAGGTGACCTATTTCCTGAAAAATAGGGACTGAAACATTATATTTCACCATCGCAATGGGGTTAGTGGATGCGTTTACGACATTTCATAATTTTCGTATTTCTCAACCAATTCTTATACTATCGACGCAACTTTCCTCTCTTTTTGCCGCAAGATCTAAATAAAACAACACGAATAACTTGTATTTCTACAAGTTATCAGTAGACACTAGACAATGCGTTAGGCGTGGGTGTTGGGAGATAGATGCAAGAGCTACACGAGCGCTACACGATAGGTGAAATGCTAGACAATGGGCATTGTGCAATAGACGTAGAGGCTAGACGATGGTGCTACATGATAAGCGGATGCGTTAGACGATAGGCATCAGTGCTACTTAACGAGTGAGAGCTATGCGATAGCGAGATCGTTAACAACGAGAGATACGCGATAGTGAGATCATTGAGAGCGAGAGATCACTAAACGATGAAGCTATGCGATGAGGCATAAGTATTATGCGGTAGGTGCAGACGCTATGCAATGGGCTATGCATTAGATGATGAGCGACAGCGAGAGGGCTGGATGTTAAGCGATAACAAGAGATTAACTAAACGATGGAGCTAGGCGATGAGCGGAAGAGCTACATGATGAGCTAGACGATGGGCCAAGCCATGGTGGGTGCATGGTGAAGTGTCTATGCGTTGGAAAGGCTTGTGGTACATAAGGCTTGTGAGGTTAGATTGCGTTGGTCTTAAGCAAGAGGCTAAAGACATTGGCAAGCAACAAGGACATACTAACATTAGTCAAAAGGAATGCATTAGCAAGAGGCTAGGCGATAGTAAGATAAACCATGAGGCGTTGAGCTGAGACCTAGCTTGACCCAAGGATTAGTGATATGTTATGCGTCAAGGATATATGAGAGCATATGGGCGCATAGGACAAGGCTGGAGCAAGCACTATGCGTTGGAAGATTATGATGATCATAGGCCTAGTAGAGTGCATATGCCAAGAGTAAGACATGCGAGAGAGGAAAGGTAGGCGGCCAAGAAAGGACTCACGATGTCTTGAGGGTTAGTACAACATAGGTGATGCGTTGATAAGAGACCTATGGGCTGATAAAGGCTAAAGCTGTGTGGCCAAGCAAGCATGTGACCAAGTTAAGGGGTGATGCATTGATAAAGTAGAACTTGGAGGACAAGTCAAAAACACCAACTCGTCCGGACATGTGGTGAACTGGGGAAGTTTGAAATCTCATGCAATTGAGGTGGACGGCTAAGGAGGCATGCAAGGAGGGACTTGTACCTTGACTAAGGAAAAAAATACACTTTAGTGTCGTTGTGGAAAGAAGCTACATTGGAAATAGAAAGAAAGGACGACTGTTCATGCAACCAAGCAAGAGATGTCGGGCTGGGGGAGACTTTAGACGGCTATAAGTAGGGGGCTTGGGACGAAGAACTCACACAACTCACTCGGGCCATTTCAGTGAAACCAGAGCAAAAATACTCAGAGATGAGTGTAATGAGGGATATCGGGTTGCTACTGCATTTGGGGTGCTAAAAAAGAGGGAACTTATATTAGAGGTAAAGTGGTGGAACGCATAGGCTGTCACCAGTAGCCTTGTCATACATTCTCGCCAACCTAGCGAGCTTGCTCTGCGAGATGCATCACTAGGCGGACACACACTTCATCGCCCATGCGGTCAGCTAGATGCACGCCTAGGCGTCCACTGCTGTCTGTGCAAGAGGTACCGCCCAGCGTGTCCCTCTGCCCATCTACGCGTACCGATGCATCCCCCTGCCACCCAGGGCCTCCCAATGTGTCAAAATTACCTCTAAGAAGCTATTTTGGAATAGCTCAGCCTACCTTTGGGTTATTTTAAGTGGGTAAACTAGTTATTATGATTTTAAAGGTTATTTGTGAATATATTAAGATTATTTAAGAAATAATGGATTAACTTGAAATTCTTGGAAAAAGGAAGAATCCAAGGAGTGAGACAGGGAGCTACCTAAAAGAATTCTTACAGGAGGAATTGTGAGTGGTTATTCCATCATTTGTACAATTGAGTTCTATATATATACATATGAATGATTATGCATTATTTTGCGTCAAAATGTCTATTTTTGTAACTATCGCAGGAATCAATCGCATGTGGTGAATCCCAAACCATCACAAATTTGATCGCATGCGTTCATCGCATAGAGGTTGAAGCTACAGAGTAATAACCATGATAGAAGGGTGATCGCAAGGTTGGTGGAATGCGATGGTACTTCGGAATACAAGCATGAACACATACCTTGGGAGTACCAAAAAGATGATGTTGACATTTCACTTATCGCGCCGAAAGTGGCAGATTCAGAGTAGGACCACCAATGTTATTGGCGTTTGAGCTCTATAAATAGAGTCGTAGAGCCTAAATTCAAGGCATCCGAGTTTCTGCCTTAAGACAGATCCTTGTGATCACAGATGAAAGTGTGAGCAATGTTGGGTTTTATGTCCTAAAAACTCGTAGTTTGTAAAATGATAAACATTTTCTATTATCAATATACTTGTTATTGATCTCATAAATTGTATGAAAGTCTAAATCCAATATACCAAGTCCCATGACTATTGTATGAGTACTTGAACTTTATGTGGAGACATAAGAGTGGATCGGGTTCGAGTAAATGGTCAAAATGATCTATGGTACATGAATAAGGTTGGGTACCTTATTCTAGTAACACCATTGGATGCGACCTACTCTGTAATTGTTACAAAGAGTTGTAAAGTGCTACATACGATGTGATCCTAATTCGTACATGTTATGACATAAGGAGTGGGGGTGTCCTATGCAATGAGTTTGCATAAGATCAGGACCAAGAAATAAGTCACTCTTACTTTATAACGTTGTTTACTGTTTAAGACTGACTATTTCACCTAGATGACCTAGGTAACTCGATCTTAATCCTGAGCTAACTATGAACTCCTGTTTATTTGGGATTGCCCTTAGATTTGTATAGTTGAGGGTTGACTCAAATGCGCCGACTCAATAAGACTCTCATTTCAGGGGTAAGACTAAATAGATAGCTGGGGACATAGGATGCAAGACGAAGTTCACGCTTACCCGATTTAGGGATAGGAGAAAGGTTATTCTCTCAAGTACTGAATCCATGTCTTGAACAAGGGACCCCACCCTCTCACTAGGCTGAGAGAGTTTGGTTTGGTGATTGGATCACAAACGAGTTATTCATTAGAGGATCAGAAGGGACATGAGGAATAAGACGTAATCTTGGGGGTAAAATAGATATTTGACCCAGATGTTATTACGAACAACCTGTGAAGGGTCGACTTGTTGATTATGGTTAAATCATGTGAACATAATATATCTACAATAAGGGGAGTGCAACTATGGGCTTTAGTGGAATGACTCATTAGTTAATGAATGGAGATTAATCTGATCTAATGAGTTTAGCCAATTAATCTCGGATCGTTAGAGCCCATGATTTGTAGGTCCGCAAGATCCCCCTACTAGCTCGTAACAGACTAGCTCTAGAATAGCGTGATAAGTTAATTTGAAACATTCAAATTAGAATTAAAGGAATTAGTAATTATATGAGATATAATTATGTTTAATTTTAGAATTAAATAGAATAGGAGAATTTATATATTTAAATATGATTTAAATATATAAAGATGGATATGTGTTAAAATTAATTTAATATTTGATATTAAATTAATTAATTTTTATTTAATATTTAATTTATGAAATTAATTAATTTTGCAAAAGCATGCTTTATATCTTACCAAAATTAGTGAATTTAAATGCTTAGATGATCCTTATGCTTCCACTGCTATTGATACAATTCTACAAGCAAGACATTCTTTGAGAGTTCTTCATTCTTTCAACCCATTCCAAGTGACGACCGGAGCTTTGCTGGAGATAGATCTCGAGAGAGACTACTCCACCGCCCATCCATGGCACCACGGGCAGCCTTGACATACATCTGATGGAAGCAAGAGATTGCCTATATCTAGCTCTTCACCTCTCTTCTTATCTCTGTATTGTATTACATTTTGGCTTAAGACATTAATACATTTTGTAATTAATGCATCTCTTTATTTCCTTTGACACCATCTTCATTATCTTATTCTTTATCATTTCTTACTTTCATTGCAACGAACTAAGTAAAGATCACAAGCATCATCACATACTCAATCATTCAACATAGAGATATGAAGCATGTAGCAAACCACCGAGAGGTGTGCGTTACGTGAGTATAGTGAGTTAATCCTCTTTGCTTAGTGTAAGGCTATAGCAATGCTTGTCTATGAGTTGTCGCAATGCTTGTCTATGAACTGATTAGTCGTGACTAACTGCCTGAGAGGGTAAGTAATGGAACTCACTAAGCAAAGTAAGCAATGTTCCTAGAGATAGGAATATTCTTATGCTCAACACAACCATGGGTTATAGAGATATAAGCATGTGGTTGACCACCGAGAGGTGTGCAACGCATTAGTGTGACGAGCTAGGATTACCCTTGCGATCAAGCTTAATGATGCGGTGAATTTATTCCCTCCACCATTCTATTTATTTTTCCATGCATCTTATTACATATAAACAGTTGTCGCGTCTCTACCAATTCTCATAATCATACTTCCATTGCTCAATCTGTTTAGTTAGGAGTAGGAGTAACGCATAGTCTTTTAACTTCCTTATTCTTTTATTCATCGCCTCAAACATATTGCTTCGCAAGATTTAGTTACAAGTCCCTGAGTTCGACCTCGGATCACCCCGAGAAACTTACGATCTCGTTATACTTGGTGAGAGAGCAAGAAAACTTGTAATAGGAACAAATGATCATCACATACACGATTAACGCATATTCTTCAGTTTAACGCATTATCATCGACGCATGGAGATCAATGCATAGCATAAGAACATGCATTACGTATTTTCCTCGCATCAATCGTCGAAGTTGTTATCAAAGGTGGTTGTCGGAGTCCGTGTTGGGTTTTATGTCCTAAAACTTGTGGTTTGTAAACAATAAAACTTATTCTGAAAATTCAATAAGTTGTTATTGAATATATGAATTGCTTGTTTCGTTTTAGGAATAAATCCAATAAACTAAAAAGATCCATGACTATTACATGAGTACTTGAACTTATGTAGAGACATAAAAGTGGATCAAGTTCGAGTAAATAGTCAAAATGATCTATAGTATACGAATAAGGTTGGGTGCTTTATTCTAGTAACACTATTGGATGAGGCCCACTCTGTAGTTATTACAAGGAGTTGTAAAGTGCTACAGATGATGTGATCCTAATTCGTACATGTTATGACATGAGAAATGGGGGCATCTTGTGCAATGAGTTTGTACAAGATCGGACCACGAAATCAGTCACTCTTACTTTATAACGTTGTTTTCTGTTTAAGACTGATTATTTCAAAGCGATGACCTAGATAACTTGACCTTAATCGTGAGCTAACTATGAACTCCTGTTAGTCGAGATTATCCTTAAATTTTCGTAAGTGAGGGTTGACTCAATAGCGTCAGCTCAATAAACCTCTATTTCAAGGGTAAGAACGGGTAGATAGCTGGAGACATAAGGTGCCAGATGGAATTCACTCCTACCCACTTTTAGAGATAGTAGAGAGGTTGTTCCCTTAAGTGCTGACTCCGAGTCTTGAACAAGGGACCCCACCCTCTCATTGGCCCGAGAAGGACTCGATTTATTGATTGGATCACTAACCAACTGTTCATTAGAGGATCAGCGGGACATAAGAAACAAGAAGTAATCTCGAGGGTAAAACAGGCATTTGACTCAACCATTATTACGAACAACCTGTGAAGGGCTAACTTACCAATCATGGTTATATCGAGTGGACATAAAATATCTACAGTGAGGGGAGTGCAACTATGAGCTTTAGTGGAGTCACTCATTAGTTAACGAATGTAGGTCAATTAGGTGTAAAGAGTTTAGCCAATTAATTTCGGATCGTTGGAGTCCATGATTTGTAGGTCCACGAGATCCCCCTACTAACTCGTAAATGGATTAGCCTTAAAGTGGTGTGATAAGTTAATTTGAAACGTTCAAATTAGAATTAAGAGAATTAGTAATTATTTGTGTTATAATTACACTTATAATTTTGGAATTAAACGAAATTAGAAAATTAATTAATATTTAAATATGATTTAAATATTAAATTCATGAATAGGGATTCATGATGGTGGAATTTGTGTTAAAATTAACTTAACATTTGATAATGAATTAATTAAATTATTTAGTTAATTATTTATTATTATTATTATTAGAAAATTAATTAATGAATTAATTTTGTAAAATTAATAAAGTTTTTTCAATTTTGAAATCAAAATTGATTTTTGAAATCAATTTGAAAATTCAAAAATTGGAAAAGCTAGAAAATGGAAAAGTGGAAAATCTCCACTTACATCAACCAAATAGCTCACTCATTTCCCACCTTCTTCTTGAATCGATCTCCAAGCATGAGCTGGTCCTTATGCAGCTATCTTCCATGCATGATGGTCTTGCAATAAATAGGGAAGATTAGACTGAGAATCGAGCATGAAAAAATTGATATACTTCTTGAGTTTTGCTGAGAACTTGAGAGGTTGAAGAAAGTGTTCTTCAATTTGAATTAGTGAACTTCTTCTCCAAATTCCATTCATTCAAGCTTATTTTGAGTTCAACTCAATCCAAGGCTCCAAGAGAATAGTAGGGAAGGCCTTGAGGTGGTTCTAAGAAGATTTGCAATTGCATTCGAGTTTCAAGAGGTTCTACAAAGGTACGTCTTGAAACCTTCTTATTATTGTATGAGCATGCTTTATTTATAGTCAAAATTTATGAATTAGAATGCTTATTGATCCTTGTTGCTTCCGCTGCATGCTGAAATCTTCTAACAATCTAGAGTTAGTTCTTGGAGTGTGACAGTGGCTGATGGGTAAAACCATTGAAAACATGGAAAGAAGGGAGAGTTGGGGTGAGTTGGTAAAATATACCAACTTAACTCCACCAACATTTAAGTTGTTGGTCCAAATATACCAACTCAACTCAACTCATGTTGGTGAGCCAAATACCCCCTAAGTAGTTTGTGAGAGGAGTGTTGGGGTTGGTGCCCTAAATCTCATAGGGTCCTATAGTTTGTAAACATAGTATGAACAAACTCTTATGTGATTAATAATATATGATATTTTATTCACTTTGTCTATGAAATATGTGATACTTTAGTTGCATTAACCACAAACCAATAAACTAACATCCAAGGTTATCATTGTAATTTAAATATGTATGTGGAGACATACAGGTGGATCATGTTTAAGTGATAACCTAAATGGTCTGTAGTAGATGGATAAGGTTGAGTACCTTATCTTGGTGATACTACGAGTATGACCCATTTTGTAGATGTTAAAATTGTTATAAAGTGCTACAAGTGATCTGATCCTGATCATTCATGTATTAGACATGCAAGCGGAGATATTCTATACAAAGGAATTTGTATAAGACCGGACCACGAAATGTTTAGCCCATTATATAACATCATTCATAATAGAGACTTTCATTTCACCTGGATGACCATAGGTAACATGACCTGTATCTTGAGTGAGTTATGAACTCCTGCCTATGAGAGCGGTCCTTTGATTTGTATGGGTGAGAGTGGCCAAATTGCCGACTCAATAAGCCTACCATTTTGGGGATTCGTCTGATTGGGGAGCTGGGAACACAACTACACAAGATGACATTCACTCCTTCCCCGAAGCAGGGGTAAGTAGATAAATTGCTCCCTTAATGGCTGATTCCAGGTCTTGAACAATGTGACGCCACACCCTCTCCTGGCTTGAGAAAGGTTTAGTCATAGTGGGACTATGATATATTGTTTTTTAGAGGGATCAATGGTACTCAAGGGGTTAGATGTAACTACATAGGGGCAAAATGGTAATTTGGCCTAGTTGTATTTACGAGCAATTTGTGGAAGGTTATCGTACTGTTGATTGGTTATATCCAATGGACACAGAAATATATTTGTAGTGTGAAGAGTGCAACTATCAGTCTTTAGTGGAGTGCCTAACAGTTAAGGATGATGGATAATGTATAAAGAGTTTAATTAATTATTCACGAACTATTGGAACTTCAAGCTACAGGTCTATAAGGTCCCCTTGGTAGCTCAAAAGAATTTAATTGAGAATTAGTTTTTGGGTTAATTTGAATTGTTCAAAATAATAAGGGGATTTAATAATATATGATATAATTAAATTGTTTCAATTATATATGACATAATTGTTATAATGTATTTGATACATTATAGTTTAATGGGAGGAAATAAATATTTGAATGAGATTCAAATATATTTTCTATGAATGTGATTCATAGTTGTTAAATTTAATATAAATATGATTTATATTAAATGTCATAAAATAGAGAAAAGAAACTATAGTTTATATTATATATGATACAATATTAAAACTATAGGTTATATGTTATATTTGATATAACATATAGTTTAATATAAATATAATATAATAAGTTAGTTATCGTATTTATTTATATTATTTTATTATTTTGAATAATAACTTCCCTCTTTGCTCTATAACCACCTTAGAAGGTGGTTATTGTTTTTGTGGCAAAAGGAATAAAATAAAAATGTGTTCTCTTCTTCCTCTACAGCTAACACTGGAATTGTTAAATGATTGAGATTTTGTAAAAAAGTTTTGTGCATTCTCTCAATCTTCTTCCTTTACACTCAAACTATCCCTCCTAACTAAAATCGTCAGAGCCCACCACTCCTGAGTTCTCACCCCAAGAATACCAAAGGTTTATTGTGGTAGTGTGCACTTTGTTCTGTTTGAGATATCTTAAAGAGGATCTAAAGAGTTGTTGTTTCAGTTCGAGGCTCGTGATTATTCGAGGGATACGTGAAGAGAAAGGTTCTTCAAGGGTAATGTATCTTGAACCCTTTTTCTTGTATCAAGCATGCTGTAATTTATTTTGAATGCATATCTTGTATGTTTACGGTAAATTATGTTTTCAATAATTAATGAAATTTGGACGATCCACTTCCGCTCAAGGATCTCTTCAATACGAGTTCCTTTAGGGAGATCATAATGTCGACCATAAAATTAAAAGCATTAGTTGGTTTGAAAAGCTACAAAGTATATATTTGTGATTAGTGTTTATTTAGTGTTAATACATCATCGATATATTAAAAAAAAATTATTAAATCAATCCACTAATATACTTAAAAACTACCAAAAGAATACGTTGTTGTACTCATATGAACAAAATAACAAAAAATATTTGATATTCACAGTATGATTTTTCAAACAAGTGCAAATTTACATGTTTTTTTATTATGACCCACGTGTTTACAATGACTATACTTTCCGTGCTTTGCCAATTCATCAATTGAAGGAACCTTTTGCTTCCAAGGTCTTCCTGCTTGACATTAAACAATAGGAGGCAATATAACATCGTTCAATTAATCAGATAGTAATCAAATAGAAATCACAAATACTTAATATCTAATGAGAATCACATGACAATCAAATATCAATCAGAAGTACTTAATATCTAATGAAAACATATGACAATTAAATATCATTCAGATAACAATCATATAATAATCAAATAGAAATCATAAAGTACTTAATATCTAATGAAAATCACATGACAATCATAAAGAAATCAGATAGCAATCATATGGCGATTAGATAGAACCTCTTTTTTTATTTCATAATTAAAATTTGAAGTTTAAAAAAGTCAACCAAATGAAAGAAAACAAAGGGAAGGTAAAGAAAAAAAAGTTACCTTGAATGTGACAGCCTTTAATGGGCTTTTGACCATATTTCCGCCATGAATAATCATCCGGTGGGATATCTGCCATTGGCCGTCGGAATCCTCACCACCCACTTCATCCTTTGTTTTATGCCACAATCCAAATTTTATAATTTAATTCAATTTTTTTTTTTTTTTTTTTTTTTTGTCCTTTCTTGAATTGAAATTTGTAAAAAATTAAAGATGTGAATATGAAATTACATAGATATCTTTTCTTGGAACGACATTGGGGGAGGAATAGAATTGGCAACGGGGCCAGGACGGAGCGAGGGAATCCTCATCCCCATCCCTGTGAGGTATTTTCCTCCATCCCCACCCTCATCCCTGCCAATTGAAGGTGGGGATGGAGACGGAGATTCACCACTGGAGAAGCGGGTCCTCGCTGTTAGGGATGATACCCTAAACTCTCGTGTCCTGTAGTTTGTAAACACGATTTTGAACAAACGCTTGTGATGTATAATATATGATATTTTCTTCACTTTTGTCTATGAACATTGGATGTTTTATTTTCTTTACCACAAACCAATAAACTAAGATCCTTGATTGTCATTTGTAATTAAGCCTATACGTGGAGACATACAGGTGGATCATGTCTTTAAATGATAACCAAAATGGTCTGTAGTATATGGATATAGGAGGGAAACCTTATCCTGGTAACGCACGGATGCAACCCGCGAGTAGGGGCGTCCTATACAAAGAGTTTGTATAAGACTGGACCACAAAGTGTTATAGTCTCGTTATATAATGTCGTTCATGATAGAGACTTCACTTCACTAGGATGACCATAGGTAACATAACCTCAATCCTGAGTGAGTTGGACACCTCTGCCTTTGAGGGTGGTTCTTTGATTTGTATGGGTGCAAGTGGCCAAATCACCGACTCAAACCTATCACTTTGTAGATTCGTCTGATTTGGGAGCTAGAAACTCAGCTACACAAGATGAAATTCATTCCTTCCCGGAAGTAGGGATAAGTAGATAGATTGCTCCCTTGAAGACTGATCCCGAGGCTTGAATGATGTGGCGCCACACACCTTCTCATGGCCCGAGAGATGTCCACACATAGTAGGACTATGATGTATTGTTCATTAGAGGGATCGGTGGTACTTCAGGAGTTAGATGTAACTACAGGGGCAAGACGATAAATTTGTTGGATCGATATGGTAACCCTAGAGGGGATGAATAAGGTTTAATTAAACCTTTTTTTCCAAATTAACCCAATTAAACTAATTAATACATTTTTTATAAATAATAAGAAAAATTCAATTTATGCAAAAAATAAGATGACAAAAATGTGATAATTTAATTCTATCAAATTTTAACAAATAAATAAGAACAAACTAAAACATACAATAAATTGCTTAAATTAATTGCAAAAATAAAAAGGAAAGAGTTAGAGAAGAAGACACCGTAATTTTTATAGTGGTTCGGTCAAACTAGACCTACTCCACTCCCCAAGCGCCTCTTGAGAATTTGAATAAAATCTTTCCGACTCTTTCCACGGATTAGAGCCCAACCATTACACCACCGCTCCTTTTACGGGTTCAAGAGAAAACACGATCCTTTTCACGGTTTAGGATCAAACCGTTACAAATGTTGGAATTTTTTAAGAACACAATACAACTCTCACTAGAGTTGATTTACAAGTTTAAGCACTCAACAAGTTTATCCTCACAATACAATAACACTCTCTCAAGAATAAGATGAAAAAAAAAACTAGGAACTTAGAGAGAGCAACAATGGAACTTTTGAAGGATTATGAAATATAAAATTTGTTGATTTAAAATTTGGAGAGGAAAATGGTTTATATAGAAATGGAAAAATTTTTAGAAACCACAATTAATTTGGACCATTGGATTTTGGAAAAGAAAAATCAATGGTGGAGATTTTAAACTAAACTAGTCGTTAGATACAAACAAAATATAATATTAAATTTCTTTTCTTTTGAAATTCCTTTTCTTTTTAAAATTAATCCAAAAAATAAAAAAAAACATATCATGTGTCAAAAACTAGCCGTTAGACACAAACATAAAATAATATTAAATTCATTTTCTTTTTAATTCATTTTCTTTTTAAATTCATTCTTTTTAAAATCAATCCAAAAATAAAAAAAATATACCATGTGTAAAAAAACTAGTCGTTAGACACAAACATAAAATAATATTAAATTTATTTTTCTTTTAAATTTCTTTTAAATTTCAATTTTTTTAAATTTTAAATCAATCCAAAAATCAAAAGTCCATCATATGTTAATCTCTTAATGATCCACCATTCAACCAATATGTTGCCACATGTCTACATGTAAATAGTCTGGTTATGCCACGTCATCCACCACGATATTTTTTCTATAGACTTGTTTCGGTCGTATCGTCTTCTTTTTAGCTCCGATTTGAGTTATTCAAGAGGTGTTGGAATCGTTTTCCGAGCTCTACGCTATGGACCTATTAAAACACTAAGATTTTCAGTAATTAAAAATTGAGTTTGTTATCATCAAAACATTGATTAATTAATTAATTAAAATTAATTACTTTGAGATTAAGGGCCAAAAAGCCAACAATCTCCCCTTTTTTATGATGACAAACCATTCAAGAAAAATAGCTTGAAATACATGTAAACCATATGTAGCACATAATAAAATTCAATACATCACCATAAAGATCATTCTTGAAATTCACTCAAAAAAATAAATTCTCTCCCTAATTAATACAATCAAAATCATAACAAATTTATAGCATATTTTTCTTAAACTTCTCCCCCTTTGGAATCATAAAAAAGAATAATTAAGAAAAATTTAGAACTACATAAATGTTTCCCTTAAAAACATGAACATAAATTTAGCACAACTTCCCCTAAGAATATTAACACATGTTTTCCATATCTCCCCCTATCAAAATGCCTTCTAAAAGATTTAACAAGTAAAATTATAAAATCAAGAGGTATCGCAACGAATAATACCGAGCTCAAGCCTATTTTTGCAAAAGTTTTCTTCATTCAAAGGCTTGGTAAAAATATCCGCTAATTGATTATTAGAGCCTACAAATTCAAGAGTAATATTATCATTTACACATGCTCTCTAATAAAGTGATGCCTAATATCAATATGCTTAGTCCTAGAATGATGTATAGGATTTTTAGTCAAATTAATAGCACTAGTATTATCACAAAATATAGGCACATTATCAAACTTTAATCCAAAATCACAAAGAGTTTGTTTCATCCAAAGAATTTGAGCACAACAACTAGCAACTGCAATATATTCCACTTCGGTAGTGGATAAGGTAACCGAATTTTGCTTTTTACTAAACCAAGAAACTAAGGAACTACCAAGAAATTGACAAGTCCCACTAGTACTCTTACGGTCAAGTAAACTACCCGCAAAATCCGCATCGGAATATCCTACCAAATTAAATTCAACATTTCTAGGATACCATAAGCCTAAATCAATAGTACCAAGCAAATATTTAAAAATTCTTTTAACGACGTGTAAATGTGATTCCTTAGGACAAAATTGAAATCAAGCACAAAGACATACACTAAACATAATATCGGGTCTACTAGCGATTAAATAAAATAAAGATCCAATCATACCACTATAAGTTGTTATATCCACACACTTACCTTTTTTATCCTTGTCAAGCTTAGTGGATGTGCTCATAGGAGTTTTTGCAATTTTACCTTCATTGAATTTGAACATTTTGAGCAAATCCCTTGTATATTTTTCTTGACTTATGAAAATATCATCCTTGAGTTGTTTGATTTGGAGTCCAAGGAAGAAGCTAAGTTCTCTCATCATACTCATCTCAAATTCACTATGCATACACTTAGAAAATTCTTCACATAAAGATGGATTAGTAGAACAAAAAATAATATCATCCACATATATTTATACTAAAAGCATATTATTTTCTTTAGTCTTAATAAAAAGAGTAGTATCAATTTTACCCATTTTAAATCCATTCTCAAGCAAGAAATTACTAAGTTTATCGTACCAAGCTCTTGGAGCTTGTTTTAAGCCATAAAGAGCCTTTTTCAACTTATAGACATGATTAGGAAAATCAAAACTTTCAGACCCCGGAGATTGTTCTACATAAACTTCCTCCATGATATAACCATTTAAAAATGCACTTTTCACATCCATTTGATACAAAATGAAATTCTTATAAGAAGCAAAAGCACGCAACATTCTAATAGCTTCTAATCTAGCAACGGGTGCAAACGTTTCTTCATAATCTATTCCTTCCTCTTGACAATAACCTTGAGCCACAAGTCTAGCTTTATTTCTAATGATATTTCCATTTTCATCCATTTTATTTCTAAAGACCCATTTAGTTCCAATTATAGAAGTATGAGAGGGCCTAGGGACTAACTCCCAAACTTTATTCCTTTCAAATTGATTTAATTCTTCATGCATAGCTAAAATCCAAAATTCATCATTTTCGGCATCTTTAAGACTTTTTGGTTCAATTTGAGAAACAAAAGCAAGATTATTAAACATATTAAGAGAGGAACGAGTTTTCACACCTTGTTCGGGATCACCAAGAATTAATTCTTTGGGATGGGAAGGAGCATACCTCCACTCTTTAGGCATGGATGAAGAACCAACTTGTTCTTTTCGATTAAGCTCACCTCTTGCTTACTTGAAACAATTTCCTTGTCTTTGTCACTAATAAGTAAATCTCCAAAATTTTCTTCTAAAACATCACTATAAATAGGCTCATTAGAAATAACATTGCAAGATTCATCAAATACTACATGCATAGATTCATCAATTACTAAAGTTCTTTTATTGAAAACTCTATAAGCTTTACTAGTAGAGGAATAGCTAAAGAGAATACCAACATCCGTCTTAGAACCAAATTTTCCAAGTTTTTTTTTTTTTTTTGCTATTCAAAATAAAACATTTGCAACCAAAAACTTTGAAATACCCAATATTTGGAATTTTGTTATGCCAAAGTTCATAAGGAGTTTTATCCAAAGAAGGTCTAATTAAAACTCTATTTAAAACATAACAAGTGGTGTTAACGGCTTCCGTCCAAAAGTATATAGGTAAACCATACTCATGCAACATTGATCTAGCAAATTCTTGAAAAGTACGATTTTTCCTTTCAACTACACTGTTTTGTTGAGGAGTTCTTGGAGCGGAGAAATTATGAGAAAAACCATTTTCTTCACAAAAAGTTTCAAAAGCATTGCTATCAAATTCTCCTCCATGATCACTCCTAATTTTAGAAATCAAAAAACCTTTTTCATTTTGAACTCTTTTTGCAAAACTAAAAAAGTTTTTCAAAGCATCATTCTTATGTTTTAGCATCAAAACCCAAGTAAATCTTGAAAAATCATCAACTATCACAAAGGCATAATAGTTCCCTCCAAAACTAGCAATTCTAGAAGGGCCAAATAAGTCCATGTTTAATAGTTGAAGGAGTCTAGTTGTAGATATTACATTTTTAGATTTGAAAGAGAACTTAGTTTGGTTACCCATTTGACAAGTATCACAAACTTTGTCTTTTTCAAATTTAAATTTGGGAAGACCTCTAACCAAAGAATTCTTGAAAATATTTGAAATTAAGTGCATGCTAGCATGTCCTAGTCTTCTATGTCATAACCAAGAATCATTATGCAAAGCCGATAAACATTTATCATTAATAAGACAATCATTCAAATCAATAGTATAAACATTTTCATCTCTATTTCCAACAAATATAACTTTTCTATCACTAGCATTTTCAATGATGCAATTCTTTTTATCAAACACAACTCTAAAGCCTTTATCACACAATTGACTAATACTAAGTAAATCATGCTTCAAACCATCAACCAAAAGTACATTTTCAATTAAAATAGAAGATTCATTACCTATACTACCTTTACCAATTATTTTACCTTTCTTGTTGTCACCAAAGGTTACAAGACCTCCATCCTTTTTGGAGAGAGAGACAAACTTGGATGGGTCTCCCGTCATGTGCCTCGAGCAACCACTATCCAAGTACCACTTGTTTTTCTTAGAGGCTTTCAAACAAACCTACAAACACAAATGTTCAAGTTTGATTCTTTGGTACCCACACTTGTTTGGGTCCTAGATGGTTAGCATTGACAAACTTGGGAATCCATTTCATTTTTGCATAGACATTTAAGGCATTGGATTTAGACAAGTAACAAGAATAAGTTGTATGTCCAAACTTGTCACATGAGAAACAAACAACATTATGCAAAGATTTATCTCTTACAACAAATTTATGCACTCTACTTTTCTTAGAGAAATTATTCCTTGGAGCATTGTGAAACTTTGCCCTTTGAGAAAAATTTCTTCTTGGAGAAGTAGTATGAGCATATTTCAATTTAAATCACTTAGGTCTAATATGGCCTTCAACACCACAATAATGACATATAGGCACAAAGTTAGATTTAACATGCTTAGACACAACCTTAGGCATATTAAGCTTAGGCATATTATGAGATGCTTTAACAAAGATAGTTTTAGAACTTGAAGGAGTAGAACATTCATCAATATAGCCTAACTTTTTAATAGATTCTCTAGCCTTATCAAGTTCTTGCAAAGCACTAAATTCCTTTTCTTTGAGTAATTTAATCAAATTATCTTTTTCACAACTATCATGCTCAAGAAATTTAACTTTGTCAAGCAAGGCATTTTTCTCATCACAATCAAAAGCATGCTTGTCACAAGAGATATTCATTTCATCAATATGCATAGCATCATGCTCATTCTCTTTTAAGCAAGCAATTTCTTCAAGTAAAGACTTATTTTTACTAGATAAAACATTGTATTTCTTTTTAAGCACAACATACTTAGAACTCAATTTTTCTAAATCATTTTACATATTTTCAAAAGCTTCGAACAATTCATTATAAGAAAGAGATTCTAGAGTTACCTCATCATTTTGTTCATCCTCTTTATCACTATGAGCCATGAAGCAAAAATTGGCCACTTCTTCATTATCATTTCCACTTTCGCTTTCATCGCTATCATCCCAAGTAGCTTTCATTACTTTCTTCTTGGATTTCTTGGATGATTTGAGAAAAGAACAATCAGTTCTAATATGACCCGACTTCTTGTATTCATAGCATTTACCTCATTCTTTTTGCTCTTTTCGCCTTTTGACTCTTTTTGGTTGGAGAGATGCTTCTTGAATTGCTTCTTTCTCTTGATGAAGTTCTTATACTTATGTGAAAGATAGGCAACATCATCTTCATCAAGGTCATCTTCATCTTGGGAGTCAACTTCTAAAGAAATGGTCTTTAAAGCTATACTCTTTTCTTTCTTTTTCTTCTCATCCTCCATGTTTTTCTTGATCTTTATCTCATGCGTCAACAACGAGCCCATGAGTTCATCAATGGAGAGAGATTTGAGATCATTTGCCTCTTGAATGGCGGTGACTTTAGGCTCCCATTGTTTAGGCAAAGACCACAATAACTTCTTTATCTTCTCAAGATTTGAGTACTTTTTCTCAAGTCTTTCTAAAGCATTGACAATGTTAATAAATCTAATAAACATATCGGAACTAGCTTCATTTTCATCAATTCTAGATTCATTTTCATCAATTTTAAACATTTCATATTGATGAACTAACATGTCAATCTTTGTTTCTTTTACTTGACTAGTTTCTTCATGAGTAATTTCTAATTTATCCCATATCTCTTTAGCGGTTTTGCAAATAGACACTCTATTATACTTAACTTCATTCAAAGCACAAAATAATCAATTAATTGCTTTGGCATTTAAAGAGCGTGTTTTCTTTTCATTTATTGACCATTCTTCCTTAGGTTTTATAGTGCTAACACCATCAACATCTTTTGTTGGAATTTTAAAACCTTCCTTAACAATATCCCATAAATCATAATCAATAGAAAGCAAGAAAAATCTCATTCTATTTTTTCAATAACTATAATTAGTACCATTAAAGAAATGAGGCTTTGTAATAGATTGACTATCAGTAAAAAGAAAAAAATCTAAAGTTGCCATAACTCAAAAACAATTAAGTTTATCAAGAAATAAATATTTCAGGAAGAGCAACCCACTCTGATACCAATTGTTGGATCGATGTGACAACCCTAGAAGGGGGTGAATAGGGTTTAATTAAACTTTTTTTTTTCTAAATTAACCCAATTAAACTAATTAATACACTTTTTATAAATAATAAGAAAAATTCAATTTATGCAACAAATAAGATGACAAAAATGTGATGATTTAATTCTATCAAATTTTAGCAAATAAATAAGAACAAACTAAAACATACAATAAATTACTTAAATTAATTGCAAAAATAAAAAGGAAAGAGTTAGAGAAGAAGACATCGTAATTTTTATAGTGGTTCGGTCAAACTCGACCTACTTCACTCCCCAAGTGCCTCTTGGGAATTTGAATAAAAATTTTCGGACTCTTTCCACGGATTAGAGCCCAACCGTTACACCACCGCTTCTTTTACGGGTTCAAGAGCAAACCCGATCCTTTCCACGGTTTAGGATCAAATCGTTACAAATGTTGGAATTTTTTAAGAACACAATACAACTCTCACTAGAGTGGATTTACAAGTTTAAGCACTCAACAAGTTTATCCTCACAATACAATAACATTCTCTCAAGAATAAGATGAAAAAAAAAAACTAGGAACTTAGAGAGAGCAACAATGGAACTTTTGAAGGATTATGAAATATAAAATTTGTTGATTTAAAATTTGGAGAGAAAGATGGTTTATATAGAAATGGAAAAATTTTTAGAAACCACAATTAATTTGGACCATTGGATTTTGGAAAAGAAAAATCAATGGTGGAGATTTTAAACTAAACTAGTCGTTGGATACAAACAAAATATAATATTAAATTCCTTTTCTTTTGAAATTCATTTTCTTTTTAAAATTAATCCAAAAAATAAAAAAAACATACCATGTGTCAAATACTAGCCGTTGACACAAACATAAAATAATATTAAATTCATTTTCCTTTTAATTCATTTTCTTTTTAAATTCATTCTTTTTAAAATCAATCCAAAAATAAAAAAACATACCATGTGTAAAAAACTAGCCGTTAGACACAAACATAAAATAATATTAAATTTATTTTTCTTTTAAATTTCTTTTCAATTTCAATTTTTTTAAATTTTAAATCAATCCAAAAATCAAAAGTCCATCATATGTTAATCTCTTAATGATCCACCATTCAACCAATATGTTGCCACATGTCTACATGCAAATGATCTGGTTATGCTACGTCATCCACCACGGTATTTTCTCTATAAATTTGTTTCGGTCATATCGTCTTCATTTTAGCTCCGATTTGAATGATTCAAGAGATGTCGGAATCGTTGTTCCGAGCTCTACGCTATGGACATATTAAAATACTAAGATTTTCAGTAATTAAAAATTGAGTTTGTTATCATCAAAACATTGATTAATTAATTAATTATAATTAATTAATTTGAGATTAAAGGCCAAAAAGCCAACAAAATTGGCCCAGTTATACTTATGAGCATCTGTGAAGGGTTATCGTACTGTTGATTGGTTATATCCGATGGATATATAAATATATCTGTGGTGACAAAAGTGTAGTTGTCAGTCTTTAGTGGAATGTCTGCCAGTTAACGGATGGTGGATCTCGTGGCTAAAGAGTTTAGTCAGCTATTCACGTACCGTTGGAGCTTCGAGCCATAGGTTCATAAGGTCCCCTTGGTAGCTCAATGGATTCAAGTTGAGAATCAATTTTTGGGTCAGTTTGAAGTATTCAAATTGACAAGAGGGAGTTCGATTATAGATTGTATGATTGAACTAGTTAATTATATATGATATGATTGACTTTATGTATGAGATACATTATTTGGAGAAAAATGGATATAAATATGATTTATATCTAGTGAAGGAGAAAAGACTATGGTTTATTTGTTGCATTTGATATGATATTAAATCGTAGGTTAATGAATATAATATGATTATATTTATTATTTATTTTTGGAAAATTATAGGATAATTGTGCCGACATTTTCTCCGTAATCGTGTGATAGAGGGAGGTTAGATTTAGTTTTCGTAACTGAAGAATAAAATGAAAATCGTTTTCATTTTACAAAGAGATCACTCATTCGCTCACGTATAGTGTATACTGCCCATCGCATAGCAAACCGAGAGACTACACGATAGCTCAATGTTTCTAAACGATTGTATACATGCGCGTAGCTTACTAAACGATCACATAGGATTTACTAAACAATTGTTTAGCTTTTTTCTAAATGATCGTGTGCCCGAGCGTTTACTAAACGATCATCTATACGATAGACATCAGCCTTCTCCCACTTGCTTGGTCGTGGTATACGATCTTTTCTTCCTCTGTCCCTCTACCAAATCCAACAGAGCCCACACCTCCTAGACTCTCACACCAAGAATATCGAGGGTTCTAAGTGGTAGTGTCCTCCTTGTTGCTGTGTTTGTGTGGAGGCCATTCATGGGTATACGACTGGGTTGTGGTGGATGATTGCTTGGGCATTCTCAGCGAGAGCGAGAGGAGAAGTCCTAGTACGAGAACGAGTTCTAAGGCAAAGAAGGGTTCTTCAACTGGTATGTTTCTTGTTCTCTTGTTTTTTAAGTTTGAAAGCATGCCTATAATTAGTTGTGAAATGCATATCTATTCTGTGAGATTGTGAATTCGGTAATTCTGTCACAATGAGTTTGGAACAATCTCGTTTCCGCTTAGAGGCACTCTTTGATAAGAGTTCCTTCACTCGCGGGGACCCATCCCCGTTTTTTTAATATATATATATTAAAAAATCTAAAAAAAAATTAACTGGAGAAGGGGACGGGTGGGATACCTATCCCCATCCCGTCCCCGATTGAAGATCCAGTTATAATCTCCGATTTAACCTCATGCCCAGTCAAACCGGAGATTCCCCACCCTGGTCGGGGTGGGGACCCGTGGGGATTTTTGGCAACCCTAGGGAGGAAGAAGCAACAACATAGTTTTTGGATTCCAAGTCATCGAAATTACAGTTCCTCTAAAAAGAAGAAGTAGAAAGAGAGGGTTTCCCAGCGGAGGAAACCTGGGAGAGGTTGGTAATGAGAAGAGGCGAGAAAAAGGATGAAGGATGCTTGGTGACAAAGTCGTAATTTTGGAATCAAATTCTTGAAGAATGGAATTCGAGAGATAGAGGATAGAGGATGAAATAATAACCCTAATTTTAATTGAGGTTAATTTTGGAATACGAACAAAATTTTGCAAATACACTGAGATATTTGCAAAATTTGAAAAAAAAAAAAATGACATGGTTGCTAAATCCTATATTTAATTTGATGCTCATTGTGATTTTTCGAAAAAAAAAAAAAGGTTAAATTATTTTCATTTTGGTACGTATAGTTTGAAGTTGGTCCTATTTTATACTTTTAGTTGTCCAATTTTAGTCCTTATAGTCAAAATACTAAAAAAGACCACTATTAAACAAATAATTTCAAATTTGCATTCAAAAATATTTTCACCAGTCATTTTTTTTCTTTGGTATATGATCGATCGATTTAATCATTAAAGTTAGTCGTTAGATATGATTGACGAAGTTGGGTGCGAAGGTGGTTATCACCAAAGTTGTCATCGGAAGATAGTCGTCGCAATTGATAGCCCAAGTTAGTCATCAGAGGTGGCATGTTGCCAGAATGAGGCAATGCTAATCATCAACAAGTGTTGATGCCTGAGTTGTTGGCGGGTAGGTGGAATCATTAGAAGTATTGGACAGAGGGAGAGCTAAGTTTACCAACTCAACAACTAAGAAGTTGCTAATCGAAATACCCCTTTAAAGTAATTTTCTTGTATTAAAATTCTACAATTCAAAAATAATTTCTATTAATTCTTACACCAAACGAATCGTGAGGATATTTATTTGAAACCCCCATTGGTCTTAGGCCTTCACGAAGAATCCTGAACTACGATAGTCAATCTAGTTTTTCCTAGTCAAGAAATATATGTATATTAATGGGTTGGTTGCATAAATAGAATTCAAGCAAAAAATAATAGAATATGTAGTACAAGGATAAAATAATTGCATATATAGATAAAAAAAAATGGTAAAAGTCTAAAAAACTCATGCCTAACCATCATTTTGTTCACTTCTTCCCGGTTTTCTCAAATTAAAAGCTATCACTGATAGCAGCTATCAGTGATAACCACTGATAGTTGCTATCACTAATAGCTTCTATCAAATGCTATCAATGATAGTTGCTATCAGCGATAGCTTTCAATTTGAGAAAAATTAATACAATCTTGAAATATTAGCTTTTAATTTGCTATCAATTATCAGTAGTTGTCATTGATTCATTTTCATCAATTGGAATCAACGTTGAAATATTACTACTTAAGACTATTAGTAGCTATCAATGACGGGTTTATAAATAGTTATCAACTTTGAAAGAAGACCAACAACTTTGATTACCATAGTAGTTATCACTTATAATCTTTTATCATGATTATCATTGATATCAGCTATCAATTGTTATCACTGATAGACTTTCATCAATTAGAATCAACCTTGAAATATTAACACTTAAGACTATCAATGATAGACTTCTATAACAGGTTATCACATTTGAAAGAAACTCGATATATAGATATCACCTAAGTTGTATCATCGATATCACTAACATCACTCATATTGTGGGTATCAGTGATAACTTCTTTCACTGATAATATCACTGATAAGATGCTATCAATGATCTCACTGATATCATGCTATCAGTGATAGTTCTCTATCATCGATAACGTGCTATCAATGGTAGCTTCTATCACCGATAATGTGCTATCAGATAGCTTCTATCGATCGATAATATACTATTAATATTAGCAGTAACATGCTATCAGTAGCAGCTTCTATCAATCATAGCCACTGAACACCTTTTTGCTCCTTTCTTGTCCTTCCCAAATATTTATAAGTCCCTTTTATTTTCTATGATAGCTTTTATCACTGATAAACATGCTATTAGTGATAACTTCTAAGCATTACAAACTTACCCTTATTAACAATTCATCCCACTTCAATCAATCCTACAAAAAAAATTCTGAGACATAAAACAAGCTCAAATCATTAACATTTCCCACCCAGCCCTCCACAAACACACAAAAACAACAAATTTTCACTTATTAGCTATCACACCCCCTCTCGGGTGTACTCTTTCACTTGGAAGGAGATGTGAGGACAATAGGTACCATCCTTTTGTGGCACCTACTGTCCAACTTTCTAATATCAATCTTAGTCAAAGATAAATATTTAAAAACTCTTATTTTATTAAATCAAAATAAGGTTCATACAGCTTATTAAATTTACAACCGTTCACTTTTTAACCCAAACCCATCTTTGGACTAAAAGTTCATCTTGTGTTAGACCTCGACTTCGAGCAGCAACCAAAACTCATTTTGCTACCTGCGAAGGAAAAAAATAAAATAAAAGAATGAGCTAGAAGCCCAGTGAGTGGGAAAGAACTTACAGGGTCTCTTATAACCCTTAACAACAAACAGAATGACATTAGTGCATCAACAAATCATAGCGACTTGCTTTTCAAACCTCAGCCTTGTTCATCACCGTTCCTGCTATTCCATCACACACGATAAACAGTTACTCATTCTATGTCTCACTTTTTATTTTAGTTCAAGATTCAACTTTATTAATTAAATTCACTATGTTGGCTATCAATGATAGATTTCTATAAGTGGCTATTAATTATGAAAATATAATCAAAGATTAAGCTATCAATGATAGAAATATAGTGGCTATCACTGATAGACTTTCATTTGCTATTTATATTTATTATTTTTTATAATAATCAAACTTGATGATTGACTTATTGGTGTTATGTCACTTATGAATTAAGTACTTTCAAGTCCTGGATACGGAACTCAGCCTTATAATTCTTGTGAAAAAAAAGGGGAAGAAAAAAAATTCAAATAAAGGAAAGAAAAATTTTATAAATAAGAGAAATAGAAGAAGCAAAAACTGAAAAAGGAAAGAAAATTAAATTAAAAAAAAGGAAGCAAAAACTAAACAAATGAAAGAAAAAGTAAAAAAAGAAAAAGTAAGGGAAGAAGCAAAAAATTGGAGAAATAAAAGAAAATAAAATAATAAAAAAGACAAGGGAAGAAACAAAAATCGGAGAAAGGGAAGAAAATAAAAAATAAAAAAGGAATAAGTAAGAACCGAAGAAAGAAATAAAAAAAAGGAATAAGCAAAAACTGAAGAAAGAAAAGAAAATTAAAAAAGAAAGGAAAAAAAAGAAGGAAATGAAAGAAAATAAAAAATAAAGGAAAGAAACAGAAAGGAAAAAAGAAAGAAATGAAAGAAAATAAAAAAAAATAAAGGAAAGATGCAAAAATCGGATAAAAGAAAGAATAAAATAAAAATAAAAATAAAAAAGAAACAAAAACTGAGAAAGAAAAAAAATGAAAAAAGGAAGGGAAGAAGCAAAAATCAAAGAAGAGAATGAAAATAAAAAGACTAAAAAATGTGTACAACAAGATAAGACAAAGGAAAGACGAAATTGGAAATTAAAAAAATCAAAGATTGACTAGTCAACTCATCTATATTTGCAAATATTTTTAAAATGTAATATATTTTTGGATTTTTTCACTTATTCTACTCTGTATTACAAATATTCTATATTAATAGCATCTAAAGTATGTTATTGCTTCAACTTAACTCAGGATCGATATGCTATTTAATTTGTTAAATTGATTATTTTATAGGTACCGGGTAGTTAGAGGCAAAATCAAACATTAAAGGAGAAAATAGAGCTAAAAGGGATCAATTTACAGTCTTACGGAAACAATCAAGTCAAATGGAAGACGGAAATGACGAAAATACCCTTAAAAGGCGCCAGCATGATGCTGTACACAAAACACCCAAATAGGAGTGGCGTCGCGACGCCGTTGAGGCCAAAATTCTGTTACGTGCGTGGGAAGCACCAGCACTGCGACACCACAATTTCTTTATAGATACGATTGTTTGATTTTAGGTTAAATGCAATCCCGAGCCCCAGCTTCCCCTCATCTTTTCCTCTATTATCTATCACTTTTATTCTATATTTCATTATTGGGAGATTAATATTGGCCATGAGAAGGTCGTTTAACATGTTTTGTGGCTAAGGTTTCTAGCTTGGGGTTGGGATAAAAACCTATTTGAATTGGTTGGGAAAACTTATATTTATTGAATTGTTTCCCGTTTTATGTGGTTCTTAAATGTATTTTTAACTTCTATGCATTGAATCCATGAATGATTTGGTCAATCTTCATCTTTTTATTATCAGGCTAGAGATTCATAATTGATATGTAATTAATCTTGCATGAATTGTTGAATATAATCTTGCTGACTGAATAGTAAAAGTCAAAGCATGCTTGTATATAGATTGATTGGTTGTTTAGAGTAGCCTCTCTACAACATTGCATGATTGATTTAATTCAAGAACAAAGTTGATTAGTAACTTAGGCTATCCAAGTCTAACCATCTTAGTAAAATCCTCTAGAATGAATGCGGATGTGAGATTTTTATGAACGCTATCAAACCTAATTAATTGAGCATATAGTTTAATTATGAATTTAGTTGATCAATTAGAGCGTGTGTGAGTGGTAAGTAGGTTGAGCACATTAATTACAAATAATAATCTTTTGTATTTTATGATCAATTAATCAAATGGATGAATTTGATTACCTAGGCTATGCTTTTTCTCAATGTGCAATCTCATTTACAATTCTTGCCATTTATTTTCCATGCTATTTAAATTTAACAACAATCACAACAATCCCCCCTCAATATGTTACCTTTAGAGATTTGAGTCATAGCTAAAAGAAAACATGAACACTTCCTATAGTTCGATCTGACAAATTATTATTACATTTTTAATTTGACCGGAATTTTTAAATATTATTTGGTAGGACGAGAGATGATTTGATGCCCTTTTTGGACCTATCACATATGTACGTAAAATTTTATAGATTTTATCTTTTTAAAAAAGGTCAAATATAGTAATTTTTTAGTATGTAATAAATGTTATAATTACCATAAACTTCTGAAAGTTATAAAATATAACCATTTTTATTTTCATATTATTGTTTCATAAACAAGTTCTTCTACATAGTGGAGTACAAAGCAAAATATTTTGTTAATAACTCTTTGAATAGTTACAACTATGTGAAGAATGACAATATAGTATTTCATGAAAATGTTATGAAATAGATAGGAATATACAAATTCTCCTCTATATTTCGTAAAATCTTGCAATTGGGGTTTAGTTTTTGTTTAAAAATCATCTTGTCACAAATATTATTAGAAGGTTGTATTAATTTTCATAAAATATATGAAAAGGTTTTAATACAATACAAATTTAAAATTTAAAATACAATTAATAAAACCAATAGAATACATATAAATTTAAAATTTAAAACTAATCATTTCTTTTAGAGATAAGTAATAATCTAAATTCTCTTAATTATTTTGAAATTTTAATTAGGGCTCATTTAGTAATTATATAAAAGAGGGATAATATGGTCTTAGAAAAATGTCATATATATAATTAACTAAAATATGGTTCTAAAATGGTTTTCAAACATCCTTATTTTTTAATATATTATCAATTATAAATTATAGATTGGATGTTTTGGATATAAGACTGTAGTGTTTTGAAATGTTTAATTTTAAACATCTCTTTTCGCTACTATTTTAAACGACTGTGAACAAAAGTTTTACCTTATTTTGGATCCATTTTCGTATCAATATTATTTGTTTTAAACAATTTCTTTGAGGACAGTTTTAACCCAAATGGGTTAAAAAAAAAAAGAAGGGAAATTATGGTTTAAAATTTGCATGCATGAAATAATGATTTTTGTTAGAGATTTTAGAAAAATCGAATCGTTATAAGTGTCTTCCTTGAAGTCGCCAGCCATTACTAAGTTTTTACCCATTTTAAAAGGTAGCTTATTTTATTTAAAAATGAAAAAAATGTGATTATGTTAAGTGAATAAATTAATATTTGATAAATAAATAATACATTATTAGAATAACTATCCTCCGCCAAAAATAAAATAAAATAAAATAACTCAATAATATATTAAACATTTTAATAAATCCAGAATAATCATGCTCAAATCTTTTCTACTTTTTAACATAAGAAATTATTTCAAATAGGAAAATGTTGAAAATATTTTCAAATATAATAAAATGTCACCGTCTAATTGTGATAGACCACGATAGATTTCGTGATAGAAAATCTATCACGATTTATGACTGATAGACAGTGACATTTTGATATACTTTTAAACAACTTTACTTGTTTTTCTTTATTTGAAAAAAATCATTTTTTTGTCCAAACCATATAATTATTAATTTCTTGTTTGGTAACCATTTCGTTTTTTAAAATTAAGCTTATTTCCTCCATATTTCTTTCATTGATTTGCATATTTCTTAATACAATGGTTGAATTCTTAGCCAAATTTCAAAAACAAAAACAAGTTTTGAAAAAAAATTTTTGAGGTGAAAATAGTATTTATAAGTTTAATTTTAAAAAATAGAAATAGAAAACAAAATAGTTACATACGGAATCTAAATTATTTTAAATTTAAAAACACACATGGTAATAAACTAGTGTTTATTTTATTCACATTTTTTTAAAAAAATCGTTTCATATCGAGATTCAAACGCTAAATAAGAAATTTGCTGATTCTTTTCAAAATTTAAGCATAAAAGTCTTAAAGAAATCTTACTCCTAAATCATCTATCAAGTGTTCAATCGATTACTCTTTAGAACAAGATAGAAAAATTTTCATTGACACTGATATTTCTATCGATATTTTTATAAAATCGAGACCACCAATTTTCTATCAACATCCTATTTCTAACCTTGCTTTTGAACGCTAAAAGAAAATTAGCATAGCAATAAATCAATTATTTTATTTCAGATTATTCTAGAATTTAAAATAATTTCTATTAGTTCTTACATAAAAAAAGGGAAGCATTAGTCCGACCCGACGCCTTCACGAGAGTCTACCTAGTATTTCCTGGTTTTAGGGTGGGCCCTCGACCGCTACTTTTAAATAAATTTTCAAAAAAACAAAATTGAAAAAAGGGAAAAACCCATCTTCTTCGAGCCAAAGTTTTCCCTTTTGAACTCGTCTCTCCCTCTCCTTCTCCCTCTCGTCGGTTGCAAAACAAGCTTCCTACCCAGGTACAATTTCTCTTCTAGATTCTCCATTTCTTTCCTTACAACGCATATTCTTCCATCCTTTGATGCTCCTTCACTGCTCTCCGAGCTCCCCCTCCTCCGTTGAAGCTTCACCGACCAACTTTCTTTTGTTCTCATCGATGTATCGACATACGTAGAATGAATACAGGAAACACTGTTTTAATCGTTGTTACTTTTTGGCTGTGGATGATTTTGATTTCGTTTGATGTTACTGCAGAAAATTGCAACCGTCTTCACTGTATGGCTCTGACCTGTTACATTTCTCTCGACTTGACTTAACATTATGTCCCACATGTTACGGACATGGTTCTGCCTAGATCTGAGTGCTTATATTTTCTTTGAGTGTGAATTCAAGTTATTTGCACATTTTGTATCCTGCAGAACCTTCTTCTGGTTCTGTGTTTTAGTAAAATATGGTCAATTTAGTAAGATGAAACATTTTGGTTCGTAATCTTTCAAATTTGTTTAGTTTTGCACCTAATTTTTTAGACATTCTCTCATACTTTCTCAATGTTCAATTGTTCTTAAATTTTGTATAGAATTTTTTTGGTCCTTTATCATTTAACAAAATTCTGGATCCATTTTGAAATCTGGCACTTGATCTAATATGTGGGTACAACCAAATTTTTTGTATAAGTTCCTACAATGTAATTAGGCTCGGGGGTGTTTGGTGCGCAAAGTTGAGTTAAGTAGTTGTATGTGGAGTTAATAAAATGTGTTTGGAGTGTATAGTTGAGTTGAATTGGGTTAAGGGTATCCAGCTTTTTGTGAGAATTCTGATTTTTTGTCGGTTGTTTTTATTTGATTAACTTTTTGAAGCATTTAATTATACACATATTTTCCTAAGTTCTAAACACTTAATTGAGATACCAACTCATAATGTTGTAAGTTAATTAAGATACTAACTTATGTGGGTACAACCAATTTTTATGTACCCATTTACTCATGAAGTAAATGATCGTTTTTTCTCATGAAGTAAATGATCGATTTTTTTTTTTTTTAATGTCTAGTTTTTATTGAATGAAATTAATAGAAAGGAACAGAAAGATTTTTTACACAAGGTTGTAGCACTGAAATAAAATGTTTGAATGTTCAGGGATCAAATGGAATAAACTGGCCTGAAAATCTGAAGATAAACGAAATTTAAACCAACATTCTTTTGTTTCATAATGTGCCTTCGTACAAGTTTGATTATTGAGTCTAATGCTGATACAGTTAAACCGATGCTTGATGAACATTGTGTTGCATATTATTTTTGGAAACTGAACTTTGTAATTTAGAGAAGTAGAGAGTTCGGTTTTTAAGGTAGTTGAAACTTGAAAGTAAGGGCTTGGAAAGGGGTTGTAAACATCATGGAAGATAAATTATTCAGGCATTTGATGTATACAATTTTATCATTTTTTTTTTCTGTATAATATAGTTTTAACTTCAAGTTAGTATTTGACTGGAAAATAAATCTGTACCCCATACTGGTAGAGGAACATTGTTAATTGTCATGGAAAATATATAAACTGCACTTCACTTGTCGACTTCTTGATTTATGTACTTTGATGGTCTTGCGGTATCTGCTGTTTTGATTTTCGATCTTTGCAGCATAAACTAGCTAGCTTTCAACTTTAATGAGTGCTTATCCTTTTACTTGATTGTTGGCGTGGTTGTGTGAAATAACGATGTGGCTATCTTAGACGGAGATTTTGATTTTATCTTGCATCTGCAGATGGACTTTTTTAGGAGATAATTTGAAATTTTTATCTGGTTGAAGCTCTTCGAGTTTTCTAAATGATTGATAGCAAGTTGAACAGCGGTGGAATGGGCAGCTGCGAAACTCATTTGTCTATGTATCAGACCAAGCAGTCACCAATTGCACAGAAAAAAGTTGCTTTAAGGGATGTGCAGAATGATAATAGGAGTCTCATGTATAACTATCCTGAAACTTCCTGTTCTTTGGGCGGAAAACTTGTGAATGGGAGTAAGCTTTCAGGAAGTAAGAGGTCCAACCCTACATCCTCACCAAGCTCTGCAATCCATCAATCCTTCAAAGGGATTGGGGTAAATGAGCACACCATTTACGCCAGCGGAGAAGTTGATGTGAAGCCTGGCAAAAAAAGAGCATCAGGAGGTAGCACATCTTGTGCACCTGCATTTTCTTCTCTTCTTGCAGCCTCTCCGATGGCAAATTCACCTGTTAGGTCTTCACTTCCCATTTTCACAGAAAAGCCTGGTAATTTTCTGGCAGTTGCTGGATCCAGTCTTCTGGGAATCCCTCCTGGTTCGGAGATTCTTCGCTCTGTTGATTCAAATGGGATTACTGATGAGCAGAGAACAGAGCGTTTATTCAATCTGCAGAAGTTCCTAAAACATTGTGATGAGTCAGATCGAAAAGGCGTCATTGAGTGTAAGTTGTGTTGAATAATCACTGTAGCTCACTTTCAGTATTTAAGATCGATACTGCTAAAGAATGCTCTTCTTTGTCTCATTTATTAGTTCTCCATGGTCTGCCTCCCTCTGAGCTCAGCAATTTTGCCATTAATCTGGAAAAAAGATCCATGAATCTGTCAGTAGAGGAAGGTAAAACTGCTTCAAACTTTTTCAAATATCATGTTTTGATGATGTATGAGAATAAAAAAAAAAAAAAAAAACATGCTTCTATCGCCCCAACATTCCATCAACTTCATTTTTTAATCTTCCTAACCGAAGATCCAAGATTATGTTAGTTCCATTGATACGGTGCCCCTTAGAATAAACATTCGACTGTTCTTGCTTGTGCTTGCAGCCAATTTTGTCACTTGGATTGAACAGGTAGCTAACAGGTTTATGTTCTTCAGGGAAAGAGATCCAACGGATGAAGGCTCTGAATATTCTAGGCAACCTTCAGTGACATCTGAAAGAAGTTCTTTTACAATAATGAATAACGATTTTCGATACGAACCAGATGAGAGGGCCATTTGTCATTTCTGCAATGCTTGCACGAGAAGACGAACTAGTTGATTGGTTGGTGGAACAGGCAGCTGATATTGAGCAAACCAGCATTCCATGAGAGCTGGCAAGGCAGTCTTTCTATGGAGCTTTAGGTTATTGAGTTTGATTTGGGCAACAAGAAATTGAAGTGTTGCTCCTGTCAACATGAAACTCCTTCTGCAGGTTCGTTTGGATGAGAGGTATTAAAACCTAAGAATCCAATTGACTTTGAAGTTTGAACAATCTGGAAAGGCTTTTTGAAAATATTTTTCTAGAGGAAAATGGTTTAGTGAGAGAAGTATGTGTTGAGTTGATTACACTTTGAAATCTAACATTCAAATGAGTCCAATTACCATGCAATTGTTGTCTTAGTCATTAATTTTCTTTGGTAAGTTTTTACAGACTTTATTTCCCTTTTCATTTTCTTCCAGTTATGATTATGTTTAACAAATGAGTGGGGATTCAAATTTTTGTCATGATTTTCCTCAAGATTTTCCTCATTAACTATGTAATCTATATATTTTATTATTAATTTAGATTTTGTTTAACTACTTTTCGAATTAATCTTATTTTAGTTAAATATCTAGATTTTTTTTACCAAATTTAATATTTTAAATTTCCATAAATTATCAAATTCATTTTATCTAATCAAATTTCAAACTTATTCTAATCTTTGAATTGTTTTTCATAATTTTATACATATTTTTAATAAATTAGTTGGATATTTCTCATATCCTTGAAAAAAAATATCTATTGTACAAAAATAACCATCATTTTTGTTATTCACACAAAGTATTTATCGCTTTAGGTTTTCTTATGGTTTTTCTGTAATCTATTGTTTTTTACTATAGCTTTATAACTGATTAGACTTCTCTTTTTCCTCTTTTTCACTTTTCCTCTTTCCATCGAGCTATCTATTTTCCTCTTTTCCTCTTCATTTGTTCTTGTGTGATGATTCAATCTTCTTTTGTTTCATTATTATAATTAGCTTTATTTGTTTTTCGGCCAAAAAATATGAAATCTTATTCATATCAGAGTTAGACACTACAATAAATCGAAAATTCTACGGTTGTGGGGAATGTTGGAGAATTGGAGTTATGATTTTTATGTGGTGGTTGACTATTTTCTAATATACATGTGAATCTTGCAAATACACTATACATTTGAATGATAATTCAATAGAAAGAGAACTTTCTCTTCAACCTTCTGAGCACATTATTACCAATTTTGGTTTTATCTAATTCTTTTTCGATTGATTTAACTTTTTGTTACCGGATTTAGTTTTATCTAAATCTTTTTTCATTCATTTAAACATGTTATCGGCTTCAAAATGTAATATAAAATTAAATGTATTTCCAATTTGCCCTCGATGGACTCTGAAAATTAACTAATATACATTTACATATATAGTGTAATTATAACAAGTTATGAGATTAACTAATCTACATTTACACATACAGTGTAATTGCAATATGAAGTTATGCGATTTTAATATTCAATTTTCGAGTTTCCAGATTTAAATTATAGATTCTCTTACTTTTCTCTAACAATATCTATTTGAGTCTATTTTTTATTATCATATTTTGTTTTATTTTGTTTATACATTTTGTTATTATATTAATTTTTTGTGTGTATTATTACTATTTATATGCATGTTTATTATTTTGATAAGATTTGTTTTATATAGTTTCATTTTTTTTTTTAAAAAAAAAAAACTAATCCTTTTTTTCAAAGTTTCAGTATATTTATAATTTTTGTGAAAAAAAAATAAAGCACTTTCTTCCCTACATATTTAAAAATATATATTTTTAAAAAAATCATAATTCTACTTTACCTCCCTCTTATCCCATCCTTTTATTTCTCTCTTTCCTATTTCTTATTTGCAACAAGCTTGTAGCCATAACATCTCCACAAACTCTCCTTTAAAATCTATGCTAGCATATCCTCCTCACCACAGTCGCTTCTTTGGTCACCTTCTTTAGAACCTTCCATTCTTTCTTCTCTCACCACCCTCTCTACTACCTTTCGATTTGCATGACTGTCAAATCTTCTTTTGCTCGATTGGTTCTTTAAGCAGCTGCATGCCACCAGCGGTGACCATTGTTGGGGTTGATGCCCTAAATCTCGTAAACATGTGTATGAACAAACTTTTGTGATGTAATAATATAAGATATTTTCTTCACTATTGTCTATGAAATATGAAATATTTTAGTTGCATTAATCACAAACCAATAAACTAAGATCCCTGGTTATCGTTGTAACTTAAGCATGTATGTGGAGACATACAAGTAGATTGTGCCTTAAGTGATAACTTAAATGGTTTGTAGATATGAATAAATGAGGGAAACCTTATCCTGGTAACACTATGGATACAATCCGCTTTGTAGATGTTACAACTGTTGTAAAGTGTTGCAAATGGTCTGATCCTCCATGCAAGCGGGGGTATCCTATATAAAGGAGTTTGTATAAGACTAGACCATGAAATGTATAGTCTCGTTATATAATACTGTTTATGACAAAGACTTTCATTTCACTAGGATGACCACAAGTAATATGACCTTAATCCTAAGTGAGTTGAGAATTCCTGCTTATGAGGCGGTCCTTTGATTTGCATAGGTGCGAGTGGCCAGATCGCCGATTCAGACCTACCACTTTGGGGATTCGTCTGATTTGGGAGTTGGGAACTCAGCTACACAAGATGGAATTCACTCCTTCCCCAGAGTAGGGGTAAGTAGATAGATTGCTCCCTTAAGGGCTGATTCCGGGGCATGAACAATGTGGCGTCACACTTTCTCATGGCCCGAGAAGTGTTCACTCATAGTAGGACTATGATGTATTGTTCATTAGAGAAATCAGTGGTACTTAAGGAGTTAGATGTAACTACAGGGGCAAAATGGTAAATTGGTCCAGCTGTACTTACGAGCAATTTGTGAAGGGTCATCATACTGTTGATTGGTTACATCAAATGAATACAGAAATATATCTATAGTGCGAAGAGTGCAACTGTCGGTCTTTAGTGGAGTGCCCGACTATTAACGAATGGTGGATATTGTGATTAAAGAGTTTAGTCAGTTATTCATATACCGTTGGAGCTTCAAGCTACAGGTCCATAAGGTACTCTTGGTAGCTCATTGGATTTAAGTTGAGAATCAGTTTTTGGGTTAGTTTGAAATGTTCAAATTAACAAGAGGTAATTTGATTATATATAATATAATTAAATTGGTTCAATTATATGTGATATAATTGATTTGATGTATTAGATACATTAATTGAATGAGTTAATATAAATATGATTTATATTAAATAAAGGAGAAAAGAACTATGGTTTAAATATTACATATGATGTGATGTTAAAATTATAGGTTATAAATATAATATGATAAATTAGTTATTATATTTATTTATAATAAAACAATTATGAGATAATTGTTTGGTTGATTTTTTATTTTCTCCTTTAACCGTATGAGTGGGAAGTTACTATCAGTTTTAATAATTGAAGAATAAAAGTGAAATAGTTTTCATTTTTCATTATCGCAAAACATTCGATCGAGTGAAAAGAAAAGCTATACGATAGCCTTTGAGAGAGTAAACGACCAAGCTTCTCGTTACTAGACGATTGCTCCTCGTTTGCTAGACGATCGAGTATCTAACTCTATACGATAGAGGTTTCTCATTCTTCCACTTATTCGAACGTTTAACTCAATCGTATACATCCTTCTTCCCTCTAAAAAATCCACACAGAGTCCACACCTCCTGGATTCTCACACCGAGAATACCAAGGCAACCGAGTGGTAGTGTCGAGTGTTTCTATTCGAGGGTCGAGGATCGAGTCTTACTCAATTGAGTTCGAGGATCTGACAATTCGTGAGTTGCACTATTTTTTCGTTGCGTTCATGCATTGGATGGAGTTTTCATGGACGCGTGACCGGTGTAGATCGAGGGAATATTAGAAGAAGAGTTCTTCAAAGGTATGTCACTCGATTCCCTTTAGTTTTAAATGAAAAACATATTGTAATTTACTCTTGATGCATAACTGTTATTGTTTGTTTGTAAATACGTTGTTCTTTCACAACATCTTTTTGGAATGATCTTGCTTCCACTCAATGATTCTCTTATTTAAGAGTTCCTTCAACCATCACACCATAGACACACCATCGTGGTCGTCTATTGAAGAAGCAGCCACCAATTGTTTCTCAGTGATGTCCATATTGACGAGTTTTTAGATTTTCAAACTATTTCTAAGATTTTGACCATGCTATTTGTTTTTTAGTTTTTGGTTGAGATTGTTTTTTTTTTTCTTCTAGTAGTTTAAATAGAGTGTTTTGCAGTTTTTGAGTTGTTTTTGAAGCATTGTCTATTTGTACTCAATTTGTTAGTCTTTGAGGTAGTTTGGTCATTTACCAATTTATATTTTCTATTATTTAAATTTGTTTTGCTATTTTTAAAATTTTAAAACCTTTTTGTTATTTTTCCAAATGAAACTTTAAATTTTGCTATTCCTCTTGTCAGCCCTACAACGTAACTATTATAGTTTGGGCAAATTCAAATCTTCAAATCTTAACTTTTGTTACAAAAATATGATCTTCTTCAAGTTTGAATTCACATTATATTATTTTCTCGAAATCCAACTTATCTTGCTTTTTCAAATTTTTGGGGAAATTAAAATAATTAAAATTTTGAATTTTTGGATGCAAGATTTTAAGTTAGGTCTCAAATTCATAATTTTGAGAATTGAATATTTTCTTTGAATTGTTGAGATAAGTTTGGAAGACTTCAAATTTTATCTACTATGTTTCTAAAGATTTGTTTCATAACTTTATAGTTGTTTTATCCTTCTACTTACGTTATTCGACACTTTCAAACTTAACACACATATCACGATTGGGTTGTTCTACCCAACCTGACGACTTTTGTAAAGCCCTAACCCGATTTCAGAACAAAAATACGATGACTCGTTAAACGTTGAATGTTATTTCCATTCAACATCAGATCGTGGGAGGGAGCCAAACTAGTCTGATATTTTCTCCAAAGCCCTAACCCGGATCACGATGAATATAAATAAAAAAGTTACAATTGGTTCCAAATTACATTGCGACAAGAATAAACCTTCTAGCCCGATGTGGTTTTAGCTCTGACGCGATTACATGACCCAAATCGATGACACATTTTCACCATTTTTTTTCCTCTCAACATTGCTTTAGGTTAAGGAATCCAAGCCCAGCTTGACCGATTTTACAAAAGGGTTGGCCTTATTTTTGGAATACAAACGCAATGAATAAATTAAAAGCATTCAAAAATTCAATTCAACGTCTTCACTATTCAACTGTTGTGGACTCGTCATTCTCTTCTTTTTCTCTCTGGTCTTCTCAGTCATTCTTATGTTCGAAAGTAGGTTAGTCATGAATCCCTCTTTCGGCTTTTCCATTGTTCTAATGTGTCCCAATTTTCAATTGGAAAAATTTGTTTGGAAGGATTGTGTTGTGCAAAATCATTTATCATGTCGTATTCACGTTTGTTTGTATGAGCTTAGGCCTGGGAAGGGGGGTGGTATTGGGAATGTCCTAGAACTCGCAGTTTGTAAATTTTTTGTTAAACATTCTATTTATCAATAAAATATTATTAAGTATTTTATTCAATAAAGTTGTTGATTTTGCATTCTATTATGAAAATCCAATAAACATTTCCATGGCTATAGTATATATACTTTAACTTTATGTGGTGACACAGACAAGATCAAGTTAATAGTATATAGCCTAATGGTCTATAAGTATATGGATGAAATTGAGTATCTCATCCTAGTAACATTATTGGATACAACCCATTTTGTATAGGTAATACAAATGATGTGATCCAAATGTAGGAATGTATCAGCAATAGCGAAAGCAACAAGGATCATTTAAGCACTCTAATTCATTAATTTTGGCAAAATATAAAGCATGCTCTTGCAGAAAACAAGTGAGGTTAATGACATACCTTTGTAGAACCTCTTCAAAGCTCGATCTCCAGCTGCAATCTTCTCCGAATCTTGTTACAGACCACCTCATGATCTTCCCCACTATTCTCTTGGTGCTTTAGATTTAGTTGTGGGACTCAAAACAAGTTTGAATTAAGGGATTATGGAGAATTACTCATAGCAGCAATCTGGTTGAAGAACACTTTCTTCAGCACGAATTTTCTCTAAAATTCTCTCTTGATTGCATGCCCGAAATTCACTTCAAACTCTTCAATATATTGCAGACCATCATGCAAGGAAGAGATTTGCATGAGTTGCAGCTCATGCTTAGAGTAACATAAGACAATAGTGATGACTTTTGTATGAGCAAGTAGAAGATGGATAATGGAAAAAATGGTTTTTCCATTTTGTATATTACATTTTCCAATTTTCCAATTTTATCTCAAAATCAAATTTTGATATTTCCAAAATCCATTTTGATTTTAAAAACTGAAAAATAAAATTACTTTCATAAATTAATTTTTAAATAAAACGAATTAATTTAATATCAAATATTAAATTAATTTTTACACACATCCATCTTATTTAAATCATATTTAAACATAAGTTCTCCTATTTCATTTAATTCTCAAATTAAACATGTAACTATATCTCATATAATTACTAATTCCCTTAATTCTAATTTGAATGTTTCAAATTAACTTATCACGCTATTTTAGAGCTAGTCCATTACGAGCTAGTAAGGGGACCTCGCGGACCTACAGATCATAGGCTCCAAAAATCTGAGATTAATTGGCTAAACTAATTAGACCAGATTAATCCCCATTTTTTAACTAATGGGTCACTCCACTAAAGCCCATAGTTGCACTCCACTCACTGTAGATATATTATATCCACATGATTTAACCATAATCAGCAAGTCGACCTTTCACAGGTTGTTTGTAATAACGGCTGGGTCAAATATCTGTTTTACCCCCGAGATTACGTCTTATTCCTCAAGTTTCTACTGATTCTCTAATGAACAACTGGTTTGTGATCCAATCACTAAACCAAACTCTCTCAGCCCAGTGAGAGGGTAGGGCCCCTTGTTCAAGACTTGGATTCAGTACTTGAGAGAACAACTTTTCTCCTATCCCTAAATCGGGTAGGCGTGAACTTCTTCTTGCCTTCTATGTCCCCAACTATCTATTAGGTCTTACCCTTGAAATGGGAGTCTTATTGAGCCGGCTTGTTGAGCCAACCCTCACTTATGCAAATCTAAGGATAATCCCAAATAAACAGGAGTTTATAGTTAGCTTAGGATTAAGATCAAGTTACCTAGGTCATCTAGGTGAAATAGTCAGTTTTATACAGTAAACAACATTATAAAGTAAGATTGACTTATTTTTTGGTCCAATCTTATGCAAACTCATTGCATAGGACGTCCCCACTCCTCATGTCATAACACGTACGAATTAGGATCACATCGTATGTAGCACTTTACAACTCTTTGTAACAACTATAGAGTAGTCCGCATCCAATAGTGTTACCAAAATAAGGTACCAACCTTATTTATGTACTATAGATCATTTTGACTATTTACTCGAACCTAATTCACTCTTATGTCTCCACATAAAGTTCAAGTACTGATGTAATAGTCATGGGTCTTAGTTTATTGGATTTAGACTTTCATACAATTTATGAAATCAATAATAAGTATATTGATTATAGAAAATGTTTATCATTTTACAAACTGCGAGTTTTAGGACATAAAACCCAACAATATTCCCACTTGAACTAAAACTCCAGTTGATCAATATATACAAATATATACAATATTGAGTTTACATGGAGAGAATAAAATGTACAAATACAATCAACTAGGGCATTAAATTACCCATAAATTTTCCCATTTGCCCTAGTGATACAAAACTCATAGTCCTAGTCCTACTAGGTGACCCTCGAACACTTTAGTCGAGAGGGCCTTTGTAAATGAATCAGCTAAGTTGTCTTGGGAAGCAATCTGAGTGACGATTACGTCTTCTCTGTGTACAATCTCCCTGATTAGATGGTACTTTCGCTCGACATGCTTTCCTCTTTTATGGCTTCGTGGTTCCTTTGAATTTGCAACTGCTTCACTGTTGTCACAATAGAGAGTGACAGGCAAGTGCATATTAGGAACTACTTCCAGATCTGTCAGGAACTTTCTGAGCCATATTGCTTCTTTTATTGCTTCACTTACAGCTACATACTCAACTTCTATCGTGGAGTCAACAATATAACTCTGCTTGATGCTTTTCCACATAATTTCTCCTTCGTTTAGAGTGAATACTGACCCCGAAGTTGATTTTCTCGAATCAATATCAGTCTGAAAGGCAGAATCAGTGTATCCAATAAGGATCAAATCCTTAACACCATACACGAGCATATAATCTCTCGTTCTTCAAAGATACTTGAGAATGTTTTTAACAGCAGTCCAATGATCATGTCCAGGATTGGACTGAAATCTGCTGACTATTCTTATGGCATAGCATATATCAGGACGAGTACACAACATTGTATACATTAAACTCTCTACTGCTGATGCATATGAAATTCGATTCATCTCCTCAAGATCTTGAGGTGTCTTAAGACTCTGTTTCTTAGACAGGTGAATTCCATGCCTGAAAGGTAAAAAGCCTTTCTTGAAATTTTGCATTTTATACCTAGACAACATCTTGTTTATATATGATGCTTGAGATAATGCTAATGTTCTGTTCTTGCGATTCCTAACTATTTGGATTCTAAGAACATACTGTGTTTCTCCTAAATCTTTCATTTGGAATTGTGAAGCCAGCCATCTCTTAACGTCAGCTAGATATTCTACCTCATTCCCAATGAGTAGAATATCATCAACATACAACACCAGAAAAGCAACAGTTTTGTTAACGATTTTCTTGTATACACAGGGTTCGTCAACATTTTATTCAAAGCCAAAAGATTTGATCGCAATGTCAAATCTCATATTCCAGGATTTAGAAGCTTGTTTCAATCTATAAATGGATTGATTAAGTTTGCAAACCTTCTGCTTTTAACCCTGCTGTATAAACCCTTCTGGTTGAGACATATAGATACTCTCTTCAAGATAACCATTTAAAAAAGCTGTCTTGACATCCATTTGCCATATTTCATAATCATAAAATGTGGCTATGGACAAGAGTATTCTAATAGACCTTATCATGGCAACTGGAAAGAAAGTTTCTTCATAATCTACCCCCTCTCTTTGGGTAAACCCTTTTGCCACAAGTCTAGCTTTATAGGTCTATACCTTATCAACTTGGTCTCGTTTTCTCTTGTAGATCCATTTGCAATCGATGGGTTTTACCCCTTCAGGTTGATCTACAAGATCCTAGACAGAATTGAAATACATAGATTCTATTTCAAGGCCCATGGCTTTAATCCATTGGTCTTTATCCACATCATTCATTACTTGGTTAAAAGACAATGGATCCTCTAAACCATCATCTGGTATGATGATTTGAGTTTCAGTTAAACCTATGTATCAGTTAGGCTATTGCACAACCCTCCCACTATGACGAGGCATTCTCAACTCTTAAAAAGGATGTGAAGTCCCAGTTTTATTAACAACTCTTGTTGCTGGACCTGCTCTATCAACAACTTTTGTTGAAGCGTTTGTCATTGCTCTGGACATTTCTTCTATTACTAGCTTACTGCGAGGTTGATGATTCTTTATATAGTCTTCCTCTAGGAAGGTTGCATTTGTCGATACAAATATCTTATCTTCTTGAGGATCATAAAAGAAACCAACTTTTGTTTCTTTTGGGTAGCCTACAAATAGGCATACTTTTGAACGGTGTTCCAACATTTTAGGATTATGCACCAACACATGTGCTGGACAACCCCAAATCCTGAAGTGATATAAATTTCCTTTACGTCCTCTTCAGAGCTCGTAAGGTGTTCCAGAAACACTTTTTGAGGGAGCCATGTTCAAAATATACACCGCAATCCCAACTGCGTGTCCCCAAAAAGAATTTGGTAACTGAGTGTAACTCATCATGGAACGAACCATGTCCAGCAAGGTTTTGTTTCTCTTTTCCACCACACCGTTTTGCCGAGGTGTGCCAGGGGCTATGAGTTGAGACCTAATTTCATGTTCTATCAAATAATTCTGGAATTCCATGTCCATATACTCACCACCTCGATCCTATCAAAGTGTTTTAATCTTTTTACCTAGTTGATTTTCAACCTCAACCTTATATTCTTTGAACTTTTCGAAAGTTTCAAACTTTTAGTGCATTTGGTAAACATGCCCATACCTGGAATAATCATCTATAAAATTGATGAAATATTCATACCCTCCTCTTGCTCTAACATTTAGAGGCCCACAAAGGTTTGAGTGAATCAGCTCTAGGGGTTATTTGGCTCTATGACCTTTTCCAGAAAAAGATCTTTTTGTCATTTTTACCCTCGAGACAGGACTCACATGGTGGTAATGAACTGTCTTCCAACTTGTTTAGATGATCGTTCTTAACCAATCTCTCAATCCTATTGAGATTTATATGACCAAGTTTCAAATGCCAAAGATAGGCATTTGGAGAAATCTTCCTTTTCTTATGAGTCCCAGTAGTTTTAAACATCTCTATGTTCAATATGGCTTTGACCTCAGTTGGTTTAACATATACAAGTTATTTTCTAATTTTATAGAGCAAATCTGTTTGCTTCCTATATTGATGAACACTTTATCATTTTCGAAATAAACTTTACAATTTTGTTCTAGTAAACAAGAGATAGATATTAGATTCCTTTTCATAAAAGAAATATAATATATAATTTTCAAATAAATGTACTTATCTCCTATAAATAACTTCATATCTCCCACTACTTTGGCTGAAACAATCTCCCCAGTCCTTACCTTAAAAATTGTTTCACCTTCGGTCAACTGTTTCTAGGAACTTGTTTCCTGTGAGATAGTACAAACATGATTAGCGGCACCTGAATCAATTATCCAGATTTTATCGTTTTCCACTAAACATGCTTCAATAACAAGTAAATCATACTCATCCTGTTGTTTGAATTCTGCATTCTCATCTATATAATTCAAAATTTAAGATGAGTTGGGAGATAGAGGATAATCCTCTGTTAAAACTCTTTTGGTATAATCAACTGCTAGTAATTTGTTTGTTGATTTGATTTTACTATTATTTAAATCGAAAGTGAGTATTCTAGAAGAATTAGACATGCTGATAAAATTCAAACAATTTCTAGTTAGCAAATTGTAACTAAATCCAAAATCAAGTTTTAGCAAAAAGTAATAATGTACCCATAACCATTATTTATTTGCAACGATGCTTTATTGAGTCAGAATATGTGCTACCGAGGGGCAGTCGAATACTCCTTCACTAAAGCAAACAATTTTGACCAAACATTATCTCCAGAATAACTCTTATTCCTATAGTCGTTTAGTTATCGTTTTCGGTCAAGATCTTTACTAACAATTTAGTAATTCTTGTAAGTGTGACCCGCCATTTTTAGATCTTATAGGACGGTATGAATTTGCCTCCGAAATAGAAGACAATATCCAAGACGGAACTATAAGACTCTATTCATTTTACTAAAGCCTGGGTTGTTCCAAATCCTATGTTACAACCCTCCATTGGGATAGCCATCACTAAACGACTAGCAAATAGCCGCTTAAAGCTAACCAACAGGCGCAACATAGGAATCTCACGATTCAGTCTAATGGAGGAGACCGTAGGATATATTGACACATATCCTTCACCCATTTACTATGAACTACTTCCTCCATTTACCTTGTTATTGACTCATACAAAACATTTTCCGAATGGAGGCCACTTCCAGGGTGAGACGAAGTGTCATATGAATCTCATGGTGTAAACTATGTAGAGACATGGCAGTTGAAATCTATTTATCAAATAATAGACTATGTTTGACCAATTCACCGTAATCTAGATTCAAGCTAAAAAAAAAAAAAAATACTTTCCAAATGGAGGTCACTTCCAAGGTGACGCGAAGTACCGCTTAAATCTGGATTGTGAACTCTTAGAGATGTGAGAGCTAAAAATAACGTATTGTATATGTTATTAATCTCCCACTGAAGTTTTCCAATTATGGTTTATCCAAGTATAACTCTTATAATTGGATTTTAACTTATGATGTCTAGGTGATAAACCATTTTATTACCTTACATCACTCACGTATGCTCATAAAACTGGTTACTAACACTCAATAATTCGGCCATAATCCCCAGGTAGGAGGTGTTCCGTAAACTGTCAACTTAAGTACCCCAGCCTTAGACAGGATTATATATCGGTTGAGTTTGTAACTTGAGTTTTATAAGTTTTAACTATTTAAAACAGGTGGTCAACCTACATGAGCATGCAGGTGTTGTTTATGGATTTTAAACATCTAACCCAATTTTATAAAAACTTATAAAACTTTAGATATGCTAAACATCCATAACATATATAAAGGCATTCAATATTTAATATAACACTTATATTAAATACTAGAAACCCTAACATGCATACTATACATTATAACATATTACAACATACTTTCAATGCATGTAACATGCTTTTTATGGTGGGATGTTAAATCTAAATGGCATACTGTATGCATATACAATATTTATTTAATTATAACATACATCAAATGCATAAATAATTAAATACAAACTAATATGGTTTTAGTTTTGGCATAAACAAGCAAACATAATCCTAACTATTACAAACAGCTTCAAAACCATCTTTGAATCGCTCGAACCACTAGAAACTGAACCTACGCATCTTGAATCGAACTAGATAAGTTTGAACCGAACCAGCCAAAAAAACTTTGAGGCTGAACCGGATTGGACCTCGAGAAAATCGGTTGAACCGACTGCTCTCGGTCCAACCTCGAAGTCTTGCTAAGGTCGATCGTGTAGCACTGAAGGCAATCATCTAACACCATCGCCTTGTGTTGAGAAGAGGTACACGATCGCTTAGTGTCTACTGAAGCTAAACAATCGCTTATGTCACACCCCCTCCCTAGCCTTAGCCCTCAAGACTTGGAAGGGAGCGTAAGGGTACACCAGTAGTATTTCAAGACAACATTTAAATTTAACATTTCCCCCCTTATCTATTAAAGATTTCAACATGTTTACAACACTCTATCCAACTTTCATACACATAGTTCAATTTCCTATATTCTTTATTACATGATCCGAGCTGTGTCCTGAGAATTTACCAAGTCCTGGTGTGTTGGTGGTTAGTAGACTCCTTCCTGCTACCGGGGGGGGGGGGGGGGGGGGGGGGGGTACAAGAAAACATTTGGAAGAGTGTGAGCTACTAAGCTCAGTTAGTGGTGCTTTTAAAATAATAATCACTTTGCAAAACATATTTTTGGGAAGTCAATCACATAATCAAAAATTCAATATAATTTATGTATGATCATGTGTAATTTTATTCAATCATCACCCTCCAGTTCCATGCTATACGTGGCATGTTCATATCATGGACATATTATCAATCACAACAACTTTTTATGGAAACTTTCCTATAACCTACTTTTCCCCCCAATGTGCACATCGACAATTCTATTCCTGCTAGTCATGCTTAGGTAACTTGACTATATTTCCCATCGGTCGTCACCGACTATTATTTCCCGCCGATCGAGGCCGACTATATTTTTCCGCCAAGCACCTTTTGTTAAGCATGCTAACTTATGTAGTCCGGGTATAATCTCAGTTTCCATAGAAATTTCACAAACAATATCATGGCAATCAACATAACATCATAAGCAGGCATTTTGCACTTACATATGCATTTATCCACATATCAACGCATAAAACTAAGTAAACACTCACCGTAAGCAAGTTTTTCCACTAAAATCACCTCGAGAATACTTTCTTGAGAATTCCTCCATATCAATGGAAATTCCTCAATTAATACTTGTATATCAATAAATAATGTCAAAATAGTCAAAATACCATTATATAATGAAAATACCAGCTTACCCTAATCCAATTTAGCCAAAATCCTAAAATTAGCCTTTTTAGAGATTATTTGGACCGTGGTAGGCGGCTAGGCATTGGGCAGCAGGTAGGGTGGGCGTGCTGTGCCGCACAGGAGGCTGGCGTGTTTGAGCGTGCATTGCGTTGGGCATGATGCATTGCACGAGAGGGGGAGCTGCACTGGGCTAGTGCACGGGATGCGTCGAGCGAGGCGCACAGACGAGCGGACGCAGAGTGTCACAATCGCTCTTTCGGAAGCTTCCCTTAGCGATTGTGCGGCACTTGTTCTCGCTCACGAACAAGTTAGCCAACTCAAATACGGACTGCCGGTGGCACACCGAGTGCCTCTCGCAACCTCCACCCCCGTTTTAGGGAAAATGGTTTTAGAAAACGGGTTTGGAGAAAAGGTTTTCGTAAGAAGTTTTTGTGAGTGTGAATAAAGAAAGAAAGATTGTAGTAGACTAGAAAGCAATAAGCAACAACAACAGCTTTATAGAGTACTACTCCGGGTATGAGGAAGTGATGGTTAGTCTTATCCCCATATAGTGCATTCTGAACAAAAAGCCAACTGGCGCCCTTGCATATGCAAAAGGGCGAGTGGTCACTTACAATGAAAATGTAAAGAAAGCAAGCTAACTAAGCTAATACAATAGAAGATATGAAAGTATGCTAGAAGGGGGTTGGATTGGGCATGCGGCCATGGGCAACAGGCCCTGGACAAGCATGACCGTGACACAGCGCTGCAAGGCGTGCGCGCAGGGTGTGGGCTGGCTGTACGTCCGGCTGACTCAATGCCTCACCAACGCAACCTTTTTTTTTTTTTATCTCCACTCAACTTGGCAGCCTAATAACTCAAACGTAACTCTCTAAATATGCTCTTAATACAAGATTTAGGTGATGGCATGAATAAATTACTTTTGCCCAACCCCTCTATTTATAGCCATTCCAAACTCACCCTATGGTGACAACTCAGCTCCCATTTGTCTCACTTTGGAGCTACCAACACTTAGTCTACCCAGCCTAGCCTTGAGTTGTTCTCATCTCAGCTTGCCAGCCAAAATCTCTTTTTTTGCATGAAATCTCCTTCACCCACCTCCTGCTTGGGGTGATAAGATTTCAATTGCATGAAATCTCCTTTGTCCACCTCCAACTAGAACTTTGTGTGATCCTCCTTTTGCCACCTAAATCACTTAAATACTTAACATATTTCTCTACTTAAATTCTTTAAGACTTATGCTCGTATACCATTGGCATCTTCCCTTGAATTTTTCCATCAATTAGCCTTACCTTTTATCCTTAACGCATAGCAACTCACCTTTCCTTCATCAAAATCCCACTTAGCCATCGCATGAGTCGGCCATCACCAACGCATAGGGTGGCCGCTCACCCTCGAAGCATGGCTTGCTAGGTATGCTTGCTTGGCCTACTAAGCATGGACGGACGGTGCTGACCATCGACGCATGGGCGTGCTACCTAGGCGCTTGTGCGCTTGGCCGCATAGGCACTCTTGGTCACGTGGGCGTGCCTCGCCGCATGGGCGTGTGCTTGGCATATCGCATCGATGCATGGCTGCTCGGCAGACTCGGTAGCGCTCGACGCATAGGATGGCTTGCCCGCTCGACGCATAGGCAGGGCGCTCAACATACACCATCAACGCATGGGATGCGTGCTTGACGTACGGCCTGTGCGCTTGTCCTTGATGCATGGGCGGCGCGGTTGGCGCATGGCATGTGCGCTTGGCTTCAACGCATGGCCTGCATGCCTAGCATGCTCACTTCGATGTATGCTTCCTACCTGTGTCCACATGGCTCATGTATGCCTTTGCGTTGGTTGTATGCAACCCTTAGCCATTTTCAAAGTCTTCTTGCTTCCATCCTCCATGCTTTCTTGCGTCCAACATGTTTTAAGCCCTTTATAGACGTTTGGACCTTTGATCACCTTTTTGGTTAATTTTAATATTTTTCACCCTTTGTTCCAATATCTTTACTTAGGATTTTTCTTCTCTATTTAACCTCCTACTTTAGATTTAATGTTAGGGTCTTACAGCATAGCTCTATCGTATAGAACTACACGATCGTTTAACACCATCACCTAGCACTTCACGTCATCGTTTAGTGTCTGCCGCAGCTAAACAATCGCTTAGCACTATCGTATAGAAACTTCAATGCATCACTTAGCACCACATCTAAACGATCGCTCAGCGTTATCGCATAGCACTTCATCACATCGCTTAGCGCACGCTGTAACTATACAATCGTGTAGTGTCATCTGTAGCAAATCCAACGTATCGTTTAGTTCCCATGCAAAAGCTAAACAATCGCGTAGTGCTATCGTATAGCAATTTGAATGCATCGTTTAGCTCCTACAGATACACGATCGTTTAGTATTCAACATCACAACGACCAGCGCCCATTGCTCCTAGCTTATATGAATCTTGAATCAAGCCCAAAGTGTAGTTTGTTCCAAAACTGCCTTCAATCTCTCAAACAAATGCCTCAATCTAAGCAATTCAATAATAAAGGTTAGAACCTCAAACAAATTCCAGCAACTACATTTTAATTTAATCCTTCCCATGCTTAATATACTTATCGAAATTTTGCTTGGTCCAAAATTAGTTTCAAACTCAAATCCATTTGCGAACCCAACTTAATCATGCGCAATGCCTGACAACACACTTCGACCTTAAAATTCCTCCAATGCTTGAATCTATGGCCCAAACATAATGGGTGTTAATATTTTAGCCAAAACCAACTGAGTAACCAAAATTTTCAAAGAAAATTCTAAAAGACTCATATCTTACCCAAAAATTCATCACAAGCCAAAATCCGATGAACAGTGACCAACGGAGGATAGTGGCTGGGCGAAAAGACAGCCGTTGATCGGCGACAGACGGAATGGCACGAGGCTGGACAGAGAGAACAATGTGCGGCTGAAGACGACTTCTATTTAGCTGACGCACACGACTCCAACGGATAGGGTTCGAAGAGGACAGCGGCATGTAGAAGCGGATGACGCAATCGGCTCCGCGTCTTTCCCGCGGCTTGATGGCTGGCATGCTGAGCTTCGACGGCGTCAAAGGTAGCGTCTGACTGGTCTGAGGGGTCTTCATGCATGAGAAAGAAGAAGATGGGGGTGAGAGGGTTTCAACACATCCTTTCCAAAGATCTTTAATAAATATATATTTATATAAATATTCTTTTTTTTTTCCTTTTCTTTAACCCTTTAGCGAACTCCAATTCCATATATATAGATATATTTATTTTTCCTTTCCTCCATAACCAACCAATATATATATATATATATATATATATATAATATTCTTTCCTTTTCTTTTCTTAAATTTCAAAACCCATATATATTCTTTCCTTAATAAATATAGCAGATCAAACTCAAATCTTTCACCTCTTCTCCAATCAATTAAATAAACACCAAAATAAATTCAGACTTTAAATCACTTCTTTCCAAAAATTCTAAATCCTAAAAATTAAATTCAAACTTTCCAAATTAACTTAAATCCAAATTTATACTTTTTTTAAATACTTGATTTAAATAAATTTTAAATAAACCAATTATCTTCTCCTAATTCTTTAATTAAATTTTGGTTCCAAACTCCAAAATTAAAGAGTAAAATTTTAAAACCACAATTTTCCTTTTTCCCTCTTAAATTTCAATTCCTTAACAAACTCCAAATTCCACAAAAATCAAAATTTTTTATCCAAATAATTCAATTACCCCTTCTAATTAATTTAAATATCTACATAAAAGAATCCACATTAACCAATAAAACTTCTTCAATTATAACAGTTTGATCCTTAATTCCAAAGATTAGAGAAAAAACTAGAACTCAATAATTTGCGATAATTAACTTAAAATTTTCTAAAACTTGGGATGTTAGAATATCAGATGAAACTTAAGAAAAAAAGAAGTAAATGTTATTTCTAAATCTAAGAAGTTTTTTAAAGGGTCGACATCTGGAACAAAACCCACTAATAACAAGAAGTATGCTCCTTCTTCTTCAAAAGATAAATCTGTACAAATGAAGGAGAAGGGTAAAGGGAATAAGAAAACCACTACTAAGAAAACAAAACTACCAAAGGAAAGTATTTCCATTGCGGAGAGGATGGGCACCTGAAGCGTAACTGCCCAAAGTATTTGGTTGAAGAAAAAAAAAACAAAAAAGGCAAAACAAGGTAAATTAGATATACTAGTAGTTGAAACATGTTTAGTGGAGAATACTCACCTAACCTGGATAATAGATTCAGGCGTCGCTAATCATATTTGCACTTTTCTATAGGAAACTAGTTCTTGGAGAGAACTTTCTGAACAGGAAATGACTTTCAAAGTGGGAATAGGTGAAGTCATCTCAGCTCATGCAGTGGGAGATGTCAAGCTATTTTTTGAAGAGTCTTTTATCTTACTTAGGAATGTGTATTATGTACCTAAGATGAAAAGAAAATTAATCTCCATTTCCTATCTGCTAGAAAATATGTACATAATATCTTTTGAATCTAATGAAGTGTTTTTTTTTTTTTTTTTTTTTTTTTTTTTTTTTTAAGAGGTGTTCATATTTGTTCTGCAAGACTCAAAAATAACTTATACATATTAAAACTAACTGAAGCAAAGGGAATTCTAAATATAGAGATGTTTAAAACGGCTGAGATTCAAAATAAGAAACAGAAGATTTCTCCTAACGCCTATCTTTGGTACCTCATACTTGGTCACATTAATCTCAACAAAATTGAGAGATTAGTAAAAAACGGTCATCTAAGTCAGTTATAAGATAGTTTTTACCTCCATGTGAATCATGTCTTGAGGGAAAAATGACAAAAAGATCTGTTTTGACAAAGGTCTTCATGCCAAAGAGCCTCTCGAACTTATACATTCAGACCTATGTGGTCCGATGAGTGTAAAAGCACGAGGAGGCTATCAGTATTTTGTCAATTTTATTGATGATTACTCAAGATATGGCTACATTTACTTAATCATTCACAAGTCTGAAACTCTTGAAAAGTTCAAAGAATTTAAGAAAGAGACAAAAAATATGTTAAGTAAAAGAATTAAAACACTTCAATCTGATCGAGGTGGTGAGTATATGGATTTACAATTCTAGAACAATCTAGTGGATTATGGAATTCAATCCCAGCTCACAGCACCTGAAACACCACAACAAAATAGTATTGTAGAAAGGAGAAATCGAACCTTGTTAGACATGGTCCGATCAATGATAAATTATGCTCAATTACCTCAATCCTTTTGGGGGTTTGCAGTGCAGACTGCTATATATATTCTAAACGTTGTTCCTTCAAAAAGTATTTTAGAAACACTGTATGAATTATGGAAATGACGTAAAACTAGTTTACGTCATTTCTATATTTGGGGTTGTCCAACACATGTGTTGGTACAAAATCCTAAGAAATTGGAAACACATTCAAAGTTATGCCTCTTTGTAGGATACCCTAAAAAAACAAAAGGAGGATTGTTCTATGATCCCCAAGAAGATAAAGTGTTTGTATCGACAAGTGCTACATTCTTGAAAAAAGATCATATTAAAAGTCATCTACCTCATAGTAAACTAATATTACAATAACTGACCAAAGATGCTATAGAAACATCAACAAGAGTTGTTGATCATATTGGTCCATTAACAACTGTTGTTGTCCCCTCACGCCCGTCTCAAGAGTTGAGTATGCCTCGATGTAGTGGGAGGGTTATTCAGCAACCTGAACGCTATATGGGTTTAACAGAAACTCAAAACATTATACATGATGATAGATTAAAGGATCCATTAACCTTTAAAAAGGCAATGGATGATGTTGACAGGGAACAGTGGATAAAAGCCATGGAAGTTGAAATGGAGTCTATTTACTTCAACTCTATCTAAAAACTTGTAGATCAACCACATGGGGTTAAACCTATAGGTTGCAAATGGATCTATAAAAGAAAACGAGACCAAACTGGCAAAGTGCAATCCTATAAAGCTAGACTCGTGATAAAAGGTTTTACCCAAAGAGAAATGGTTGATTATGAAGAAAACTTTTCTCCTGTTGCCATGATAAAATCGATTAGAATACTTCTATCCATTGCCACATATTATGACTATGAAATATGGAAAATGGATGTTAAGACAGCTTTTTTGAATGACCAACTTGATGAATGTATTTTTATGTCTCAACCAGAAGGGTTCATCGAACAAGGACAGAAGAAGAAAGTCTGTAAGCTTAAACGATCCATTTATGGGTTAAAACAAGCTTCAAGATCCTGGAATATAAGATTTGATACTGCAATCAAATTTTATGGCTTTGAACAAAATGTTGACGAACCTTGTGTATAGAATAAAATAATCAACAAGACTGTAGCATTCTTAGTTCTTTATGTTGACGATATCTTACTCATTGGGAATGAGACAAGCTTCCTTGCTAACATAAAGAGATGGTTAGCAACACAATTTCAAATGAAAGATTTGGGTGATGCTCAATACGTTTTAGCAACACAGATCTTTCGAAATCGAAAGAATAGAACCCTAGCACTATCTCAGGCATCTTATATTGACAAGATATTGTCAAGATATAATATGCATAATTCCAAAAGAGGTATGTTTCCTTTTAGACATGGAATATATTTGTCAAAGGAACAATGTCCTAAGACACCTCAAGATGTTGAGGAAATGACAAGAATTCCATACGCATATGTAGTTGGGAGTTTGATGTACACAATGTTATGTACATGCCTTGACATATGCTTTGCAGTTGGAATTATCAGCAGGTTCCAATCCAATCCAGGACACAGTCATTGGATTGCTGTAAAAAACATCCTCAAGTATCTAAGGAGAACAAGGGACTATATGCTTGTGTATGGACCTAAGGATTTGATTCTTACCGGATACACTAATTCTGATTTCTAGACTGACGTGGATTCAAGGAAATCTACTTCAGGATCAGTTTTCACTCTCAATGGAGGAGCTATAGTTTGAAGAAGCATTAAGCAAAGTTGTATCGCTGACTCTACAATGGAAGCAAAATACGTAGCCGTATGTGAAGCCGCTAAAGAAGCAGTTTGGCTACGCAAATTCTTGGCTGACTTGGAAGTAGTTCTAGATATGCACCTACCTATCACACTGTATTGTGACAATAGTGGTGTTGTTGCCAACTCAAAAGAACCAAGGAGTCATAAATGTGGAAAACATATTGAGAGAAAGTACCATCTCATCAGAGAGATAGTACACTGAGGAGTCGTGACCGTCACGAAGATAGCCTCTGAAGATAACCTTGCTAATCTATTTACAAAGTCCCTTTCCGCTAAAGTGTTCGATGGCCATCTGGTTGGACTAGGACTCCGAGCAATGTAATCTAAGGCAAGTGGGAGAATATCTATGGTGTTAGAGAATGCCTTAGTTTATTGTATTTTCCCTTTATGTTTTTCAATATTGTATTGTATATATTTATTCTTACTGGAGTTTTAGTCCAAGTGGGAGATTGTCGAGAATGTCCTAGAACTTGCAGTTCATAAATTTTGTGTTAAACATTCTATTTATCAATAAAATATCATTGAGTGTTTTATTCAATAAAGTTATTGATTTTGCATTCTATTATGAGAAAGAAAATCCAATAAACGTTTCCATGGCTATGGTATGAATACTTTAACTTTATGTGGTGACGCAAACAGGATCAAGTTAATAGTATATAGCCTAAATGGTCTATAAGTATATGGATGAAATTGAGTATCTTATCTTGGTAACACTATTGGATGCGGCTCATATGTATAGGTAATACAAGTGACGTGATCCAGAGATCATTCATGTAAAGACATGTGAGTGGGGATATCCTATGCAATGAGTTTACATATAGATTGGACCATGAAATAGTCACTTTTTTTCCCTAATGAGCGTTTACTGTTAAAACTGACTATTTCATACTTATGTAACCTAGGATAACTCAATCTTAATCCTGAGCTAGCCATAACTCCTGTTTATTCGAGATTATCCTTTGATCTGCATGGGTGAGAGTAGTCCAAAATCACTGCTCAATAAGCCTTCCATTTTGGGGATAAGACCAGATGGATAGCTGGTGACATAACCCTGTAAGATGGAATTCACTCCTACCCATTTTAAGGTTAGAAAATAGGTTGTTCTCTTAAGTGCTGATTCCTAGACTTGAATGATCGGGGCCCCGCCTTCTCATGATAGAGAAGAACATGATTCATAAGTAGTATTATGAATAAAAAAAATTGTTCATTGGAGGGTCAGTGGGAACTTAAGGAACAAGATGTATTTACAGGGGTAAAACGATAATTTTGACCCAGCTGTAATTATGAACAACTGTGAAGGATCGACTTACTGATTATAGTTTATATGGACAGAAATATATCTACAGTGAGAAGAGTGCAACTATCGAGCTACAGTGGTGTGTCTTGATAGTTAAGGAATAGTAATCAATTCGACTAAAGAGTTTTAACGAATTAATTACAGATCATTGGAGCTCATAATCTGTGGGTCAATTAGGTCTCTCTATTAGCTCATTAAATTGGCATAATAAATCAAGTATTGATGTATGAAATTAGGGTTATGAATTTGAAATGATCAAAATCATTTTCAGGGTTTCTCGATTGATTGTATATGATACAATTATAAACATTTAATTTAATTGAAATGAAATGAAATTGAAAAATCAATTAATATTTAAATATAAAATGATATTGTATATTTTATTGATTTAATATTTAGATATTAAATTAATATTATTTTAATTAAAAATCAATTAAAATTAGTTTTATTTAAATTAATTTTATAAAATTAATTTAACTAAAATGATTTTTTAAATCATTTTAGGTTAATGGGTTTTTCCATTTTTGGAAAAACTCACTAACATGTTTGATGGAATATCATCAAATTCCTATTTCATTTTGGTGATGATCTTCAAGCTGGAGCTGCCCACCATGCAACCCTGTACATTTGCATGAATACTACCAATATATAGAAGCTCCATGCATGAAGAACTATTAAGCATTCCGAGTTATACTTTCTAAAGTGATAACCTGAAAACCCTACATACCCCTCACTTGTTCTTCATCAATTCAACTTGATTCAAGTGTTTCCACCACTCGTTTCGGCTTGAATATAGTAGAGAAGATCTCAGTGGTAGTCCTCTTGAAGTTTCAAGCTCTATCTTGGTGGATTTCAGCTGAATTCGTGGAGGAAATCTTCAAAGGTAATATGTGTTTCAAACCCTCTTATGCACATCATATGAACAACATGCTTAAAACTCAAATTAAATGTAGTTGAGTGCTTATTGATTTGTAGTCTTCCGTTGCATGATTTGTAATATGTCGCACATTAGGTATGCTAACAAGCTGCTGAAGAATAAGCTTTCGTTATCATAATTGGACATTTTTAGATGAAGCATCATCTTCGGGCATTCGGTTGACATAGACTTGATGTTCAATAGTCCTCTTGTCCACTACGTACTTCAAAGAGAGGTGGTTGATAATCGACCAGGTGTCATGAGCTTCCTTATAGGTGGGAAGGACGTGACATTTAGTAAAGAAAATTTTCTACTCATTTCTGGACTATGGCCATCTGTTTCAGATAGTGAATCAATTTAGTCAAGTACTGACACCGTCTATCTACGGTACAAATGCGTCCGACGAATGTGGAATCTGAGTATGTGAAGTTGGAGTTTGAGACAAATAAGGATGTAGTGAAGGTGTCCATTGTATATTATGATAAGATCGCCATGGTGGGGAAGGAATGTGTAAACACGAAATTGGATAGCTAGGATACAATAAGTCAACGTGCAACTAAACTTTATATTATAATTGAAGTAGTATCCAATGGGAATAAAGGTGATAAAGCACCCACAGTGGAATCCTCCGTGACTTCTCTAGAAATATTGAGTTTAATTTTTAATATCGCGCTTTCATTTTGAAATTGGGACAAGTCTTTGTAAATGGCATCGAATTGGGTGATAACTAGTAGAAATACAAGTTATTAAAGTTCAATTTATTAAAACAATGGGAGAAAGCGATGGTAAAATAGATAATATTAAGATTGAATGTGCCAAACTAAATGAAAATTGCAATCGCTAATGCTCATCGCATAAAAGTAGTTAAATTGTGTTATTCTATGCAAGTACAATGCAATGGCGCGTCTTAAATTGCAATCCAAGGGTACAATGCGATGGCGCATTCAAGTTTGCGATTTAAGAGTACCTCAAAGATGATCACGTAAAGACCTTACATAAAGGCAACAACATAATGAAACATGATGGGACGTAAAGCTAATAACGGTCAATTCGGAAATGCAATCGACGGCCGTTGAAGACCATACCGTTACAAATATATTGAATTCTGGTTACTATCAGACGGTGCAACAGGGTATGGAAATTAATGCTGCCCATCCATGCAATCATTAGTGAAAAGAACTACTTCACCTAGAAGTCTATAAATACCCGATGTTACCAAACCAAAAGAGACAGAAAGTGCGTGAGGAGGCGAGGCAAAGCCGAAGGAAGGGAATCCTCGATAAGAAATTAATTTTTGAAGAGGTCGAGAGACTACCAGAAAACGCACGAAGGAGAGACCCCAACCCTTGCGAGAGCAAGATTCTACAATTCGAGAAAGAGTTGAAGTGATAGAGCAGTGTAAAAAGCCAGAGGAAGCAAGACATTGCTTATCTGGCTTGATACTTCTTACACCATTTATTGTTTTGTACTCCACTTTGTTTACAAAAATGGAAACTTCATTTCAATTTATGTTTAGTCTCTCCACACCATGCATGAGTAAATAAATTTGTGAATGGGTTGAGAAGTACTTAGTTGGCATGACTTAAGCTATGCACTTTATGCGATCATCTTGTCTTATGTATACTTCAATCATCATTTAGAGTACTTGAAAGAGTAGTCTGAAGACAGAATCTAGGCTTGAGAGAGTTGGATTAGATCGCATAAGCAAAAGTAGAGACTTAGAAATAAGTTCTATATGCTACATTCCATACACATCGCATGCATCCTAGAAATAGGAAATGTGGCATTATGCATTGAGAAATGTAGTGCTTAATATTTGTGTATAGCATGGTCACATGACTTGTACAAAATCTTAAGAAATGCTAGCTAAATCTCTTCTGAACCCCTTCATCACATACTTGTTACAACACCATCCTTTCATCGCTCCACATTTAATTCCATCGCATTAGAGAATCTAAATTAAATCACCATCTACTTCTTTGTCACCATCGCAATAGGATCAGAGAGTCCGTCGTATATCTATTTAGTAATCCCTGCGTTTGACCCTAAACTTACCAGGACCATAAGAAGGCTTATACTTGAGCTTTGTTAGGAAAAATTTTATGATCATCACATCCACACATCCCTACATCACATGATAAATCACGCATCAGGTTTTTAGCGCCATTGTCGGGGATTACGGATAGATTGCGCTAACATCAAACCTCTTTCATCTTTGCAGCTTTCGACCTTTGTTGTATTGCCATTCCATCTGTGAAGGAAGAAGCGAGCGTCGTATGAGCGAAGGACATACTCCTGAGCTCAAGTACAACCCAGAGATTGAAAGAACTTTTCGCAAAAGGCAAAGAAACAGATGTAAACGGCAAGGAAGAGTCCATAGAATGGCTGAACAACCTGAGGAACGAGTAGCAAATGAAAACAACATGATGGAAAATCCTATCCTACTGGAAAATGATGGCAATAGACCCATTGATGAAGGGCAGGAATGCACGTCATCTTAGGCCTTTTATTTAGAATTATGAGGGCTGTTAAGCAGAATATACGGCAATCATATTAGGAATTCATGAAAAAATGAGTTTGCGTCGTTCGACATTAAGAATCTCGACTAACCCACTATTATGCATTATTATGCGTTCAATTGTTTATCTTTGTAGCTAACGCAGGAAGCGAACGCATACGCGGAATTCAGGCTATTGCAAAGATGACCACATGCGGAGAATTTCTCCATCGCAAAGGCGAACGCATACATTCAACGCATGGGTGTTGCAGTAATCAACCGCATGCGTCCATCGCATAAGAGTTGTGATAACGGGCAGAAATGCATGTTATCATAGTGCTAAGTTCTTAAATAATGTTGGTTTGCGTTGATAAAATATGTTAGATTGCATCCAAAAAGAATCAAATTCATAATATTACGATCGCATGCGTTCATTGCATAGGAACAGTTGATTTTTGTATTTTTATGTAGAATATGCGTTGACGCAAGGTGGAAATTGCGATCGTAGGAAATCATTGGTCGAGCACAACATTATCGCAAGGCTTTGCGGTGATTGTGTTTGAAAACATTTGCTCAAGAAGGATTGTCGCAACTTGGTGGGCGCATCTGGGTGAAAGGCATAATTAATCGCAATGGGACAAAAAGCTGATGACGGTCGAATCTGAATTAAGCTGACAGCCGCTAATGATAACAAGTACATTCAGCTTTTCGGTGACAAATATTCGACACATCAGCCAGGGAATTAAAGCCATCCGAGCAATCATAAGAGAGAAGCCGTCTTCACCCCGAAGCTCTATAAATACCAAAGGCATCCTTCAGAAAAGGGGTTCACCATCTCACGAGTTCACAAGTTCTATTCATAGTTTAGCCTTGTTCTTAGATTTTCTTTTACTTTAAGGAGGACGCGAGAGAAGAAGGTTGTGCCAACAGATTTTCGCAAGGTTTTGTAAAAATTACCATCGCAACCTATTTTCACAAGTCATTGAGTTCGACCCTGGACTTACCAGGAACTAAGTGGGGTTTACACTTAGATTCCACTGAGAAAACTTGAGTGCTCAACGCATTTTTCACCATCGCATTTCATCCACTATTCCACATCATAAAATAACGCATCAAGTTGCGATCGTCAAGCGATTACGGTCATCGTGTAAAAGTTGCGGTAATCAAGTGAATGCAGTCATTGCAAGATTGCGGCTACACGATGATAACCATAATAGTGGGATGAGCACAAGGTTGATGGAATGGAAACATTAACGCATATCTTGGGAAAATCAAAAGATGCTGTTGACATTTCACCTACTACGCCGTTAGCAGCAGAGATTCAGAAAAGGACCATCACGCCGCGAATGTCAAAATCAGAGCAGGTTTATTAATGTTGTTGGCGATCAAGCTCTATAAATAGAAGCCGATGAGAAGAATTTCATTTTATCCAAGTTTCTACCTTTGGGTGGATCCTTGTGATCCAGACCAAAGCATTAGAAGAAAGCTTGAGAGTTCTTCATCTCCTTCATCCATTCCGAGTGACGACCGGAGACTTTGTCGGAGTTAGATCTCGAGAGAATCAGCTCCATCGCCCTTCCATGGCACCACCGGCAGCCTTGACACACATCTTCTAGAAGCAAGACATTGCTTCCACCTAGCCTTTTCCATTTCTCTTCTTTTCTTATATTATATTGTATTACATTTTGGCTTAAGAAATTAATACATTTTGTGATCAATGCATTTCTATATTTCTTTCGATTCAATCTCCAACTTCATTTACTTAGCATTCTTAATCTTCATTGCATCACTTAGTGAGATTGTGAGAGTATCGCATAATTAATCATGCGGCATAGGAATATGAAGCATGTAGCAAACCACCGGGAGGTGTGCGTTGCGTGAGTGTTGTGAGAAAACCTTATTTGCTTAGTGTGAAGCTGTGGCAACGCCTGTCTATAGGCGGACACAACGCTTGTCTATGAGAAAAGTCAGCAACAACTAACTGCCTAGGAGGGTAAGTAGTTGGTCGCATTAAGCAATGTAAGCAAGTATTCACTAGAGATAGGAATAATCTTATGTCAGCCAAGTTTATGTGGTTACCTTGTCTTATGAGTGCATCATTCATCATTTAGGCATACTTGGGAGAGTAGTCTAAAAACCAAATCTAAGACTCGAGAGAGCGGATTGGAATGCATAAGCAAGAATGGGGAACTTAGGAATAAGCTTACTATTACACAGCGTATGCACCCTACGGAGAGGATATTGCATGCGTCCAAGAAGTAGGATACGGTGGTATGTGATCATCTTGTTTATGTGTGGAAGCACATGAGCAGGAATAGAGATTTAGAAATAAGGCCTCTCGACGCGTTGCATATACATCGCATGCGTCCTAGAAATAGGCTCAAGTGTGTGTAGCATGATCGCATAGCTTGCGTTGGCTGAGGTTGCCCTTGCGGTCAAACTTAGGGTTGCGATGAAGACATCCTTACATTTTATCTATTTTTCCATGCATTTACTACACGTCAACAGTTGTCGTGTCTCTACCTTTCATTCATACTTCCTATGCTTTGTCTGTTAGTTAGGAGTAGGAGTAGTTTGTAGCTTAAAACCCCCCATCATTCTTTTATTTATCCGCCGCAAGCACATCACCACATACATCTAGCTATAAGTCCCTGAGTTCGACCTCGGATCACCCTAGAAACTTGCGTTCACGTTATACTTGGCGTGAGCATAAGAAAACTTGTGACAATAATGCATGGTCATCGCATATAAGAGTAACGCATATTTTCATTCTAACGCATGACCACTGGTGCATGATAACCAACGCATAACTTAAGACATGCATCACATAATTGCGTTCACTAATTTTTTGTCATCACCCATCTGGGACTATGCGTCACCAAATTTGTATGATTTCTCCCCAGGAATCATGGTACCAGCAATGGATAGATCAAGGTTCGAGATGAAGCCAATAATGTTACAAATGATACAAACAACAGTACAGTTTGGTGGACGGCGTGGTGAAGATCTGCACGCCCATCTACGAAGCTTCATTGAAATTTGCAACACGTTTGTGTTCCCTAATATTTTCCCAGAAGAGGTTCGACTCACGTTATTTCCATTTTCGCTATGCGATAAAGCAAGAAAATGGGCTTACTCTCTTGAACCAGGAGAGATAACGTCATGGAAGCAAGTTGTGGAGAAGTTTATGAAGAAGTACTTCCCTCCCACAGAAAATGCCAGAAGGAGGAAACCGATCACCAATTTTGAACAAGAAGAAGATGAATCGCTCAGTGACGCATAGGCGAGATTCAAGAGACTAGTACGCAACTGCCCACACAATGGATTGCCAGATTGCATCCAAATGGAGATTTTTTATCATGGACTGAACTTTGCATCACAGACAGCTGCCAATGTGGCAGCAGCAGGAGGTCTGTTGGACAAAACATATGATGAAGCAAAGAATATTCTTGATTGCATCTCGAAAAACCACGAAGATTAGCAAGAAAGCGATCAAAGAACGAAGCTCATAGAAGGTAATGCGAGTAATGGTGCCATCACATCATTACAAAATCAGATGAATGTGATGATAAACTTGTTGCAAGGCATCGCAATAAACAATTTAGGAACTCAAAATAGGCAAGTCAATGCGATAGAGCAAACAAGCACCAGCTGTGTCATGTAAAGAATCACATTCTTTTGAGGAATGCCCATGAAATCCTCAATCAGTTTACTTTGTCAAAAACAATCTTTTTTTCAAACACTTACAACCCAAGGTGGAGAAATCACACTATTTTTTATTGGAAGAACAACCAACAGCAAGGCAGTCAGCCTGTGGCTCAGAGAGAGGGACCGTCAGGATTTTCCATAGAACTAATGAACAACAACAAGCTAGCAGTTCTTAAACACCATCCTCATCATCCCTGGAAAACTTGTTGAAGCAATACATCGAAATGAAATAGTCCTTCAAAACCAAGCTACATCCATCCGCAATTTTAAAATTCAAATGGGAAAAATTGCGGAAGAGCTAAAAAACAGACCCCAAGGGACATTGCCTAGCTCAACTGAGCTTCCACACAATCCATGGAATACAGGGAAAGAACACTGCCAAGCAGTCACCCTAAGAAGTGGAAAGGCAGTGATAGAAGTCAGAAAGAAGCCTCGCAAGACCGAGTCAAAGGAGCAACCTGCGATTGAATCAAAGAAATCTCTATCGCAGACTGAATCAAAGGAGTCCGAAACTATGGAACCAGAAGATGCAATCACCTCTAAGCCTCCAGACCATGAAACATTGAAAGTATAGCTACCTCCATTTCCTCAAAAGACTGAAAAAGAAACATAACGATGAAGGCCAGTACCATCGCTTCCAAGAAATATTGAAACAATTGTACATCAATATTCCATTCACAGAAGCGATAGAGCAGATATCGGTGTATGCCAAATTTTTTAAGGACATTGTCTTGAAGAAGAGAAGCACGGGAAGATTCGCCACGGTGGCATTGACAAAAGAATCCAAAACTATAATCCCACCAAAGATGAATCACTCAGGTAGTTTCACAATACCTTGCTCAATAGGAGGAATCTATATTGGTCAAGCATTATGCGATCTTGGGGCAAGCATAAACTTAATGCCCCTTTCAATCTTCAAAAGATTGAATGTAGGATAGCTGACACCTACAAGGTGACTCTTCAACTCGCTGACAGATCTTTGGTGCACCCTGAAGGGAAATTAAAGGATGTCTTGGTAACAATAGATAGATTCATTCTACCTACAGACTTCATTATCTTAGATTATGAGGCGAATAAAGATGTTCCAATCATATTGGGACGACCATTCTTGTCTATTGATCGTGCTCAAATAGATGTGCACAAGGGAGAAATCACAAAGCATCAACGGAAAGAAGCTCAGGTTCAATATTATCAGGGCAATGAAGTTCCCAAATGAGGAAGGCTTATCAGATTCCGATGATGAACACGCTTGCATTGAAGATTAGGAGTCCGAGGAAGAAAATATAGAAAGAGAGGATGCGGCCGCATCCATAGAGACTTACCATGCATAACAGAGATATTAAAGGATGAGGAAATGCTGAATTTGGATGAAGAAAGAAAAGCACAAAAACCCTCTTTAGAGCAACCACCTACACTGGAACTAAAACTCTACCAACCCATTTGAAGTACGTATTTCTCGGCCAGAATGAAACCTTACCAGTCATCATATCCTCTGCATTACCTGAAGAAAAAGAGACCACGTTGCTTAGTGTTTTAAAGAAATATATTAGAGCAATCAGATGGACGCTCGCAAATATCAGAGGTATTAGCCCGACGTATTGTATGCATCGAATCCTGCTTGAGGAAAATTAGAAGGGCTCGATAGAACCTCAACACAGACTGAACCCTACGATGAAAGAGGTTGTTAAGAAAGTAATCATCAAATGGTTAAATGCCGACATTATCTATCCTATCATAGATAGCACATGGGTCAGCCCCATGCAGTGTGTTCCCAAAGAGGGTAGGATGACAGCAGTACTAACGCAAACAACGAATTGATCCCCATGAGGACCGTCATGGGTTGCCAGATTTGTATGGACTACAGGAAACTCAACGCGGCAACAAAGAAAGATAATTTCCCCTTGCCTTTCATTGATCAAATGCTAGACCAATTAGCAGGGGATGATTATTTCTGCTTCCTTGATAGGTACGCAGGTTATAAACAAATTATGATCGCACCGGAGGATCAAAAAAAGACCACGTTCACATGTCCATATGGAACGTTCGCCTTTCGTCGCATGCCTTTTGGATTATCCAATGCTCGTAATACGTTTCAAAGGTGTATGATGGCAATCTTCCCCGAGTACCTTGAAGACTCAGTTGAAATCTTTGTGGATGATTTCTCAGTCTATGGGCAAACATATGAAATTTGTCTGCAAAACCTAGAGAGAATACTGAAAAGATGTGAAGAAACTAATCTGGTGTTGAATTGGGAAAAGTGCCATTTTATGGTCAAATAAGAAATTGTGCTCGGGCACAAGGTTTCAAAGAATGGGTTAGAGGTGGACAAAGCAAAAATTGAAGCTATAGAAAAACTTCCACCTTCAACGAATATGAAAGCTTTAAGGAGTTTCCTAGGACCACGGGGTTTTACAGAAGGTTTGTGAAGGACTTCTCTAAAATCGCTCGACCTTTGAATGCGTTGTTAGAAGCTGATAGACCTTTTGATTTTGATTCACACTGCCTCATTGCATTCAAAATATTAATGGACGCTTTGACTACAGTGCCAATTCTGATCGCATCTGATTGGGCAAAGCCATTCGAACTGATGTGCGATGCCAGCGGATATGCAATGGGGGTAGTCTTGGTACAAAAAGTAAAGACAATGTTACACCCCATCGCATGCTAGCAAAACATTAAACTCCAAGTAGGTGAATTACACCACCACCGAGAAGGAACTTTTAGCGGTAATTTTTGCGATTGAAAAATTCAGAACTTACTTGTTGTGGTCAAAAGTGATAGTCTACACAGACCACTCGACGATAAGATATTTGATGACCAAAAAAGATGCGAAGCCTAGACTAATCTGATGGGTTCTCTTACTCCAAGCATTTAATATGGAAATAATCGACCGAAAGGGAACAGAGAATCAGGTCGCTGACCATTTATCGTGATTAGAGAATCCAGAAGTGGATCGCATCCAGTCAGAGGTGAACACCTCATTTCCTAATGAACAATTGCTTAAGATTGAAGAACTACCCAGGTACGCAAATATTGTCAACTTCTTGATTTGCAAACAATTCCCTAAAAACTACACATCCCATCAAAATAAAAGGCTCATTCATGAATGCAAATTTTACTACTGGGACGATCCGAATCTTTACAAAAGAGTACTAGACCAGATATTGAGACTCTGTGTTCCAGAAATTGCTTTCATCGCATATTGTTTCAATGTCATTGATAACGGACAGAAATGCACGTTATCAAAGTTCTAAGTTCTTAAACAATGTTAGATTGCGTTGATGAAATATGTTAAATTGCGTCCATTAAGCATAAATTCTATAATATTGTGGTCTCATGCGTCCAACGCATTAGAGCAGTTAATCTTTATATTTTTGTGCAAAATATGCATTAACGCAATGCAGAGATTGCAATCACATGAATACATTTGTCGAGCTCAACTTCACCGCAAGACTTTGTGTTGATCGTGCTCACAAACATTCGCCCAAGAAGAATACCGCAACTTGGTCGACGCAACATGGTGGGCGCATCTAGGTGAAAGGATAATTAAGATCGATGGGACAGAAAGCTGATGACAGTCGAATCCAAATTAAGTTGACAGCCGATAACGATCACAAAGTACATTCAGCTTTATCGGTAACAATCATCCGACGTGTCAATCAGGAATTAAAGTTATCCCATCTGTACAACCGGGAGAGAGAAGTCGCCTTTCACCATGGAAACTCTATAAATACCAAGTGCATTCTTCAGAGAAGGGGTTAAGCAGTCGATTACTTCATCACCTTACAAGTTCACATCTCTGCCCATAGTCTTCTTTCATTTTAAGGCGGACGCGATGAAGAAGGTGTGTCGATAGATCGTTCTAGCAAGCTTGAGAATGCATCGGAAGCTCCAAGACAGAGAGAGGGCCGATGCCTGCGGAAGCGGAAAAATTTGTAGATCAGAATAGAGATTCAGTGTAAAAAGCCTCGGTCAGCAAGGAATTGCTACCAGACTCTCTACCTTTATTTTTCATTATCATTTTGTACTCAACTCAGTTATAAGAATGGAATGTCTTTCTCTATATCTGTTCAGACTCTATTATTTATGCATGAGTAGTTAAATTAGTTGAATGGGTTGAGAAGTAGTTAGCTAGCATAATGAGGGAATCTTCATCTTGCGATTGTCTTGCTTATGTATGCTTCATTCATCTATTAGAGATACTCAAGAGGATAGTCTAAAGACAGGATCTAGACTTGGGAAGGTCAGGTCAGAATCTAGGTTTGGAAAAACCATATTAAAACGCATAAACAGGAGATAGGCACTTAGGAATGAGCACTATTTGTTATCCACGCATCGCATGCATCTTAGCAATAAGGTATGATTGTATGCGGTCACCTTGCTTTCATGCATTTTGTATCAATGCATAAGACAAGAGTAGAGACTTAGGGATAAGCTCTATGGACATTTTGCATTCAACACATGCATCATAGACTTAGCAGCATCGCATTTACATTGGGAAATGACTTGTTGTGCATGGTTGTAATATGATCGCAAGGTTTGACGCATTCCCGAGTAACGCTAGCCAAAAGACCTTCTCAACCCGTTCATCACATACTCATTGCATCTATCAACGCAACTATCTTTCTCAATCCGCCGCCTTTATTTACTTCTTTTTCATCAACGCAACAACACATCCATACTTTATTTATTTACTCGGTTACCACAAAGTTTTCATAACATTACCAACACAACTATTTTCACAAGTCCCTATGTTCGACCCTGGACTTACCAGGAAACTCAAAGGAATTTATACTTGAATTTCGCTTGGGAAACTTAAGTGCACAACGTAGTCCATCAACGCATATCATCCATATTTTCACTTAATAAAATAACGCATCAGTCATGAATCACCCTATGGAGGGCATTTTGATGGACAGCGCACAGCAACAAAAGTTTTGCAATGTGGGTATTTTTGGCCCACTCTGTTTAAGGACACACAAGAATACTTCATGAAATGCAATAAGTGCCAACGCACTGGAAGCATTTAAAAAAAATGTGATGCCAATGAACATCATATTGGAGGTAGAGCTATTCAATGTCTGGGGAATAGATTTCATGGGACCATTTCCATCGTCAAATGGTCATAAATACATTCTATTGGCTGTCGACTATGTTTCAAAATGGATTGAAGCTGTTTCATGTGTTGCAAATGATGCGGCAACAGTCTCTAAGTTCTTGCAGAAAAACATCTTCACTCATTTTGGCACCCCCGCGTGCCATAATATGTGACGAAGGGATCCACTTTGTGAATCACATTGTTAGTAAATTGTTGATCAAATATAATGTCCACCATAAGATCGCACCGCATATCACCCCCAAAAAAATGGGCAAGCAAAGGTTTCTAACAGAGAAATCAAGTCAATCTTAGAGAAGGTGGTGAACCCATCACGAAAATATTGGACCATGAAATTGGATGATGCCTTGTGGGCATATCAGACTTCTTATAAGAAACCCATAGGCATGTCACCATATGCGTTGGTGTTTGGAAGGCTTGTCATCTGCCGCTGGAACTAGAATATAGGGTGATGTGGGCAGTTAAGAAACTTAACTTTGATCTTAAGGTTGCAGAAGAAGAGAGAAAACATCAGCTACTAGAACTGGACGAGTGGAGATTACAGGCGTATGAGAATTCCAAAATTTACAAAGAACACACCAAGCGATGACATGATAAGCGTCTTTGTGAGAAAAACCTCAAGGAAGGTCAAAGGGTATTACTGTTCAACTCTAGGTTGCGTCTCTTTCCTTGAAAACTGAAGTCGCATTGGTCCGGGCCTTTCATAACCAAGAAAGTATTCTAGCATGGAGCGATGGAATTGACCAACGAAGATGGGACCAACGCATTTAAAGTGAATGGACAAAAGTAAAGATGTATCATGGAGGAGATTTCCAACGCGAAAAAACCTCCATTGACTTGAAGAAGCCAGAATAAAAAAGAAACACTCAATCCCTGCGATGATAAGCGACATACATTCATCAGGGACGAAGTATATCCTTTTGAGTATCCTTTTTGTTTTTCTTTCAACAAGCTAGTTTAAGTAAAGAATATAAGAGACAACTCCTCTAAAATTCAAGAGTTAAAGTTGAAATTGTCACACAACCGTAGTTAGATGTTCGCATAACACCTGTGGGAACAATGGCACACAACCGTAGTTGGATGTTCGCATGACACCCATGAGAACAAACCAAAACAAAGAGTGTAACCATGATCCGCAGTCTCTAATTGAATGACGCAAAATTTGACCACCGCATCCAGACACATCAAGTTGTTTTTGCAAGAAGAGGTAAACATTCTTTTTAAAATGAGAAAAGCATTTTTTAACAGAGATTTGTAGTATAAAAGAACAAAGTAGGGCTTTTTTATGAATTATCAAGGATAGAAGGAAATTGCATTGTTAAGTAATGTGCCTAGGTGGAGCATTCGAAGCAACCAATCGACGCAAAATTTAGGGTAGGAATTGAACATTATTGTCTTAGTAGAAGATATGCTTGAGGACAAGCATATATCTAAATTTAGGGTGTGAAGTTATTTCTACTGTTTTATTTAGATATTGCGGCCAAAAGGAAGAAAAGTTGCGTCAATTGTATGAAAATTGGCTAAGAAATGCGAGAATTATAAATTGTCGTCAATACACCCACTGACACCATTGCGATGGTAGAAAAGAATATTTCAAGTGTGTTTTGCAGGAAATCAAGCCACCGCATGCATTCAAGGCTCGAGATAAAAAGAACAACGCATCTACGTCATATTGTGCCCATCATTTAGGAATGAAAAGACGACCAATGTAATGACGGCACATGCGACAATCGATCAAGAGCTAAGCGTTCAACGCAATCTCAACCGCATGCGGTAATCAAAAATAACACCACATACATGCAAACGATCGAAGATGTAAAGAGCAACGCAAATGCGGAGGATTCTAACGCGTGTACAGCTGATCGTTGTGCATTTCTAACGGGATTGATTGCGTAACAGAAGTAATATTCACTCCAACATTTTAGAAGCTGCCATAACAATAAAGTAGGGACCACAAGTCAGAGAGTCAAAGCTGAGACTATAAATAGCTCTGGCAATTCCACTGAAAAATAATGCTTGAATACAGAGAAAAGTGTATATACTGATCTGAGAGAGAGACTGGTTAAGCGACTAATCAGAATAGATCTAGGAAGAATTAAGAGATAAGGCCGAGAGGTGAGTCTCCGGGCAAGAATCCTTCCGATCCCTGCCGTCGAAGCTCTGTACGAAGGTCACCTCCACCAAACGAGCAAGCCTGAGAGGGAAGCTCTTCTGTTCATCCATTCCACACACCGGTAAGCAAAACCCCCGTCCAGATCTGTGTCAAGACGTTGACACTCTTCTGTATTTGTTTCTATCTCCTTATCGTTACTTATATTCATCTTCCTAACCTCTATCATTCACACCATGTATCAGACGCTTAATCGTAGTATTAAATGTTATGATCATTTCCATTATCATCTCTTTGTCTATTTTCGTTCCTCCATGTTTCACTTTCTCCATGATGTTTTCTTAATCCCCTGGTAATTAGTAAGAATTAAGCAAGTAAATTAATCTGTGATAAGGAAATAATTCTGTTTAGCTAAGGCATGCTAGACTGCATCTTCACCTGTGAGAGCAGAAGTGAATATGCCATTCCGCCTATCGAAAGAGGGTTGGAAGAATGCATTAACTAAAGCAAGAAGTACTTACAGAGATGGAAGCAACCTTGCGTTCATTACGTTCATCCCTGTTTCACCATAGAGATATGGGAACGCGGCCGATCACCGAGAGGTGTACGCCAAGGGAAAACGGAACCTTAGTTACATCTTTAACGCAATTAATAAACTTGCGATATTTTTACTAGTTATCCTTTCTATTTCTGATTCATCCATAAAGACTTGCCATCGCATACCACGATCCTTTGTATAAACTTCACAGTCAGTCTCGAACTCAGCATCATGTATATCATGTATCTTGTATCTTGCATCACATTAGCTTAAGTTTATTTTCATCGCAATTTATTTTATTAACGCAACTTTAGTTTATCTGCACAATTTTACTTTACCGCAATTTACTTTCCTGTACACACACATTTTTATTAATTGTAAGAACCGATCGTATGTATCACAAATGTAACACATTAATGATAACAATCCCTGTGTTCGACCTCGGATTACTCTGAGAAACTTGCGTTGGAATTATACTTGGTTTCATCGTAAAGAAACTTGTGACAACACATAGCATACTACAAGCATTCCATTAATAACACATACATATAGAAGTAATATCGCATAAAGTGTATATAAGCATAACACTGCATCCACACTCCATCTCCATCTTTCCAAGTCATCAAGTTTATGGCAACATGAGCTTGTATGATTCACATTCATCATTGTCCATGTCCATAGATGCTTAAAGATATAAATTTTGCATTACAAGTTTATGGCGCCATTGCCGGGGATTGCTAACAGTTAGTGTTGAGTACTTTTGTAGTATGTGCAGGACAGATCTCTTTGTACTGGCTCTTTATCGCGGAGAGCAGTCTGACGGTTTATGAGTACTGGAGTGATCTAGAAATTCTAAGCTGACCCAGAGATCAGGTGTATTTTTCGCGCAGGAGCACATTAGAACCAGACTAAGCGCCGGAATTTTAAGACCTACGGTTGAGGAGAATGCAAGGTTTGAGCAATGTGCAACAAAATCTTCATACCTAGTGTGACTCCCGAATGAATTAGATTACATCTCTTCTCGTACACATTACAGGATGATGCAAGGAGGTGAACAATGTCCTTGATGACATTGCACAGGCAAGCTTGATCGCCTGCAGAGGGGATACTATTGCGGTAACTCTGAAAAAATTCCTTCGATCAGCATCCCTATATCTATGTTTAATTGCTTTCCTTACAACTTTTATTTACTGCTTTCTAAAATTACGTTATTTACTGCTTATTAGGATTAGCTTTTAATGCTTTCTGTATTTACCTTCAATTTAATTTCTTTGTGTATTTCCATGTCATGCTTAATATGCATTAGTAGCGTTGTTCTTAAAATTTCTGTGAATGACTTAACAAAATGATGAACACCGCAACGTCTCCTTGACTTGCTTATTGATGAATTAAAAAGGAAAAAAATTTGGTATGCAACGCGATGATGGGTGCATTTCATGATAACAGATACACTTTGCATCCATTATACCCAAATGCATTCCGTTGAGGGGTGTGTTGTGCTCGTATGTATTGTTAGCCCGTCCTTAGCGAAAACACACTATGTTGAGGTAGTGTTGCACTGGTAGAAATACCGTGCGCCCGTCCTCCAGAACTGCGTTGAGTTAAGGGGTGTGTTGCGGTGATACATGCATTGTTGCCCGTCCTCAGCAAAAATGTATTTGCGTTAATGGAAGCGTGGTGTTAATTTTTAATCGTGCACCCGTCTGAATAAAAAACATAAGATAATTTCATTCATTATTTTCTAAGTAAAGGAGCTGATTCTTTGATTCTTTGTATATGATAAAAAAAATTTGTATTGCATTAATTGTAATTCTTTGTATACTTGGTTAATTTTCAATACAACTAAGTAACAATTCTTTCAAGTACACAATAGCCTCTTCTTTATCATCCTTTGTCAATTTTTGCGATATTCTTGATCTTTTACTTTGTGTTATTCATTGTGCTGCCATGATGAGTTATATGCATACACTTAGAAACATTTCCCACACTTTGTATTTTTTAACTAACACTTAGTTAATTCGTAGCTATAGCAATGCTTTACCTGTTATCCTTCGAAATTCTGCTCAAACCTTCTTTTCAAAATTTTGTCTAAGTGTTTGTCTATTCTGTCCAAATAACGCAATGAGGACCTTGCGCATCTCTAAATTTGGAGGTGGGGAAGGTCTGAGCAGATGAGATCAAGTGATGCGATCATTAGCGTTCATTATTATTATAAAAAAAAATTAATTTTCATATAAACTTCAATGTCAACGCAAGGGAAACTCCAAAAACAATCCCAACCTGATAAGAGTTAAGTTGTGAAATGAGCCTGCTCGTAGTTGGATGTTCACATGACACCCGTGGGAGCAAACCAGAACGAAGGTAGGTTTCCAAGAACAACACAATATGAAAAAGAAAAGAAAAGAAAAAAAATGAGAAGAAGAAAAAATAAAAGAATATAAGAGACAACTCCTCTAAAATTCAAAAGTTAAAGTTGAGATTGTCACACAACCGTAGTTAGATATTCGCATGACACCCGTGGGAACAATGGCACACAACCGTAGTTGGATGTTCGCATGACACCCGTGGGAACAAACCAAAACGAAGAGTGTAACCATGATCAGCAGTCTCTATTTGAATGACGCAAAATTTGACCACCGCATCCAGACACATCAAGTTGTTTTTGCAAGAAGAGGTAAACAATCTTTTTAAAACGAGAAAAGCATTTTTTAGTAGAGATTTGTAGTATAGAAGAATAAAGTATGGCTTTGTTATGAATTATCAAGGATAGAAGGAAATTGCATTGTTAAGTAATGTGCCTAGGTGGAGCATTCGGAGAAACCAATCGATGCAAAATTTAGGATAGGAATTGAACATTATTGCCTTAGTAGAAGATATGCTTGAGGACAAGCATATATCTAAATTTGGGGTGTGAAGTTATTTCTACTGTTTTATTTAGATATTGTAGCCAAAAGGAAGAAAAGTTGCATCAATTGTATGAAAATTGGCTAAGAAATGCGAGAATTATAAATTGTCGTCAAGTGTATATAAGAAATGCGAGAATTATAAAAAAGTTGCATCATTAGTATCGCATAAAGTGTATATAAGCATAACATAACATCCACACTTCATCTTCATCTTTCCAAGTCATCAAGTTTATGGCAACATGAGCTTGTATGATTCACATTCATCATTGTCCATGTCCATAGATGCTTAAAGATATAAATTTTGCGTTACATGCAACAGGGTATGGAAATTAATGTTGCCCATCCATGCAATCATTAGCGAGAAGAACTGTTTCGCCTAGAAGTCTATAAATACCCGATGTTACCAAACCAGAGAGACAGAAAACGCGTGAGGGGGCGAGGCGAAGCTGAGGGAAGGGAATCCTTGAGAAGAAATTAATTTTCAAAGAGGTCGAGAGACTGTCGAAAACAACATGAAGAAGAAACACCCAACCCTTGCGAGAGCAAGATTCTACAATTTGAGAAAGAGTTGAAGTGATAGAGCAATGTAAAAAGCCAGAGGAAGCAAGACATTGCTTACCTGGCTTGATACTTCTTACACCATTTATTGTTTTGTACTCAACACTTTGTTTGCAAAAATTGAAACTTCATTTCAATTTATGTTCAGTCTCTCCACACCATGCATTAGTAACTAAATTTGTGAATGGCTGAGAAGTACTTAGCTGGCATGACTTAAGCTATGTCATGCGATCATCTTATCTTATGTATGCTTCATTCATCGTTGAGAGTACTTGAGAGAGTAGTCTAAAGATAGAATCTAGGCTTGAGAGAGTCAGATTAGATCGAATAAGCAAGAGTAGAGACTAGAAATAAGTTTTATCTGCTACATTCCATACACATCGCATGCATCCTAGAAATAGGAAATGTGGCATTATGCATTGAGAAATGTAGTGCTTAATATTTGTGTATAGCATGATCGCATGACTTGTACAAAATCTTAAGAAATGCTAGCTAAATCTCTTCTGAACCCCTTCATCGCATACTTGTTACAACACCACCCTTTCATCGCTCCGCATTTAATTCCATCGCATTAGAGAATCTAAATTAAATCACCATCTACTTCTTTATCACCATCGTAGGATCAGAAAGTCTGTCACATATCTATTTAGTAATCCCTACGTTCGAACCTGGACTTACCAGGACCCTAAGAAGGCTTATACTTGGCCTTTGTTAGGAAAACTTGTATGGTCATCGCATCCACACATCCCTACATCGCATGATAAATCAACGTATTAGATGGGGGTTCCCTATCGCGAGTTGAAGGTGCGTGGATCCAGTTGATGTTCGTATGAACAGGGTTCAAACTTTTAACTCGCGCTTTCGTTTTGAAATGGGGTCAGGGCTTTGCAAGTGACATCAGGCTAGGTGGGCATCACTATCATGAGTGGAAGGTAGTGGATCTAATCGTTCAACTTTTCAACAGTGTATAAATTTGAAGATTGAAATCGAGACAAGGTTTTACTTATGGCATCGGGTTGTGTTTGGATTCCCTATCGCGAGTGATGGTTCGTGGCAACAACCATTAAAAATTGGGATCATCGTGTTGGGGCGTGTCATCGAGTCAAGGATCATTCACCGTCGGGTTGGAAAGTTCAGTCCGACCGCAATGGCCCCTTCGGTGCCTAAATTTCCCTATGACGTAAGCAGAAAGTTAGATGTCATAAATTAGTGGGACAGGTCAAAAAACATAAAAGTTCCCGATAATAGGTCGCCCGTATAAAATCCTCAAGAAAGAAAAGGAAAAAGAGAGAGGGGGAGAAAAATAAAAGAAAAAAGAAAACAAAGGAAAAGAAACCTCAAACATCTTCCTTTTCCTCTCCCTCCCCTCAACTGTCAATTCCCCCCATATGTAATCTTTTGTCCAACATTGGCTAGCGCATGGGTATCCTATTCTTCGGTAGCCTTAGGCCATGTGCAAACATCCAACTTTAGTGACCCATCGTTGTGCGACCTCACCCACATGTTGATGGTGTTACCACAGACCCATCATTAACCTCACTTCTAAAAGTGTTGTGATTATGAAACCCACTAATTTAACTTGCGACACTAGCACCTGCTTTGTTTAGCTTTAAAACAACATTTCTCTCATTTTCGAAAGTTTCAATGCCTTAGTAGCAATGTTTGTCTACATTTCGAATAGTTTAAGTCAACACCCACACTCTGTTTGGTCTAAAATAACATCCACAATTTATTGGTTCTTGTGTTATCAAGTTGTCATTGAGTTTTTCGTCTGCAATTTAGTATCAACCTTTGAGAAGATTTAATTATAATGTAACACCCCGAGTTCTCATAATTCAAATTCTGTATTTTCATAAAATTTGAGGACAATTTTTTTATTTCAAAATTCCGTTTTATTTAATGGGAAGATTTAGGTTTATATCCAATTAATTTAATTTTAAGTTAAGGTCAAGAATTTAAATTTAAATTGGGAAAATTGATTTGATTTTGATTTTTGATTGGAAGAGAAAAAGGGAAGAGTTTTAAAAATATGTGTATTTATTTATTTATATATATATATATATTTGTGCATTTAAGGAATAAAATACAATAAAGGAATAAAATAAAATAATTTTTTTATTTAGAAAACCCTCTCTCTTTCTTCTTCTTCTTTGCGTGAACCCCCTCCCTCCTCCTCGAAACCTTCTTCCAGCTGAAACTCTCAACCGCCGCTCGCCGTAAAATTCGAAGCCTCCTCGGCACGCTGCCGGTCAGACGTGAAGCCCAGCCGCACGTTAGCTTCGCTCGACGTCGTCTGTCAGATCCGTTGAAGTTGCACCGTTTGTTGATCGTGAATCACATCCGTCGGTCACTTCTGCTCAGACTACTTTACCTCCAACCGTTGCTGAAGTCGTGTCGGCCTTCACACGCGAACAAGCCCACCCGAGCCAGGCCACCGCTTCCAACTTCAACTCCAGCCGCTGCTTTCACGCCTAGCCGTCGCGTCGTTTCTTTTAGACGCCACCACCGTCACCGCCCAACCCTGTTCGTCGCCGAAATCTGCCGTGCATCACCGGATTTTTGTTTTGAGTAAGGGATTGATTAATTTTGGGCAAGATTTTTGGATTTTCTTCGAGGGGTTTGATTACCCTTTTGGTTTTGGGTTAAAATTGTTATCTCTTTATGTTTGTACTTTAGACTCAAGGATTGGAGATTTTGAGACGTTGTCATAGGGTTCGAGACCAATTTTAGTGAAAATGGTTGAAGTTTGGTAAGTTTTGTGTGAATAATTGGTTGGTTCTCTTTTGGTTTAGGAAATTTGTGGGAAATTAAGTTGTTAAATATGGGTTTTTGTTTTATGTACATATTGGCCAACAGAATTGAGATTTGGAGTTAATTAGGACCAAGCCACAATTTTAGTATTGTTTCAAGGTCTTGCTTGGCAAAGAAAAGATAAGCTTGCTTTGGTTATTTGGATTTAATTTTGAGGTAAGTAATTTTACTACTGGAACTGGTTTGTGCCAGGCGATAAACTGTAGATTTTATATTGAGGATCCTGAAACTATTTTCGAGGATAATTTTGATTGTTCTGAGGTTGAGTGGACTGTTTAGGTGTAGGATTGTATCAATTGCGGCGGAAGCACAAGGATCATTTAAGCATTCAAATTCACTAATTTTGGCATAATATAAAGCATGCTTCTGCAGAAAAATTGGTTTCAAAACATACCTCTTGTAGAATTTCTTCAAAGATCCTTCTCCAACTGCAATCTTCTCCATATCTTGTTGTAAACTACCTCAAGATCTTCTCCACTATTCTCTTGTCTAGATTGAATTGTGGGACTTAAAACAAACTTGAATCAAGGGATGAAGGAGAAAAGCTCACTACAGCAACCTATGTTGAAGAACCATTCTTCAAACCAAATTTTCTCTCAAAATTCTATAGATTGCATGCTCAATTTTCATCCGATCTTTTCATTATATTGTAGATCAACATGCAAAGAGAAGAGCTGCATGAGCCAGCTCATGCTTGTAGAAGACAAGGCAAATGGTTGCTATATGTGTGAACTAGTTAAGTGATGGATAATGAAAAAACCCATTTTTCCATTTGTATTTTAGTTTTCTTTTCTTTTTTCAATTTTATCCAAAAGTCAAATTTTGATTTTAAAAAAAATCGATTTGATTTTAAAAATGGAAAATTAATTAATTTCATAAATTAATTAATTAATAATAAAACTTAATTAATTTAATATCCAATATTAAATTAATTTTAACACATGTTCATCTTTATATATTTAAATCATATTTAAATATATAAATTCTCCTATTCCGTTTAATTCTAAAATTAAACATATAATTATATCTCATATAATTACTAATTCCCTTAATTCTAATTTGAACGTTTCAAATTAACTTATCACGCTATTCTAGAGCTAGTCTGTTACGAGCTAGTAAGGGGACCTCGCAAACCTATAAATCATGGGCTCCCACGATTCGAGATTAATTGGCTAAACTCATTAGACCAAATTAATCTTCATTCGTTAACTAATGGGTCACTTCACTAAAACACATAGTTGCACTCTTCTCACTGTAGATATATTATGTCCACATGATTTAACCATAATCAGCAAGTTGACTCTTAATAGGTTGTTCTTAATAACAGTTGGGTCAAATATCTATTTTACCCTCGAGATTACGTCTTATTTCTCAAATCCCTACTGATCCTCTAATGAACAACTGGTTTGTGATCCAATCACCAAATCAAACTCTCTCAGCCCAGTGAGAGGGTGGGGCCCCTTGTTCAAGACCTGGATTCAGTACTTGAGAGAACAACCTTTCTCCTATCCCTAAATCGGGTAGGTGTGAACTCCGTTTTACACTCTGTCCCCAGCTATCTATCCGGCTTACCCCTGAAATTGGAGTCTTATTGAGCCGGCGCTGTTGAGCCAACCCTCAACTATGCAAATCTAAGGGCAATCCCGAATAAACAGGAGTTCATAGTTAGCTCATGATTAAGATCGAGTTACCTAGGTCATCTAGGTGAAATAGTCAGTCTTAAATAGTAAACAGCGTTATAAATAAGAGTGACTTATTTCTTGGTTCTGATCTTATGCAAACTCATTACATAGGATGCCCCCACTCCTCATGTCATAACATGTACGAAATAGGATCACATCGTATGTAGCACTTTACAACTCTTTGTAACAACTACAGAGTAGGCCACATCCAATGGTGTTACCTGAATAAGGTACCCAACCTCATTCATGTACCATAGATCATTTTGACTTTTTACTCGAACCTGATCCACTCTTATGTCTCCACATAAAGTTCAAGTACTCATACAATAGTCATGGGTCTTAGTTTATTGGATTTAGACTTTCATACAATTTATGAGATCAATAACAAGTATATTGATAATAGAAAATGTTTATCATTTTACAAACTACAAGTTTTTAGGACAAAACCCAATTTTAGGAAGGATATATGAGCATGTGGTAATATATATGATTATGATTACGTATGGGCTTGATTTAGAATTTTATGAATTATATTAAAATGATGATTGAGTATGACCCTTAAATTATGAGTTAAGTGGCACTCTTACTAGAATGTCTTAAAGTTAAATGAGAATTAGCCATTTGCATATCTATATAGTTATGCGATTTATTTTGAGAATGTATAGATCGTACGATATATTATGAAATCCTGAATACTTGATTGTTTACATGATTTAGTGCATGAAAGTGATGTGCTACAGTTGATCCATTTAAAACTAGATTAAATATGTATGTTGAGGTTAATTAACATGAGGTTAATGAGGAGATTTTAGAGGACTCAGGATTAAGTGAATATTATATGTAATGTGAAGTTAGATGCAATCTCTTTTTCCTTTCCTGACTATGTGATTGCATGAAAGTGATGCATGCCCGAGGACGCTAGTACATGAAAGAGATGTACTAGGGCTGGTGTGTATGAAAGTGATACATACCTAGAGGGTACTGAGGTGTATATAAGAGGTGCACGCTCAGTGGGTTATGTGTATACGAAAGAGGTGTATACATAACCATGTTGGGTTTTATGTCCTAAAACTCATAGTTTGTAAAATGATAAACATTTTCTATAATCAATAAACTTATTATTGATTTCATAAATTGTATGAAAGTCTAAATCCAATAAACTAAGACTCATGACTATTGTATTATGACATGAGGAGTGAGGCGTCCTATGCAATGAGTTTGCATAAGATCGGACCAAGAAATAAGTCACTCTTACTTTATAACCCTATTTACTGTATAATACTGACTATTTCACCTAAATGACCTAGGTAACTCAATCTTAATCCTGAGCTAACTATGAACTCCTGTTTATTTGGGATTACCCTTAGATTTGCATAGGTAGGGGTTGGCTCAACAGCGCTGGCTCAATAAGACTCCCATTTCAAGGGTAAGACTGAATAGATAGTTGGGACATAGTGTAAGGACCCGAGTTCAGGAGGGGTACATGAATGAACCGACTTCACATCCGAATGAGAGGGATCCTGAGGACATGAAAGTATAGTTAAGAAAGACTTAAAAGAATTGAAAGTTACTACCTATACTAACAAGGTGTACCTTCCTTTTCGGTGGCTCAATCATAAGAACTCCAAAGTTAAGCGTGCTAAGCGTGCTTGCTTGGGTCAATCCTATGTTGGGTGACCAATTTTCCTAGGATGCATGTGAATGAGGACAAAGCATGTTGAATGGAACCTCTCCCAATAAGATGTGGTTCGGGGACGAACAATAATTAGAATTAAGGGAATTAGTAATTATATGAGATATAATTACGTGTTTAATTTTGAGAATTAAACAGAATAGGAGAATTTATATATTTAAATATGATTTAAATATATAAAGATGGATATGTGTAAAAATTAATTTAATATTTGAGATTAAATTAATTAATTTCATTTAAAAATTAATTTATGAAATTAATTTCAATTTTCAATTTTTAAAATCAAAATGGATTTTGGAAATATCATTTTTGGTTTTATGATAAAATTGAAAATTTATGAAAAACAAAACATAAATGGAAAAAGTTTATTTTTCATTACCCATCTTTCAACTTGCTCACACAAAAGCATTCACCTTTGCCTTATCTTTCTCCAAGCATGAGTTGCAATTCATGCAACTCTCTCCTTTGCATGTTGATCTGCAATATATTGAAGAGATTGGAGTGAAATTCGGGCATGCAATCAAGAGAAAGTTTTAGAGAAAATTCGGGTTGAAGAAAGGGTTCTTCAACAAGATTGTTGTAGTGAACATTTCTCCTCTATCCCTTGATTCAAGTTTGTTTTTAGTCCCACAACTCAATCTAGAGCACCAAGAGAATAGTGAAGAAGATCTTTAGGTGGTCTGCAACAAGATTTGGAGAAGATTGCAGCTGGAGATCGAGCTTTGAAGAAGTTCTCAAGAGGTATGTCTTGAGACTCACTTGTTTACTACAAGAGCATGCTTTATATTTTGCCAAAATTAGTGAATAAGAGTGCTTAGATGATCCTTGTGCTTCCGTTGTTGCTGATACAATCCTACAAACCATGTGTACGAAAGAGGTATGCATCCCTACATTCATAAAGAGGATCTGGGGTGTACAAAAGAGGTACACACTCAGTGGGTTATGTGTATACGAAAGAGGTGTATACATAATCATGTGTACAAAAGATGTACACACTCAGTGGGTTATGTGTATACGAAAGAGGTGTATACATAACCATGTGTACGAAAGAGGTACACATTAAGTGGGTTAGGTATATACGAAAAGGGTGTATGCATAACCTTGTGTACATAAGAGGTACACATTCAGTGGGTTATGTGTATACGAAAGAGGTGTATGCATAACCATGTGTACGAAAGAGGTACACGTCCCTACAATCATAGAGAGGACCTGGGGTGTACATAAAGGGTGCACTCTAGGGGAAAGGAAAAAGAAAAAAGAGTGAATCATGTAAAAGAAATCTTTAAGGCCCACTAGTAGAGGGTTTCAGTTCATGTTGCATTTATTGGACATAAATGCTTAGCCTGGCCCCGGTAGTGGGGTTAGTTACTGAGTATTTTATGCTCACTCTTTCTCATATTTATGTTTCAAGTAAGAGTAGGGACACGCCGACGAATGACAAGCGGAATTCGTTATCGAGCCACTGGGACCAGTTTTATGCTTCCGCTCATGATGTTTAGATTTCTTTCATGTTTTTCCACTTTCAGTCTTCATGTTTGAAACTTATTGATTAATATTCGTTTCCAAACTTTTACATTTTTCTAGACTCATTAAATTTCTAATTATGATTTATGGGTTCCCTTTCATTTGACTTTTATTTAGTTTTAATGAAAATCTTTTATTTGACTTTATTTATTTAGCATTTATTTCTCTATGAAAGTGTGTCATTTTAAGTTTCATGCATGCATATGTTTAGTAACGGCCTAACTTGAGTTTTAGGGGTCTAATCGTCGTTACGTACAATGTAACTATATTTGAAAAGGTTGTCACAGGCATTTTTGTATGTCCTCCTTGTTAGTGAGGGGAAAATGAACGGAAAGATGAGGGAATAGTTAATTTGGATGGGATGAAGGATGAAAATGGTGAGTTCCTAAAATCCTGATTATTTATGTTTTGAATTCACACGCAAAATGATGAATTTCTTGTGAATGATAGGTTCGTTTGAGCTTTTTTTTGGTTGATTAATGCATGTATAGGGAAGTATGTCGATCATTTCCATCTAATTTAATTAGGTTTATTGGTTCTTGTGTTTCCAATTTGTAATTCGTTTGTAGTTGATTTTTTATTTTTGAAAAAAAAAATGTGACGAGAGGCTTTTTGGATACCGAGTAAAGCTCTTTCTACGTTTTGATTTTTTTGTTTTTCTAGTTGATTCAATTTTTTTATCTATGGTTTCTTTCTTTTTTGTCATCCAATCATTTCTAATTAATAATCCAGACATTCATTTTATTATTCTTCTAATTTAGAATTTTTTTTTTGTCATTTTCACGTATGAAGTTTTAAAATTTGCTATTTCTCATAGTGTATCACAACTGTACACCACCATCATATCAGAGAGAGAATTTTTGTTCGGATGACCCTTCTTTATGGGTTCAAACGAAAATTAACCCAAAGTTAAGAAATAAATAATCTTTTTACTTGTATCCAAAGATGGTTTTTACTTGTATTAGAGAGAGAATTTTAATTTCAAACGAAATTATTACTTTGATCCAAAGATGGTCGCATCAGAAGCGAAGGTCTTGTTCATGCTTCTCACTCATTAATTCTCAATTCACACTTACTTTCTTATTTCTTGAAAGATAAAAAAATATTGAATCCAAAGAAGAATCGGAGGAATCAATTGAAAGAAGAAGAATCGATGGGAGAAGAGGTTACATATTGAAGAAAAATCAATTAGATTTAAAAAAAAATTACATACAGTTACTTTATTTTACATGCATACATATTTAATTATTTATATAATACTTTACAAAAATCAGAACTTCAACCATTAGTCCTTTTCCAATTTTCATGTCAATGTTTTATACTTTAAAAACATTTTTTAATATTTAGGACTTTATTACTTTTTAAGACCATGAATGTTATGATAATTAGATTGAAAGACTAAACTTGTAATATTCAAATTTTAACTTTTAAAAATTATAAAATTAAATATTTTAATTATATTTTTCACATAAAATATTATTATTTTTATTTAAAAAAATTATAATATTTTTTTTAATAAAAATATATTGAAAATAAACTATTTAGTAATACAATTTTATTAAGATTTAGAATAAATTTAAAAGTTTAAAAATGAATAAATTTAAAAAGAAAAAAAACAAACAAAACATTCTTTGGAAACTCAATTTATGGAAGGAATTTCGTGGAGACGAGAATTGAAATGGGGGACAGAGAAACCTTCTCTATCCCTATCCCGTGGACATCTCCAGGAAGAGAGAAAAATTAACAAGTGTTTTTTTTTTTTTTTTTGAAAAAACCTAGATAACTATGTTTTTTTGCACATCAACGTAAAAATAAAAATTATAATATTTGAGCCCCGTTAACTTAAAAATAATTTTTAAAAAACTATCATCTATCCTACATATAAATAACAGAACCAAAAGTATCAATAGAATGGACAAAGAATGAGATTGTCCAAAACCTCAATAAATAAAATGTCGAGTTTGAAAATCAACTCAAATGCAACTTAAGTCAAACTTCTGAACCAAACATGTAATTTTTACTTATTTTAATTTATGACTTCAAAGAATTTTGAGTTCATAACTAGTCCCTGACGAAGAAGTTTATAAATATATATTTTAAACCTTCATAATCCACCAAAAGTCATAGAGATAGATAACTAACAATTAGGGATACTCTGTACCATCAACTCAAATATTAAAATTCAATACAAGAAGGGAATCTTTGCAGATGCCATTCTCATGGCCCTCTCACTTCCCAACCCAAATTAAAACTAACCTTTGCTACATGAATATGTTTGATCCCTAGTAGATGATTGCAGAACCGAAACCCAGGCTCCTGGATTTTGCAGAACCTTTCATCAATTTCATCATATCTAGTTAGGGATTGTTTACAAGTTTGAATGTTCCAAACTCCTAATGAGGTCCAGTTCTGAGGGCATTGTCTAGATCAGTTATAAGATCATTAACATCCTCAATACCAACTGATATGCGAATCAGATCTTCTGTTAGACCTCGAGCTTCTCGCACCGCAGCAGGTATGCTTGCATGGGACATAAAGCAAGGCATACTTATAAGGGACTTCACACTACCTGCAAGGAGACAGGGAACCATAATTCTCTTCTTTAAGCCTCAAATCCCAAAAGCCAACAGGTTGACTATAAAAGAAAGGCAGAGTGACTGAAACTCCATAAACTCATTTATAAGGAAACCCCAAATGAAGTGAATTTTCTTCAACGTCCTACTATCTAATGAGAAACATACCTTTCGTGGGATTGCATTTTTGTATATCCTTGTATTCTATCATTTTTTCCCTCAATGGAAGTTGTTGATTTCATTTTTAAAAAATGAAGAGCAACTACTGACGTACAAATTTTTTAAGCTACTTTAAATACTAGAGGCCTGACAATTAATCATTTCCTTATCGTTGCATCATCTTGCCTGAAGCAGCCTTATCGTATGACTATCCCTAATCACTTGTAGGCATGATAAAGAGTGTAATTAACTCCAAATGGAAGAGTATGGTTACCAAAACTGACAGTTATGCTGAAATACTTGGTACTTTCAACAATATGCTTGGAGAGTGCCAGCGATCCAGTTAAAAAGCTCAGTACCGCTCCTGCACCCTTCGCCTAAAAACATAAAAATGTTGCATGGTTAACTAATTATTTTTTTTTTCTTTTTTTAGTTTATTTGTGTGAGTTTAAGGGCTAGCTTACAATCCAAATTTTGTTCATTATTTTCTTTCTTTTGTATGATCAACGGCTAAGGCACTGTGGATTCTTTATTTTACGATATTAACCTTCTGTTGAATATTGTACCTGAGAATAATGCAACGAACGGCCAGGATGAGCAGGAAGACCTGCATAGTACACTTTCTTCACTCGTGGATGTGTATAGAGAAATTCAGCAATCTTCTGTGCATTTTCCTGTTAATGACATCAATCTATTGAGAAATGAACTGTCTCATACACATAAATACATGTACTGATATGAATAGTAGACAGTGTTGCGTTAAGATACCACCTATCAAGAAAACTAAAGCATAACAAAGAACATAAAGAACACTCAAAGATAAAATATATAATGCAAAATCAAAAGAAGTTGCAATATACCATGGCCTTAGGAGAGGGCTAGACTCTCTAAGATTCCCACAATGGAAATTGCTACTAAAGACTTCCTACCTTGCCCCCCAACCCCCTCTCTATTTATAAATCAAAAACAATAACAAAGTCCGAAGCTAATCATTAATATACCCTTACTCATAATCCTAATATACCCTGAACTAGAGTTCTCAGATTATCCTGCTCTTCAAGCGTACATTTGACCACTTTGACTTGTGAAAACTAAGAATGAAACATCAAATGAACTAAGCAAATAGTGGCGTTTCCTCAAATTATAAACTTCTGATATCCTACGACTCCTACCAACACTAAAATATTGGAAAAGCATAATTTCTTAACAATAAACTTGATAGTAGATTTTTCAGGAACATACAAGCTATTCGATCGTAGACATTTGGTCTCAAGGAGCATAATAATTTGAGCTGAATCATAATACAAATAAGTATCAACCAAAAAACGAGCAAGGAATCAAGAAATAACATTAATAAGAAACAAAAACTGCCAATTGTGTTGAGAACGCAACATGAATTTGAAACTGACAATTATGGATATTTAGAAAGAGGACAAAAGAACAAGATGCAGGTCGGAATGGGCACCTGCTGTTTCTCAACTCTTAAGGCCAGTGTTTTTATTCCTCTTAAACAAACCCAACAGTCAAATGGAGCCAGTCCAGATCCTTCTGCATTTTGAAGGAAATACAACTCTTTTGCCAAGCTGGTATAATGGGAACAAGGAAAAGCAAATTGAGTTATCAGAACTAATGGGTTCAGCAACATGTGGTAAAAGCATTAAGGCATGCATCCATCCAATCAAATCCAATCATGATGTATTTCTTCTCTTAACAAGACCGCCGCTTTTTTTTTTTTTTGAAACAGAAAAAACTTTTCATTATTAATGATAGGAGACTAATGCTCAAAATACAAGAAGCAAAAGAGCAAAAATACAACTAAACATAAAATCTAAGGATCAACAGATGCACCCAGATATCTCAACTAGGTTGACACATCCTTAGCAACCTCATCACATCCACATACAAAAGAGATCCACTTGATGTCTACATGATTACATAGAGAAAACAAAGGCACTCCAATTAAGACAAATATCTTGAATAGAGTAATCAACAAAACATTTTAATTGGGAAACTCCACGAAAAAGCTACCTCACATTTACTTGGTAAAATAAGCAGCAAATGTTGCCTCCTTAACCCCTAATTTTCACACACATACACAAAGTCAAACAGATATATATATATAAACTGCTACAGAAAATTCCCAAGTCCACACACCCACCCCCTCAGAAAGAAAAACTACTAACAGTTGCTAGAAACTCTTCTCCGGCTATATGTTACCCTTCAATGTTTGTAAAATCATCCTACTTGTTGATAAGTCAGTCATTGTGCCATAGCATACTCTAGCTGTAACGATTGTCATAGATTTGAAAAAACACCAGTGGAAGAGTTCTTTTAACTTCTCGATCAGAAAAAAATATTGATATTTATTGATGATAAAATTTTAGGAACAAGATGAGGTTTGAGCATAAGGCCTACTCAAACTACAGATCCAAAGAAAATAGAAAGGGCAAAAGTTGGTGAGTCATTTGTAGAGTTCAGTTACCCAAAAATTAATAAATATATTTTTCCTTCAAGAAGCCCTGACCTTTTAGGAAAGGATAATCCAATTTTTTAATACAAGGACTTCCTACCAATTTTAAGCTATGAACAAGTAGCATCAACAACGAAAACATAAATGAAATCTGCTCGCAGAAGAGGCTCTTTACAGAAAGATCCACTGCACACTGCCCGTCCAACTCTTTTCTTATAGAAAACAAATATTTTATTGACATTCAATTTGTAAGTGATTAGAGGAACATTAAGCAGTATTCAAAACGAGAAGTATCATTATAGAGGTGAAAAGGTGAGATCGATTTCACAATGGTAACTCTTACCACATAGTAAAACTAAAATCAATTTTGAAGTCAAGCTGTGCCTGGAATTAGTCCTGCATTTTCCAAAGTGGATTTTTTTCTGCCTCAAAAGTCAAAGCAGCCTCTGAAAAATTTTATATAAATACTAAAATATCTATTTGAATATGCATCTAACAAGCACAGAGTTACACAGCCTTTTTCTTTCAAAGGATTAATATTTGAAATAGATTAAATGAAAATCACATAAAAAGTTACGTATCTATTCTACCTCAGCAGTCAGAAAGCATAGTGCAAGAGTACCTTTCTCCCCTAACAGCAAGCACACCGGCCATTACATCACTGTGTCCAGCAATAAATTTGGTAGCAGAGTGCATAACAATGTCTGAAATCAAAGACCTGAGTGAGTATCAATATTCAAAACAGTATTCAAATGCTTTAACATTGAAATTAGATAGTATTCTTGATACCTGCTCCAAGGTCCAGTGGTCGTGACAACACAGGGGACAATATGCTGTTATCCACCAACACTAGAGCCTCGTGTTTGTGTGCCATAATTGCAATTTTCTGAAATGGAAAGACAAATGACATGCATTACATGTGGAAGGCATCATTTTCTTATTTCGCTAAACAATTAGCACGATTCCATGTTTCAAACATGATATAGCAAGCACTATAAAAGAATTTTAATGAAAGTATGTTTCCAGTTTTCCTGCAGCCCTGCAATGATTAAGCATCCTCACAAAGAACCTTGAATATATTTGAGGTTATGAAGTATTAAGCTTTGATCCAAGAACTGCCTCACAGAGAGAGGAGTACAACGTTATTGACCAATAAGGAAACGATTCTTTATATTAAATAAATAGTGAGCCAATGCCTAAAGTACAAGAGGATTATACAATGAGCAAAAAGTGTAAGGATCAGTAAGCACACCCAGGCATCTCAACTAGGTTGACACCCTCTTAGCGCCCTCATCATATCCAAAAAACAGATAACCATAAACTAATGGGAAAATAGAAAAGGCTGAAAAGTAGCCAAACACAATACAAACAGCTTAACAAGACCAAAACAGTGGCCGGAAAAAGAGAGAACTACAAAGTGAAAAGAACCAAGGGATAACAAAGCAGAAAACAAGAGAAACAGCAGCTGATGAAGCTAAGAACCGCCATTAAGAGGGGAGATAAAAGCTCTCCAGTTGAGGTTGAAATCCAGGATGCTGTAGCTATTAAAGTGTTTGGAGAGGATGCACCAAGAAGAAGCAAGACGACGGGCAGAATCAAAGTGACTTTGGCACCCAAGAGACTTATCGTTAAACACCCTCTGGTTTCTCTCAAATCATAATTCTGCCAATAAACCTTAACCGCATTAAGCCAAAGTAAACGGATGGGTTTCTTAAAGCTTGTTCCAACTAGAAGTTGCTGCACATTTTTCCGGAAGTCGTTGCTCAACACCCATGATAGATTGAAGATAGACAATAAGTTCTCCCAGCACCAAGCTGAGTAGGAGCACAAAAAGAAAAGGTGGAGAGGATCTTCGCCAAACTAAAGGCACAACAGACATATAGAAGGGGAAAGGTAATTAGAGGGCAATTTGTGTTGTAAAACGGAGGCAAACGGAGGCTACATTTAGCTGGCCGAGGAGCATGATCCAAGTAAGGATGTTAACCCTTCGAGGGCTATTTGTCTTCCAAAGGGCCGAGAAAAGAGCTTTATCCAAAGGGGAGGAGGGGGAAAGGATGTCATGAAGAGTTTTACAACACAGAAATGTATTTTGATAGATATCTCCACCATTAAGCTAGTGAAGTCCTTGTCAAAGCTTATTGTCAAATGTCATGTTTTAGCTATGTTCCGGAGATTACAGGAGTCAGGAGGTTAAACACAAAATAAGATCCAAAAGAACCCTTCTTTAGCTGCCCCTCCCCATATTTGTTTGAAGATTTAAATTGCAGGCTGAAAGTTGGAATTTACTTTGCCCGTGACTCATTCATCCAAAGTGAGCCTTCTACTAACAGTTTGAATTTATCTAGCCTAAGTTCAGTTTTGTATGGTGTTTGCCAAAAAGGCATTATTTGTTGGCTCCCTGAAATCGTTTCGCGGTTTTTAACATGAACATTTTTTTAAAGATTAAATTAAAATAGTAGTCCCACACTTTCAGGGCTATATATGTAGTACAAGTACTTGAAAAAGTTTCTAACAAAATTATAAACCTTCAAGGTTGTGTTTATCTGATTCTTGGCCTTTTAACCAAGCCTCTAAACTTTGAAATTTTAGTCTAATTGGTCCCATTGCTAACTTTGATCCTTTAGGGGTGCTTGGCCCAACTTGAAGTTGGTGGAGTGAGCTATTATAGCCCACCCCATGTTTGGAACTCCAATTATAATAGTTGGTGTTTCCAACTATTATAACCTACAATTAACTATAATATAACTATTTCAAGTCTCTTTTTGTCATAGTGTTACTATTTTCTATTCATTCTCTATTTGTTATGTTGAAATTAGGGTTTTTTCTCTAGGGGCATTTCTGTCTTCTTACTTGTACCCTAGGGTTTCCCTCTTTTCTATTTAAGCAAGTAGTCACAATGTATTCTTTGTATCAGTCTTCAAATAAGAATTCTTTATCCCGTGGTTTTTTCTCCCTGATTAGGGTTTTCCACGTAAACTTTGTGTGTGCTATTTTCTCTCCACTCTGTCTTTTTCATCATGGTATCAGAGCATGGAGACGAAACCCTGGGCACTATTAAGGAAAACCCAATAGGAGAATCCCAAACCAATAGCCCAGATATAACCATTGTTATCCAAAACGCCATTGACAGATATTTCCAATCTGTTCTTCCCCATCTTCAGCGTGATGACCAGCCGACCAGATCCAACCAGCTGATCAGACTCGACCAGCCGATCAGAGCCAACCAGCCGGTAAACTTCCAACAGATCTCCGAAGTTGAAGCTTCCAACAGATCCAACCAGCCGATCGATGATCAGGTCCAACCGCAGAAGCTGAAGTCGACAGTCTCGGTCGATTTTTTCCAAGGTTCGCAACCTCCATTCGAAAGCTTCCAGGTTGCGCCGCAGACGATCAGCTCGCAACTTCCGATCGGTGTAGCTCCTCCTCAACCGTGGGTCAAACCAGCGTTTCTTCCTCCCGTGCGGATCAGCCCGACTTTTCCTCCCAGCCAGTTCCAGCCAAGCCCACAAGTCGGCGCGAATCCATTTGGGTCTTCTCAGCCGCAGCCGAACAGGGGTGCCATGATCGACGGGTTCAGCCGCAGTGTGTTTCATCAGCCGAATCAGTTGGGAATGGATCAAATCAATGGCTATCACTTCACCAATCGGGATCCTATGCTTCAGCCGAATGTGGGTAGTAGATTTGGATAGTCATCGTCGATCATTGGTGGGTTTGAAGGGGGAGAATCATCGTCCCATCATCGGGACCAAGGGAGTATAATCCAAGATCAGTTTACCCAGTTGCAACTACAGATTAAGTAGCAGAATGAAATGTTCCAGCAGTAGATAGTTGCCATCGGGGAAGCCCTGGGATCGACATCCAATGTCCAACCAGATCTAAACCAAAATCAACCAATCTACCCTAGAATTTCGGTAACTTCTTTCCCTGCATACTCTTCAAATTTATTCTCTGGAGCTATAGACAACTCTTCTAGCTTTATTGTAGGAGAAAAATTGAATGGTGATAATTATTTCTCTTGGTCCCAATCCATTAAAATGGCCCTTGAGGGTTGTCACAAATTTGGGTATCTGACAGGTGAAATACCAAAACCAAGGCCAGGCGACCCTAAGAACGAATTTGGAAGAGGGAGGATTATTTGCTGAGATCTATTATGGTAGGAAGTATGGAACTTCAGGTTGGAAAACCCTTATTATATGCAACCACGGCTCGAGATATTTGCGAGGCAGTCCAAAAACTATACTCCAAAAGACAAAACGCTAGGCCCTGCCCATGATAAATAGAACAGTAAGCCGCCTCCAGTGTGTGAACATTGCAAGAAACCCTGGCACACGAAAGATCAGTGTTGGAAGTTGCATGGCCATCCGCCAAATGGTAAAAAACGACAGTCAAGTCGGGCACTGGTAGATGAATCAGTAACTAGAGACACACAACCTCAGAATCAGGAAAACAGTCAGAGCACTTCTGGTACAGTAGGAGTAAGTGCAATCGCCCAATCAGGTACTTTTCACTCCTTTGGCTTTGTTAGTATAACTGGTAGTAAACCATGGATTTTAGATTCAGGGGCTACAAACCACTTGACTGGTTCCTCCAACTAGTTTCTTTCTTATCAACCAAGTGCTAGTAATGAGAGGATTAGGATTGTTGATGGGTCTTTTGCCCCGGTTGCTGGAAAAGGACGATTGTCACCCTTTGAGGGCTTAGTTCTCCAAGATATATTACATGTGCCAAAAGTCTCTTATAACTTTTTATCTGTTAGTAAAATTACAAGGGATTTGAAATGTCGTGTTATCTTCTCACCTAATGCCGTTGTTTTTCAGGATCTGAACTCGGGGATGACAATTGGCACTGCTCAACATGACAGGGGGCTCTATTTCCTCACTGAAGAAGCCTTATCTAGGATATGTGATAGGACTAGTTTGCTTTCATTTCATTTTTTCGGTTTCTGAAACTGACTATATGTTGTGGCACTATCGACTTGGGCACCCCAATTTCCATTATATGAATTACTTGTTTCCTTATCTTTTTCATAATGTTAATATCTCTAAGTTAAATTGCGATGTGTGTGTCCAAGCCAAACAACCCCGTGTATCTTTTAGATCTTAGCCTTATAAGCCTTCTAAACCATTCACCCTCTTCCATAGCGATGTTTAGGGTCCGTCACTTGTTACTACCACCACTGGAAAGCGATGGTTTGTAACCTTCATTAACGACCATACTAGGCTAACCTGGGTTTTCCTTCTGACAGAAAAATCCGAAGTTACATCGGTTTTTCAAAAATTCTACTATTCTATAGAAACCCAATTCAATGCCAAAATCGCTATTCTCCGAAGTGATAATGGTCGGGAATACTTTAATAATTCCTTTAGGGAGTTCTTAATCTCAAAAGAAATAGTCCATCAGAGTTCCTGTGTGTACGCTCCTCAACAAAATGGAGTGGTCGAACGGGAAAACCGTCACCTAATCGAAGTTGCTCGGTCTCTTATGTTGTCAACTTCCCTTCCTTCCTATTAGTGGGGGGATGCTGTTCTGACAGCAACCCATCTAATAAATCGAATGCCGTCCCGGGCTCTAAAATTCCAAACCCCCTTAGATTACTTCAAAGAGTCTTATCCAAATAACCGACTTATTTCTGATGTTCCCCTCCGAGTATTTGGATGTGTTGTGTTTGTCCATATTCATGGCCCTAACCGAACCAAGTTTACTCCCCAAGCTCAGAAATATGTCTTTGTGGGGTATCCACTTCATCAGCGTGGGTACAAGTGTTATCATCCTTCTTCCAAAAAATACTGTCTCAATGGATGTGACATTCTTCGAAGATCATCCATTCTTTCCCAATGGTTCTCTTCAAGGGGAGAATACTAGTGAAGAAACCAATTGGGGTCCGAGTCTATTCGTCTTGCCCGAACCCATCCTTGACATCAATACCAATGAACCCATTTTACCGACCAAACAAGTCCCATGGATCACATACGATAGGAGGAATCTCAGAAAGGAAATGATGTCGCTTGTTATTTCTCCGGGTCCAATCCATGAGTCAGAACAGGGATCAGTTCCAGGTATTAATACTCCTATCCCTGATGATGGTAATAAATGTGATAAAACTGATGCTTGTGTTGAAAATGATGAGAGCAAAGACAGGGAAGACAATGACAGCAAGGATGTAACCGAGGCAAAAAATGATGTTTGTGGGACACTTGTTCCAGCAGAAAATATTGTTGAACCTGGAAAAGAAATGTCACCTATTCCAGCTGAAAACACCGTTGAAAATGGAAAAGAAATGACAGAGCATGAGACGTATGAGTAGGAGGTTGAGTGCAATATGAAGTCCGAGGAGAGTAAAGACCGAGATGCATCCCTTGACCTTCTGATTGCCCTAAGGAAAAGTACCAGATCGTGTACAAAATATCCACTGCAGAGTTACTTGTCTTATAGCAACCTGTCTCCTGAGTTTAAGGCCCTCACTACGAGCCTAGACACAATGGTAATACCGAACAGTATACACACAGCATTGGAGATTCCTGAAAGGAAAGCCGCAGACATGGAAGAAATAGGGACTCTTGAGAAAAATCATATGTGGGACCAAGTTACTCTTCCAAATGGACACAAAGCAGTTGGAATGGAGGTAGTTTGATCAAGAGAAGGGATTTCAGTTTCCCAACGGAAATATACTCTGGATTTGCTTAAGGAGACAGGCATGGTAGGCTGCAAACCAATTAATACCCCTATAGAAGTGAATGCGAAATTAGGTAATCTGAGTGAAGGTGTTCCAGTTAATAAAAAAAGATATCAGCGGCTTGTTGGAAAGTTAATATACCTCTCTCACACTAGACCAGACATTTTATATGCAGTGAGTATGGTGAGTCAGTTTATGCAATCTCCGAACAAAGAACATATGAGGGCAGTGGAGCGCATCCTGAGGTATCTGAAAACTTCTCCAAGGAGAGGCTTGATGTCAGAAAGACTAACAGACGATGCATCGAGGCGGACACAGATGCAGATTGGGCAGGTTCTGTGGTAGATAGAAAGTCGACATCAAGATATTGAACCTTCGTGTGGGGTAACCTTGTCACATGGAGGAGTAAAAAACAAGGGGTAGTTGCCAAAAGTAGTGCCGAAGCTGAATATAGGGCCATGAGTCTGGGGATCTGTGAAGAAATTTGGCTTGAAAAAGTTTTAAGAGACCTTGACCAAGGTCACAGCGATCCAATGAAACTTTATTGTGATAATAAAGCCGCAATAAGCATAGCAAATAACCCAGTTCAACATGACAGAACAAAGCATGTAGAGATTGATCGGCATTTCATCAAGGAAAGGCTTGACAGTGACAACATTTGTGTTCCCTATGTTCCTTCCAACCAACAGATTGCAGATGTCCTAACAAAGGGACTGCCCAGACAGTTGTTTGACTTGTGTGAGCAAGTTGGGTCTTATTGACATCTACGCCCCAACTTGAGGGGGAGTGTTGAAATTAGGGTTTTTTTCTCTAGGGGCATTTTTGTCTTTTTACTTGTACCCCTAGGGTTTCCCTCTTTTCTATTTAAGCAAGTAGTCACAGTGTATTCTTTGTATCAGTGTTCTAATAAGAATTCTTTATCCCGTAGTTTATTCTCCCTGATTAAGGTTTTCCACATAAACTTTGTGTGTGCTATTTTCTTTCTCTACTCTGTCTTTTTCATCATGTTTCAGTAAAATAGTTTGCACCTCAAACGTAAACTATTATAACCTCCAGGCTATTATAACTCACATAATATAATAACTAACTCACCATTCCAAACGCCCCTGAAATATTTACATGGAGCCACACTGACTGCATTGTTTAAGAATTTCATGATGGACTGATTTCAAACAAATTGAAAGGTTTTGTGACACAAGTGTTCACAAAATTACAAAAAACCGACATGACCAACCAAAACCTACCGAACTAACATCGGTCAGTCAGTTATGAAGAAGATGCAGTCAGACTATTACGTGTGTGTGTGTTTTCTTTTTTTTCAAGAAAATGAAAATTTTCATGGCTGGGTGCATGTTTCAGAAAACCAGTCTTGGTTTAAAACTTAAAAGTAATGATTACCTTCATTACCTGTTTTAAAAAATATATTTTTTATTATTATTTTTTTAACATTAATTCTCTCTCGCCTCTCCATTTCTCCTTCTCCCTCTTCCTTTCTTCGGTTCTCTTCTCTTTTTTTTTTTCCACCGCCCGCCAATACCATTGCAAGTGCCTTCTCCTCTTTTCTCCTTCTCCTCCTCTCTCTTTCTTCCCTTCTTTTTCTTCTTTCTCAATTTTTTTCTTCTTTTTCTTCCTTCTCAATCTTTCTTATTTTCTTATTTTCTTCCTTTCTTCCCCATTTCTTCTTTCTTTTTTTTTTTTTTCTTCTCTCTTTAGAGGTTTAGTATTTTTCTTTTCTACCGACCAACCACCGATGTAGTTGGTTGGTCAGTGTATCCAACCCCTCCAAAACCATCAGAAACTGACCAAAAGAAACCGATCAGTTGGTGCTTGGCATCAGTTTGAGCCGAGAATAGACATTGACCAACCAATGAACACCTCTACTATTAGACACAAAAGTGTTGTTTAGGGAACCTATTAGATTCTTTTAAAATTATTGGGACTAAAGACACACATTCTAAAACTCTAAACCTATTAATGAAATTTCAAATTACAAAGACTTCATAGAGTAACCATGGACGTTCAAGGCACAAACCTATGATTTAACTTTTCTTTTTTACATAAAGGTAACGCTCATCTTCTTTGTGTACAACTGAAGCAAGCAGAAACAAAAATTTTAAAGCATGAGGTACAGGGAGTTCTATAATGTGTCATTGTACACATTACATAGAATCTAAGTTAATAGCTTGGGCCCCGTTTGGTAAGCATTTAGTTTTTGGGTTTTGTCTTTTAAGATTAAGCTTATAGACACTATTTCCACCTCCAAATTTCTTACTATATTATCTACTTTTTACCTTTAAAAAACCAAACTAAAATTTGAAAACTAAAAAAATTAGCTTTTAAGAACTTGTTTTTGTTTTTGGAATTTGACTAAGAATACACCATTGTACTTAAGAACTATACAAATCATTAAAAGAAATGAGGAGTAAATAGGCTTAATCTTCAAAAACCAAAAACCAGAACTATACAAATCATTAAAAGAAATGAGGAGTAAATAGGCTTAATCTTCAAAAACCAAAAACCAAAAATGAAATGGTTACCAAACAAAGCCTTAATTTTTATTTCATGGTTAACTAGAATAATTTTTAAAATAAGAACTTCGCATTATTTGCCAGCAGTATAATATATGTAAAACATGTCAGTTACGTGTGGATTTCCAAACGAAGCAAAGTCTGTTTATGGATTTATTTGAATGAGTCAAATACGAAGTTCAATTAATCCATTTCCAAAATATCAAGTAGATGAATAAAATATTTAAGAAGTTTGCCTCCTTGTAGTTTTAGCTTCAGCTGAAACTCCCCATGATGTTCAACTGAATCCAAGGGAATGGACTATTTTGGCTAGTAATGAATTATTTTGGCTTATAGATTCAATATTATCCGTAGCTAACTACATTGTGAAAAATCAAGTTACTAGGGCATGAAAAATTCACATAATTGTTTACAAAGAGACCATACCCGAATATCTGATATTTGTAATCTTGGGTTGGTTGGACTCTCCAGCCACACAAGCTTTGTTTGAGGGCCAATAGCAGATGAGACCTCATCTAAGTCACTCGTGTTCACACGTCTGCAAATTGTATCCATTGCAATATTAATCCTGGAGTTGGAGGCAGGGCAAAAATGATGAAAATACGTACTTGACCACAATTCCTCGTTTAGGAATCACTTGTGAGAGCAATCGATCAGAGCCACCATAAAGGTCATCACCAGCAACAATTTCCTCGCCTGTTAAAAGGACATCGCAAGTTAATAATTTAAATAGAATTATATTAGGAACCAAGGTAGTATGGGATGCCTTTGTCCCACATTTGGTTAGAATGGGATGACTAATGTGGTACTTAAGTGACTTGGCTCTCCCACCTCAATAGCTAGTTTTTGGGATGTGGTTCTCCAAGGTGCTTAAATACCTAACAATGGTATCAGAGCCGGTTGTTGATGTTCCGGAGTGAAACCGGCGGAGGGTTCTGACCGGGTGTGGCCAAGTGAACTATCGCCAGAGTAGCCGCCGGAACATCAACTTTCTGAGGATGAGATATTGTTAGGAATCAAGGTAGTATAGGATGCCTTTGTCCCACATTGGTTAGAATGGGATGACTAATGTGGTACTTAAGTGGCTTGGCTCTTCCACCCCAATAGCTAACTTTTAGGGTGTGTTCTCCAAGGTGCTTAAATACCTAACAAATTAACAAAATTACTAGCGAGAAGAAACTGCAATTAGCTCTCTTCTCTCTCCCCCTCTCCCTACCCCACCATGCCTCTAATAAATCTCTCTATCGTCCTCTCATAAGCTCTCTTTCAAAGTCTTGCCTACAATTCTGATAGGAATGGCTGGGGGAGGGTGGACCAAATCTTGAACACCCAAAGAACTGCCTCTATTTCAAAGGGAAGACCTCCTCTTGATCTCAGAGACCTTAGAAGATCTCCTCCTCTCGCATGAAGCATAGACTTTTCCAAAAGACCCATTGCACCATATTAGGAACCACCAACAAAAATGGAAGTTTTATGATTCACCATGGTTGGTTTAGCCAATAAAAATAATGGAAATGAGTTCAAGCCACGGTGGCCAGTAACTAAGATTTAACATTCAAGTTACTTTAGCAACCAAATGTAAAAAGGTCAGACAGTTGTCTAGTGAGAAAAGTCATGTTGCCCCTCAACCCGACAAGGCCCTCTTGGAATGCCTTTCAAAGAACTAGCTTGTTTGCTTGGGATTCCTCCACTTTGATTGATTGCATGGAAGTGAAACTGACCACTAAAGTCTAAAGTAACTACACTATGGATACCTCCCCTCCCGAATTGAAGACAGCAAATGACTCGAGTATCCACTTATCAAGATCAAACTATCTCCTCATAAAATTGGCAGAGTTCCACAACCACCGTTGAAGGCAATAGAACGTTACCACAATAAGTTATGGCCCTTGTCCAACAAACATGGGGAGGGCACAAGATCAGCACTGTTGTCTCACATTTTTTTGTCCACAAACATAACTCTGACAAAGTAGGTCTCATTTGAGTATAACCCCTAGCTGCTTTGCCTTTTGCAATATTAATCCTCAGCATGCTTAAGGCCACCTTTGAGTTCTTCACTGCATTAAATAATTGCTTGCGGCAACATACGACCCAAAATGGATCCATTGATTTGTCACCTACAAAATCCTAAACAAGAAAGGAACACTTTCTACCACATACATAATCCTTAAAAAAGAAAGGGACATTTTCTACCACATCGAAGCTAAAATAGGTACAACGGTTGTCAAGGCCATTCTCCTAAAAATGTGGTTTTTGGCAAGGAAAAGGAAAACGAGGAAAAAAACCTCTTCAATGCTGAAGAAAGGCAAAGTGTCATGTGGTTAGTTGTTGAGCTAACCAAACATGCAACACTTGGTGCATCTTTCTGTCACGTGGTTAGTTGTTGAGCTAACCGAACGTGCGGCTCTTGGGCTATCTTGCTGTCGAAAGATGAACCAAGTAAGCCTTAAGAAGAGCTTTGGCCTATCAAAAGCACTTACGTACACGTTGAGAGGTTTTAAGAGTGGTAGGCAAGGGAGTGAGTTTGAGAGAACGTGAGAGAGCTTTATTGAGTGTCAACCTCGTAGTGCTTTACAAATGAGGGGTAGTGAGCTATTTATAAGCCTTCCGCACCGACCTATGAGACTTTAAACCGCCCTTGAGGGTCGGTTATGACTCCTCTAGAGCCTTTTCAAGGTATCTTGGAACATTCTTGGGCCATACTAGGCCCTTCTACAAGCATCCATGTACATACTAGATCCTTTTAGACTCCTAGGCTATTCTAGACCTTTACAAAGCATCCAAGAGTATGTACAAACGGACTGATGTTGGGACCTTCTAGCACGGTCTAGGGCCTTCTGGAATCATCTAGGCTGTTCTGGCACTGGCTAGGGCCTTCTAGAGGCGTGTGGGGCTGTCCCGCCCATCCTGGTGCTGTGTGAGGTTGTCTGGAACCTTTCAGACGTGTTTGAGGCACGCATGAGAGTGTTGGCACTGTCTAGCACCATCCTAATCCTTCCAGGCGTGCCTGGATTTCTCGTGTGGGCGTTGGAGTTGCCTAGCAACTTCTAGAAATTTCCAGAGTTGTCTGACACACTCGCGAGCACGAGCACTGGCACTGCTCTATGCTCGACAGGCCTTCCCCGATCGGCCTACAATGGGGTCGCGCGCATCGGACACAAGCGCGTGTCTTGGCATGCGCACGCGCTCAGTCACATGCACAATGGCGCGCCTGGCCTCGCGCACATCTGCACGTATGGCCGCGCACATAGGCGCAGGCTTGGCTGGGCGTATGGCCATGCGCCTCCCCTTGCGCATGCCTGTGCGCGTGATTGCGCACATGGGAGCTCATCTGAGGCACACGGCTTGGCCTTGGGCATGCGCCATCGACATTGGTAGCGTGCCTTGGCATCTAGGCACATCCACGAGTTGCGCTTAAGGACATAGAAGTGTCGAGGCCTTGTGCTCTTGGGCATGCACGTCTGATCATGCATGCTTGCACCTGAGAGGAATGCGTGCTTGGGTCATGGGCATGCATGTCAGCCGTGCATGGCGACTTGGGGATGTCATCCGATGGGTGTTAACTCCTAATTGGCCTTGCTAAATGAGTCTTAGGCCACTTGTTGGCACGATCTGAAGGACCATTTTCGTGGGATGTGACACCCTCCCCACTGGATTTCACAATGTCCTCGTTGCGTCTTCCTTCCTTGGGCACCTCCTTTTCTTTGTGCATCCATCCTTGGGTTGCATGGTTGATATCATGGGTGCCTCGTATTTCTCCGTGGTCTCGTTGGAAGAGGAGAAAGAGAGAGCACCTAGTTGTTGCATTGAACCCATTCTTATCGTGGGTTCTGCTCCATCGTCCATGACTTCGCAGGACTTGGCTACTAGGGCATTTAGCTTTGTCCTATCTGGAAAATCCCTAGTCCAATGTGGCCCTCCACAAAAGAAACATGACTTAGGTTTCTTGTATATGAAGGGCTTACCTTCACTTGGGTCCATAGCTTTCCCATCCTTCTCTCCATCTTTGGAGCTTCCCTTAGCCGTACGATCGTGATCCTCCTCGGACTCCAACATTTCTCCTTCATTCTTCTTGGATCTCTTTGGTTGAGTAGTCCGTGAGCATCTCAACGGCGGAAATGGCATCATCGAGGGTCCGCATATTATGCTGGTCAAGCTCGATCCTCCCCCAATCTTTGAGACCATCCTTGCTGAGGAGTCAGTATCAATGTATGTCTAATTGCTCCACATATGGTTCCTCAAACCATATTTTCTAAACGAAAACGAGCCAATCCAAATTGATCTTGAATGAAAGAGTGCGCCTTTGTCTGATAGGTCATCTATCTCGAGCATAAGAGTTGTAAACTCTTTAATGTACTCGAGAATGCTACCGGTTTGTCTCCAGCGTTTTAGTTTGGCTCTTGCCTCCATGTTGGCATTGTGGAGAACAAAATGCTTTCAGAGTTCTGTCTTGAATTGTTCCCACGTTCGCAAGCTACATTGATACAACTCACGTTCTACATGCTTCCTATGCCACCATAACTATGCCACATCACGTAGGAAGTTGGGCGCATTTTCAAGTTTTGCACCATCATCGACGACACCAACAACCTTAAAGTATTGCTCTAGGCCGCATATGAAATTCTCCACCATGGTGGCATTTCGCGTGCCATTGTACATGTCGGGCTTGGGCACCTTCAACCCACGAGTGCCGTGCACAATGGATGATGAGCTAGTAGAAGCATACTGATTACTAGCCCTATGATTGTCCTGGCATTCTGCACGAATGTCATCGATCTCCTTGCAAAGTTCGTGGAGTTCACCTTCCACAAACTTGCGTAGGTTGACTACTCGGTGGATAGGGCACTTACCTCCCTACCAAGTGTGCGTCCAAGCTCCGTGATCATTTCTTTAGCCGCAATACTGATCTCGGCATTCTCTTTGACAAGCCCCTCATAATCGTCACTCAACCTACCAACTATGCCTTGCACGTCCTCCAAGCCTCGTTCCAAGTTGGCCAGGCGAGTGTCGACATGTTCTCTCGTTGTCGGGGCCTTGGACTTTCCTCGCTTCGACGGAGAACGTTGTGCCTTGCATCCTCGGTAGTGTTTTCAAAGCGCAAGGCGCACCTCAAGGCGACAAGTCCCATGGTCGCCTCAAGGCGAGAGGCGACAAAAAGGCGACGCCCGAGCGAAGCAAGGTGCAATGATTAAATAAACAAATATATAATATATGTAGAACAAAAACATAAGTTTATATACAAATGTCAAAACCTCAAAGATTAATAATAGTAATGATCCAATGGACGTGATAGGTTCTCCCCTGTGAGGTCGTCGTCATCAAAAACTAGCTCATAGTCAACTTCAGCTTCATTATTTTCTTCATCTAATGTTCCGACCAGCCATTCATTACTCTTTCTATATGATCTAAGGAGATTGGATCAACCTTTAAATCAAAGCGCTCTTTAAGCGCTTGATTATACTTTATATAAACGAGATCATTTAAGCACTTCTGTTTCAACTTGTTCCTCTTTTTTTGTATGAATCTACAAATTATTAACCATTATGGAGTTAAAAGTTTATTTTAAATTTTAAATTAATAATGTAAAAAACAAAATGATCACATATATGTTCGAAAACACTCCAACTACGCTCACACCTAGAAGCGCTATACGTCAGATTAAGGACTCTCATAGCTAATTTTTGCAAAACTAGAGTACTATCACCATAAAGAGCCCACCGAGATGCTGTTCACACATTTGACATGATTTAGAAATAACATACTTATAAACACTATTAATGTAATAGGGAATATCCATACCTGGCGTCTTAACTTTCCTCGTGTTGATTGCTAAGTCAATATCGAACATGCCTTTAGCTTCAGAATATAACTTTAATTCCATTGTGCATTGATTTTGACCACTAGTAGATGGTATCAATCTTTGCACAACTTTAAGAAGACCACTCATGACTTCAACATCTTGAATAATTCTATCCTTGTGGTCATAGAAAAGTGATGGATTCAAATAATATCCAGCAGCATGTAATGGTCGATGAAGTTGACAATCTCATCTTCTATCAATGATCTCCCAAATTGGCTTGGCTTGTATTTCATCTCATTATCATTAAATCCACTCTTAATGGCCTCTTTTACCCTATCCATGGCCTCATAGATATATCTCATTGCAGGTTTATCACCATCGACAAGTCTAAGTACTCGAACTAATGGTCTGAATGCTTTTAAAGTGTAAACCACCGAGGAGTTCCAAGAGGATGGCTTCAAAACGGTGTCGCGGCTACACTCTTTCCCTTTGGATCTTTTGCCCATTTTGGAAGTCATCCATTTCTCATAAATAAACATTTTTCTCAAGTTCGCTTTATTCTTGTGGATATTTGCTAGGGTCAAAAATGATGTTGCAAAACGTGTAATCGCCGGTCTCACCAATTCATGTTGATTGGTTAACTCTTCATCATGTTAAGTACGTACAAGTTATTATAAATAAAACCACTTAGTGCTATAGCCCTTTTAAGACATCTTTTGATCTGATTAATCTTCCCAATGTCCTCTAATATCAAATCTAAACAGTGGGCAACACATGGTATCCAATATAAATGTGGTCGCTTTACTTCCAAATATTTGCCAGCTAGGACATAGTTCGAGGCATTATCAGTCACAACTTGGACAACATTCTCTTCTCCTATCTTTTCCACCATGCTATCCAAGAGTTCAAATACTTTTTCTCCAGTTTTGATGCATGAAGATGCATCAATCGATTCCAAAAACAATGTCCCCGCAGTAGAATGCACTAAAAAATTTATAAGGGTTCTATCTCTTCTATTAGTCCACCCATCAGATATCAAAGAACAACCATTTCTTTTCTATTCAACCTCATGGTTACTCATTAAATTTTTTGTATGTTCTACTTCCTTTTTTTAAGCATGTCACTCTAGCCTCATGATAAGGAGGAGGTATCAACCCAGGTCAAAAAAAAAAAACTCAATCTGTTTAAACTTTCAAGTTTTTTTTAAAATAAAATTTAAAAGTAAACCAAAAAACTTTAAAAATACAACCACAAACCAAAAAATTGATTTTGATTTTTAGAATAAAAATCCACTCTGCCAAAAATCACTGCACTAAAAAAAATAAAAAAACTAACCTTTCTAGAAAACAATTCACAGAAAGAAGAATAATGAAAGGAGGCAAGAAAATAACTTTTTTTTACCCAGGCAGAAAATCACTATACTACTAAAAAAAATAAATAAATAAAAACTAACCTTTTTGAAAAATTTGACAGAAAGAAGAGAAGAATAACGAAAGGGGGCAAGAAAATAACTCATTTTTACTCAGATTCTGCCGAAAATCAGTATACTACTAAAAAAATAAAAAACTAGCCTTTTTAGAAAAATTTGACAGAAAGAAAAGAAGAATAATGAAAGGGGGCAAGAAAATAATTTATTTTTACTCAGATTCTGCCGAAAATCACTATACTACTAAAAAAATAAAAAACTAACCTGTTTAGAAAACAATTTGACAGAAATAAGAATAATGAAAGGGGGCAAGAACTGATTTTTACCAGAAAACCACAAGGCACAATCCAAAAAAAAAAAAGACACTAAATATCACCCAGGAGCACGCCTTGGCCAAGGCGCAAGGCGCCACTAGGTGAGCACCTTATTCAAATCGCTCGCCCCAGCTACGTACAAGGCGCACAAGGCCTGTGCGCCTCACCTCTCACCTCAGGCGTGCGCCCAGGGTCGCCTCGAAAACACTGATCCTCGAGTCGTTGGGCCTTCAACGACTTGCTCAATCAGTGAGCTAGATCGTTCCTCGGATGCCATCGGGTAACAAAGGCCAAAGAATGTGTGTAGACTAGAGGTACCTAGGTTCAAGGACCGTTGCTCTAGTGCCACCTGTCACGCGGTTAGTTGTTGAGTTGAGCTAACCGAACGTGCGACACTTGGCCTATCTTGCTGTCGAAAGATGCACCAAGTAAGCCTTAAGAAGAACTTGGCATTTAGGTACACGTTGAAAGGTTTTAAGAGTGGTAGGCAAGAGAGTGAGTTTGAGAGAATGTGAGAAAGCTTTATTGAGTGTCAACCTCGTAGAGCTTTACAAATGAGGGGTAGTGAGCTATTTATAAGCCTTCGTCACCGACCTATGGACTCTAAACCGCCCTTGAGGGTCGGTTATGGCTCCACTAGAGCCTTCTCAAAGTATCTTGGAACATTCTTGGACCATACTAGGCCCTTCAACAAGCATCCATGTACATACTAGATCCTTTTAGACACTCCTAGGCTTTTTTAGACCTTTACAGAGCATTCGAGAGTGTGTACAAGTGGACTGATGTTGGGACCTTCCAGCACGGTCTATGGCCTTCTGGAACCATCCGGGCTGTTCTGGCACTGTTTAGAGCCTTCTAGAGGCTTCCAGAGGCATGTGGGGTTGTCTAGCCCATCCTGGCACTGTGTTGGGCTGCCTGGGGTACGCACGAGGCCACTGGCACTATCCAACACCATCCTGATCCTTCCGGGCATGCCTAGGCTTCTTGCGTGGCCGTTGGAGTTGCTTAGCAGCTTCTAGAAACTGCAATAGTTGTCTGGCACACTCGCGGGCATGAGCATTGATGCTACCCAGCGCTCAACAGGCCTTCCTCGCTCGGCCGTACGCACGGTGGCGCACCTGGCCTTGCACACATCTATGCATATGACTGCGTGCATGGGCGCGGGCTCGACTGAGCGTATGACTGTGCACCTCACCTTATGCATGCCTGTGTGCGTGGTTGGGCACATGGGCGCTAGGCTAGGACTCGGGCGCACGTCTCAGCCTTAGGCGTGTGACATCGTCATTGACAACGTGCCTTGGCATCTAGGCACATCCATGGGTTGCGCTTAGGGACATGGGAGCGTCAGGGCCTTGTGCTTTTGGGCATGCGCATCTAATCATGCATTTTGGCACCTAAGCATGCTAATGTCTTAGGCACCTGGGTCGGGTGCTTGCTTGGGTCATGGGCACGCGTGTCAACCGTGCATGGCGACTTGGGGATGCCATCCGATGGGTCTTGACTCCTCTTCGACCTTGCTAAAGGAGTCTTGGGGCCACTTATTGGCGGGATTTGAAGGACCATTTTCGCGGGATGTGATAAAAGTCCCACCTCAAATCTTGCCCTTTCTACCCTAAGATTGATACCTCGAGCCAAAGGAAAGGTAAATGGATTGAGCTTTCTCATGATTCGTTCTTGTCTAGCCCAAAAAGCTATGGACCTAATAAACATCTTTCCCCCATGGTTAAGACTATAAAGCACCAATACTCCTAAAATGGGTAAGTTTCGATGTTGGACACGTGTCTGACACCAACACACTTCCGATACGTGCTTGACACGCCAGCTGGTGTGTCCAAAGCGTGTCCGACACGCGATGGACATGTCATCTACTAAAAAAAAAACAATGCACAACACACTACCTTGAACCACGATCAGCAGCCTATTTAATCCCCCCATTCAAGCCCATTTAGGTTCACGGTTCAGCCCTTATTTTTTGAAATTCTAGAGTTGTGACCATAAGTTCTCCACAATTGCGCAACACACTAACTCTAAAACCCAGGACCAATAGCTAGTCGATTCTTTCCTATAGCATGAGGAAAATATGTAGAAGGTTTGTTTGATTCTACTTTCTAGTTCTATTGTGTTAGACTAATTACTTATTAGGACCTAAATATATTTTATGATGTTGGTCATCTTATCTATTGTCGTTTTTCATGAATTGTATAGCTGATATTTTGATGTTTAAAAGTAATATTTCACAATATGATATATGTCAAAATATGCACACATTTATTTTTGTTGAAAAAAAATGTGTCTCCAACATGTTGGATCCTACATTTTTTGGAAATCGTCGTGTTGTGCCATGTCGTGTCTATGTTTCTTGGGTTAAGGAAGACCCTCCCTAAAACTCACTTAAACATCAAATAATATATTAGTGGATATTGAGAAGGGATTGGAGCTTCCAAATGGGAAAAAGACAATAGACAATGTTTTTTAAAGAACAAGGCACAATAAAGTGCAACAGTCTTCTAAGTCTTAAGCGCAACACACAAAAAAAAAAAGTGTGGATTTTTTTTAGGCGCGTTTTATATAATATGGGGGAAATTGCATTTATAATAGTAAATTTGATTTTTTTTAATTAATAAAGAAGGAAAAACTTTAATTATTACTATATTTTTAAAATAATGGAAAAGCCTCAAGGCCCAGAGCTTTTGTGCCTAAGGCGCGCCTTATTTTGTGAGCGTCTTGACCAAACCTGGGCCTTGAATCTAGGCACGCGCCGGTAGGGCTTTTTAAAACACTGGCAATATAGAAATATCCCTTAGAAGATTCAACCTTTGGTGACAATAACCCCCCCCCCCCAATTGACTTCCCTTTTGCTAGGAAAATGGCGGCTTCATTATGGAAGCATGCCCTATCTATCAAACCCATCCCAATGGAAGGAAGATCAACAAGGAAAGGGAATAATTGCTAGCATAGTAGATTGCTAGGGAAATAAAAAGCTTTGTCCTACCTTGGAAAAATTAAAATGAAGTTAAGGCTAAAGTAATTAGTGAGAAAGTAGGTCGGGGCCCCTCGCTTAGATGCAGAAGGATCTTCAAGTGGCTCTTCTCATGTGGAAAGAATCGACTACTTTAGCTAATGTTGTGGTTTTCTCGATTTCTATAACTTCTCTCTCAATGATAGTACTAGTAGCTGGTTTATTGGTGTTTATGGTTGTGTTTTGTCTCATGGTAGGTAGGATGGATTTCTAGAAGGAAGTTGGGATCTATCAGTACCATAATCACGAGAAGTGTGAGTTAGTTCAGTTCCTTAATTGCCTCCTTTGACCTAGTCAACATTCCTATCAGCAATGGCAATCTAACTCGCGTGAGTAACCTTCTTCGACAAATTGATAGATTTCTCGTTTCCATAGCTTGGGAAGATCTTTTTCAAAGACTTGAGAGTTGAAAGGCTCACCAGGTTAACCTCATATCACTTTCCTTTAGTTTTGAAGCTGGGTTTTAAAATAGGGTCCTACCCTTTCATTTTGAAAATGTCTGGCTGGAGTCTTCCTTTTTAACTCCATTTATTGAGCAATGATGAACAATGGTGATCTAGTAACTTGATGTCACTTTTTCTTTTTCTTTTCTTTTTATTCTCTTTTCCCCCCTTTGGTTGAGGGGGCAGAAGAGAGGTGATCAAAGTCAGGGAAAGAGGGCCCAAGATAGATCAAGCAAATAGAATGTAGAAATACAAAGCGCCTAAGAAATTTACAGTACACAAGTTGGTTTGACCATCCTGAAGGTTCAACATAGGAAAAGGAATCCTTACATGCAAAATGATGAAAGCACAAAATGCAAGATCTATCATAAGAACAAATACACAATAATCATATAGACTCAAAAGTGGAAAATGACCATGCAAATGGATTAAAAAACCCACCAGTTCCAACAAGTTGAGCAACTGCAGATAAAGCAGCCATCCCACTGGTGAAGCAAAATGCTCGATCTGCTTTTTCAAGCTTTGCTAAAAGGCTACATGAACAAAGATTTAATTATTTTGGGGTGAGAGGGGAGCTGCATTAGTGTCAGCATAGTACCCTTTTTCCTTTCTAAAGAAGGACATAGGACAAAATGCACCTTTCTAAGGCATCTCGTGTAGGATTTCCACTTCTGGTGTAATCATATGGGCCATTTTCCGTCGCTGTAGGCTGCATAGCAAAGTGAAAAATAGAAATCAAGTAAGAAGACACATCATTCACAATGTCAATAAGGATCCAAGGAACAATGTAGAGAATGCAAACGCAAAGATCAAACTAACAAGAAAACAACAATAATTATAATATCAGATTTTTAGTAGTCTTAATATCGAAGAATGTACTTTTAATCTTGGAATTTCAGTGACTTCAATGTTTCCATCAAATAGTTATCCTAGTTACAATCTCGTGAAAAATTTATCTATGCAAAGCAATAAACAGATCAATACTAAGGAGAAGTCCACTCAACCTAAGTCCAACTAGCCATTTTCTGATACTCATATTCAGCCAAGTGGAGTGGTTGAGTGTGACCTACCTAACTAGGTACAAGTATGGAAAATCAGTCTATAATACTCAATTGAACTAGTGCTTCAGAAAAGTTAAATCTTATTTGGGTCCCAAGACTTTTGTAGGTCCTTAAATTTCAAATATTCTATAGCCTCTCAACTTGTATATGTTCTAATTTCAATCCCTAGACTTTGCATTAAAAGAACTATGTCTTTATTGTTAGTTCTTCATTAACTATTTAATAAGAACCCTAATCCTTTTAGGAACTCAACAACTAACCTATCACATTTAACTCCAACACTTGTTCTGTGGGGGCACTCATTCATGAAGTAAATGAACCAAAAAAAAAAAGTATGATGCCTTATGTTAATAACTGTTAAGGTTGATGATTTAAATGCCTTTTTATTTAAAGTTTAGTAACTAAAACAAAATATTTACAAATTCGAGACCTACACGAAACAAAAGTGAGAATCTGGGACCAAATTTAAACCTAATTATATATCATTCCTACCACTTACTTGTTTGAAGGTCGCAGTTTGATAAAGTGGCGTGCTAACAGCACCATAAGGATCAAATTTGCTTTCAAAATTCATTATCATAGTTGAAATGCTTGGCTCTTCTTCCTCCAACTCTATAGCAAGAAACCAAACTTCAAATACCAAGCAAAATAATTCCAATAAATTTATGCATGAAGCAAAGCTAACTTACCAACAACATCAATCAACGTCGATGTGGACACATCCGTCTCTTTGTTCATTGCACACTTCTTTGAAACCATCAATTGATTACACCTCGAAAATGGTGGCTTGTGGAATCCAAAACTAACCAGAAAGTTCTTGGAAGTGACCCCCTGTGAAACCCCAATGAAGAACACAATAACAGGTCGATCCATCACCAAACCCGGATAAAAATTTCAAATGTCATCAAAATAAGAAATCCAAAAGCAGCAAATTGAGGAGAGATCATCAGTTGGGCCCCTCATTTTCACATTTCAATCCTTTCACTTAAACCAAATAGACAATTTCAATAAGAGAGAGGAAAAATAGAAAAAGGTGTAGAGTTATAGTTACTTCATAGTGTCCAGCCGCATCAGAAGTTGGCATATGGTTGATGATGGACTTTAAATGAATGGAAGAAGCGGAGGCCATAGCAGAGGTTGGGGTTTTGATCTCGTTGCTAGTGAAGCTTGATGAAATTGACCTAAAAGTTTTGAAATTGACTCTTAAGTTAGTTTTGAAATTTTTTAGAGTTTCTGTTGATGTTTATTTGATCAAGTTTCAAAAATGACACTTTTAGTCCATAAAAATTGGAGGTGTATAATCTCTACTACATATGAGTCGATGTTAGGAAGAATCTTTATATTTCCTTCTTGCCCTCCATTTATTTTTGTTATTGCTTAGAACATTTTAACACGTATATGGTATATTTTTGCTTTTGTATTTTGAACATTTGTATTTTTTAACATTCATATCTTTTCATTCTCTAAATAAAAAGTTTCGTATCTTGTCCAAACAAAAACACGTATATTACTGCACTCATTTTCAGCAAGTTCAAAGTACCATTGGCGATCAGTTCATTTGAGGGGAAGAGATTCACTTTTTACATATGCCTATTTTGTTCTAATTATTTTTGTTACTGTTCAGAACATTTTATCAGGTACACATAAAATGCAGACTCTGCACCATGCACGTACTTACAGTGAATTCAAAGTACCATTGGTGATCCGTTAATTTAAGGGGAAGAGCTCCAATTTTCACAAAACGCTAATTGTTCTTTTCACTACCATGATTTTGATCTAAAATTCATCAAACCAACTATAATCTGGAACTATATATATTCTGAGGAACTATCCTTCCTTTCATTAGACAAGTTCTAGTATAAGTTGGAAGACAGAGGAAAGACAATAATAGAAATTCGGAGAATACCAAAGAACGGGAGAAGGCGGCAGCAGCACTGAGGGTGGAGAGAGGCGACGACTGCGGCAAGAACAAAGAGATGGGCGGTGGCGGCGGCGGTGGCAATGGGAGCGGGAGAAGTGCGGCGAGGCGTCGATAGCTGTTAAAATGGAGGGGAGCCGGCGCTCCGACGTGAATAGTATTGAGAAGGGGTGAAGAAGTGGAGGGGAAATTTTCCCCTTTCCTCTTTTTTTTTTTTTTCTTTTTTTTGTCGAGACCACTTTTTTTTTCTTTTTAAGACAGGGTGGAGGGGAAATTGATATAACAGGATCTTCTACCAATGTACCCCAACCCAAACAATCTAAAATTTCTTTTCTTCTTACCTTAACAACAATCTAATTTTCATAACTGTTCGAAGTTAGTATATTTTATACATTTTCTAAATTGCAAGTTAATGTTGCTACAGAATACAGACCACAATTTCCCTATTTTAACCAAGCATTTTGATACAAAAATACCCATTCTTCCTCTCTCCAATATTTACAAGGACTCATGCGACAAATTCCAATGAAGATCATCTCTAATACCTCAATTTTGACAACAACTATCGATAACTTTAATCAAGTATAAATTATTGTGATTTAGAATTAGAATAATCAGTTGTCTTTGGTTAAAAAAAAAAAAAAAAAAAAGCGGTATTAAAAGAAATTAGGGCAAAAATACATTTCTTGCATTAGTCTAGGTGTAAAACTTAATCTATGCGGTAGCAAGCATTAATCCACTGAAAATGCAAGAAAGCAAATGAAATGCAAAGAATTTGATAGCCCCATGTGGCAATGATCATGAGCCAGCAAGGGATGTGATGAAGCATGCATGAGCAAGATTTGCAGTTAAGTTAAATTATATGCAGAGGGGGGACTACCGACAAGAAATGGGTGATACGTGAAAAAGTTGACACGTCTGTTGTGGTCCAGGATGACAGAGAATGTCCCCACGTCTGCCTATATAAGGAGCACTCTCAAAAGAGAGAAAGGAGACCGATACATAGAAAGATATATCAGACTAAATTTTTCAAGGAAAAACACCAAATTCCAAAAGGAATGAGGCTTGAGGATCCCTCGTTGGTAGCAAAAGAACGGTGAAAAAGAAGCAATCATCACAACCAAGCCGACGAGAAGCAAAGATTGTCAATTGGCGGCTTGGCCTGTCAACTTTCATCCATCATTCTATATCTATTTTCATTTCATCTTACTACTCAAAACTCTTGTAGTTATTGTTTCATTCATTAATATAACATGAACTTCATCTCATTCTTCATTTGCATTTTTACTTCCTTAATCACAAGTAGCTAAATTTCCAATGGGTTAAGATAAAGATACAAAATTCCTGCGAACATGGCAAAAGTAGAAGTTTAGTTTGATTTGTGAGTTTAGATCTACGTAATCTTGGTTCCATTTGGCCATCGAATCAAGGGGAAATGATCACCTGCCCTGAGAGGATAAGAGGTTGTGGAACGTATTAATGGGAGTAGGTAGTGCCTTTATAGATAAAGATAATGCTTCATTCAACATAACTCTTATGCATTCTTCATATAAATATAAAGAATGTGGCATTTTCACTGAGAAGTTGAGCGTATTTATTGTGTATGTTTAAATGAATGATGGTAATCACTTCAACCCTACTTTTTCCATCTATACATCTCCTTCATCAACACTATTTTCTTTTGAATCGTGCCCTTCAAGCGTGTTTACATTTCGTTTATGTTATTTCATCACATTAAGTAATTTTAGAATTCACCACTTGCAAATGTCTTGTTTAAATTTACTAATCTTAAAAGGAGAGACACCATTAATAGATTGTGTTGAATCGAATAATTCTTGTTTTCGATCTTGGTCTTTACCAAGTAAATTACTTTTGAAAGCTCATACTTAAAAGAGAAATCGTGTATTTGAATCATATATATCCACATAACTCTAAGCACAATCTTCTCATCATCATAGAGCAAACAACACTACCTCTCGCAATTAATTTCGAAGACTACCTTCAGTGGCTAACTTTGATGATTATCTCAGGCGACTAACTCTAGTGACCAATTCCAATGACCAGTTCATAGTGTTTTTTAGTCTTTGTTTATAGTAATTTAAAGTAATTGGAACTTGTATATACGAACATTTTTTTAAAGAATATCCAAACACATGAGTGTTTTTCATTTTAAGCAATTTTTATTTTTATTTTTTAAAATATTTAAATGGAAAACTTTTTGAAAAACATTTTTTCTAAGTCAATCCAAACATCCCTAATACTTTACTCTTTTTATGGGTTCCATCAATATTTAAAGCAAGAAAACACACTGTATATATGAAAAGAAAAAAAAAAACATTCATAAAATTGTACTAAGGAATAAGATAAGAAATCACCCAATGACTCTTTTACAACAATTTATATATTTTAATTCAATTCATATAATATAATAACTTATTTTTGCATTGTGATCTCTTCTTCGAAAATTGTACTCAATAGATCCTTCTTCTTGAACTAGTTTTGAATGAAAACCTACCATCATTTAAAAAAAATCATGTATGAATCTAAATTGATAACATTTTTTGTATTATTGTGGTGATGACCTATACTTGGCAACTATCACTCCTACATATACATGTTTGTGCAATATTATAGAATAAGTGACGTAGTTCACAACTTCTTTAGTTTATTTTGTTGTTTTGGTTATCAGAGTAGACAACCTTCGTGTACATCAAAGAACAAAAGAAAAGTATAGCCAGAAATAATAATTTATCTGAGAAGAAATAGTTAAGAGAAAGAGTAGATGCATAGAGATTTACATTGGTTTAATCCTAATAAGGGACCTACATCCACTAGTGCAAGCTTGATCTTTTTTCTTTAGAGAATCATAAAAAAAATAATAAAATAAAAACAGAGAGCTCATGAGGAAATACACAGCTCTTAATACAACCTCAGCTTACCATCTCCCAGTATAAAAGGCATATTCATCTCTCTCGCAGTAATACACACAGAAAAGATATAGAAGTTGAAGTCCCCTTTTCGTGAGGAATGAAGAAGAAGAGTTATATTCAGACCTGCGCGTACAAGCTCAACACATGCCTTATAACCAAGTTTGTTAAAAAAAAAAACCCTATGATCCTACAAAATACTTTTCTTATCGGTGGTTTCCTTTGTTGTTTTATTCTGCCGATATTTTTTCCTTTTTAGCTCTCAATTTCTATGGAAGTTAGGGTTGCCCGTTGTGTTTCTGCTACTCATATTTAAAGGGTTCCTTTAGGAATGGCCTAAACTCGCAATTCGTAAATGTTGTTAATATTGGGGTTGATGCCCTAAATCTCGTAGGGTCCTATAGTTTGTAAACCTTGTATGAACAAACATTTATGTGATTAATAATATTTGATATTTTATTCATCTTGTATATGAAATATATGATATTCTAGTTGCATTAACCACAAACCAATAAACTAACATCCACGGTTATCGTTGTAACTTAAACATATATGTGGAGACATACAGGTGGATCGTGTTTAAGTGATAACCTAAATGGTCTGTAGTATATGGATAAGGTTAGGTACCTTATCTTAGTGACACTACGAGTATGACCCGCTTTGTAGGTGTTACAAATGTTGTAAAGTGCTACAAATGATCTGATCATGATCATTTATTAGACATGCGAGAGAGGATATTCTATACAAGGGAATTTGTATAAGATCGGACCACAAAATGCTTAGTCTTATTATATAACACCATTCGTAATAGAGACTTTCATTTTACTAGGATGACCATAGGTAACATGACCTTAATCCTGAGTTAGTTATGAATTCCTGCCTATGAGGGCGGTCCTTTGATTTGTATGGGTGAGAGTGGCCAAATCATCGATTCAACAAGCCTACCATTTTGGGAATTCATCTAATTGAGGAGCTAGGAATCTAGCTACACAAGATGGAATTCACTTCTTCCCCGAAGCAGGGGTAAGTAGATAAATTGCTTTCTTAAGGGTTGATTATGGGTCTTAAACAATGTGGTGCCACATCCTCTCCTTGCCCGAGAGGGGTTTAGTCATAATGGGACTATGATCTATTGTTCATTAGAGGGACCAGCGGTATTTAAGGAGTTAGATCTAACTATAGGGCAAAAACGGTAAATTGGCACAGCGGTCATGAGTTTGCGTTGTTCGTGTTGCTGCAGTCGACATTTTCGCTAGGCGTTGGTAGATCGCTTGGAGGGTTATGCTGCTTGGAGTGCCGAAGTATGAAGAATGTCTTCAACTGGTATGACACTCTTTCCCTTGTTATTTTTCTGGTTCAAAGCATGTCGTTAATTAGATTTGTTTGCATAATTGTATGTATTGAATGTATAATATGTATTTCGGCCATGGTGAGATCGGAGCGATCTGAATGCGCTCATGAAACTCTTAAATATGAGATCCTTCAATTGGTATCAGAGCCAAGTTATGATACTCCGATTTCATCTATTGCAACGAAATAAGATTTACATTCATGGTGAGTGCATTTCTACACGATTTAATGGTTAAATTTTGCTATGGATGTGCGGATTAATGGATGGTTTCAGGATGTTAAGCCTCTATTTGATTTAAATCCTTTTACATTTGCGATTATTTGTAAAGGCCCCTGCGTTTTTGGGTAGTAATAATCGTTATTGAGTCTGTATTCAAAGTTTATTTGAAGTTATGAGTCGTTCGTCAAAGAAACAGATCTGTGCAAGCGTTGCATAAGAGTGGTACGCGATCTGGGCAAGTGTTGCAGTTCTTCGAGGAAGAAAGAGATCTAGGGTTGATCATATCGTGCAGAAGATAGTGATCGCGTGGTAAAGATGAAGGAGTACATGATCGCGGTTAAACACATCATTTAAACGATTGGGTATGTGATCAAGAATTGATCATATCGTGTTGACGATCGGGTACACGATCTCTGATTATCGTTTAATGCGCGCACGCTAGACGATCGTTTAGGTCAGCAAACTTCATTGCTTAGTAACTGACTAAACGATCGCTTAGCATCGCAAGGTAAATCGTTTACCTAGTTGCACGCATCGTGTAGACAATGAGATGCTCACGTATCATTTAAAGCGCGTGCACTAGACGATCATTTAGATCAACAAGCTTCATTGCTTAGTAACTGACTAAACGATCGCTTAATAATGCAAGGTAAGTCGTTTTATGTTATATGGTATGCACATATAGTAAATCCCACCTTAGGTTATGCAATGGTCATGCATCATCTCTTTATTGTAATTGTTATAATTTAGAGAAGCATGATTTAATTATGTAAGAGTATGCTCATGCATCATATAATATAAAAATTATTTTATGCATGCATAAAAAGCATTGACATGCATCATCTTTATATTATAAATGTTATAGTATAAGGGTGAATGATAACATGTTTGCTAGGTTGTTACGCATTATATAGAAGTTATATATAGTAATGATCGGACATTGTATGAAGCATGACACATAAGTTACTTTATAAATGTTATAAACACCTCGTTGTGCGCAATGGTTTTAGTTGTTTCCTTTTAAAAGTTAAAAATAAATTAGAACTAAAAGAAATAAGAAAGACATGCATGCTCACTTAGGTTTAATTCATGGTTTTAAAGTGTTTAAAACTTGGATCACATAGACCTAAGATCTCGGTTCTAATACGATTAGCAACCCTAAGGCTTTAATCTTTTAATTAGTTTAATAGGATTAAATTAGCTAATAAAAGGTTAAAGTGTGGCAAATCTATCTATAAGGGACCTTTTGTCTAAGGCGGGTTCTGTCTAGGCTGGGGTATTTAAGTTGACGGAAACATAACACCCCTACCTGGGAACTTACCTGGAAAGGTAAATTAGATAGATTTGATGCATGCATGCAAGTTAAGGATAATCCATTAAAGTGTTTAAATGTGACTACTTGAACTTGTTCATATTTCATAGACAAACGTTGTTTATGAGTAGAGTTTAAAAAGATGATTTAGACTAAAATCAGTAGCCGGATTGTCTAGATTAATGAACCCCTAGGTAGAACATTCAGTGGGAGGTACTTGGGGCATGAGATGCTTCACTTAAACCTTTTACGTTTCTCCTAAATAGTCCACACTGTGAGATCTATCCTCGACCTTGCGGCACCTTTGGTGTGTCCCCCCAACGGATGGTGTTTGGGTAGGTCGATATCAAGGTGGATGGAGAGAATGTTCATAGTAAGTGGGAGTAGGAAGTGCGACAGCATATCCCTCGGTCTCCGGTTGAATAAAGTTACTGCGCATCACCTCGAGACACCCTAGGAGTGTCCTCTTAAAGGATGGCAGTTTTGCGCGTTTCTTTATTTGATCTCCTATAAGAGGATAAGATAACTTAGTCTCTTGTCCTAAACTGCTTCTTCCCTACGGTGGGCTCATTAGGACAGGACTCTAGCACCGAAAGCTAGGGATTACACTTATGCAAAATAGTTAAAGGTTAACGATTCTGGACTGAAAAATGATGGTTGTTAGGTTCAGTTCCAAGAGTTGGTTCTGCCTAATGGTTGAGAATATCTCATCCCAACGAAGGGGCAACTGATCACCCCACCGGTGGCATTTGTCTTGCCTTACTGGGGCATCATTACAAAATAGAAGTCTATAACTTAGGGTACTTGAAAATGTTTTGCAAAACTGATTGGTTTAAAAGTGGTTTAGCAAATTCTAATAAAGTTTTGTTCGTATTTTCAACAACTTTTTTCAAAATGGCAACAACCACGTTAGCATTGCTAAGCGCTGAAAAACTTACTGGCGATAATTGCGCAACATGGAAACATATGACCACGACGATCCTGATCATCGAGGATCTCATGTTCGCTCTCACAGAGGCTTGTCATCCTATTTTAGCCTCATATTCTAACTTCTAATGCCACTCGAAATGTTCGGGAGGCATAGGAGCGATGGACAAGGGCGAATGAGAAGGCTCGAGCCTACATCTTAGCAAGTCTTTCTGAAGTCTTAGCCAAGAAACATGAGCCTATGGTCTCAGCGCGTGAGATCATGGAGTCCTTGCGGGTGATGTTTGGACAATCGTCTGAACAACTTATGCATAAGGCTCTTAAATACATATTCATCTCCAAAATGGAAGAAGGCACCTCTGTTCGTGAACATGTGCTCAACATGATGATCCATTTTAATGTGGCGGAGTTGAATGAGTCTACCATCGATGAGGGCAACCAGGTTAGCATAATCCTATATTCTTTGTCGGAAAGCTTCCTACACTTTGTTAGCAATGTGATTCTTAACAAAGTGAAATATAACCTTACAACTCTCCTCAATGAGTTTCAGACATACCAATCTTTACTGAAAAGCAAGGAGAGGCAAAAGGGTAAGGCAAACGTTGCTTCATCCTCTAGGACATTCCATAGAGGTTCGATCTCAGAAACAAAGTCTGCACCTTCTACTTCTAACTCTGTAAAGGGAAAGAAGAAGAAGGGTGGTAAGGATATGTTAGGGTTGATGCCCTAAAGTCTCGTGTCCTGTAGTTTGTAAACAGTATATACGAACACCTGTGATTGTTGATATATGATATTTACTTCACATCTTGTTGTTTTGCTCGGTTATTTGTTTTATTTGCTTTACCACAGACCAATAAACATAAAATCCCTGGTTGTCTGTATGTGACTCAAGCATGTATGTGGTGATATACAAGTGGATCATGTCTTGAGTGATAACCAAAATAGTCTGTAGTAAATGGATAAAGGAGGGAAACCTTATCCTGGTAACGCTACGGACGCGGCCCGCTTTATGGAATGGTCACAAGTGTTGTGACTTGTTACAGATGGTCTGATCCTAATCATTCGTGTTGGAGACATGCAAAGGGGGCGTCTGATGCGTTATTTTATGTGATGAATTAATGGAATGAAATGCGGTGATGGAAATACATTGAGCAACAAGTTTTCTCAGCAAAATCCAAGTATAAACCCCACTGAGTTTCCTGGTAAGTCTAGGGTCGAACTCAGGGACTAGGGAAAACAGTTTCCGATGATAATTTCTAAGAAGACTTTGCGGTAACCAAATAATCAAATAGTTGTTTTGGGTTGTTGTTTACGGTATAAAATAAATGTATGCGACAGATTTGAGAAGGTCTTTAGCTAGCGTTTACCGAGAATGCGTCAAACTATGCGATCATGCTATACTCATGCGATAACAAATCATTTTCCAATGCAAATGCAGTGCTCCTAGTTCTAGGACGCATGTATTGAATGCAATAATATTCATAGAGCTTATTCTTAAGTCTCTACTCTTTTCCTATGCGATGATGCAAGATGCACACAAAGATAAGGTGACCACACACAATCATATCCTATCTTTAGGATGCATGCGATGCGTTAATAGCAAACAGTGCTTATTCCTAAGCTTCTATCTCTTGATTATGCGTTCTAATCTTACTCTCCCGAGCCTAGATGCTAACCTAACTTTTCCAATCCTAGATTTTGTCCTTAGACTACCCTTCCGAGTATCTCTAATGGATGAATGAAGCATACATAATACAAGATAAACACATAGAGTGAAGATCCCCAATTATGCTAGCTAAGTGCTTCTTGACCCATTCGACAGATTTAGCTACTCATGCGTAATAAACAGATAGTGAACAAATATAAAGAAGTAAATTCTATTTCTATAGATAAGTTTAAGTACAAAATGACAATGGAAGATAAGGATAGAGAGCCTGGTAGCAATCCTTGCTTCCCAAGGCTTTTATACTGTCAATTCGATTCTGTTCAAAAGATATTCCTACTTCCGAAGGAGCTGGCCCTCTCTCTGAGCTCAACACTTCCGACACTCTTCCAAGTTCCCGAAACGATCTCTCGGCACAATCTCGCTTCTCTCGCTTCCGCCTTAAATAAAAGAAAAACTAAGAACAAGGTTATTCTATCTAAGGGAAAATTATCCAATTATCCGAACTCTCCGAACTCCTTTTCCGAAGGTTGCCTTCGGTATTTATAGAGCTTCGGGGTGAGAGACATCTTCTCTCTTATGATTGCATTGATGGGATGGCTTTAATTCTCTGACTGATGCACCGAATATTTATCACCGAAAAGCTGAGTATACTTGCTATAGTAGACCGTTAGCGACTTGTCAACTTAATTTGGACTCGACCGTCATTAGCTTTCTGTCCCATCGTGATTTATTATGCCTTTCACCCAGATGCGCCCACCAAGTTGTGACAGCTCTATGCGGTAATCCTTATTGAGCAAATGTTTGCGAGCATAAATCACCGCAAAAGCCTTACGGTAATGCTGCGCTCGACCATTGATTTCTTATGATCGCATTTCACGCTTTGTGTCAACGCATATTCTGCACAAAAATACAAAAGTTAACTATTTTTATGCGATGAACGCATGCGACCGCAAAGTTATAAACTTAATGCTTTTTTAACGCAATCTTATATATTTTATCAATGTAAACCTGCATTATTTAATAACTTAGCACTGTAATAACGTGCATTTCTACCCGTTATCAGCGTTCTATACAAAGAGTTTGTATAAGACCTGACCACGAAGTGTTAACGTCTCGTTATATAACACCGTTCATGACAGAGACTTCATTTCACTAGGATGACCATAGGGCGGGACTGTGGCACCGAAAACGAGGGGTTACACTTACACATAATAGTTAAAAGGTTAACGATTCTGGACTGAAAAATGGTGGCTGTTAGGTTCAGTTCTAAGAGTTGGTTTTGCCTAATGGTTGAGAATGTCTCATCCCAGTGAAAGGGCAACTGATCACTCCACCGGTGGTGTTTGTCCTGACTCACTGGGGCATCATTGCAAAATAGAAGTCTATAATTTAGGGTACTTGAAACTGTTTTGTAAAACTAATTGGTTTAAAAGTGGTTTAGCAAAATCTAATAAAGCTTTGTTCATATTTTCAGTAACTTTTTCAAATGGCTACAGCCACTTTATCGTTGCCAAGCACTGAAAAACTAACTGATGACAATTTTTCAACATGGAAACACATGATCACGACAATCCTAATCATCGAGATCTCATGTTCGCTCTCACGAAGGCTTGTCCTCCTATTTCAGCTCTAAATGCTGCTCGAAATGTTCGGGAGGCATATGAGCGATGGACAAGGGCGAATAAGAAGGCCCGAGCCTATATCTTGGCAAGTCTTTCTAAAGTCTTGGCCAAGAAGCATGAGCCTATGGTCTCAGCCCATGAAATCATGGAGTCCCTGCAGGGGATGTTTGGACAATCGTCTGAACAGCTTATGCATGAGACTCTTAAATACATATTCAATTCCAAAATGCAAGAAGGCACCTCTGTTTGTAAACATGTGCTAAACATGATGGTCCACTTCAATGTGGCAGATTTGAATGGGCCTACCATCGATGAGGGTAGCCAGGTTAGCATAATCCTGCATTCTTTGCCGGATAGCTTCCTGCATTTTGTTAGCAATGTGATTCTTAACAAAATGAATATAACCTTACAACTCTCCTCAACGAGTTGCAGACATACCAATCTTTACTGAAAAGTAAGGAAAGGCAGAAGGGTGAGGCAAATGTTGCTTCATCCTCAAGGACGTTCCATAGAGGTTCGACCTCAGGAACGAAGTCTGCAGCTTCTACTTCTAACTCTGCAAAAGGGAATAAGAAGAAAAGTGGTAAGGGAAAAGGGAAGGCACCTACTAACCTACCACCTGTCGCCCCAAGAAGGTGTCCACAAGTTGCTAAAGGAAAGTGTTTCCGTTAACCAAGATGGACACTGGAAGAGGAACTGTCCTCTCTATCGAAGGAGAAGAAAACAGCCATGGCTAAGGCCAAAGCGGATAAGATAAATGTAATTTACTTGTGCTTGAAACTTGTTTAGTGGAGAATGATGGTTCTGCTTGGATAATTGATTCAGACGCTACTAACCATATTTGTTCTTCTTTTTAGGGGATTAGATCTTGATGGCAGATGGAGGCTGATGAGATGACGATACGAGTAGGCACCAGACACGTCGTCTCAGTTGTGGCAGTGGGAGGACTCCAGTTAGCTTTACATAATAGGTTTCTTATTTTAAATGATGTATATATTGTTCCTGAACTTAAAAGGAACCTAATTTCTATAAAGTGTTTATTGCAATGTAAATACACTGTTTCTTTTAATTTGAATAAAGTGTTTATTCATAAAGATGGTGTTTTTATTTGCACAGCAAATCTGGAATCGAATTTATATGTGTTAAGGTCGTTAGCGGTTAATTCCCTCCATAATACTGAAATGTTCAGAACTGTCGTAACTCAATCAAAATGTCAACGAATTTCCCCAAAAAAAAATGTCCAACTTTGGCATCTACATTTAGGACACATCAATCTCAATAGGATTAAGAGATTGGTGAGGAATGGACTTCTAAGTGAGTTAGAAAAAAATTCTTTGCCAGTGTGTGAATCTTGCCTTGAGGGTAAGATGACTAAATGACCTTTTACTGGAAAAGGTTCTAGAGCCGAGGAGCCTCTTGAGTTAGTACATTCTGACCTTTGTGGTCCTATGAATGTGTGAGCCCGAGGTGGTTATGAGTATTTTATCAGTTTTACTGATGATTACTCTAAGTACGAGTATGTTTATCTTATGCAACGGAAGTCTGAATCTTTTGAAAAGTTCAAAGAGTTCAAGGCTGAAGTTGAAAACACATTAGATAGACAGATTAAAACACTTCGATCGGATCGAGGTGAAGAGTTTTCGGACTCGGCATTCCAGGATTATTTGATAGAACATGGAATTTTTTCCCAACTCTCAGCGTCGGGTACACCTCAGCAGAATGTTGTAGCGAAAAAGAGAAATATGACCTTGTTAGACATGGTTCACTTAATGATGAGTTATGCTTCCTTACTGGACTTATTTTGGGGTTTCGCAATGGAGACTGCATTGTACATACTCAACTATATTCCCTCCAAGAGTGTTGCAAGAATACCTTTGGAATTGTGGAACGGGCGTAAAGCTAGTTTACGTCAATTCCGCATTGGGGGTTTCCCTGCATATGTGCTTGAGACTAATCCCAAGAAGTTGGAACCACGGTCAAGGTTACGCTTCTTTGTAGGCTACCCCAAAGGAACATGAGGGGGTTATTTTTATGATCCAATGGAAAATAGGGTGTTTGTTTCAACAAACGCTACTTTCCAGGAGGATGATCATATAAGGGAGCACAGTCCACGAAGCAAAGTCATGTTGCGTGAGCTTTCCAATGAAACTACTGAAACTTCAACAAGAGTTGTTCAAGAGCCTACTACATCAACAAAAGTTGTTGATGGGAGTTCATCCAGTAGGTCGGTTCCACCTCAAAAGTTGAGGGAACCTCAACGTAGTGGGAGGGTTGCGAACCCACCCGTTCGCTATCTGGGTTTCACGAAAATCCTTGCTATGGTAGCAGATGAAGACGTTGAAGATCCATTGTCTTATAAGAAGGCAATGGAGTATGTTGACCAGGATGAATGGGTCAAGGCCATGGATCTTGAGATGGAGTCGATGTACTTCAACTCAGTATGGGATCTTGTAGATTAGCCTGATGGGGTTCGCCGTATAGGTTGTAAATGGATCTATAAGTGCAAACGGGGTACTAATGGGAAGGTACAGACCTTCAAGGCTCGACTTATGGCAAAAGGCTATACCTAGGTAGAGGGAGTCGACTATGAGAAGACTTTCTCGCCTGTTGCCATGTTAAAGTCGATCCGCATCCTCTTGTCCATTACAACTTATTATAATTATGAGATCTAGAAAATGGACGTCAAGACGGCCTCTCTGAACAACAATCTTGAGGAGACCATTTATATGGTGCAGCCCAAGGGATTCACAACCCAAGGTCAAGAGAAAAAAGTTTACAAACTGAATCGGTCCATTTATGGACTGATACAGGCGTCTCGATCTTGGAACATACGGTTTGATGTTGCGATCAAGTCGTATGGCTTTGACCAAAACGTTGATGAACCTTTTGTCTACAAGAAGATCATCAACGCTTCAGTAGTCTTCTTAGTGTTGTATGTAGATGATATCCTACTCATTGGGAATGATGTAGGGCTACTGACTGTAATTAATAACTGGCTAGCGACCCAATTCCAAAAGAAAGACTTGGGAGAGGCTCAGTTTGTTCTAGGTATACAGATCTTTTGGGATCGTAAGAACAAAGTACTAGCACTATCTCAGGCATCGTACATTGACAAGATGTTGCTCAAGTACTCGATGCAGGACTCCAAGAAGGGCCTACTGCCGTTCCGGCATGGAGTCACTTTGTTTAAGGAAATGTGCCCTAAGATGCCTCAAGAGGTTGAGGAGATGAAACAGGTCCCATATGCGTCTGCCATTGGCAGTTTTATGTACGTGATGCTCTATACTCGTCCAGACATCTACTACGTTGTGGGCATAATCAGTAGGTATCGGTCTAACATAGGCCAAGGTCACTGGATCGTAGTGAAAAACATCTTCAAGTATCTTCGGAGAACGAGGGACTACATGCTCGTGTATGGTTCGAGGGATTTGATCCATACAAGATACATGGATTCTGACTTTCAGACTGATAAGGACTCTCGTAAGTCTACATCAGGGACAGTCTTTACTCTTAACGGAGGAGCTGTAGTATAACGAAGTACTAAGCAGGGGTGCATCACCGACTCCACTATAGAGGCGGAGTATGTGGCGGCTTGTGAATCTGTTAAGGAAGCCGTCTGGCTTAGGAAGTTCTTGACAAACCTGGAAGTTGTTCCAGATATATCTAGGCCCATTACCCTCTATTGTGATAATAGTGGGCCGGTGGCGAACTCCAAGGAGTCAAGGAGTCACCGACGTGGTAAACACATAAAGCAGAAGTATCATCTGATATGTGAGATAGTGCATCGAGGAGACGTGATCGTCACGCTGATCGCTTCGAAGCACAATGTTGTTGACCCGTTTACGAAGGTTCTCACGGCTACAGTGTTTGAGGGTCACCTACAGAACATGGGTCTCCAGGATCGCCCGCGACTAGACTAGAGCAAGTGTGAGATTTTCATGTACTAGGCTTTAATATGCCCTAGTTTATTGTTTTGTACTAAGTTTTTTGTACACCCCACTTCACTTTAGGACAAGTGGGAGATTGTTGAGGTTGATGCCCTAAAGTCTCTTGTTCTGTAGTTTGTAAACAATATATATGAACACCTGTGTTGTTAATATATGATATTTACTTCACTTCTTGTTTTTTCCTCGGTTATTTGTTTTATTTGCTTTACCACAAACTAATAAACATAAAATCCCTGGTTATCTGTATGTGACTCAAGCATGTATGTGGTGACATACAAGTGGATCATGTTTTATTTGCATTACCACAAACCAATAAACATAAAATCCCTGGTTATCTGTATGTAACTCAAGCATGTATGTGGTGACATACAAGTAGATCATGTCTTGAATGATAACCAAAATGGTTTGTAGTATATGGATAAAGGAGGGAAACTTTATCCTGGTAACGCTACGGACGCGACCCGCTTTGTGGAATGGTCACAAGTATTGTGACTTGTCACAGATGATCTGATCTTGATCATTCATGTTGGGGACATGCAAGCGGGGGCATCCTATATAAAAAGTTTATATAAGACCTGACCACGAAGTGTGAACATCTCGTTATATAATGTCATTTATGACAGAGACTTCACTTCATTAGGATAACCATAAATAACATGACCTCAATCCTGAGTGAGTTGGGAACTCCTGCCATTGAGGGCGATCTTTTGATTTGTATGGGTGCAAGTGGCCAGGTCGCCGATTCAAACATACCATTTTGGGGATTCGTCTGATTTAGGAGCTGAGAACTCAGCTACACAAGATGGAATTCACTCATTACCCGAGGTAGGGGTAAGTAGATAGATGGCTCCCTTAAGGGCTGATTTTGGGGCTTGAACAATGTGGCACCATACACCTTCTCTTGGCCCGAGAGGTGTTCACACGTAGTTGGACTATGTTGTATTATTCATTAGAGGAATCAATGGTACTTAAGAAGTGAGATGTAACTACAGGGGAAAAATGGTAAATTGGCCTAGCTATACTTATGAGCATCTGTGAAGGGTCATCGTACTCATGATTGGTTATATTTAATGGACATAGAAATATATTTGTGGTAAGAAGAGTTTAGCTGTTGGTCTTTAGTGGAATCACTGACAGTTGACAGATGGTGGATCTCGTGGCTAAAGAGTTTAGTCAGCTATTCACGTACCATTGGAGCTTCGAGCCACAGGTCCACTAAGTCACCTTGGTAGCTTGGATAAAGTCGAGAACCAATGTTTGGATTAATTTAAAATGTTCAAATTGACAAGAGGAAGTTCAATTATATATGATATAATTGGACTAGTTAATTATATATGATATAATTGGCTAAATGTATGAGATACATTAATTTGGAGGAAATTATATATAAATATGATTTATATCAAGTAGAGGAGAAAATACTATAGTAGATATGTGAATATCAAACTATAGGATATAAATATAATATGATTATATTAATTAATTAATTAATTGTTTAATTATATGATAATCAACGAATTTATCCACGTTCGGACGTGGGAAGTGGGTTGCAATGATTATGGTAACCGGCAGATTAAAAATGAAAATCGTTTTCATTTTTCATAATCGTGCATTCAAAGTTTCGTCTGCCCAAAAGAATTCATGAAACGATTGCGAGAGCCTATACGATAGAAGCTCATCCATCTAAACGATCGTCTATCTCACATTTTCTCAAACCGATCGAATACATTTTTCCTAAACGATCGTTCAGTATTTCATACACGATCGTTTAGCTCTTCTATACGATAAACATTTCTGCTATACAATAGCACAATTTCATCTCCCACTTGTTTATTGTCTACACGACGCGTCGTCCTCCGTCCTCTACCAATCTCACTAAAGCCCACTCTTTGGGTTTTCACTCCGAGGATACTTGGGTTTCACCAGTGGTGGTGTCGTCCCCACTGTAGTGTTCGTGTACGTTCTGATCGTGCTGTTGCAGTCGACATACCTATCGGGTGCTGGTAGATTTGTTGGGAGGGTTTTCGCTGCTTGGGATTCAGACGTTCGAAGAGAGTTTTCATCTGGTATGAACCCTTTCCTTGTTAATTATTGTGTTCTAAGCAAGCCGATAATTAGGTTTATATGCATAACTTTTTGTGTGAAATGTATATCTTTTGTGTTTTGGTCACTGTGAAATCGGAGCGATCTGAATCTGCTCAAGAAACTCTCGGTATGAGATCCTTCAGGACTATGATTTATTGTTCATTAGAGGAATCAATGGTACTTAAGGAGTTAGATGTAACTACAGGAGAAAAATGGTAAATTGGCCCAATTCTACTTACGAGCGAAGTATAAAGGGTCATCGCACTGTTGATTGGTTGTATGGACACAGAAATATATCTGTGGTGCAAAGAGTACAATGTCCATCTTTAGTAACCGACTGTTAACGAATGGTGGATCTCGTAATTAAAGAGTTATTCAGTTTTTCACGTTTCGTTGGAGCTTCGAGCTACAGGTCCATAAGGTCCCCTTGGTAGCTTAATGGATTCAAGTTGAGAATCAGATTTTAGGTTAGTTTAAAGTGTTCAAATTAACAAGAAGAAATTTGATTATATATGATATAATTAAATTGATTCAATTATATGTGATATAATTGATATGATATATTTGATACATTGTTAATTAGAGGAATTAATATAAATATGATTCATATTAAATACCATAAAAATAGAAAAAGAACTATGGTTTATATGTTTCATATGATGAAATATGAAAACTATAGGTTATAAATATAATATGATAAATTGGTTATTATATTTATTTATAATATATTAATTACATGATAATTAAATATTCTTTTTCACAATAACCGACTTCAGTGGGAGGTTATTGTCTGTTTGTGGTAACTGTGAGATAAAAGAAAAATAGTTTTCCAAATCATTAAGTGATTTTCATTTCAGATTGGTCTCACAGAAATACTATCGAGTAAAATTTTTTTACTAAACGATAGCATAGAGAGCATACACGATCGAGTACTGAATTTACTATACAATAGTTACTCGTTTACTCGTTGCTACACAATCGAGTAGCAAGTCTATACGATAGGCTTCTTCTTATTGAACGATCGAGTATCAAGTCTATACGATAGACTTCTTCCTTCTCCCACTTACTCGATCGTTTACTCAATCATTAACCTACTTCATTCCTCTATCCCTCACACAGAGCCCACAACTCCTGGATTCTCACACCGAGAATATCAAGGTAACTCTTGTGGTGGTGTTCTTGTTCCATTCGAGGGTCGAGGATTGAGTTGCACTTGATAGTGATCGAGGATTCTTCAATTCGTGCTCTTGTTTGTTCTGATCGTTGCGTTCAAGTTCGTGCTGTTGAACGAGTTGCTGAATGATCAAGGGATACTTGAAGAAAGAGTTTTCAAAGGTTTGCAACTCTATCCCTTTTTTAATTAAAGAATCATGCTTGTAATTTATTGTTTATGCATAATCTGTTCTTATAGACTGTAATTGTCTGTGTTCTTTCTCAATGAAATTTGGAACAATCCACTTCCGCTTACTGGTTCTCTATTTAGAGTTCCTTCAATTGGTATTAAAGCCAGGTTGTTCTGATATTCCAAATTCCATTGTTGTTTTGAACTTCTTTTACAGTCTTTGTGGGTTTTAAGTTTTCTACAATACATTTAAGTGTTTAGTGTGTTTATGGATGGTTTGATGGATGTTTCATGATGGTTGCCTCTGTTTTAATGCTTTCTTTTACATTTCAAAGTTAATTTTTTATGGCCTCTGTGTTTTTTGGCATAATTAACTTACTATCGAGTCTGTATTCAAAGTTTTTAGAGTGTTTTGAGTCATTCATGATGAAGTTTCAAAGCATGGAGATGTTGTTCACCTTGAGGAAGAAGACAAGCGTTGGTTGTGTCGTGTAGCCCAGGCTAAACTATCGTTTAGATTTGGCTAAATGATCGAGTAGAAAAGTTCTAACTCGATCATGTAGCATTTACTAAACGATCACATGCCTGATGCTAAACGAACGAGTAAAGAGTTTACTCGATTGGTTTGCATTGGCTTCTCGATCGTGTAAACGATGGTAGTAAACGATCGCTTAGTATATGATACTCGTCGCATGGTAGGTGTGCGCATTAAACGATCGAGTAGGCCAACATGCCCATCACATGTCACTGGCTATTCGATTACTCGGTATGTGATACTCGACGATTGCTCCTTGATTGCTTAGACGATCATGCTTTATCGCATAGTTGTCATCTACTCGATCGTATAGGCATTCGTTATACTCGGTACATTGCAAGGTCGAGTGGCCTTCATGCTTCATCACATAGTCAAAGGCACTTAATCCATGTTACACGATCGTGGTTACTCGCTCAACGTTACTCAAAGATCACAAGGAGTGGCTACACGATGACCAGAGGCTTCGCTCGGGCGGTTCAAGACCCGGTTCGCCTGTTTGAACCAGTTGACTAGATGATCTATGTAATAATTAGTTTTATTTTTTCTGTTTTGAGGCATATTATCCTGATCCATCAATTTTTCTTAATGTACATGAGATGTGTGTTTGTTTATATGACATATAGATTTAAAACCCACCTTAGGTTATGCATTTTTTCATGCATCATATATTATAAATGTTATAATATAGTAGATTGCATGATTAAATTACATTAAAGCATGCTCATGCATCATATAATATAAGAGTTATATTTATCCATGCATTAAGCATATTCATGTATCATCTTTATATTATAAGTGTTATAGTATAAAGGTGTATGAAAGTATGTATGCTTGGTGTTGGGATTGGTGTCCTAATTCTCCCGGAGTCTCGTTGTTTGTAATTTATACACATTGTTATGAATAAAATAAGAGTTATTTCATTCTGACATTTACTCATATCCAATAAACAAAGCTCCATGGTTATCATATGTAAACTTAAGCATGTATATGAGATATACAAGTGGGTCATGCCTTAAGTGATAACCTAAATAGGTTTGTAGTATAAGGATCAAGGTGGGATACCTAATCCTGGTGACATTACGGATACAGCCCGCTTTGTAGAGGTTTGCAAGTGTTGTGAACTACTACAGATGGTAGATCTTGACCATTCATGTGGAGACATGCGAGCGGACCACGAGATTGAGGGAGGTAACGAATGCAAACCCAGACGTTATATAATTCAACATACTGGGGAAGAAGGTAACATTCTCCCAAGACAATTTTAATTTGATAATTGGGTTGTGGTTAATTAAGGAAATAGTATAAAGAAAAACAAGCGGTAAGAGACTGCGACAACCCAAATGATAAGGATAGTTCTTGCAAGAGCGTGGAGATGACATTCGAGAAGTTCACTTTTACAAATGATGAAGATATCTTCAAGGTTGCATTGCCATTATTCATTGAAACGGTGATTATTGGAAAAGACAAGCAAACTCAATTTGATGTGAAAACATTTGAGATTTTAGATGACCTTGAAGTCTTTAGACATTATGACTGGTCGTCCGTCTTTTTTAAACATACATCGAATAGCATGAAGACTATCATACATGGGAAGAAAGAGGCACATGAAACAAAGAAATCAGAAAATGCTCCTCATACCTCATATTATATAAAGGGATTTGCACTTGCATTCCAAGTATGTAGTTTCATTTCCACTTTACTTTAATCTACATTGAATCTGTGTGTTATGTATGTATAACAAAGCTCCCACATTATAGGTTTGGGATTATGAAATTTTATCCACATCAATTAAGTTCATAGCCACCAAAGTTAATAGGGTTGCAATTCCAAGAATTCTTAGATGGACTTATTCTCGTGCTCCATCTTATAAATCGTTGGGTAAGAATGCTTTTAGCCTAAAAAAGTAAGTAACCGATTGTTTAGTAAGTCTTCGCATCTATCATAGTTTCATGCATTACTACTTACTCGTTTGCTTATGTACAGCTATTGTTTTGATGAGACTTGTACCGAGCACAGAGGAGATAAGATACAAAGAGGACCGACTGGAAGGACTCGATGTGATCCATGATGTTGAAGGAAGAAGGATTGAGGAAGTCAAGGGGCATGATCACTTTCTCAATACCCATGAGTCATTTAAGGGCACGATAGGTTCGATCAACATGTTGGGAAGAAAAAATAGCCTCTATCCGATGAATCCCATGTTGGTGAGCAAAATGGGCAACATAAGTCCTCAAAACACGTAGGCCAGTTTAGACTAACCATGAGAAGGGTAAGAGGGGATAGGATGAATCGTCAAATAGGCAACATAAGTCCTCAAAACATCGTCATTCCAAATCCTACAAAGTTCTTATGGAGGAAATTAAAGAAATTTGCAAATATTTGGTGAACTTGACTACCATGGTCTATCAGATGGGTGATACTTTTACTGTCCAACATCATCTAATGAGCCAACAGCTAAACGAAATAAAGCTGCTAGTCCATTGTCTATATGGGGTATGTATTTATATAATCTTAAACGATCGTTTGGAAAATTTTAAGTGATCGTTTGGAAAATCCTAAACGATTGTTTGGATAATCCTGAACAATCATTTGGATAATCCTGAACGATCGTTTGGTTAATTCTGAACAATCATTTGGATAATCTTAAACGATCGTTTAAAAAATCTTAAACAATTGTTTGGATAATCCTAAACAATCGTGTAGAAAAATCTTAAACGATCATTTATATGATGATGTATGATAACTTCTTTACTTATATATTTTGTGTGATTTGCTTAGGATAATAATGAAGGGACTCATGACGGTAATAATAATAATGGTAACAATGAAGAGAGTCATCATGATGATGGTAATAATAATAATGAAGAAGAAACTGGTAATAATAATAATAATGAAGAAACCCCCATGATGAAAAGTCAAAATCTCAATTTATTAGTGATCACTACGTGGTTGCTGAACACAAGACGACGAAAGAAGCAAAATCAGTGAAATACTTGAACTCGTTGTACAATCGTTTAATCTTAGGAGCCACTTCGATTTGGATCCAACCAAGGTTATAGAGAGTGAAACTCAAGGAAGCCATTGAAATCAAAGGTAAGGTCATTGTATGAATTAATTATCTTAACATTATACTAACTAATTTACGATTTAAATGTAAGAGAAAAATGACATCCTAAGCACTAAAAAAGGAAGAAACCAACCAAGTTTTCACCTGAGGATGTGAAAAGGGGGAAAAAGTCACATACGTCAGGTAACAAAGAGGGAGAAGCTCAACCACCTTCAAATGATCCTCATCCTTCAAGTGATCATCAACTGCCTCTTTCAAGTGATCCGAAACCACATCCAAGAGATCCTCAACTATCCCTTTCAAGTAATCCACAATCTCAATCACCTTTAAACTCTTATCAAGAAGCTCAACCACATGTAGTTGAATCTCAACCACATGCCCCTGCATTGGAATTGAAACCAACCACAAGTGTTATCAATTCCAACCCCTTGCTCCCTATACCTAACTTTCCCATAAGGACTGTTAGTTCCTATGACCTGTTGTTCCCAATCTTGAACGTGCTACAGAATGCATACAAAAAATGGAAAAGCCATCTAAAAATTAAAAATAAGGAGCAAACGGTGGTTTATACATTCCGAACCGAGGTGTTCTTCAGGACACTTGAGCAGAACACATGGGGTGATCGGGGATGTAAGTAATTCCTTAATGATAACTTAGAAAATTTCTATTAGATCATTTAGAAAATGTTAAACAATCGCTTATAACATTCTACAAGATTGTTTAGAAATTACCAAATGATCGTTTAGAAAATATTAAATGATCTTGTGGATAATCTTCAACGATTGTTAAGAAAATCGTCAACGATTGTTAAGAAAATCGTCAACGATTGTTTATAAAAGCTTGAACGATCGTGTAGTAAATCTTCAATGATTGTTATGAACAACTAAGCGATCGTTTAGAAAATCTGATTTATACTTATATTGTTCTTTTTTCGGATCCGAGTATGGATCTCCTATTGGTACACGCGCATCATAAGTTGTAGTTAAAACCTAATTCGTGCAAGTATCAATTCACAATGGTTGATTCTAGCTTCACGGTATGCAAAGTTTCACATCATTGTTGAAATAACTCTTCATTCAACTTTATATTTACGTATTGCTTTGCCTCAGGATGCATTAATGTCACCAGAAGGAATTTCTTCTAAGATCCGGCCAGAAGGTGTGGAAATGGAAGATAGAAAAATGGCAGACAGGTTGGATCAGGAAGCACACATGAGGTTTTGGGCAGACATCTGCACACATGAGGTTTTGGGCAGACATCTTATTTCATTGACTATGTGTTTGGACAACACAAAGAATATAAACCATCAAGGATAGATGTTGACTTTGAAGGAAATCGGAAGCGAAATTTCCATGAGCAGTGGAACAAGATTATTCCAAATCACAATCATGAATGAACAAAACATTTACAGTCAACTTCAAACAAACCATTATACAATTCAAATGCAGAAATTACAACATGAACAACATATAAACAATGAGAAAAGCTCTACGCACATAGGCAGCAGCGTCTCCATGCTCTGTTGCGCATGAATGCTCAAACAACAGCAACCTAGAATGCCTGATCTACACGACTGCAACACGGCATGAACACAGTGCAAACACTTCGTGCTCGTTCTCAACGATCTTCTCGGTCAGAAACTCCTCCACAACAGTGCGAACTCCTCTGCAGAACCACGAACGGCCTCCAGAAAAATTCGACGATGTCGAGTTGAGTCTGACACCACTAATAAGGCTGCCTTGGTATTCTCGATGTGAGAATCCAGAGGGTGGACTCTGTTCAAACTTAGTAAGAGGCAGACGAAGGAGGAAACACCGATCGCGTACACGACTGAGAAAATGGGAGTTGGCAGAGACCTATCGTATAGGTCGATGCCCAATCGTGTAGATAAAGCTAAGCGATCATCTAGCAAAAGCTATATGATCATTTAGTTCATCGTTTAGCTGGGTTTGTCGCCTACAGACACTACACGATCGTTTACTTCGGGCAAGCGATTGTCTAATAAAGCTATTCGATTGTTTAGTAAATACTGCACGATCGTTTAGCTCTACTCTGCAGGATCGTTTAGCTCTCGTTTAGTAAATCTGTATTTACTTGACGACCACCGTGAGTTTCTATTGCACAAGAGAAAACTCAAAAACTTTTTTCAATCGTTTGTAAAAACTTCTTTTGAAAATATGAAAACCATTTTCCTTTTAAACTCACGGTTACCATGATCCAATAACCACCTACTTATATGGTTATTAAAAGAAAATGAATTAATTATCTAATAATTAATATTATTATAAATATAAATGATAACAAATTTATCATACTATATTTATAACCTATAGTTTTAATATTTCATCTCATGAAACATATAAATCATAGTTCTTTTTCTATTCCATGGTACTTAATGTAAATCTCATTTATATCAATCCTCCACTAGATGTGTCTCATACATCATACCGATTATATCATATATAATCAAAATACTTCTTTCAATTTGAACATTTCAAATCAACACCAAGAACTGATCCTCAACTGAATCCATTGAGCTATCAAGAGGACCTCATGGACCTGTAGCTCGAAGCTCCAACGGTACGTGAATAACTAACTAAACTCTTTAGTCACAGGATCCACCATTCGTTAACTGCCAGGTACTCCACTAAAGACCGATAGTTGAACTCTCTTTACCATAGATATATTATGTGTCCATCTTAACCAATTAGTAGTGTGACAACCCTTCACAGATCGCTCGTAAGTACAGCTGGGCAAATAACCGTTATGCCCCTGTAGTTACATTTGTCTCTTTAAGTACCATTGTTTCCTCTAATGAAGTCTTCTCTTCCAAAGAGAAGTTGTGGCCACTATGTTCAAGCCCTGGAATCAGCCCTTAAGGGAGCAATCTCTCTACTTATCCCTGCTTCAGGAAAGAACTGAATTCCATATTATGGATTGAGTTCCCAGCTCCCAAATCAGACAAGTCTCCAAAAGGTAGGCATATTGAGTTGGTAATTTGGCCATTCTTACCCATACTAATCAAAAGACCGCCCTCAAAGGCAGGAGTTCCCAAAACACTCAGGATTGAGGCCGTGTCACCTATGGTCGTTTAGGTGAGATGTAAGTCTCTAGTATCAATGGCGTTATATACAGAGTTTAGTCATCTCGTGGTCTAGGCCTTACACAAGCTCTTTGTATAGGACAGCCCCGCTCGCACGTCTCCACATGAATGGTCAGGATTAACCATCTGTAGTAGTTTACAATACTTGCAAACCTCTACAAAGCGGGTCATATCCGTAGTGTCACCAGGATCAGGTATCCCACCGTAATCCTTATACTACAAACCTATTTAGGTTATCACTTAAGGCATGATCCACTTGTATATCACATATACATGCTTAAGTTCACATAAGATAATCAAGGAGCTTTGTTTATTGGATATGAGTAAATGCTAGAATTAAATAACACTTATTTTATTCATTGAACAATGTGTATCTTTACAAAACAATGAAACTCCGGGAGAATTAGGACACCAATCCCAACAGACTTCATATTTTGGCCAAACAACATTAGCTCATGCTTGCCATCAATATAGAAACGTGCACTATCTATGTATTTGACACCATGCTTAACTACATCGGTAGCGACACACTTGATGGTTATCTTCAGCTAGTGGCCAAATCAATACCTTCGATGTTGATTTCCATCGAATATGACAAGCAACGTAGAAAATTCAAGTATGGGCCATGGGAATTGAAGAGATCGAAGGCAACACTTCGATAGGGTAAGTCTTTTGACTATGGCATTTTTTGTGCTATATTTGTAGAATGTCTTATAACTGGTACGGATAAGGATCGGTTAAAACAAAATAATATGGAATTGTTTAGGAGACAATATGTTGCCCAGTTGTGGGCTAATCAATATATATGATAATCTTTACTTGAATTTCTTGACTTGAATTTGCACTATATATTTATGTTCAGCCGAATAATATTAAAAACAATACAATGAAGAAAAAAAACATAAATAAACGATCACACAGAATAACTAAACAATCATCTAAAAATAACTAAATAATCGCACAAAAATAACTAAAGGATTATCTATAAATAACTAAACAATCACCTATATATAACTGAGCGATCATCCACATATAACTAAATGGTCATTCATAAAAAAGTAAATGATCGCACATAAATAAGTAAACAATCGCACATACACAAGTAAACGATCGCACATAAATTACATATTTTCAAGCCTAGATGGGCCAATGTCAGGTGTTACTAATGTTTGTCTGCACGTTTTCTTGTTATGACCTCTTTAACCATATCGTATTCACCTGTGGATTTGTCGTGGCTCCTCTCCAATAGAAGGTATCCTAACGGTTTGACATTGACCCACACTTGGTATCTTTCGTGGTGGTAGAAGTTCGAAGTCTTCAAAATCTGATCTTCGACTCCATTCTTGTCTATGTCCAACAAGGAAGATTGGTTCTGCATAAGCAGCAAACACACACTCAACTGTAAACCATTTTGCACATACTGTTTGAACATTAATGTTTCTAAGGATTTTCGCAAATATTGCATGGAAGCACGGGATCTCCATGCAATTGAATTCCATACAAGTACATGGTCGTGAACGAAGATCAACCAACCCCCCAAATATCCATCGTCCACATTAATTATATGTATGTCCACAGGGGAAATACAATATGTACTAGACATCAGTTCTGATTTCTTAAGAATACTCATTGTGCAATCAGTAACATTTGTGCATGTCATTGCATGTGTACGTCAGACATAAAACTAACCTTGTAGCCTCTCACGAATATGCCCTAATAGCTTCATGATTCGTAGTTACTGTGCATCTTTCAACACTCCACTGAGGTATTATACTATATTTGTTGTTATCTTGTTATACCTACAATGGACTTGATAAACCCTTGCCCACCATTGTAATCCAATCTCCTCAAGATAGGTTGTCACCCTAGGATATTGATGGAGCTTAGCCCAAGACATCTAAAACTCAGACATTCTGTAAGCTTTCGCCACTAGGTAGACGTGTGGGATTATTTCCTTATTCTTGAATCTATCCATCAAATTGTTCTGTATTTGGTTTATACATAGGGCATGAAATGCATCAGGGACAACCTTTGCAATTGAGATGTAACGATCTGATATAAACACTACATTCGGAATGTCTTCTACCAACTCCTTCAAATGAGTCATGAACCAATTTCATGATGCATCGTTCTCACCATCTACAATATTGAAGCCGATAGAATATATGTTGTTATTGTCATCAATACACGTTACTATTAAAAATATACCTTTATACTTTTCGTAAAGATGGGTTCCACTAACAATGATTACTGGGTGGATGCAGTTCAAGAAACCCCTTGTACACATACCAAATTCCATGAGGATGTACTTAAAGTATTATTCGTCCTTTACTTTAACCGCAAAGATCGTACCTAGATTTGCAAGCTTAAATGCCTCGACATATGCCCTAACAGTAAATATGATCCTTCCAACGACCCTCGTGCAAACACCAATCTATACTTTTAGCTTAATAAGACCATTCGTAACTTATACACTCCAAAATCTCGTCAGACATTCTCAACGATATCACTTGAGCGATATATTTAACCAACTTGTTCGTATTTAGACTTGATTAAGTGTCCAATAACTCAACTTTTTGATTGTCGATGATTACCCATTTTCATTTTAAGAGAACTTGTATGTTCAGTTGGATATTTCATCACTTTGAAGGAATCACTTTTTTTCAATTTTTTTGCACGGACCCTCCACTTGCATTCCTCCACTGAACATCGTACAGTTAGTAAGCTCTTCTTTGACTTCTTTATATAGTAGTCAAAGTTCTTTTTTATTGCAAGTATTGACAACTTAATTGACAAGTCATATTTCGAAAAGAAAATCTGACTGACCTTTAAATCCTCGGCATTCAGACAGTCATAAGGTATTGTGATGAGGTCGTTATACGATGGGCCTTTTGGTGGTCTGGGTATATCTACAAATGGTTGGGTTAGAACGATGGAACACATTTGAACCGAAGGTATCATAACTAGTGGGACGGGAGCAAGTGTGGTTGGAACATGAATATAAAGTGTTGGAGAAGTTTGTGGTCTTGAAGATTGTCCATATTCATGGTCAGTATTGAACTGTGGAGTACATCTAAGTTCATTGTTGTGACCAAATCAAGCTTCACCTCGATCCTTCCCTAAGTTACATGGCTCAATATGACCATCCATTAAATACATGGTGAGTATATTACGTGTTGGAATGGTTTCATATCCAAATTTTTGAGTAGTTGGAATGGGTTGGTTCGTTGAATTGCACTATTGGTACATATACTCAGTGTATACTCCATGACTTTTGCGAGGTGTAATTGATACACATAACGACATCCGAGATGCATCACTGCCTTATAAAAAAAACTAAGATCTTCTCGTCGACTATGTCAATTGGAGAAGTCGGGACCAATAGTTTGTAGCAACATTTGATGTGTATACCAAACATATCTAGATCGATATTCAATCCTTAGTACATAATATTCACTAATTCACTAATTCACTGACCATTATATCATTTATGACCTTCAGACCTTTCATATGACCTCCAACATAATTGCTTCAACTAGTCTCATTCCCCACCAAATCGTACAAAGATGCGAAGTAGCGTCATTCATCTACAATCGAATTAACAAATTTTAAGAAATCACCCAGTAATTGATAAGCGATTGCCCAACTATTTATAAGTGTTCGCTTAGAATTGTATACGCGATTGTGTCTATACTACTAAATGATCATTCAGTATCATATACACGGTCGTTTATATAATACTACACATTCATGAAGTAGTATATAAACGATCATTTATATGTTATATAAAACATTGTTTATATAATACTAAATGATCATTTATATTGTAATGAACGATCGTCTATATATTACTATATGATTGTTCATGCAATACTAAATGATCTGGGGGACAAAATATACTATAGAATATCACTTACATTCTCTCCACTTTTGAATCTAATGAATGAATCTTGCTCTATACCCAAATATATAATGGAATGAACAAAGATGAAAGTGATCGACAATGAAGATGTTGGACTGAAACTTTGAGAAAACAATGGGAGAACTTCGTGGTGAGTTTGACGAAAAATGACTAACTGAGAATGATCTTCAATTCTTGATATCAATGTTATTCAATGCTATTAGTAGAATATTAGTTGGGAATAAATGCATTGGTGGAGTATTAGTGTTGCATTGAATACATATTGAATGAAAAGTTGAAGCAATCGTTGAAATAGGAAAAAATGTCGCACGGTTTGAAGAGTTTTTTAAATTGGAGGTAAATTTGGTATTTCACATAGATAAAAGGTCAATCATAGATAAATTTTTAGCAAGAGGTTATTCATAGAAATTTTTTTTTGAGATTTGGGTCATTTTATGAAATTTTTCTATAAGGGGGTGTTTGTTGTGCGATAAAAGCAGAGAGTTGAGTTGAGTTGGTAATTATTATCTAAAGAGTTACATTGTCTGTGTTTGGTGTGTAGAGTTGAGTTGAGTTGAGTTGGTAATTATTGTCTGTGTTTGGGGGCAGAGTTGAGTTGAATTGAGTTTATTGGAATGTACCATCGTGCAGCGAAAGTGACGGGGATCCATAAGCACTCTAATTCATTAATTTTAATAAAATGAAAGCATGCTTCAGCAAAAATAAATGAGTTTTGTGACATACCTTTGTAGAACTTCCTCGAAGCCTGAATCCAGCTGCAAATCTCCTCTGAATCTTGTTGTAGACCACCCCAAGATCTTTCCTATTATCCTCTTGGTGCTCTAGATTGAGTTGTGGGACTCAAAATAAGTCATAGTCAAAGGAAACTTGGAGAATGCTCACAGTAGAAACCCAAAGGAAGAATACCTTCTTCACCCGAATTTTCGGCTAAAATTCTATCGGTTGCATTGCTTCAAAATTACTCCAATCTCTTCAATATATTGCAGATACTCATACAAATAGATTTGTTGCATGAGATGCAACTCATGCTTGGAGTTAATGAAGCTTGAGAAGTGGGTTGTTAGTGAGCTACTTGATGAAGACAATGGAAAATGTTTTTTTTTTCCATTATGTGTTTTTCCTTCTTTTTCAATTTATCAAACATTGATTTCATAAATCAATTATTTTAATAAAATTGAAAATATTATTAGTTTGACAAAATTAATTTCATCAATTAATTTTCTTAATAAAATTAATAAATAATTATTTAAATAATTCTAATTAATTTAATATCAAATATTAGATTAATTTTTACACAATTCCAACTTCAAATAATCATATTTAAATAATATTTCTCCAATTTCATTTAATTCTAATTTGAATGATTCAAGTTAACTTATCACACTACTCTAGAGCTTATCCATTTACGAGCTAGTATGGGACCTCGCGGAACACAGATCATGGACTCCAGCGATCCGAGATTAATCAGCTAAACTCATTAGATCGAACTAACCCACATTCGTTAACTAATGGTTAATTCCACTAAAGCTCATAGCTGAACTCCCCGCACTGTAGATATATTATGTCCACTCAATATAACCATTATTAGTAAGTTAATCCTTCACAGGTTGTTCGTAATAATGGTTGGGTCGAATCTCTATTTTATCTCCAAAATTACCTTTTGTTCTTTAAGTCCCACTGATCCCCTAATGAACAATTGATTTGTGATCCAATCAACAAATCGAATCCCTCTCAGGCCAATGAGAGGGTGAGACCTCTTGTTCAAGACCCAGAATCAACACTTGAAGGAAACAACCTCTCTACTAATCCTAATCGGGTAGGAGTGAATTCCGTCTTGCACCTTATGTCCCCAGCTATTTATCCGGTCTTAACCCCAAAATGGGAGACTTATTGAGTAGAAGCAATTGGTCTACTCTCACCGTTTATAAATCAAAAGATAATCCCGAACAAACAGAAGTTCATAGTTAGCTTAGGATTAAGGTCAAGTTACCTAGGTCATCGCTTTGAAATAGTTGGTCTTAAACAGTAAACAACATTATAAAGTAAGAGTGACTGGTTTCGTGGTCCGATCTTGCACAAAAATCATTTGCACAGGAGACCCCCACTCCTCATGTCCCAACATGAACGAATTAGGATCACTTCGTTTGTAGCACTTTACAACTATTTGTAACAACTACAGAGTAGGCAACATCCAATAGTGTTATCAGAATAAGCCACCCAACCTTATTCATATATTATGGATCATTTTAACTATTTACCCGAATCTGATCCACTTGTATGTCTCCACATAAAGTTCAAGTACTCATATAATAGTCAAGGGACTTAGGTTTATTGGATTTATAAAAAACAATATATTCAATAACAACTTATTGAATTTTCAGAATAAGTTCTATTGTTTACGAGCCACAAGTTTTAGAACATAAAGCCTAACATAGTTCGGGTATCTGGTGCTATTTTTGTAAATGAAATTGATTTTGTCTTTTTTTTTTTTTTTTTTTTGCTATTATTGATTTTAATTTTCCATTATACACGTATTTCCTAACTTTTCTAAGATAAAAACAAAAAAAGAACTTCGAATTCTTTTCCATTTTCAGAACATAACAAATTCTCTACAAAGTATTCATATACAGAACACAAAATTTTTAATTCAATTTTTTATACACTCAAATAGAAGTGATTATTCCATTCAAAACCCCAAAGTGATTATTCCATTCAAAAACCCAAAGTGATTATTCCATTCAAAACCCCAACTTAATCATTAATTACCGTAAAATTTAAAAAGAACTGAAAGGATTAGTGACATCAAATGAAATTATTTGCATTGTTTAGATAGAAGGGTGACACTTAAATGTCAATCTTAAAAAACCAAAATCTTACAATTTAAATCATAAAACCAACTATTAGATAGTTTTTTTTTACCAATTTGTATAATATAGATTTACTTTTTTCTAAAATCGGTGGAATGATTTTAGAAATATTGATGTCTATTTTGTCTACTATTATGTTGCATCAGTGTAAAAACTATCTTAAATAAATAAATAACTTAAGCCATAATTTTAAATTCCACTATTTCATTAGAATTATGTAATATTTGAAATCGTCAAGGGATATGTTGTTTAAAACATATCGTTGAACTTTTGTTTAGTGAAACAATAATAGGACGTCGTATGTAATATTTTTTATACTAAGAAAAAAATGAAATAGAAGATGAATAATTAGATCTGAAAGAACAACCATAGAAAGGAAATAAAAAAAAAAAGAAATGAGAAGTTGAGAAAGAAAAGGGAAAATAAAACTCATACGAGCCAGACAGTGAAAGAAGAGAGAAAATAAGAAAGGCGAACTAGAAGGCGAAAGAAGAGCTTGTTGAGGTTGATGTCCTAAATCTCGTAGGGTCCTATAGTTTGTAATTGTAATGTACAAACATTTTATTTATGTAATAAAATATTCGATGTTTTATTTAAAAATTAGTTGCATTAACCACAAACCAATAAACTAACATCCAAGGTTATCTTGTAGCTTAAACATGTATATAGAGACATATGGGTGGATCATGTTTAAGTGATAACCTAAATGGTTTGTAGTAGATGGATAAGGTAGGATACCTTATCCTGGTGACACTATGAGTATGGCCCGTTTTTGTAGATGGTACAATTGTTGTAAGTGCTACAAATGATCTGATCCTGATCATTCATATGGAAACATGTGAGTAGGGATATTCTATACAAAGGAGTTTGTATAAGACCAGACCACGAAATATTTAGTCTCATTATATAATGTCATTCATAATAGAGACTTACATTTCACCAGGATGACCATAGGTAACATGACCTGAATCTTGAGTGAGTTGTGAACTTCTGCCTATGAAAGCAGTCCTTTGATTTTTATGGGTGAGTGGCTAGATCACTGACTTAACAAGCCTACCATTTTGGAGATTCGTCTAATTGGGAAGCTAGGAATATAGCTACACAAAAAGAAATTCATTCCTTCCCCAACGTCGAGATAAGTAGATAAATTACTCCCTTAAGGACTGATCTTGGGCCTTGAACAATGTGGTGTCACACCCTCTCCTGGCTCGAGAGGTATTCGATCATTGTTGAACTACGATTTATTATTCATTAGAGGGATCAGTGGTACTTAAGGAGTTATATGTAACTACAAGGGAAAAATAGTCATTTTGGCCTAGCTGTACTTACGAGCAATTTGTAAAGGGTCATCATCCTGTTGATTGGTTATATCCAATGGACATAGAAATATATCTATAGTGCGAAGAGTGTAGCTGACAGTCTTTAGTAGAGTGTCCGTCAGTTAATGGAAGGTGAATAATTTAAATCAAAGAGTTTAATTAATTATTCACGTACCATTGGAGCTTTAAGTTATAAGTCCATGAGGTCCTCTCGGTAGCTCAACAGGTTTTAATGAGAATTAGTTTTTTGGATTAATTTGAATTGTTCAAATTAATTGATGGAATTAACTATATGTGATATAATTAATTTAATTTAATTATATATGATATAATTACTATAATGTATTTGATACATTATAATATTAGGTATTTATAAGAGGAAATAAATATTTGAATATGATTCAAATATTAATTATATGAATTTGATTCATATGGTTAAAATTAATATAGATGTGATTTATATTAAAAGTCATTGGTGAGAGAAAGGTATGTTATATTTGATATAACATATAGTTTAATATATATTATATGATAAGGTAATTATCATATGAATATATATTAAATTAATTAATTATTTTATTTTATTTTATTTATTTTTTAATTAATGTTATTTGGGAGGGAGTTGTAACTCTCTCCCCCACTCTTTCTCTCCAGATCATGTATGTGGGTTAGTTACACACTTTATTTTTCTCTGTGTGATGAAGGAAAAAAAAAGATATAGAAAAATCTCACAGAGAGTTCTGAGATCTAATGCTCTTCATCTCTTTCCTCTCTCAATCGCTTCCCTCACCAAAATAGTTAGAGTCCACTCCTCCTAGATTGTCATCCAGAGAATATCGAGGTTGCTTTTATAGTAGTGTCCTTTTTGGTGTTCATGATTTTCACACTGAAGAAGAATTGTGAAGATTTTATTCTTCAAGAGTAAGTCTTCTATTCCTTTTTTTCTCTTCTTAGTTTCTCAAGCATGATGTATATTTTATTTAATTAAATGCATGATCTGTTCTGTTTCTCTGTAAAATTGCGTTATGTAAAGTTTTTAGAATTGGGACAGTCTGCTTCTACTACACTCCCTTCACAGGGATCCTTCAGAGAGAAGATGAGAGAATGAGTGTAAATGTGAAGAGACGCATGGGAGAGAGAAATGACAAAGTAATTGAGGGATTTGGGAGAGTAATGAAAATGTGTGGGATGGGTGAGAGTGAGAGTGATAAAATGGTGGATAATTAAACCCACCATTTTATTTTTATCAGTGGTCGTCGAAGTTGGGCACACAAAGGTGGTAGTTGGAGTATGCCGCCGAAGTTGCTTGTGCGAAGGTAGTCGTTGGAGTTAGTCGCTAGAGTTGCTGTCAGAAGGTGGTTGGTGGAGCTTAGAGTTCTTCGTCAAAGTTGGTCGTGCGCATGTGGAAGTCGGAGTTTTTTTGTACCAACGCGGTTGTTGGAATTGGTTGCCAAATTCTCACCGGAGGTGGTGTTTTGTACCAAGGTGGTTGTCAAAATTGGTTGTTGGAGTGTTTTCAGAGGTGGTTGTCGGAGCTTGGAGTTGGTCGTCGAAGTTGGCTATCCGAAGGTGGTCATCGGTGTTGGGAATGTCCTAGAACTCGCAGTTCGTGTTAAACAATCTATTTATCAATAAAATATTATTGAGTATTTTATTCAATAAAATTGTTGATTTTGCACTCTATTATGAAAATCCAATACTTTAACTTTATGTAGTAACATAAACAGAATCGAGTTAATAGTATATAGCCTAAATGGTTTGATAAGTATATGGATGAAATTGGGTATCTCATCCTGGTAACACTATTGGATGCAACCCATTTTGTATAAGTAATACAAATGATGTGATCCACAAATCATTAATGTAGAGGCATGTGAGTGGGGGCATCCTATGCAATGAGTTTGCATATAGATTAGACCACGAAATAGTCACTTTTCTTATTAATGACTGTTTACTGTTAAAATTGACTATTTCATATTTAAGTAACCTAGGATAACTTGATCTTAATCCTGAGCAAAATATGAACTCCTGTTTATTTGGGATTATCCTTTGATCGGCATGGGTGAGAGTAGTCCAATAGCAGTGCCCAATAAGCCTTCCATTTTGGGAATAAAACCGGGTGAACAGCTAGAGACGTAGCCCTGCAAGATGAAATTTACTCCTACCCATTTTAGAGTTAACAGATAGGTTGTTCTTTTAAGTACTGATTCCACCTCTTCAATAATCGGGGCCCCGCCTTCTCATGAGATAGAAAGGACATGATTCATAAGTAATATTATGAATCGAATTGTTCATTAGAGAGTTAGTAGAAACTTAAGGAACGAAATGTATTTACAGGGGTAAAACGATAATTTTGACCCAACTGTAATTATGAACGACCTGTGAAGGATCAACTTATTGATTATGGTTTATATGGACAGAAATATATCTACAGTGAGGAGAGTGCAACTATCAAGCTATAGTGGTGTGTCTTGATAATTAACGAATAGTAATTAATTCGATTAAAGAGTTTTAACGAATTAATTACATATCATGGGCGTTCATCTGTAGGTCCATCAGGTCTCTCTACTAGCTCATTAAATTGGAATAACAAATTGAGTATTGGTGTATGAAATTCGGGTTACGAATTTGAAATGTTCAAATTCAATTTTAGGGTTTTTGATTGATTGTATATGATACGATTATGAACGTTTATTTTAATTGAAATTAAACGAAATTGAAAAATCGATTAATATTTAAATTGTGATTTAAATATAAAATTGATTTATTGGTGATATTGTATTAATTTAATATCTAGATATTAAATTAATATTATTTTTAATTAAAAAGTTTAATTAAAAATCAACTAAAAATTAGTTTTATCCAATTATTTTTTTGAATTAATTTTACAAAACTAATTTAAAATTAAAAAATTAAAATAATAATGTTTTTTTAAAACATTTTTAGTTAGTGGATTTTTCCATTTTTTGGGAAAAGTCCACCGACCATATTTATTGGAGAATCACCAAATTTCATCGCTGGTTTTAATGATCTTCAAGCTGGAGCTGTTCTTTATGCAACCGTGCACATTTTCATGAATTTTACCTATATATTGAAGTTCCATGCATGAAGATCATCGAGATTGCTTAAATATATTTTCTAAATTGATAACTGAAAACCCTACTCTCATTCATCATCAATTCAACTTGTTTAAGTGTTTTCATCACACATTCCACCTTGATCATAACAGAGAAGATCTCGATGGTAGTCCTCTCGATAATTCAAGCTCTATCTTTGTGTTTTTCAGCTGATTTCGTGGAGGAATCTTCAAAGGTAATATGTGTTTCAAACCCTATTTTGAATATCATATGTACAACATGCTTAAAACTCAAATTAAATGTAGTTTAAGTGCTTATTGATTATGTAGTCTTTCGTTGCTTGATATATCATTCCTTCAATTGGTATCAGAGCATGATTTAAGCGCTTAAATATTGTTAGTTTGAGTTTGGTGGGTGTTTTTTCATAAACTGCATGAAATAATATGTTGATATGATTTTTCTAGTATTTTGGCATTTTAATCCTTTTAACTATGTCGTTTTTCTTATAAGTGGCTCTTGTTTGATAGGCCTTAATATGTGTTTAAGAGTTTGTAATTCATATGTGGTCATTAGAAGTTGAAATTAGGATGTAATTAAAGAAAGAAGTGAAGAAGGTTGAGCTGCAGATCTCCAATTCTTCAGCTATTGTTTGAATTTCCAGCAAGATTGGACCCAGTTCGAGCGAAATTTTGAATCAAGTTTGAGCGAGATTTCTAGCTCGAGTGAGATATCAAGTTCAAACGAGATTTTGAATCAAGATTGAGAGAGATTTCAAGATCGAGTGAGATTCTTATGGAAGTCCTAGCGAGATTTCAAGCTCGAGCAAGATTCTGTTGGAATTCCTAGCGAGATTTCAAGATCGAGCAAGATTTTGAATCAAGTTCAAACGAGATTTCAAGCCAGGCGCGAGAATCTGATGGTTTGAGCAAGATTTCGATGAGCCAACGAGGGATCAAGTTTTGAATGAGATTTCAACTTGCAACGAGAGATCAAGTTTTAGTCAGATTTCAATCCAAGCGAGATTCTTTAATCGGTTTAAGAAGGTTGACTGTTTTGACCGGTTTTCTTCAAACTTGACCTGATTCATTTTTTCAAAATTGTTTTGATTGGCCCGATTCAGGTGGTTTACATACGGTTCAAGTATTTTTTAGTCCGGTTTGGAGCTGTTCGAAGCGGTCTAGAAGTGGTTTGGAGCTGTCAACTACTTTTTTTTTTTTTTTTTTTTTTTTGTAATACATAGGCTTTTGTTTACTTAAAAATGCCAAAACTAAAAACCATATCAATATGTGTTTAATTGTTTATGCATGTGATGTATGTTATAATTAAATAAATTTTGTATATGCATACAATATGCCATGTAGATTTAAAAATCCCACCATAGGAAGCATGTTATATGCATTGAAAGTATGTTATAAATTGTTATAATATATAGTATGCATATATAGGGTTTTCTTTTAATATAAAGGTTGTATTAAAATGCCTTTGATGAATGTTGTGGATGTTTAGCATGTTTAATTTTTGTAAGTTGTTATAAAATTGAATTAGACTTTAAAATCCATAACAAGAGACACAACATGCTCACTTAGGTTAACAACTAGTTTTAACCGTTAAAATAGATTGTTAACTGTAAAATTTGGTTACAAACTCAAATCGGTTCGTAAACTTGTCTAAGGTTGGGGGTACTTAAGTTGACGGTTTACATAACACCTCCTACCTAGGGATTATGACCAAAATATTGAACGTTGTTAACTAATTTTATGAGTTTGTGTGAGTGATGTGAGGTTTAAAATTGGTTTAAACACTTAGACATCGTAGGGTTATATCTAAATATAAATGTTATATTTGGATAAAAATGACATAGGCTTGGGTTGTTTAAAAGTTAGTCGTTTTTTAAAACCTAAGTAAATAGATACCCAAACATTTAGAACACTTCAGTGGGAGATTAAACAATATATTCGATATATAGTTATTAGCTCTCACATCCTCAAAAGTTCACACCATGAGATCCATGCTCGGCTTCGAGTCGCTTTTACCGCGACTACTCTATTCGAAAAGTGTTTGCATGGGTCATAACAAGGTGAATGGGGGAAGTAGTTCCTAGTAAGTGGGTGAAGGAAATATGTCAACATTTTCCAACGGTCTCCTCCATTAGTTTGAACCGTGAGATTCCTATGTTACACCTATTGTCATTTTTAGGTGGCACTAGCTAGTTATTAACCACGGCGATCCCCAGGGAGGGTTGTAACATAGGATTCAGAACAACCCAGGCTTTAGTAAATGAATAGGGTCTTATAATTCCATCTTGGATATTGTCTTCCATTTCGGGGGCGTATTCATACCTTTCAATAAGATCTGAAAATGGCGGGTCACACTTACAAGAATTACTAATTGTTAGTAAAGATCTTGACCGGAAACAATAACCAAAAGATCTATAGGAGTAAAGAGTTATTCTGATATAGTATTTGGTCAAGAATTTGTCTGGTTTAAGTGAAGGAATTGTTGACTGCCCCTCGATGGTAACTGTTCTAAATCACTAAAGTATCGTTACAAATAAATAATGATTTATTGGATACTTTATTTATTTATTTATTTTTGCTAAAATTAGATTTAGATGCATAAAGTTTAATAGAATTTGTTTAAATTATTTCAACAATGTCAAATTCAATCATACAACTACTAGCTTCCGATAAATTTAACGGTGAAGGATATTCAAACAGGAAATCCAACATCAATACAATATTAGTCATGGATGATTTGAGGTTCGTGTTAACGGAGGAATGTCCTTTGGTTCCCAGTACAACAACAAACCGAAATGTTTGGGACATCTATGATCGGTGGGTAAGGGCTAATGAGAAAGCTCGGAGCTACATCTTAGCAAGTATATCTGATGTACTTAACAAGAAACACGAGGTAATGCCCACCGCCTGTGAGATAATGGCGTCGCTTCAGGAGATGCTCGGGCAATCGTCATCCTCTGTTTGACATGAAGCCATTAAGTATGTCTACATTACTCACATGAAAGATGAAACCAATGTTAAAGAACATATTCTTGATATAATGGTCCATTTTAATGTTGCTGAGGCGCATGGGGCAATGATAGATGAGACAAGTCAAGTGAGTATGATATTGGAATCTCTCCCGGAGAGTTATCTGCCTTTCAGAACCAATGTTGTTATGAACAAAATTACTTACAACTTGACTATGTTGTTGAACGAATTACAGACATATCAGTCTATGATGAAACTTAAGGAAAAAGAAGTAAATGTTATTTCTAAACCTAATAAGTTTTTTAAGAGGCCATCGTTTGGAACAAGAGCCACTGATATAAAAAGTTTGTTCCCTCTTCTTCTAAAAGCAAATCTATACAAATGAAGAAGAAGGGTAAAGGAAATAAGAAAACCACTGCTAAAAAACCAAAACCGAAAACAAAAACAAGACTCCCAAAGGAAAGTGTTTCCATTGTGGAGAGAATGTGCACTGGAAGCGTAACTGCTCAAAGTATTTGACTGAAAAGAAAGCGGAAAAGGTGAAACAAGGTAAATCAGATTTACTAGTAGTTGAAACATGTCCAGTGGAGAATACTTACCTAACCTGGATATTAGATTCAAGCGCTGCTAATTATGTTTGCACTTTTCTACAGGAAACTAGTTCTTGGAGAGAACTTTCTGAATAGGAAATGACTTTCAAGGTGGGAACGGGTGAAGTCATTTCAACTCATGCAGTGGGAGATGTCAAACTATTTTTTGGAGAATCTTTTATCTTACTTAGGATTGTGTATTATGTACCTAAGATGAAAAGAAACTTAATCTCCATTTCCTGTCTGCTATAAAATATGTATAGAATATCTTTTGAATCTAATGAAGTGTTTGTTTTTTCAAGAGGTGTTCATATTTGTTCTGCAAGACTCGAAAATGACTTGTACATATTAAAACCAACTGAAGCAAAGTCCATTCTAAATATAGAGATATTTAAAACAGTTGAGACTCAAAATAAAAAAAAATGAAAAATATCTCCTAACGCCTATCTTTGGCACCCCAGACTTGGTGACATTAATCTCAACAAGATTGAGTGATTGGTAAAAAACGGTCATCTAAGTCAATTAGAAGATAGTTCTTTACCTCCATGTGAATCATGTCTTGAGGGAAAAATGACAAAAAGATCTTTTTCTAACAAAAGTCTTCGTGCCAAAGAGCCTCTCGAACTAATACATTTGACCTATGTGGTCCGATGAGTGTAAAAGCACGAGGAGGCTATTAGTATTTTGTCAGTTTTATTGATGATTACTCGAGATATGGCTACATTTACTTAATCAGTCACAAGTCTAAAACTCTTGAAAAGTTCAAAGAATTTAAGAACAAGACAAAAAATTTGTTAAGTAAAATAATTAAAACACTTCGATCTGATCGAGGTGGTGAGTATATGGATTTACAATTCTAGAACTATTTAGTAGATCATGGAATTCAATCCCAACTCACAACACCTTGAACACCACAACAAAACGATGTTGCAGAAAGGAGAAATCGAACCTTGTTAGACATGGTCTGATCAATGATGAGTTATGCTCAGTTACCTCAATCCTTTTAGGGGTATGTAGTACAGGCTATATTATATATATTTTAAACGTTGTTCCTTCAAAAAGTGTTTCAGAAACACCGTATGAATTATGGAAAGGACGCAAAACTAGTTTATGTCATTTTCGTATCTGGGGTTGTCCAGCACATGTGTTGGTACAAAATCCTAAGAAACTGGAAACATGTTCGAAATTATGCCTCTTTATAGGATACCTTAAAGAAACAGAAGGAGGACTATTATATGATCCCTAAGAAGACAAAATATTTGTATCGACAAATGCTACATTCTTGGAAGAAGATCAAATAAAAACTCATCTACCTCGCAGTAAACTAATATTGCAAGAAATGACCAAAGATGATATACAAACATCAACAAGAGTTATTGATCAAGCTGGTCCATCAACAACTGTTGTTGTCCCGTCACGTCCATCTCAAGAGTTGAGTATGGCTCGACGTAGTGGGAGGGTTATTCATCAACCTGAACGCTATATGGGTTTAACAGAAACTCAAAACATCATTAATGATGATGGCTTAGAGGATCCATTAACCTTTAAAAAGGCAATGGAAGATGTTGACAGGGAACAGTGGATAAAAGCCATAGACGTTGAAATGGAGTCTATGTACTTCAACTCTATTTGGAAACTTGTAGATCAACCACATGGGGTTAAACCTATAGGTTGCAAATGGATCTACAAGAGAAAACGAGACCAAACTGGCAAGGTGCGAACCTATAAAGCCAGACTCTTGGCAAAAGGTTTTACTTAAAGAGAAGGGTTTGATTATGAAGAAACTTTTTCTCTTCTATCCATTGCCACATATTATGACTATGAAATATGGAAAATGGATGTCAAGACTGTTTTTCTGAACGACCATCTTGATGAAAGTATTTTTATATCTCAACTAGAAGGGTTCATCGACCAAGGACAATAACAGAAAGTCTGTACGTTTAAACGATCCATTTATGGGTTAAAACAAGATTCAAGATCCTGGAATATAAGGTTTGATATTGCGATCAAATCTTATGGCTTTGAATAGAATGTTGATGAACCTTGTGTATACAAGAAGATAGTTAACAAGACTGTAGTATTCTTAGTTCTTTATGTTGATGATATCTTGCTCATTGGAAATGAGACAAGCTTCCTTGCTGACGTAAAGAGATAGCAACACAATTCCAAATGAAAAATTTGAGTGATGCTCAATACGTTCTAGGAATACAGATCTTTCAGAATTGAAAGAATTGAACCCTAGCACTATCTCAGTCATCTTATATTGACAAGATGTTGTCGAGATATAATATGCAAAATTCCAAAAGAGGTATGTTACCTTTTAGACATAGAATTCATTTGTCAAAGGAACGGTGTCCTAAGACACCTCAAGATATTGAGGAAATGACAAGAATTCCATACGCATCTGTAATTGGGAGTTTGATGTACGCAATGTTATGTACACGCCTTGATATATGCTTTGCAGTTGGAATCGTCAATAGGTTCCAATTCAATCCAGGACACTGTCATTAGACTGCTGTAAAAAACATCCTCAAGTATCTAATGAGAACGAGGGACTATATGCTTGTATATGGATCTAAGGATTTGATCCTCACCAGATACACTGATTTTGATTTCCAGTCTGATGTGGATTCAAGGAAATCTACTTCAGGATCAGTTTTCACTCTCAATGGAGGAGCTATAGTTTGGAGAAGCATTTAGCAAAGTTGTATCGCTGACTCCACAATGGAAGCAGAATATGTAGCCACATGTGAAGCCGCTAAAGAAGCAGTATGGCTATGCAAATTCTTAGCTGACTTGGAAGTAGTTCCAAATATACACCTACCTATCACACTATATTGTGACAATAGTGATGTTGTTGTCAACTCGAAAGAGCCAAGGAGTCACAAACGTGGAAAACATATTGAAAAAAAGTACCATCTCATCAGAGAGATAGTACACTGAGGAGACGTGATTGTCACGAAGATAGCCTCTGAAGACAACCTTGCTGATCCATTTATGAAGGTCATCGTGGCTAAAGTGTTCGAGGGTCACCTGGTTGGACTAGAACTCCATGTAATGTAATCTAGGGCAAGTGGGAGAATCTCTATGGTATTAGTGATGCCTTAGTTTATTTTATTTTCCGTTTAAGTTTCTCAACATTGTATTGTATATATTTATTCTCACTGGAGTTTTAGTCCAAGTGGGAGATTGTTGGGAATGTCCTAGAACTCGCAGTTCGTGTTAAACAATCTATTTATCAATAAAATATTATTGAGTATTTTATTCAATAAAATTGTTGATTTTGCATGCTATTATGAAATCGAATAAATATATCCATGGCTATAGTACGAATACTTTAACTTTTTGTAGTGACATAAACAGGATCAAGCTAATAGTATGTAGCCTAAATGATCTGATAAGTATATGGATGAAATTGGGTATCTCATCCTGGTAACACTATTGGATGCGGCCCATTTTGTATAAATAATACAAATGATGTGATCCACAAATCATTCATGTAAAGACATGTGAGTGAGGGCATCCTATGCAATGAGTTTGCATATAGATTGGACCACGAAATAGTCATTTTTCTTTATAACGACCGTTTACTGTTAAAACTAACTGTTTCATATTTAAGTAACCTAGGATAATTCGATCTTAATCCTGAGCAAGCTATAAACTCCCTTTTATTTGGAATTATCCTTTGATCTGCATAGGTGAGAGTAGTCCAACAACACTGCTCAATAAGCCTTCCATTTTGGGGATAAGACCGGATGAATAGCTGGGGACATAACCCTACAAGATGGAATTCACTCCTACCCATTTTAGGGTTAGCAGATAGGTTGTTCTCTTAAGTATTGATTCCAGGTCTTGCACAATCAGGACCCCACCTTCTCATGATAGAGAAAAGACATGATTCATTAGTATTATGAATCGAATTGTTCATTAGAGGGTCAGTGGGAACTTAAGGAACGAGATGTATTTACAAGGGTAAAATGGTAATTTTGACCCAACTGTAATTATGAGCGACCTGTGAAGGATCAACTTACTGATTATAGTTTATATGGACAGAAATATATCTACAGTGAAGAGAGTGCAACTATCGAGCTATAGTGGTGTGTCTTGATAATTAACGAATAATAATTAATGCAGTTAAAGAGTTTTAGCGAATTAATTACAGATCGTTGGAGCTCATGATCTGTGGGTCCATTAGGTCCATCTACTAGCTCATTAAATTGGAATAACAAATTGAATATTGATGTATGAAATCCGGATTACGAATTTGAAATGTTCAAATTCAATTTTAGGATTTTTCGATTGACTGTATATGATACAATTATAATTTATTTTAATTGAAATTAAACGAAATTGGAAAATCAATTAATATTTAAATTATGATTTAAATATAAAATTGTTCTATTGGTGATATTGTATTAATTTAATATTTAGATATTGAATTGATATTGTTTTTAATAAAAAACAATTAAAAATTAGTTTTATCTAATTAATTATTTTGAATTAATTTTATAAAACTAATTTAAAATAAAAAAAAATTAAAAGAATAATGTTTTTTTAAAACATTTTTATTTAGTGGATTTTTCCATTTTTTGGGAAAAATCCACTAACCATACTTATTGGAGAATCACCAAATTCCATTGTTGGTTTTAATGATCTTCAAGTTGGAGCTAATCTTCATGCAACGGTGCACATTTGCATGAATTTTACCTATATATTGAAGCTCCATGCATGAAGATCAGCGAGATTGCTTAAATATATTTTCTAAATTAATAACCTAAAAACTCTACTCTCGTTCATCGTCAATTCAACTTGTTCAAGTGTTTCCACCACACATTCTAGCTTGAGCATAATAGAGAAGATCTCGATGGTAGTCCCCTCGGTGATTCAAGTTCTATCTTGGTGTTTTTCAGCTGATTTCGTGGAGGAATCTTCAAAGGTGATATGTGTTTCAAACCTTCTTTTGAATATCATATGTACAACATGCTTAAAACTCAAATCAAATGTAGTTTAAGTACTTATTGATTCTGTAATCTTCTGTTGCTTGATATATCATTCCTTCAATCGGAGTATGTCTTTGGAGTGTAGTAGCGGTAATCGCCAACGGAGATTGATGGGTGGAGATATTAAAAACAATAGAGAGAGAATTGGGGAGAGTTAGGGTGAATTGGTAAAATAACCAACTTAATCCTACTAAAATTTAAAATTGGTTGTCAAATAATGAGTTGGTAAAAATTACCAACTCAACCCAAATTTCCTTGGGTTGTGGAACACCTCCAAAGGGTTAAAGGTTAAGGATAAAGAATAAATTGAAATAGAATTTCTAAAGCAATAATGATTTAAAAAGGCATCGGTTTGCCGACTTGTCGCTCAAGATATCTCGATTCATTTTTTTCCACTGGAAATCAAGCAACTCGAGACTCCCTCGATCTTCCCTGCTCGACGGCTCTCACAACTCTCTCCCAAGGTTCTTATCTCCTTCTTCTCTCCATTTTATCTGCCTTGAATTCATGTCACATTTCTCACTCTCCGCTATGCTTTACTGTTTGTCTTGGGAATTCGATGTATTTGATGGCTTGCCGTATAATTTCTACTGTGATTCTCCTCAGAACTAAGGGAAAAGAGAGCGCACTCACATGAATTTGCTTTTTTTTTCTTCTTTTGCCTGCAGTCTTCTCTTCTGCGTCTGCTTTCTTCTCTGTTTTTGTCTAGTATCTGCAATCCCTCTGTACCGAAAAAGTGTTGAATGAGGCCACTCATATAACCATTTCGCACAATCAAAAGTGTCCAGTTTCTGTGCTCTCAATTACGTATCTGGAAAACAGAAAAGCTTTAGAACTTCAAAGATTTCATTTTCCTCTTCGAACAGACTGTTCTTTGAGAACCCCACCCCCCCACCCGGAAAAAAAAATGTCGTGTTCCTTTCTGAACCCAATTGCCAAATTGAGCCTTTTGTAGTATTAATTGATGTGCGTACTCATTTCCTTGAGGTTGAAGGTTCAAATTCCCCATACTTCCAATTGTAGTACTATAAAAAATGTAAAAATCCCCTTTAGTTCATGGAATTATCTCAGTGCAACTTTTAAGTGTGGTTAGATGGATGTGCTTGTGTACGTAGAGAATAGTGGGAGTGGGTGTTACTCCTTTTATTTTATAGTCATCTATTTTTGTAGATCTTTATGGTCTTATTGCTAGTGGGTCTTTAAAATTTAAGAGACATTCATGATTGTGCTACTAGTGAAATTGAAGTTTTAAGACACGTTTATTATTGTTTTATCCATGGACTTTCCAGCGACATTAGAAAATTTTATATGATGTGAATTTGAGGAACAACTAGCAGCTAATCTATTGTTTTTATAAGTCGACAACATCAACATATTACATAGGTTTTATGAGTACGCCAGTAGATTATAGAGCCTTTTGTTTCAACTAGTGATGGTATAAAATATGTGACTACGTCCACTATTAATAAATCTCTATATGTAGGGAGAGTTCAAAAAACCAGTGTAAAACATATTCTATTTGGTCAACCCAGCTCAACCCTTCTGGAATTGGCTTGCTGTGGAAATTAAGTTGGTTAAACAATCAACCCAAAAATTTGGGCTCATTGACATGGGTCTGGAAAATACTTCTCTCTCTTGGTTTGTAAGACTATCGAGATGCTTATGAGGGATTTCTTGTAGAAAGGGGTACATGAAGGAAAAGGGGCCTACCTTGTGAACTGCGATGTGGTTGAGAAGTCTGTGAACATGTGGTTGAACTTTAGAATTTAAGGACTCATAACAAAGCCTTGTTGGCGAATGGCTTTGATATTTCCTTCTTTAGTCTAAAACCCTTGGTGGAAGATTATCATGGGTAAGTACAGTGCCACCCCTTTGAGTGGCAGTCAAATGGTAATAAAGGCCCTTACAGAGATTTTTGGAAGGATATCTCTATTGAGCTCCCTTCTTTCTCTCATTTAGTCTATTGTGGTGTGGGGTAAGGGATGAAAATGTACTTTTGGGAGGATTAATGGGTGAGAGGTAGACACCTTTGCACCATGTTTCCTCATCTTTACCATTTATCCTCTTTGAAAATTTGTTTTGTGGCTGAGGTTTTAGTTTGGTCTGGCAGCTCCCTCTCTTTTTTGTTTGGCTTTTGTTGTCCTTTGTCCGATAGAGAAATGATGGATGTCACACCCTTCTGTCTTTGATAGAGTAGTTTGATTTTAGGATCATGAGAAGGCATATGTGTATTTGATGCCCTAACCCTTCTAGAGGCTTCTCTCGTATTTTTTTTTCCACTGTTTGATGGACCCTTTGCTTGGTAACTCTTGGCTCCCTTGAATATTAAGATTCTAAAGTTCTTTGTATGGCAAGTTATCCATGGGAAAGGTAACACTTTGGATTGGGTCTCGAGAAAGTCACCTTCATTGGTTGGCCCATATTTTTCTACCCTCCGTCAGAAGGCAGAGGAAAACCTGGATCACAACCTTTGGAGATTAACTTCATGCATTTTGTATAGAGTGATTTTTGGAGGCGTTTGGCTTTTCGTTAGCCAGACTTGATTGAGATGATCGAGGAGGTCCTTCTCCATATGCCTTTTAAGGAGAAGGGACGTTTCTTGTGGCTGGGGAGATAGGAATAATTAAATGTTTAGACTTTAGAAATTTGGAAAAGGATCCAAGTGATGTTTGGTCCTTTGTTTGATTCTATGTTTCTCTTTGGGCTTCGGTGGTAAAGCTTTTTTTTGTAATTACTTGATAAATATTATTTTTATCAGAAGTGGAGGCCCTTCCTTTGTTGGCCTCCCCTTGTGTGTGTGTGGTGGTGGGGAAGGGGGGTTGGTGTATGTGTCAATAAAAGGTTGTTTTCTCTTAAAAAAGAAAAAGTAAAGAAAAGAAAAACATGCCTAAAGTTGTGTATCTTTCACTTGTTAATGTATTTCAATTTTTTTGCTGATGTATCAGATTACTAAAGATTTGTAGATTGGTGTGAGCTTTGTGATGGCAACTGAACTGAAAGCAGCTTCTGAGGAAGTGAAAGTTGACCTCTTTGAGGATGATGATGAGTTTGAAGAGTTTGAGATCAATGAAGGTATGACTTGAAATTATTTGTCTTTTTTATTCCTTCCCTTTTTGGAATCCTTCACTATCGGTTTCAATTCGGTTTGGAAATCCTGTTATTGACTCAATCCTAACTGCTAGCATTCTTCACTTGGATGCCCCGTTACTGTTGTTTTGTTCACTCACTATTTCTTCAATGAAATGGTTATGTATCTCTCTAAAAAAAAAAAAAAAATCATTATTTTGCAGTAAATTCTTGGAATCCAGTGTTTGTAAAAAATAAGCCGGAATGTTTCTAAGCTCAATTGCTATAGTAACAATCATCGGGGAAAAAAACGTATTGATCATAATCAAGAAGAGTTGGAATCGTGTATGGTTTCTAAAAGATATGCCCTTTAAGTATACTATATTTAGATGGGTCTTTTTCTCTTTAAGAATTAAGCTATTAAAATCCTCTAGACGTTTGTTTTAAGTTAATGTAATAACGTGTATATTTTAGGGGGAAAAAGGTTTGTTTTGGAGTTAATTTATTTTTTAACATTACATATTCCTTGTATGCTCAAAAGTGCTTGGAGTACTACATAAAGAAGCTAGTGGAATAGCTTTTGAAGGGAGTTTATTCTGATTTTGCTTTGATTACTGAAATGGTCTTGGCAGAGTGAACTTTCAGAAATGGTTACTGTTACTTGATTGTTAGGAAGAGAATGAAAAATCTTTAGTTTTACATTCACGTCATCTTGTCAACTGAAACTATGATTTTGGCCAGCCCGGCCCAAAGAATCAAAGGCCCAAGCTTAGCCCAAGCCCAAGCCCTACGGGCCTCCAACACTAATTGGGCCGGGCTTGAGCCAGCCCAACCTCTTAAACATATGCCCATAGCCCAATCCATGGACCGTGCTTGATGGGTCAAAATTGGATTTGGCTCGAACTAGTCCTTTGGATCGGGCTCAAATTGGCCCTTCAAATATATTACATTATTAATTTTTATTTTAAATTTATAAATAGTCTTGAAGAGACTTATTTATAGAGTATGCACCCCTCCTTATTCTTCAATTTTTCCAAAGTGAGACAAGAATAAAGGGATTTTTTAATGGTTTTCACTTTACAACTCTCACCACCCTTACATTAATCTCTTTATTTATTGTTTTTAGTTCCCGTGCATGTGTAGAATTGAATTTTTTAAATTAAAAAATATTATTATTTATTGATTAGTATTAATAATTATATGTGAAAATATATATTGTTATATTGGATTGGGCTTTTGGGCAAGCCCGATGGGCCAATCCAAATACGACTCAAACGGGCTGGCTCATGGGCCGATCCAATTTAAAAAAGATAGCTCTATATCCAATCCAATTTATGAAAGGGTTGGATTGGGTTGGACTGGTCAGCCGTTGACTTTGGGCTGGGCTTGGATCGACCTTGGGCCGACTGATTATGATTTGAGGATCCTGCAAGTCTTGCATTTCCTTTAAAAAGAGATATTTCAGTGACAAGGTTTGGAGTTTGTTAAATGGAGCATTATATATTGTTGGTGTGTCAATACTAAACTTTTGATAATTTGTTAATTTCACTCCCCAAGGATGTGCTTGTATATGTCGCGCTAGCATAACACTGTTAACTTAAAGTTGTATGTTCTATACATTTCATTCATCGCAATGTACAAAAAATGCTTGTAAGTTTGGAAATGAAGTGAAAGATTTGATGAGATTGCCATTACCAGTTAAGAGTGAACTTGTGACTAGAAGCTGGGTGGGTGGGAGCAATTCTGATCTTGTCTGAGATCATTTATGTATCTTTTATTATTATTATTATTTATTAGCTAACTAAGAGTGTTTGGGCTTCTTAAGTGCACCTCGACTAATCTCACAAAATAGCCACCCAATTCTTTGACGTTATAGCATGTGACTGTCAAGAAACTTGTGAGATTTTGTTCTAGGTATGTAACCACCATAATGACCATCATAATGTTTTTTAACACATTCCTCCGAAAGTCTTTACTTTTTCACATTTGCTAGGGCAGCAATATTAAGGCAAGTCCGGGTGGTTCTTGTTCGGGAGCATATACAAGTTAGAACTTAGAGATCATTTCTTCCTTTTCAAAGTTATTTTGCAATTCTATTCTTCCTCAGATTATAGTGTAAAGCTTATTACTCTTCTTCTTGTTCTTGGCCCAACATCTTTAAGCCTTATGATATTTTTATAATCTTTCCCTCTGGTTCTCATTGGTAAGAATGGATTACAGAGTGGGAAGTGAAGGAAGGCAAAGAAATTACTCAGCAGTGGGAAGATGACTGGGATGACGATGATGTCAATGACGATTTCTCGTTGCAGCTTAAGAGAGAATTGGAGAACAATGCTGAGAAAAAATGAAGACTCTGGGCACTTTCTTTTTTATCTGCCAACATCTTTGTTTTATTTGCACTGTTTGACCTTTAAGATGGTTTGTTATGCCTTCGAGCTCTCAAATAGTGTCTCATTAATATTCTCAGATTCCTAACCTGAAACATTGTTGGTATTTAAGATTAGCATATTGAACACCTGTGGCCGTTGGCCCAGATGATAAGGGCATTCAGTTAATTTGGTGATAGTCTTTGCTTTTACAAGTCACTTCACTTTCAAGTTTTGTCAAGTTATCTGAGTTATCGGAATGTTAGAATTGAATTTGTGATCGGGTAATTGTTCCATGACGTTATCAAGGTATATCAGTAAGCTTATTGTGTAATGTTTTTTACTTCCACTTTTGAAGAAAAAAGGGTTTAATCAATTGGAAATATGGATTGTTTAACCGATTATAATTGTTAAGCAGACCTAAAATTTCTTAAATCACAACACACTAAGTCAATTTATAACGATCATAACATTTTATAACAATCTAATTCGACCAAGGAAGGTACTAAACGTACCACGTCTTTGTACTAAAAAAAACACACACACGTCCTCTATTGTATTGAGGAATTTTTAAGATTTCAATGCAATTTTATGAATTCGCTTTTGAGGTAAGGGAAAATATAATCTTGGTCCCTAGTTTCAGGTTTAGTTTTTATTTGGTTCATAAGTTTTAAAATATTATACGTTTAATCATTAAATTTTGAGTTTATTTTCGATTTAGTTTTTAAATTTCAAAATGTTATAATTTACTTTAAGATTTGAGTTTTGTTTTAATTTGATCCTCAACTTTCAAGATTTGCTTCCAGTCATTAGTGTTAATAATATCGTTTAATTAAATTGAAAGTATAGGTACTAAGTTGTTAATGTTAGGGATCGAAAGTGTATTTTAACTTAAATTAAAGTTGGAGTTCTGGAAATCCCAATTGCAACAAAGCTCATAAATCAATGGGGAGTAAAGGAAAGAAAAAAGGGAAAGGTAAAGTCCATTATTTGTTCACTTTACTTTTTTGGGTAAGAAAGTATTGTCCTCAAATAGAGACTAGCATTGCTGAAATAAAGAGAGGGACAGTCTAAAAGCAAAAGAAAAAGGTACGAAATTCTATATGCTGACCATATTCCTCTCAATTTGTTTTCTTTCATACTAAGAAAATTAGATGCAAATACTGAGAGAAACTTGTCATCACCACAGTTAAAAAGTAACTATGTGGACACACAAAGCAAAAGAAAAATGTAAGAAACTCTATCATATTCATATTGTTCTCATTTGTTTTCTTTCAAACGAAGAAAACTAAATGTTAAATACTACCAAGAGGCTTTCCATCACCAAATTTCTTGTCAGCTAGGATTGAATAGCCATGGCAGTTCAGAAACGAAAGGTGAGATTCAATGTGGGTGGCACGATATTCGAAACGACGGCGACAACCCTTTCTAATGCCGGTGCTGATTCGTTACTCAAAGCCATGTTAGATGATGCCTGGTCAGCACAATATGAGGAATTTGGAGAGCATTTCATTGATAGAGACCCTGCTTGCTTCAATGTCCTTCTTCATCTTCTTCGAACCGGCGAGCTTCATGTTCCTCCAACCATTCCCGACTTGCTTCTCTTTAAAGAAGCTCATTACTATGGACTTCTAGACCAGGTTCGCTCGGCCAGAAACGTCGAGTTAGACGGTGAGAATCTCAAACTTGCATCCTCCATAACTGGAAGAACTTTGCTGAAAGATCATTCATTAATAAGAGCAAGTGCCAATGGTAGTTGCTCAATTGCTAATGGCAGAGTTTTTCATGTCTATGATTGGATGCTCCAAGAACTCTCAATTGGAAACCTTGATTATATGAAGATTGTGGACATGGAGTGGTATGATTCAGAAAACATCTTAATCAGTGGTCAAAAGCATTCAAATCCAAACACTTTTGGTGATGGTGGTGGTGGAATTGGTCTCTTCAATCCACAAACTGCTGAACTTAAACATAGATTTAAGCTCACTCGAACTTCGTCTCCTTATAGATTTCATGGAGGAGATAATCAATTTTCGATAACGAAACCTGGAAATCTGGCAATCAACAAGTCAAACAACAAAATATTTTGTTGTTGTAAAGATGATTCATACACAAAAGTGGATGGCATTGGAGTTTGGGATACAACAACAGGACAGCAAATTGATTTCTTAGAAGCTGAACGTAATAGTGAGCTTGGCGACACTTTCAAGCTTCAATGGCTGCCAAGTAACAACTGTTTAGTAGCGGTGATTGGCAGTCCTCGAAGCAATGGAATAAGGATATTCGATCCAAGAGCGACAGAAACAAATTCGAATCATTGGGAACACCATCCATACCAGGTGATACATCAAGGAACATTAGTAGATGCAATGGGGATTGAGGAAATGAACTGTGTTTGTGTAATGGATGAGAATGGTTTTTTTAGTTTTGTGGACTTGAGAAAGCTTGGAGGTGAATCTCAAATAAACAGAGTTTGGAGGAGCTCTGAAAAAGAAGAGAAAAGGGAATGGTTTCCTTCGTCAGTTGAGAGTGTGTTCATTGAACATGGTGGAAAGCCAAAGCTGGGATGGCATGGAGGGAAGGTGTTTCGTTCTATAAATAGTGTCATTTCAGTGTATTGTGGGTTTGGATTTGAATGGGAATTGGCTTCTCAAGTTCAACCCAAATATGGAGGAGGACTCATCCATGACTTTTCTATAGGAGGGGATAGGTTGTTTTCACTTCAAGGTTTGGAATATAATCTCTATGAGATTAATGTATGGGAAACACCACCATCACCATTGCCACCATTACTAATATAGCCAATAAGTTAATTGAACTAGTTGTTGTGATAAACTATGAAAGAGAGAGTTTGGTTAAGGTATTATAACCTCATGAGAGATTTAGATCTCCACTTCTATGTATTATTAGACTGAAAAAAAGACTAAGAGAAAATGGAGTGAAAGGATTTTAGTGGAGGAAATCATGAACATGTGTTTTAATTTCTACTTGGTATATGTTTATTTTATATGTTTTAATTTTTAATTTGCCTGATGTCAAGGTATTGATGTAATTTTTTAAAGTTCAACTATATTTTTGAGTCGAGGTACTACGATTTTTGTCTAATATGCTAAGGGTAATGGTATTTTCAAACTTTTTTTTTAAGTTGATAGATTTTTAAACAAAGATATCAACAATTTTGATTAATTTTAGCACAAAATACATTTTTATTCTCTGGAATTTGAGTTTATTATCGATTTGATTCTAATACAACTTTTAAAAGTTCAATAATAATTTTAAATAAAATACAAAGTTCAGGAATATTTTCTATATTAACATTGTTTTATTTACGAAGGCATTTCGCCTTTAATCAATTGGGGAGATATTTCAAACTTATTGGTCCAAGGGAGATCTCCTTGACCCTTAGGAGATGTTGTTGGTTCACCAACATGAGTTGAGTTGAGTTGGTATAATATACTAACTCAATGTTTGGCCCAATATTGGTGAAGTTGAGTTGGTATATTTTACCGACTCAGCACAACTCTCCATTCTTTCAATGTTTTCAATGGTTTCATCTATCGGCCAGCCACATTGCGAGAACCAACTCTAAGCTCCGATAACCACCTTCGATGGAAACTCCGACGACTAACTCCAATGACCAATTTAGGGCTCCTGCAACTACCACCAATGACAACTTCGGTGACCTAATTTCGACTACCACTTTCGGGCGACCAACTCTGATGATCAATTTTAGGCTTCGGCAACCATCTTCGACAACAAATTCTGATGACCAATTTCGACAACCACCTCCAATTATAAACTCTGATGAAAATCAACCTTTAATAGTCAACTTCGATGACCACCTTCGAGCAAGCAACTCCGACGACCAACTCCACGCTTTGAAAATCACCTCCAACGAAAAACTCCAATAACCAACTTCAATACCACCTTCATGCGACCAACTTCGAGCTCTAACAACCACCTCCAACTACAAACTCCGGCGAAATTCATCTTTGACGATCAACTTCGATGACCACCTTCGTGCGACCAACTTCGTAATTCCGAGAACCATCTCCAACAAAAAACTCTGACAACCAACTCTAATACCACCTTCATGCGACCAACTTCAGGCTCCGACAACCACCACCAACTACAAACTCCAGTGAAAATCAACTTTGACAATCACTTTCGACTATTATAAGATCGATGACTGTTAAAGTATGTTACAGAGTTATTGATTATATAAATAATAATATTTTATCTATATTAAATATAATATTTATACGTAGAAATTTGTAAAATATATTTTATTTAATTGAATTCATATATCAAATGAGTGTTAATAATATTTGAAAAAATATATATATAGTTGAAAATATGTAACATATAACAAAAAAAAGCATAAAATTGAGATTTTTTTCCTAGAACATTTTATGGTAAAAAATAGTGAAAAAATAGAGATTTGTTTTTTAATGATTCCTCAAATTTGGAGGAATTAAAAGTGAAATTATTGAAGAAATGTGATAGCATTTCATTAGCTACTAAGATGATGAGAGAGGTTCAATTAAAAAAATTCATAACAGAGTAAAAATACATAACAACAATAGGAAGAAGAAGAAGACAATGATGAAATTCAAGGAGCAAAATTATGAATAAAAAGTTTTTATTTCTTTTTGGGTTTCCGTTTTATTTAACTATCAAGAAATGTAGTGAATTAATTTTTATTCATTATTAAAAAAAAAAAAGGAAAAGAAAGAAAGGAAAACTTTAAAATTAAAAGAGAAAAATTACAATTCATATTTATTCAACACAAAGATTGGTAGAATTATTGAATAAGAAAGTTTTAAAACAAAAATAGTGATTATAAAGACAGATTATTTAGAGTCCAAAAAAATTGTACCAAATATCCCACCATGTACATATAAACTAAATTCTACACTCTAGACACAAACATATGAACCCGGACCAAATAACTCTACACATATAAACTTTATACATATATATATATATATATATGAACTTCATAGACATATGAACTTCAAACATCATATTTCAACACAGTGTCCCAAGCAGTTTCTCGATTTCTTCTATATTAATACAGGATAATGTGGCGAAGAATAATCTTTTCCTACCCTTATATATATATATCGAAGAGTATAATTATATTTATATATAATACCGTGAGGTTTATCCTTGATCTTTCTTCGAACTCCCATTTTGGACTAGCACTTTCATGTGGCATGATTGTTGTCTCATTGTTGTTATCCATTATATGGACAACAAATCAATAACAGAATACAACCATTTTGACAACAGAAGATTCAACTCAAATGAGATATTTTTGGAGAAATGGGACCTCTGTTCATTGTCACTTGTAAATGATGATTTTTTTTTTTTCAAAGATGTATTATTCTTTGATCTAATCCTTCTTTCAAAAAGAACGATTAATAAAGAATATTAGGCTCATTTGCAACCTTTTGAGATGGAGAAAAATAGAAATTTTCGGTTTATACTCTTTAATTGAAATATGCATGTAATTGGTGGTTAATTTTTAGGATTAAAAAATTGTGAAGATTGTTTGATGATGAAGTCCAACAGTTTCTCTAAAGTATACTCCAAAGTTAAAAGCATTATGGATGTAATTAAAATACAGGAAAATACCTTTTTGTTTTAGTTTCAATTTGATATCTAAGTTTTAGAATGTGTTAAACTTTTAGTCATTAAGTTTTTTGAGTTTTGTTTCAATCTAGCACCTAAGTTTTGAAATGTTACAATTTCATCCTTAGAATTTGAATTTTATTTCAATTTGGTCCCTAAATTTTAAGATTTACACTTTTAACCTCAATTTTTCACTAGATACTCATTTTACATCTTTAGTGTTTAATGCCTGCTAATTAATTTAAGAGTAAAATAAATACAATTAATTAAGTCTAACCATTTTTTTATCATTATTAAATTAATTTTAAAAGTTCATTTCATAATTATTTTAAATTAAAATAAAAAGTAAAAATAAATAAATAAATTACTAGTTCTTCAAAGACAAACAGAAAATGAACGAAAATTTCATTTTCAATTTTGGTTTATCTAGTTGAATAAATTTTAAAACTAATCTAGTTTACCGTTACTTTTTTTCTTTTTAAAAAAAGTTAGTCATATTTAATCTCCTTAGTAAATTTTGTAAATATATTTATATAGTATCTTTTTTAGTATTAAAAACTATTTTATTATTCAACTAAATTTGATAACAAAAATAAATTTAAGAATTATTTAAAATATAGAGATCAAATCTGGACAGTTTAAAGAAAAGAGATTGAAAATGAAATCTGACCAAAACTACATAGACTAAAAATGTTATTTAAACCAAAGATTTTAAAAAATGATGGACTAAAACGAAATAAGGAGTAAAGTTTGGGGACGAAAATATAATTGAAACATATTTCTTAAGACAAAAACGCACAACGCACGGGAGATCCACAAAAACTCTTGTTTTTCGCATATTGATGATTTGATGTCGGATTGAAATTGTGCAGCCAAGCCAAGCAGATGGTGGCCCAATCACTTTACTGTTGAAATTCTCTGTAAGAAGTTTCTTACAAAGCTCTATTGGGGATGATCATTGTAAAGCCTGCAAAATCAAGACCGTTGAACGTGCACAAAATTCCATATCTTTTCCCTCTTCTTCCTCTGCTTTCCCTTTTCATTTCCTTCCTCAAAACCTTCCAACAATGGAGCCACTCTTCAACTGAAACAACACCCACGATCGGTTTTCCCCCTGTTTCTGCCTTATGGGTCGTCCTCTTTCTTCTTTTTTCCCTTCCTTATGGATCAGACTCTTCTTCTTCTGCTTCTGCTTCTTCATATCTTTCATTTGTCTTTTCGTTACTGCTGACGATCCCGACAGATTAACTCCAATCAACCGCGATCTTTATCATTCTAGGTTGGTCATTCTCTGATTCGGATTCCTATACTTCTTTTTGTTTTCCTGGTAATTACGATGGATAAGATTAGGTGCTAAGTATAATCTGCCGGTTACTCTGTCAATGGTCGTTGTTGTTGCTCTTCTCTCTTTGGAATTTGGGTATTTAATCATATAACTCATGCAGATTCTCTGTTGTTCTAGAAATTTGATATAGTGGCTGGATTGTGTCTAGATGTGTATGTATCTAACTTTCCCAATTCTGAAAAAAAAAGGGGAAGTTTGATCTTATGACCATTTCTTTGTTAACCTCTATTTTAACGAGTCCGATACAACTCTCTCCTGATCCAAGTTTTTTGGAGAGTTTCATATTAGGCCCTTTATCTTTGTTAGAAATGAACTTTGCAGTCATATGGTTATCATGGTTTTTCTGTAATAGTGATCTATTCATTTGGCAATGGTCTACTTGGATTCTTATCTGAAAGTTTTCCAATTTTGTTGGGTGATTGATTGGATCTTGCAGTGTTGATTTGATGAAGGAGATAAAAGCTTTGGTCCATCGACACCCAGATAAGCTGACTGTATGTTCTTCTTGCTGGTCCTCCTTTATTCAGGCTTGATGCTTTGGTTTAGGTACTTACTTTCAATATTTAAGCAGATAGAGACAATGAAGTCTAGAAATAAGGGCTATGTTGCAGAGATTCCAGTTGTTACTTATTGCCATGGAAGGAATAACATTGATGACACGTCAAAATTTCGGATACTTCTTGTAAGTTTTGTGTTGAATTGCGTACTCGTTTGGTCTTTTAGGCTTTTATTCCCTTGGGGTTCTTTTGAGACTGATGTTTCATCCATGTAGAAGTGAAAGCTGCAAAGGCTTCCTGCCTGGTGTACTTCTTGATCTAAATTAGAATGGGCTTGGTTTAGATATTAGTTTTTTATTTGTCCTTTTCTTCTTTGTTTTTTTCCTTTCCTTAACGATTAAGGGACATACCATCTCAGATTGGCAATTGCTGGTGTTCTTGACAGATGATTCCTCCTTGTCTTCCAGAGTTTTGGACAGCATGGAAGGGAGCTCATAACGACAGAAGTTGCACTAAGAATTCTCTCAATCTTGAGTGAAGAACAGTTGTTACCTCATATGGATCGAGCTTCCTTAAACAACACACTTGATAAGCTTGTCATTAAGGTATGTGTGGAGGGTGCAACTTTTTAGATTGATAAATGGAATAAGTTAATGGAGTAAAAGTATTAGTGGGATGCTTCAACTTTCCTCCTCTTCCACCTAACTTCCACCTTTCTTTTTATGTAGCAATGAAGTCCATGTTAACCCTGCATTGTAGATGATGCCACATTTGCTCTTCTTTTTTCCTTTTGAACAAGAGGAATAAATGAAGAGAGTCTAATGCTCAAAATACAAATTTAATTAGGGAGTGAAAATCATAATAGAACAGAGCACAAGAACCATTGGAGAGATACAAAAAAGAAACTTCCACAATGAGAAAACCCTAAGCGAAAATGGCAAAAAGAAAGTAGAGTGATAAAAACTTGAAAGAAATCTATGCTCTTAACTGATATTGGTGCTTCAAACTCACTTGTTACTGTATGCATAAATAATGTGTTTGCTTATGTATGTTGTCAGGTGGTGCCAATGGAAAACTTAAATGGGCGCAGGCTTGTTGAGGGTGGGGATCTATGTGAAAGAAGAAATGGTAAGGGCTATTTTCAAATATAGTAAAATGGGCTAACTTATTTATAAATATAGTAAAATGTTATTGTTTATTAATTATAAACAGTAATAGACAATGACATTTAGCTATATTTAAAAATATTTCCAGTAGTTTTTCCATTTAAAACAATTACTCAAATGGTGTTAAAGAAGATTTAATCCATTATATGGTCATACAAGGTCTTCAAAGTAGATATTGACATGCCTGAGTTTATCTTCTATGGCAGGGAGAGGTGTTGATTTGAACAGGAATTGGAGTGTTGATTGGGGTAAAAAGGAAAAGGTTGGTATCTATCATCTGGTTTGGACTTGAAATGATTTGACCAGGTTTTGATATAGTCTGCAGCCTGAGTTACGAGTTCCTACTGAGAAGCCAAGGAGAAACTATCATATTCATTTCTTGAAACAAGGCTTTTTTTTTCTTCTTTTTTTTCCCAGGCTCCATGGATTTCAGTCTGGCTTTTGTGAATGATAGTTGTTGTGATACTTTCTTCTATTCCAAGCATGTTAGTTATCCTTCTCCCTATTGCAGGATTATGATCCTTATGAGGAAAATCCTGGATTTGCACCTTTTAGCGAACCTGAAACTCAAATTATGCGAAACCTTGCCTTAACATTTGATCCACATATGTGGGTCAATGTGCACTCTGGAATGGAGGTAAGAAACAACACTAGTATCATTTGTGTTTGCTAAGTCCAAGGTACTAAGACAACAAGATTTAGTTATTAACCTGGATTATGATCGGTGATTTTCTTTTTCATGAACACAGACTACAGTTGCTTTTTCCTTTACTGACACCTTTTTTTAGTTCCTTTTCTTTTAAAATCACAACTTGACAATGTGGTAAGTTTAGTTTAGTTTACTCATGAAATTGTACTTCAAAGTTTCATGAATTACATATCATTAAGTTACGAGTTCAATCTCTGAACTCTCAGTTACATTTTAAAAGTCTTTGAACTTTGAAAATGTCTAATTAATCTCCAAAATTTCAATTTTTTAAGTCCTTGACGTATTTCGAATCTCCCTTAGAACCCTAAACTTTTAACTTTTTGTCTGGCTTGTTTGTGGATTTTAAATAATATCACATAGGTCAAATATCTGTTAGCATAAAATTGAAAGTTTAAAGACCTACAAAATACCTTTTAAAGTTTAAGAGTCAATTCAAATAGACACAAATATGATAGTTCAAGGAGTAATTTAACCGACAAAACAAATACAGTTAGTTTGAGGCTTTTGAAAGTAATCAGTTTTGCTTTGGTTGATAAACAGAAATCCCAACACGAATATTAATCCAATTTACTAGGGGTGAGCATGATAGACCGAAAGACCGACCAAGTCGAAGGCAATTGGTCGGTGTCAGTTTGGGAAAAATCCAAACTGACAAATTTTTAAAAAAACTTGAAGAATAAAACCAACAAAAATGACTGACCGACTAATGGCCAGTTTGTACTCCTCGACGGTCGAGGTTGATTTGAACATTTACTAAACCAACTATAGTTGCCGGTGGCGGTTTGGTTGGAAAACCAACTCAGACCAACCGCTGTACACCCATACAATTTACTAAATAAATGAAATGAAACTCGAATTTCTTCATGTCAAACCAGCACAATGAACAATCTCATCAGCTCTCTTTCCAATTTGTTAATTTAATACTACTACATACAACGGATAGTCTTCTTTACAGGTAATAGCAGTTGAGGAGGAATTGTTAAAGAACTGATATAATCCTGTTTATTAAAAATGAAAATCATAACAGGATCTAAGAGGAATCATGTTACTGTTATTTAGTAACTTTCCCTCTCTGCTCTTGTTTATCCGTTGAACTAAAAGTTGAGGTTTTTCCAAGCACATTTCATTCAACTTGCTGCTTTTGATTGTTATCCTTTAGGCTTTGTTCATGCCTTATGACCATAAAAACACGACTCCTGAGGGCGAAATTGCTCAACAAATGAAACTTCTGGTTGAAGAGCTGAACAATCTCCATTGCCACCACCGCTGTATGATTGGATCAGGCGGAGGTTCTGTCGGGTTAGTTCACTTCTTCATTAACCCTTTTCTTTATTGCGATTATGATTCTACTTTATTGCAATCATATTGTAGTAGATTACCATTTTACATCTGTTTTATATGTATTTTATTGGCATTTCAAAGTTTTCGATTACAATTATGATTTTCAAGCAGTTGCTGAAAAAAACTTTATTTTATTCTATTAGTCCACCTTCTTTATCTATCTACCAGTACATTGTGTCGAATGAAGCAAATTTTGTCCAATCAATGTGCCACTTTTAGTTCAGAAATGTAGAATGAACCTTTTACAATGCAGTTAAATATTACTGAGTTAGAGAATTCTTAGGATCATAGCTAGAAGTTTAGAAATGTAGATTGAACTTGGTGTGTTTGGGGTGAGAACTATTTTAAAATTATAATAACCACCTCTTGCTATAGTAAATATTATTTTGTATTCCTCAATTAATTGTTATTAACACTATTATAAAACTCTTATTTGCTATAATATTTATTATTTACTACAGTTTTTACTATTTTACACTCATCATTTTTTTATTCTTTACTATAGTGTTTACTATTTTCTTCTCAAACTAAAATAGTTTACATCTCAAATACATACTATTATAACTCAAACTAAAATAATCTACCTTTCAAACACAAAATATTATAACTCAGATAATAACCAACTTTTTGTCCCAAATGGTCCCTAAATAAATTAGTTTATACTCTTAAACTTTGATGTATAAGTTAAAACTCCAAATTAATAGTATAATTTAGACTCTAAACTTCTATGAGTAAATCAATTTAAACCCTACCTTATAACTATTTTAATTTGATTTCATTTAAAATCAACTAAAAACCACCTTAAAATTATTCTTCTCTAAAAGTCTTCACAAACGAGTAAAAACAAAATTCATGCACAATTATTCCAAATTTTTAGAGAAAAATAAACAAAGACGAGAAGAAGAAAAACACAAAAACACTTCTATTAGTGAAAAACTGCCACTATCTAGTTGATTCAAATATTTTTTTCTAATATCATATTAATTTCTTGATCTAAAGAAGTTTTGATGTCTTACACGTGTAAAAGTTATACATTAACATTTTAAAATAGAATTTTAACTAATGGATTAAATTGACTCACTTATAAAAATTTAGGGTCTAAATTGAGATTTTAAGTATTGTAACTTCAAAGTTTAAGATATAAGTTGATATTTTCCCTAAGGTTAAATCTTCATTCAGAATGCAAGGTTAATTCTACAACTTAACCAGTTCATTTTCAATGAATTCAACCTTTTAGATGCCCCTTGGCTTAGTCTGAAGGCCAACTGATTTGAAGCTTTTGTTCTTTTAATTGAATCCCTTAATTGCTCTTGTAATACCATCCTCGATGCGCAATTGGGTCTGAATTTCTTCCTGCATAATCATTGTTTTGTAAGGTATCTGGCACATGGGACAGCCACAGATTTCATGTTTGACAAGGCAGGAGTTCCTATGGCTTTCACATTTGAGGTTTGTCAATCAAGAACTGCTATGTAACTTGCATCAAATAATCTTGGTTTTGGTCTTAAAGTAGGCCTCTGTTCATCATACTTTTATATCAGATATATGGAGATGAAGCTGCCTCATCAAAAGACTGCTTTAGAATGTTCAATCCCACAGATCCCGCTACCTTTAATGTATGTAACATCTCTTCTTGCCATCTTGACCAATTGTTGTCCATGGAAATCCTTGGCTGAATTCAATTTTCTTCTCTGTTTTCAGAGGGTTCTTGGCGATTGGTCTGCTGCATTTTTTACAATATTTAAGCTGGGTCCCGAGTACCTTGGTGAGACCAAGCTCCATTCAAAGGGAAACTTAGACAAGTTGGTGTCGATTGATGAATATCTTGAAGGTTACTTGATTGAGAGGAGCAGCAGATATGGGAAGAAGAGGGAGGTGATTGACCTAGGGATGCAAGAAATGAGAACTTATTTTAGGCTATTTTTGTTGTCATCAGTTTTATTGATGTTCATGTTTTGTTCTAGAATTTCTAAAAACAAGTTCACTAGACCACTTGTTTCTGCCATTTCCCTTTGAAGATGTGCTTAGTTTCTGGATTCCACATGTTTATTGCCATATTTCATTATAAAAGAGTTATAGATGATCTCATATTTGTCAGGGCAGTGAGTTACTATTACCAAATATCTAAGTTACATTTGTATGGTTTTCTTCACCTTCTCCCCTAAATATTGCAACCTATAAACCTAACATCAAAGTTTCTATCTTTAAACAACACAGAAACATTGGCTGATTTAGCATCACTAAAAGAATGAAAAGAACAGTCATTGAAGTGAGGTCCTTGGATAGATTATTTATTCTGCATTTTACTGTATAACGTAAGAATGGTGTTAATATAAACAATAATACAAGAATGATTAACAGATGGGAATTTTCCTGGTGTTTCTAAGACCCTTCACCTGACAGCCGGGTGGGGTGGATCTGTGTCATTTAAGGGAGCTGAAGGAGAGGCGAGCATTGAGAGTTCTACTGTAGAAATGCTACTTTTTGCTGGTATAATGCCATACTATTTGTGTAAGATCAAATATTTCTCCAAGTCATAAGGATATGACTCAGCTTTTGGCAATTCCTGCAAAAAAATTCCAGGGCAGACTCGAACATTAGTCATGACTGCGAGACAGTGTGCATGAAATTATGAGCATGAGTTCATATCTCAGCACATGAATTCCCAAGAAATTGTAGATTTTGATACCAATTCATTAAGTGCAAAAAACACTACAGATTCTGGTACCAATTCATTATGAAACTGCCAAAAACATCACATCTTAAGGCCTTTAGTGCGTACCTACTATAAGTATTGGTTGGATAAACGCAAGCAAATTTATTCTCCAGGGTGCATGATTACAAGATCGGGCGGGCAACTATAAGCTTAGTGTACGCTTCATGTATCTGAGGGCAGACCGCAACATGGCTCTGGCCTTTCCATCAGGAGTACATCCAGACAAAATCATCTCTTCATACACAGCCGGAACCTGAAACGCAAATAATGCATTTTCTAGTTAGACGTTAAATCATTAACATCCCCTCCTTTTTGTATATTTCAAAACTCCAATTGAAAACATGAAATTTGAGGTTGCTCGGTGATTTGAGACAAGCACAAGGAGCTGTGGAAAGCAATTTGTCATAATTTTCTATTCGACAATGTGGTATTATAACAAATTAGAAATGCTGCAACTGAGTAACTTTAACACAAGGTACTGCGACATCAAAAGTTGTGCATCCAATTTTCAAAAATAGTCCGGCTTTACTTTTTAACATTTAATCTTGACAATATCTCCCTTGAAACAATGGAAAAAATTGGAAAAGACATTGAGTAGGATCCAATACAATGAACAATCAGAGATCATATTCACCAAATAAGCGAACTATATGCATAAAATAACGAGCAAATTAGGAAAAACAAGCTGGAGGGTCAAGTTCTTCTACCTTGTCAAATTTGTCAACACGAATCAAAGCTTTCATAAGTGTTGTATATGTGACAACATCAGGCTTCACATCCTGCAGTTGTAGGACCAAATAAGTTTGGATGATGAATGGATAAGCTTTATATTGATATTGGGAATTGAAAAATGCAAACGTTACTGTAAATACACTACACTTACATTTTCCTTCATGTACTGCAAGATTGAAAAGGCTTCAATGTCTCTCCTATCCTCGCCAAATGCATTGATCAATGAATTAAGAGCCAAGAGACTGGGCTTTAATCCATCTGATCTCATAACTCTATATGCATTTACTGCCTGCTCTGACAAACCCTGCCAAATGATAAAATGGAACAATACTAAATGCATGCTCAAGAAACAAATTAAAATTTATATTCGGATACATAAATTTATAATTACAACCATGATTGGGGAGGCAAATCTGGTGATGGCCCAATGACAGATAGGCGTATTTATATAAAAATATCATTCAGAACCATAGGCTCCAAATCGGATGGTGAACTTGTTTCTGTTGCCAATAACTACAGCCAATTACAAAACAGAAGAAATAAAGCCAACCTTTTAAAAAATTACAAAAGTAAAATCTGCTGCCAATAACTACAGCCAATTACAAAACAGAAGAAATAGCGCCAAAAATTACAAAAGTAAAAACAAATTTTACTTTTGTAATGTTTCTAATATTCAAAAAGCGCTTACAATCCTACTTTTGCAAAATATTAAGAGTACTGCTATTTACAAGGGAGTCATATTTTGACTATGCTATTGACTAAGAATTCTGATTACAAGTTCAATCTGTTTAAGATGTGAAGCACAAATGGAATGCAAACAAGCATCTTACAATATTCCAGTACATTTGTGCATCATCAATTTTCTCAACTATCTGATGATTGGCAGAACATCTTGTCAAGCAATGAATTATGTATAATATTATTTTGTTCTAAAAATTTCCATCCATTTGTAATACAATATCAGCAGTGGAGAAAAAAGTATGAACAAATGACATATCCATACATAGGAATATGTTCCAACAGTAAGTACCTTTTCATTGGAATTATAAAATATAACTATCAATTTCTCAAAGAATAAAGATTTATACCAAACAATTTGCGAGATGATATGCGGGAAGGATGACATACTCTTTGAGCAAAGGCATTGATTAAAGCATTATACATTGTTGAGGATGGTTTCAGCCCAGCAGACTTCATGGCCTCCAAGCACTCAATTGCATCATTAAACCTCCCTGACTGCCCATATATATCAACAAGTGTAGTGTATGTTATCACATTGGGAAGTAAGCCCTGACTCTGCATCTTTCCTAACAAGATTTTCACCTCGTCCCATTTTTCCTGCTCTCCTAATGAATTGATCATAATATTATATGTTGTGGGACAAGGTAAATAACCACGCTCCTGCATTTCCTCAAACAACTCTGCAGCCCTGTCATGGTATCCATGCTTACAATGACAATCTATAAGCGTGTTCCAAGTAACAACATCTGGTTCAATCCCCTCAGAGAGCATCCGGTCATACGTTTCCATAGCATGATCAAGGCAATTGAATTTCCCGAAAGTGTCAATCATAACATTGTAAAAATGCCTATCAGGTTTGACATTGCTGTTCTTCATTTCCCTCAAAACTTCAAATGTTTTCTGCCATTCGCCACGGTCCCGATAACTAGCTAAAATCCTACTGAAAATAAAGGAGTTGGGCTGTACATTTCTAGCTTCCATTTGTTTCAACAGATGTCTTGCACTTTCCCATCTGCCCACATTTGCATAAGCATCAACGAGAAGACCATATGTGTGCTCATCCGGTGATAATCCACTCTTTTCCATCTCTGAAACAATAGATTCTGCTTCTTTCAAAGAACCCTTTCTAGCATAACCTTTAAGAAGTGCATTAAAAGCCTTAATTCTTGGTTTCAATCCACCTTCTTTCATTTCCTCAAATATAGCCTCAGCTTCCTCTGTCCGCCCATGATTTCCCAACGCAGAAATAATAGCAACAAAAGTAGAAGTTTTGGGATTTAAACCACTCGCCTGTACCATGGACAAGAAATACAGAGCTCGGTTAGGATCTCCAGCTTTCGCAAACCCCAATATGATATCATTAAGGAGTTGCCCATCGAGTTCAATTTTATCAGACTCAATCTCTTCGTAAAGTTTTTGCAAGATTGGGACATCAATCTTATTCGTGCGAGTAAGCGACTGAATTATCAAACTATAGTTGACAAAATCAGATTGATAACCATCCTGTCTCATCCTAGACATCAAATTAAGGGCCTTCTCCAAATCATTATTGCGAGCACAAGCACCAATGAGAGCATTATACGTTAAGGGGGTTAGGGTTTGCTTCTGGGAGAGAATAAAAGCTTCATAGAGCTTCTCAGAGCGGCCAAGTGCATGAATGAGAATCGAGTAAAGCAATTCATAAGAGAAACACAGATTATGTTTCTGAAGCCATGAAACCACCGCATAACCTAGCCCAATCGAAGAGGAAGAAGAGCAAAGAGACTTAAGTAGAGAGTGCCAGAGAGGCGCCGGCACGGCCCTGTAGGCCTCAGCAAGCTGGAACTCGGTGGGGTCTAGGGAGGTCGGAGAAGCCGTATCGGAGTCAGAACCGGAGTTCAAAGTAGAGTTAAATTCCACCTCCGAATCGGAATCGGACTTGGGATAGAGCGAAGACCGGGAAAGGAAGTCGAGTAGAGGAGTGAAGTCGTAGTGGCGACTCTGAAGGGAAACGGGGTCGTTTTCGAAAACGTCGAGCTCGAGGGCGTCGGAGGAAGTGTAACAGGTGACGACGGAGGAGGAGGTTGTAGCGGTGGCGGAGATGAAGGGAAATGGGAGATGGGTTGTTGTAATATGGGGGTTCTGGTGGTGGAGGAAGACGGTGGGAGAAGGGAATTGTATTACGGGAAAGCGAGTGGAGAGTGGCAATGGTGAAAGAAGAAGCATGTTATCGGATAATTGAATTGGGTAATCGGGAAAGTTGTGACGGCAGCGGCGGCTCCACAAGGCAATGGAAATTAAGGCTCAATTATTCCTGCCGCCGGCAAACTAAGTCTGAGAACTCGGAACAGATTGACAATACATGGCATAGAGTTTATCATCTTAAACGTCGTCCTACGTAGCATATGATATGATATCGTCATATTCATAATCTGAGCCTCTCAGGGCGTGTTTAGCATCTCGCAATTGTAATGGATGTCGCCCACTTTAGGCAAGTGGGCCTATTTGATTACTTTCATGGTTATTTACTTGACTCTATATAGGGTGTTTGACAATCAAAAAGAATTGGGTTGAGTTGGTATTTTTTACCAACTCAATGTTTGACAACCAACTTTAAATGTTGGTGGAGTTGAATTGGTTATTTTACCGACTCTCCCCGATCCTCTCTGCCTCTAATGTATTTAGTGGCTAAGATTGAAGTCGTTACCAATTGGCCCTGCTCTACGACAGTCAATGAGGTGCGTAATTTCTGGTTACTATCGTAGGTTTGTAGAGAATTTCTCCAGTATGGCCATGTCATTGACCCAGCTGACCAGGAAAGGGAGTTTCGTTTGTTTGGAGAAAAGCGTGTGAGGACAATTTTCAGGACCTCAAGCAGAGGTTGGTTTCTGCCCCAGTGCTCACCATACCAGACGGTTCCGGGAACTTTGTGATTTATAGTGATACTTCCAAGAAGGGTTTGGGTTGTGTGCTCATGCAACATGGTAGGGTGGTCGCCTATGCCTCCCGCTAGTTGAAGAACCATGAGCGCAACTATCCTACCACGACTTGGAATTGGTAGTAGTAGTGTTTGCTCTGAAGATCTGGAGACACTACTTGTACGGGGAAAAGATCCAAGTGTTCACCGACCACAAGAGTGTGAAATACTTTTTCACCCAGAAGGAATTAAACATGAGGCAGCGCAGGTGGCTCGAGTTAGTAAAGGATTATGACTGCGAGATCCTCTACCACCCAGGTAAGGCGAATGTGGTAGCCGATGCTCTCAGTCAAAAGGTAGCTCATTCGGCCGCCTTGAACACTAAGAGGGTTCAGTTGTGTAGAGACCTGGAGCGAGCAGAGATTGCGGTAGCAGTAGGGGAAGTCACTTTGCAGCTAGCCCAGTTGACGGTGCAACCAACCTTGAGGCAGCAGATTATTGATGCTCAGCAGGGTGATCCTGACTTGGTTCGTTTTGTGCACTGGAACAGTGTCGGTTGTCGTCGATTCACGGCAGTCCGACCAAGCGGTCTGTTGAGAGTAAGTTGTTTTCTTGGCAGCCCATTGTCATTTGGGGATTCTTGGGCCTAATTTGTTATTGGTTTTAGGAACGTGTGTCGGTGAAGGGACTTCTTAAGTAGAGTAAGGTCTTGTTTTGGGACAGTGCGTTATCTTGAGGTAAGGGGTTTACTGCTGATTGTCGTTGTTAGGCCTGCTGTGAAATATTTTATTTCATATATGAAACTGTGATGAAATCTGTTATGGGTGTTATGTTGAATTCAGTAAGTTGAATTTGAATTATTCTTGCTGTGATGGATCTGGATGTAAGGATTGAAGGATACTGTGATAAGGTTGAAGCATGGATATAATGTGTTAAGGCCTGATGTTGAGTACTGATGTATGAGTTATATAATATGCTAAGACTTGATGTATGAATTATGAGTAGGCTGAAACAGTTGATGAAAATATGGGGAATGGGGTTAAAGTTTAATGTTGAGTCATGGCCTTGATTGCATGTTTATGTTTAAATATGTACTGATGTTTGTAAGCTTATGCCCATATGAGATTTTTTTTGTGACTGTTAGTATACCATTGGGCCATGCACATCGCATGTGTGAGCCTTCGGGCCACACCCTATGTTTAAGTACGGTGTCCTTTTTGGGATCACTACTTATAATTATGCTATGACCTTTGAATCACTACTTATGAAAGTGTGTCTTCGGGTTCGCCCCTTATGTCTATGCGTATGCATATGTTTATGATGTCGTTGTGCATTTTTGGTCTAATGGATAAACTAATAGGTCACTGAGTGGGCCCAGTAGTGGACCACTTACTGAGTATATTTTTATACTCACCCTTTTCTCTCCCTATTTTTCAGATAAGAGTAACGATAGGTTGGCGAATGACAAGAGAGATCCATGACCTGGCCATTAGGACGTTTCACTGCTTCCGCATATAGTATTATGTTTGAAATTCTAGTTTAGAAGTTAGGCGTCTTTCATTATTATGCAAAATATATCAACATTATTATTTGACTATTTAATTTTTAACATTTGTTTTAGTAGAAACTAGGGGTACCCCGACCGGTAAATTATTTCATTTTATTTTTGCTTTAGTTTATTTACCATTATTTACTTACGTTTTCTCGTCCTTGCTCGTTGAGCATTATTAAATAAAATTTTTGGCTCTTTAATTTGATGATTTAAAAGGCATTGTACGATTGAGTCTATGCATGCATGAAGTAGCGTCCTAGAAGATTGTAGGAAACTAGGGTCGTTATACCACCTATCGGTCTCCGTTGACGATTATCGCTACCACACTCCGGCGACATACTCTGATGACCACCTTTGGATGGCCAACTCTAACAACTAACTTTGAGTTCTGACAACCACCTCCGATGATACTCTGACAACCACCTCCGACGACACTCTGGCAACCAATTCAACAACCACCTTGGTAAAAAAAAAAAAAAAAACTCTAACTTCCACATTCACACGACCAACTTCGACAAAGAACTCTGGGCTCCACCAACCACCTCCGACGGCAATTCTAGTGACTAACTCTAACGACTACCTTTGCACAAGCAACTTCAGCGTTATACTCTGCCTACCACCTTCGTGTGCCCAACTTGGATGACCACGGATAAAAATAAAATGATGGGTTTAATTATCCACCATTTTATCACTCTCATTCTCACCCATTTTTCCATGCGTTTTCATTACTCTCCCAACTCCTTCAATTACTTTGTTATTTCTCCCGTGCTCTCTTCACATTTACCCCCTTTTCATCATCTTCTCTCTTCTTTCGCCTTCTGGTTCGACTTTCTCATTTTCTCTTTTCTTTCTTTGTTTGGCTTATATGGGTTTTATTTTCCTCTTTCTTTCTCAACTCCTCATTTATCTTTTTTTTTTTTCTATGACTATTCTTTTAGATCTAATTATTCTTCTTCTATTTCACTTTTTTAGATCTAAAAAATATTACATACGACGTCCTATTATTGTTTCACTAAACAAAAGTCCAACCATATGTTTTAAATAACCTATCCCTTGATGTTTTCAAATATTACATAATTCTACTGAAATAATGGAATTTAAAATTATGGCTCAATTTTTTTTTTTTTTTTTTTTTTTTTTTTATAGAAAAGATAGATTGTGCACTGATCCAACATAATAGTAGAAAAATAGACATCGATATTTCTAAAATCATTTCACCGATTTTAGAAAAAGGTAAATCCATGTTCCACAAGTTGGTCAAAAAAGACGATAATAGTTGATTTTATGATTTAAATTATAAGATTTTAGTTTTTTTTCAAGATGAACATTTAAGTGTCATCTCTTCTATCTAGAACAATATCAATAGTTTTATTTGATTACATTAATCCTTTCAATTGTTTTTCATTTTTATGGTAATTAATGAGTAAGTTGGGTTTTTGAATTGAATAAGGACTTCGATTTTTTGTGTTTAAAAAATTGAATTCAAAATTTTGTGTTCTGTCTATGAATGCTTTGTAGAGAATTTGTTATGTTTCGATAATGGAAAATAATTGGATTTTTTTTATCTTAGAAAAGTTAGAAAAATATGTGTATAGTTGAAAATTAAAATCAATAATAGCAAAAAAAAAAATCAATTTCATTTACAAAAACAATACCAGATACCTTAACTCAACTCAACTCAACTCTGCATCTAAACACAGACAATAATTACCAACTCAACTCAACTCTGCACACCAAACACAGACAATATAATTCTCTAAATAATTTAACTCTCCAGGTAATAATTACCAACCTAACTCAACTCAACTCTCTGTTTTTATCGCGCATCACCCTAACTGGAAAGGAGATGTAGAGCCCATGTAACTACATTACTCCCAACCTAACAATTCAAGTTGTATTCCAATTACCTTTTCTGAATTGTGTGGAACCCACACAAATTTTTATCACATATTTTGCTCCTCTCTCGGGACACTATGCCTCAGTTTGAGCTCCTTCTTCATCATCATCACAATTGGGATTATCACCAATTTGGTATCAACTTCTCCAGTTAGGGGACGTTTTGGGTAAGGAATTGATTATTATAGTTGGATTATTATAATTTGTGTTTGAGGTATAGATTATTTTAGTTTGAGTTATAATAATATGTGTTTGAGGTGTAAACTATTTTAGTTTGAGAAGAAAATAGTAAACACTGTAGCAAAGAATAAAAGAATTATGAATGTAAAATAATAAATAGTAAACAGTAAATGCTGTAGCAAATGATGGTTTTGAAATAGTGTTAAGTGTAACTAATTGGGGACTACAAAATAGTATTTACTATAGCAAAAAGTGGTTATCATAGTCTTGATAGTTTTTATCTCAAACACCCCTTACACTTCATGCTCTACCTTGCAATAAAAAATGTCCATGTTATCTAGAAGTACATGAAGGAATTGAATTCTTTTTGCAGAAGCGTGTGATCACTTTTGCATAATTTTGTTACAAGAATTTTACATAGAACAAAAAAAAAAAAAAACATAGGTTTAAGTTTAACAAGAAAGATAAGAATGCAAATTAAAATACCTTTTGGAGAACTCTTCTACAAAACTTCACCCAACCTTAAAAACACAACAACATAAACCAAGTTGATTTAGACACCACCAATATGGTATTCTCCCTTATTCTCTTGGAACAAGGGGGATTGTAGGATCCTTTGAGAAAGGGTAGAGAGAAAACACAGAAAATTTTCTCTATTTTGTTTTTTGTAGAGAGATTTTTTTAGAGAGAATGTGAGTTAGAATTCTTCTAAGAGAGCTCTCAAACAAAGGTAATTTCCTTCTTAAAAACAGAGAGAATTCCCCATTTAGGAAAAACAACACGAGACCACTCACCCCTGTCACCACTCACCAACTTTGCAAGGGAATTATTTTCGTTTCTTTTAATTAATAAATAGTTAATAAATTAATTAATTAATTAAATTAAATTTAATAATATATTTATTAATTAAATATAACTAGTTTAATTAATTAATTAATTGAATCCAATTTAAATAATAATTAATTAAATATCATATATTTAATTTAATATATATATGAATCATATTCTAATATACATATTCTCTCTTAACCTATAGTTTTAATATGAATCTAATTCATATTATTGTGATATTTAAATCTTATTCAAATATTAATACTTTCATATTATCAAGTTTTAATTTTGAATCTAATTAAAAATTAACTTTATATTATTATCAAATACAATCAATTCCCTTAATCAATTTGAACATTTCAGATTCTTTCAATACTTAATTTCCTTGTTTAATCCATTGTGAGCTAGTAGAGGGACCTTATGGACCTACAGTTACAAGCGCAAATGCTTCGAGATTAATTAATTAATTTCTTTAATTATATTAATAAACATTAATTAACTATAGGGCATACCACTAAAGACCCTTAGTTGCATTCTTATGAACTGTAGAATATTTTTGTGTCCATTGAATTAGCTATTTAATGTAAGTCAATCTTTCACAAGTTGTTCGCAATTTCAGTTGGGTCAAATTACCGTTTTACCCTTGTAATTACCTCTTGCTCCTTAAGTACCACTGGTTTTCTAATAAACAATATGTTTATGGTCCAACCATAAACTAGATCCCTCTCGAGCCAGTGAGAGGGTAAGACTTCATTGTTCAGTCCCCGAATCAGCACTTTAGGAAACAACCTATCTGCTTACCCTAAAGTCGGGAAGAAGTGACTTCTATCTTGTGAAGTTATGTTCCTAACTCCTCACTCGATATTTTCCCAAAATGGTATGCATATTGAGTCAGCAACTAAAGTCAATCTCACCCATACAAATCAAAGAACGACCCTCATGAACAGGAGTGCCTAGCTCACTCAAGATTAAGATCGAGTTATAAGGTTATCATTTGAAATATTAATCTCTTCATTTAATGATGTTATAAAGAGAAATTATACATTTCATGGACTAGTTTTATACAAACTCATTGTATAGGTGTTGCATTTTGTTTGATGTGGTGAATGTTTGCCTTATGTCGTGCTCTAAATCCTAAATAAGATGAAGATGTTACTCTAAACGTAATATTTTCTCTAACCAGACCCAAGTGCAAGCCTAATCAGAGTACTCTCAGTAAGATCTAAGGTCGATCACAGGGATGTACAACTAAAAGATGATGAAATGATTGTTTGATCTTAATGCAGTGGGTTACTTTTCAAGTATGAGATGAAAGTAATTTTTACCAACTAATGGGTTACTTACACTATCGATGGAATAGATGATGATATATGTGGATGATGATATATGTGGATGATGATGTATGTGCAATGACAATTACAAGTACTAAATGAAGTAGCATGCGTTGAGAATGGATATAATATCAATGATTAGACAGGATTTGAGAAAGGTTTACTAACATTTTCCTAAGTAGTGCATAGGTCATGCATTCATGCGATAAACTTTAAAAAATATACTTCACCTCTCAGTGTTTTGAGCCATAATGTCCCATCTCTAGGATGTTGGGGTTGGTGCCCTAAATCTAGTAGGTCTCATAGTTTGTAATTGTGTTGTACAAACATCTTATTTATCTAATAAAATATGTGATGTTTTATTTGACATTTAGTTGCATTAAATCCACAAACCAATAAACTAACATCCAAGAGACATACGGGTGGACCATGTTTAAGTGATAACCTAAATGGTCTGTAGTAAATTGATAAGACTGGATACCTTATCCTTGTGACACTACGAGTACGACCCGCTTTGTAGATGTTACAATTATTGTAAAGTGCTACAAATGATAGATGTTGATAGACACTGATAGACTTCTATCAGCGTCTATCAGTGACATTGATAGACACCAGATAGAAGTCTATCATTGTCTATCAACATCTATCATTGATAGTTCTAAAATTTTGCTATATCTTGTTAATATTTTCAACAGTTTTACCATTTGAAATAATTTCCTTTACTATAATGTATTTGATACATTATAATATAAAGTTTATTTGAGAGAAAATAAATATTTGAATATGATTCAAATATTAATGATATGAATTTGATTCATATAATTAAATTTAATAGAAATAGGATTTATATTAAGTACCATTAGTGAGAGAATAAAAACTATAGGTTATATTGTATATGATCCAATATTAAGTTATAGGTTGTATGTTATATATGATATAACATATGGTTTTATATATATATAATAAGTTAGTTATTATATATATAATGGTTTTAATTATAAATTAAAATTGATAAATTTTAATTTTATTTTTTAAAATTTGATGGGAGGGAAATAACTTCCCTCCCATAATTCTCTCTTAACTCACAATGTGTGAATGGTTGGGTGGTTGTGATTTTGGGGATTAGGTTTCTTCTTCCCATTCTAGCTTTTCACATAAACCAAGACATATAAACGTTCTATAATCTTCTGATCTTCTCCTCCTCTCCTCTTTCAAAATAGTCAGAGCACACACAAACTCGTGGATTCTCACACAAAGAATACAAAGGTTTCATTGTGGTGATGTCCTTTTATTTGAAGGTTTTTACAAATGAAGGATAGTTTTCAAAGGTAAGGGTTTATGAAACTCATTACTATTATGTAGTTTTCGAGCATGCTAAAATTATATTTTAGATGCATAACGCTTGTTTGCTGTAAAATTCATAATTTTGTAAATTTTTTAATTTGGTCCAAATCCTGTTTTTTCCACTTAAGGACCTTCGATGGTTCATTCTGGTGGTATTAGAGCGGGATTTTTTGGCCCAATTTTTCCAAAATTTTGGAATTAATTTGATAGTTTCTGGTGGGATTTTACATTTTGTCTATTCATGTGATGATTGTGATGAATGTTGGTATTACAATTATAGATAGTTTTCGAGAATGGCACTTTGTTTATTGCTTTGATTTTACAAAATTATTTTGTAAAGGCCCATGTTTTGGGGAAATTTTTTTGCTATTGAGTTTGTACATTTAAGTTTTGAGTCGCTCGTGATGTTCCCAGTGACGATCTGGTGAAAACAGGGCCAAAATCCAAGGCGTTTCGAAACTGTACAGTGGGCGACTGTACAGTAGCGTCGTGTTGTGCCCTAGCATCGCGACGTTGCGATGCGGTGGACGAAAGTCATCTTTGTAGCATCGCGACGCTAGGACATGATGTCGTGACGCTTCGAAATGGAGAAGACCCACGGTCCAGCTCCGGTTCACGCATGGTTCGTGGTCTGCTGGTCCGATTCGATTTGTGGGTTCTTCGGTTCAAGTTGGTTGGGTTCTTCTGGATCGATTCATGGCTAGTTCAAGTTGTTTGTGGTCTAGTTCGAGCGGTTCAAGACCCGATTCACCTGTTTCGAACTGGATGACTTTTAATTTGTAATAGTTAGATTTATTTTGTTTTAGGCATCTAATCCCAGTCTATTAATTGCCTTTAAATTATGCATGTGATGTATGATTTAAATTTTATTATTATATGCCATATAGTATAGAATCCCACCATGGATTATGCATTTAATTTCATGCATCATTTATATTGTAAGTGTTATAATATATATTTGTATGATTTAATTTTATAGCATGCTTATGCATCATATAGTATAAATGTTATAATATATGCATGCATGCATTACATATACATGCATCATTTATATTGTAAGAGTTATAATATATAGTATGAATGTATGTTTGAAGTATGTTATTAATAATTTCATTACTTTATTATATAAATGTTATGTATGTTAGTAATGAAATTAAATTGCATGAAGCATGTATAAGGATGTTATGGTAATTTATAATTGTTATATTGTTACCTAAGTATACTTTCACATGCAATGTATGGTTTTAATTAATTTCATTATTTTTTATAAAATTTATAATTAAATGAAATTAGAATGAAAATCAATAATTCAAAATTGCATGCAAACCTTAGGTTAAAATTATCTTTTAAAATTGTTTTAAAATATTATTCATATAGACCTAAGATCACTTTTCTAATGATATTAGAAATTTAGTTTAATCTTTTAATCAGTTTAATAGGATTAAATTGATTCTTAATTAAAAGATTAAATTTGTAACAAATGTATCTATAAGAGACCTTTTGTCTAAGGATGCTTAATCTAGGCTGGGGTATTTAAGTTGACGGAAACGTAATACCCCTACCTAGGAATTTACCTGAAAATATGAATTAGATAGATTTGTTACAAGCATGCAATATTCAATTAAAGATTATTAAAATGTTTAATAAACATTAATCAAATTTGTTTAAACTATCCAAAATAAATGTTATTTTTTGGCAAATTAAACAAACACTTAGTTTAAATCAATTGTCGGATTTCCCTAGGTTAATTAACCATAGGTACAATGCTCAATGGGAGGGAAATGGGTATATAATACATCATTTTATCCTCTTCATGTTTCTCCCTAAAAGTTCACACCGTGACATCTATACTCTGCCTCGAGGCACCTTGAGTGTCCCCCTCTGGATAGTGTTTGTACAGATTAATATCAAGTGTTAAAACTAGAGAGCGCGCAGCGGAAGCGAAACAGATCAATAGCATTCTTATTCATTAATTTTGGGTATAAATTAAGCATGCTCATAAACTAATAAGAGGGTTTCATAACAAACCTTTGTAGAACCACTTGATTCTCGAATTCAACTGTAAATCTTCTCCAAATCAACTTGTGAATCACCTCAAGGCCTTCCTTACTATTCTCTTGGAGCCTTAGATTGAGTTGTGAGAATCAAAATAAGTTTGAATTAAGGAAATTTGGAGAAGAAGCTCACTGCTGCACCATGGAAGAACACTTTCTTCAACCACAAAGTTTTTCAACAAAAACTCATATGTTGCATTAGTTTGCATGCTCGATTCTCAACCCAATCTTCTCTATTTATTTCAAGACCATCATGCAAAATAGATTGCTACATGAAGAGCACCTCATGCTTGGAAGATTGAATCAAGATTTTGGTGGGAAATGAGTGAGCTACTAAGAGTGAAAATAAAGAAATCCCACTTCTTGAGATTTTCCATTTTCAATCTTTTTTCCAATTTTGATTTTTCAAATTAATTTCCAAAATCAATTTTTTTTTTTGTTTTCAATATTGAAAAACTTAATTAATTTTACAAATTAATTCATTAATTAATTTTCTAATAAAATTAATAATAAATAATTAATTAAACAATTTAATTAATTCTAATTAATTTAATATTAAATATTAAATTAATTCTAATTAATTTAATATCAAATATTAAATTAATTTAACACAAATTTCTCCATCATGAATCCATATTCATGACTTTAATATTTAAATCATATTTAAATATTAATTGATTCTCCAATCCCGTTTAATTCCAAAATTAATCGTGTGATTATATCACATATAATTACTAATTCTCTTAATTTTAATTTGAATGCTTCAAATTAACTTATCACACTACTCTAAGGCTAATCCATTTACGAGCTAGTAGGGGGACCTCGTGGACCTACAGATCATGGGCTCCAACGATCCGAGATTAATTAGCTAAACTCTTTACATCGAATTAACCCCCATTCATTAACTACTGGGTCACTCCACTAAAGCCCAGAGTTGCACTCCTCTCACTGTAGATATATTATGTCCACTCGATATAACCATGATTAGTAAGGTAACCCTTCACAGGTTGTTCGTAATAACGGCTGGATCAAATGACTATTTTACCCCTGAGATTATCTATTGTTCCTTAAGTTCCACTAATTCTTTAATGAACAATTGATTTGTGATCCAATCAACAAACCGAGTTCTTCTCGTGCCAATGAGAGGGTGGGTCTCTTTTTCAAGATCCGGAGTCAACACTTAAGGGAACAACCTCTCTACTATCCTTAAAAACGGATAGGAGTGAATTCCATCTTGCACCCTATGTCCCCAACTATCTACCTATTCTTACCCTTGAAATTAAGATTTATTGAGCCGACGCTGTTGAGCCAACCCTCACCTATGCAAATCTAAGGATAATCCCAAATAAAAAGAAGTTCATAGTTAGCTTAGGATTAAGGTCAAGTTACCTAGGTCATCGCTTTGAAATAGTCAGTCTTAAATAGTAAACGACGTTATAAAGTAAGTGTGACTAATTTCGTGGTCCAATCTTGTATAAAGTCATTGCATAGAACGCCTTCACTCCTCATGTCATAACATGTACGAATTAGGATCACATCGTCTGTAGCACTTTACAACTCCCTGTAATAATTACAAAGTGGACCGCATCTGATAGTGTTACCAGAATAAGGCACCCAACCTTATTCATATACTATAGATCATTTTGACTATTTTCTTGAACCTGGTCCACTTTTATGTCTCCACATAAAGTTCAAGTATTCATGTAATAGTCATGGATCTTTTAGTTTATTGGATTTATTTCTAAAATAAAATAAGCAATTCATATATTCAATAACAACTTATTGAATTTTTAGAATAATTTTTATTGTTTACAAACCACGAGTTTTAGGACATAAAACCCAACATCAAGGTGAACGGAGAGAGTGTTTATAGTAAGTGGGAGCGGGACGTGTGTGTCTAGAGCTAAGTAGGTATCGTTAGTTCTACCTAACTCGAAACAAACAATATTTATGAAGCTCGAACAACATCCTAACTAACTCGAAGTTAAAGTGGAAGTAAGAGGTTGATCCACAGGGAAATGTTATTTAATCCTTTCTTTAACTAAACTTAACGATGAAAGCTATAAAATGGGGGATTTTTTATTAAGACAAGAAACATGCTAAAAATCAAAAGATAAAGGTGAAGGAACTCTTAAACAAGAGTATCCATGAGCGCATGCGGATCTTTCCAATTTCATTGTGACTGAATTACCACACATACATTCTAACAATTAGATATGCATTGTAACACTAATTATAGGCATGCTTTAACAAATAAAGTACAAAAGATTGAGTAAACATACCAGTTGAAGACAATCTTCACTCGAACTCAGTCCAGCGAAAGCGAACCCCTCTACGCTTCTTATCGCTCAGCAAATAGTTGCCTAGCAACACCATGATCGTCTACACGATCGGCAGTACACGAACCAACAGCAACTGGGGACGACACCACCACTCGAAGCCCTCGGTATTCTTGGAGTGAGAATCCAAAGGGTAGACTTTGATGGGATTGGTAGAAGGAAGAGAAAAAGACGATCGTATAATACGAACAAGCAAGTGGGAGATAGTATAAGACTATTATATAGTCGGGTACTTGTCATTTAGGAAACAGTACACGATCGTGTAGGTTTTACTAAACGATCATCTAGCAAATAGTAAGTGATCGTTTAGGTCTGCTCGGTGCGCTAAGCGATCGTTTAGAAAAGGTAAGCGATCATTTAGAAATCGCGTGCAATCGTTTAGTGCGTGGGTGTGCGATCGTTTAGGACGATGGGCACTATCGCATAGGCTCTCAACGTTAAGTGATAGTAAAGTGTTCACACCGTGAGTGAAATTTTGAATCTCTTACAAAATGAAAACAATTTTCATTTTATTCTTTAATTATAAGAACCGAATTCGATCTTCCCATTTTCGCACGATTCTGGAGAAATTCTCGGCCAATTATCTCATAACCACCTAATTAATTAAATAATGAATATAATCATATTATATTCTTAACCTATACTCTTATATCATATATCTACTATAGTAATTTCTCCTCTGCTTGATATAAATCATATTTATATCCAATTTTCTCCAAAATAATGTATCTCATACATTTAGTCAATTATATCATATATAATTAACCAGTTCAATTATATCATATATGATCGAAATCCTTCTTGTCAATTTGAACATTTCAAACTGACCCAAAAACTTATTCTCAACTTTATCCAAGCTACCAAGGGGACCTTATGGATCTATGGCTCGAAACTCCAATGGTACGTGAATAGCTAACTAAACTCTTTAGCCACGAGATCCACCATCTGTTAATTGTCAGACATTCCACTAAAGACCAACAACTGAATTCTTCTTACCACATATATATTTTTGTGTCCATCGAAACTCCAATGGCACTGGGCGTTGGAGTGTTGTGCACGCGGACGATCATATAGCTACATGCGGCGCTAGATGATAGTGCTACACGATAGGCGATGGCACTACACGATAGGCGACGAAGCTACACAATAGGCGATGGTGCTAGACGATGGCACTACACGATGGGCATGAAGCGCTAGATGATGGGATGCGTTAGACGATTGGCATCAGCACTACACGATGAGTGATAGCGAGAGATACACGATGAGGGATAGCAAGAGCTACATGATGAGCGACAGCGAGAGCTATGCGATGGGTGCTGAGCTAAACAATTGAGGTTTGCGCACGTGCGAACCAGGATAGGCATTGAGCACTAGCTACTTAGTGTGCGTTAAAGCTGTGCGTAGGGGTAAGGCTTGCTGTGCGTTGGTCAAGCTTGTCATGCGATCTGTAGAGCTTGCGTGGGTCAAGCTTTGGAAAGCTGAAAGAGCTGAAGTTGTGTTGAGGCTTGAGGTCGAAAGGAGGCCAAGGCACATAACACATGCGTTGGAATAGGTTTGCATGAATAACTAAGGTGTGCGTTGAACCTAGTTGAAGCATGCGCTAATAGTAGATGAAGTAATCGGTCTTAACCACCGATTAAGGGGCAACAACTATCCTAAGCACCAGATTTAACTCCATTTAAGCTGGAGGTGTCATGCTAGGCTTTAATGATAAACAGTGGGAAGCAGTATAAAAGGGAGGCTGAACTTCAAAAGCCCAGTTTGATCAATTCCTCTGTGCAAATTGAAAGATCTTGGTGTCGTTGAAAAGCTCTAAAAGTCTAGTTTTAGTGGTAATGTTGCCAGAAGAAAGTCTCACTAGAATAAGGCCGGAGAAGGGAAAAAGTGACCAGAGGTTTAGTTCACGGGTGAATCCAGGGCGTTGATGGATAATTAAGGCTCTAGGACGAACCACGAAGAGTTTGAAGCTAAAATTTCAAGGTAAGATTCCTAAGACGACTTTAAACAAGTTTGTGGAAGGAAATTTCTTGAGATGACTCTAGAATTCTAGTTATTAATTCAGTAAGCCAAATTTGGAATTTTATGAACAAACAGAGAGCTGCTTGGGTTGAGTAAGTTAGCAGCTCAAAGTAGATGCTCGGACAGACTAAGGGTTGAGCACTCCACTGCATTGGACCTATTGTGCGGGCTGAGGAAAGCTTGCGTTGAAGTCTTGGATGCATAGAGGTCTTTGTGGATGACCATGTGTGGCTAAAGGAACACTTAGAATAAGTGTTGGTTGCACAAGTGAGATGCGTTTGTGTGATGAGTTGAACGCATAGTAAGAGCCAAAGTCTCAAGGAAATTTCTAAGTACTAGACCTACAACAAGGTAAGCATTTGAGTGAAAGGATTCTAAAGGAAGGCTAAATGCAAGGCTTATTTTAGAGTTAGTCTCAAAAGAGAGACCAATGCTAGTAGCTAAATATATGCTTTTGTGTCCACAGGATTGACACCAGTATTAGAAGCATATCTTTTTTATCTTTGAGGAGTAGTCCTAAAAGTTGTGAGTGACTAAATATTTACAATGTTTTAAAGAAACCATGTTTTAAGAAAGATTATTATCATACTAGCTAGTTTTACAAAGTAGTTCTCCAAGCAAACTATGAGTTATGTTTTAATGCATGCCATGTATGAAAGTTTATTGAAAAACTATTTATGTGTTTAAACACACAATGCATGCGTTAGAGCCTTTAAAGACATGTTTTGTCTGTTTTGCTTTACATGCTTTAAAGAGGAAGTCATAGTATGACTAGTATACTTTAAGCTCGATACTGAGAGACATTGAGAAGGTATCTGAGCACCTCGATACTGAGGGACCTTGAAAAGGTATCCGAGCACCTCGATACTGAGGGACCTTGAGAAGGTATCCGAGCACCTCGATACTGAGGAACCTTGAGAAGGTATCTGAGCAGTAGTACCTAAGGTATAACAGTACTTAGTTATAACCACATGCATGTAGGTAGTTAAAGTTAGAGATTGAGCAAAAGGGTTCTCTCTTGACTAAGTCAGAGATTGAGCAAAATGGTTCTCTCTTAACTAAGCAGTTGATGTTGGGATTTAACCACAGTAGGGTTATTCTCAACTAAGGAACAGTTTTATGTTTTATGATGAAAACAACTTTACATGTTTTATGATTGGAAAATGTTTATATTTCAGTACAAGGTTATTGTAAAGATTTATATTTCAGTATGAACTCTTAATCGAGACTTATGCATGAGAATCAGTTTTCTTTCTTAAGTCACTCATTGGTCTAGCAAGCTCACCCCGTTTTCAATTTTTTTTCTTTCCCCCAGGTAGTGGTCAAATCCTCAGAAGGTAGCTCTGCATCTGCTCTACCACTTAAAGATAAGAGTTATTGTAATCAGTCAGCTAGGTGGTTACTATAAATATTGTACACATGTTATAGTTGTTCATGTAAGGACTAATTTTTGGGTGTTTGGACTTATGAGACTTGTAATGTAATAGCCATAAATGTTTTGTGTTTAATAGTTAATGTTTATTTTGGCCAAAGAGGCAGCCGTTGTGTTTGAGATTGCATGTTGGTATCATATTATTTCCACTAGAGTTAGTAGGCCGTAAGTTTCATAAAAGGGTTGATAACTGCAACAGTCATGTCCTTTCCTAGGCTAATTGAGTAGTCTGGGAGGGGTGTGACATTAACGGTCATATAAAAGAGAAAACACGCACATTAAGCTCTAGAATTCAATTGCATTGATTAATTGTTAAGATAGCTTACTCAATTAACCGAATTTTCTCCAAATCTATTAATTAGTGCGTCCTAGGTTAGTTAGCCATTCGACACACAATTATTATTGCCTCTTGGAGATCTTTGCTAGACATTCTATCGAACACATTAAAAGCAACGTATTCAATCATGAGTGAATATGACAAAACCAAGCATTTAGGCTAAACATGCTCAAGATATAGATCATTCAACGTGCTTCAAGAATTAAAACCAGATTCAAGAATGCTCAAATTCAGATTTCTAATGATAAATAAAAGTAGAAAACTCAAAAGAATCTGCAAGAACTTTTGAAATAGAAACAAGATTGAATTACTTCATAAATTCATAGACAAATTCGTGAAGAATTACAACTTATTGATTACAAATAAAAAAGAAATCAAAATCTAACCTAGGTAGGAAACAAAATTACCATAGAGACTAATTGATATAGAGAGAAATTCCAGCCTCCATCGAAATCGTGCTTCCTCCCCTTGAGCAAAAATGAAAGAAACTATTTATAGTTGCAGGTTAGCGTCGTGATGCCAAGGCCAGCATTGCAACGCTAAATCGTAGAAAAGCCAAGAAGCTTTGGGCTAATGTTGCAACATTGCACTGCCGTTTGGTTGCTCAAGGTGCGGGGATGAATAGTATCAAAATCTGGAACGTTGCAACGCAACAAGTTCTTGTAGCAAAAAGCGAGCATTCTGTCTTTAACTCGATACTCAATGCTCGATAGTCCTTTACTCGATACACGATGCTCGATTACTCAATAGCATTTACTCGATGATCTTTTTTGTAATTACTCAATGACTCGACAACCTTACTCAATTATACTCGATAGTATTCTGGTAAATACTCGATGCTCGATTACTTGATAGTTGATTATACTCGATGACATTCTAGGTATTTACTCGATTACTCGATGCTTGATTACTCTATAGCATTCACTGGCATTTATTCGATGCATTACTGGATGGCCTTTTTAGTAATTACTTGATGACTCGACAGCCTTACTTGATTATACTCGATAGTATTCTGGTAAATACTCAATGCTCGATTACTCGATGGTTGATTATACTTTATGGAATTTTGGGTATTTACTCGATGACAATTTACTCGATTACTCGATGCTCAATAGCATTTCAGTAATAGTTTGAAAAACCTCTTGTGACGAGAATAATATTCTACAACGAGCAATTCATTTTCAACACACTTCCATTTTAGTGTCATCCCCGCTAACCCGAGTGAGCGCTACAGATGGTCTAATGAGAGGATTTTCTTTTTTGTCTAAAAAAAAAACCTTTGAGTTGAGTCCAATATTGAAATTCTTCGCTCGCGGTAATTGTGACCTCTCGGGAGAATCGATGACATAATTATTAATATTTATTTGAAATTTCGCCGCCGATTCCCTGTAGTCGAGCGGCATTTCTTTAGACAAAGACTCCGTTTTTTCAATGCCTATGCTTTATTCTTCTGAAGGTGGGAAAAAAACAAAATCAATGTGAAATTTTTGCAACAAAATATTTTCTTTGTGCGGCGAGGGAATTTCCGGTGGAGCGGTGAAAAGATTTGCTTTATCCGGTATCAAACGCGAGCCCAAATAAAACGAAGTGGTAGAAAGCAACGTGCGACTTGAAGGGCAAGAAAGCTCTATGGAAAAAAGATGAAGGGGTCATCCGAGCGTATTTAAATAGATACTTGGAGAATGTCAATAAATTCCAAACAATAGGATTTTCTTAATCCTCCCTTCCCGAAATACTCGGTTCTCTTCAATTTGTTGATTTTCTTGGTCATTTTTTATCCTTTTGTTAAATTTTCTCTTAATGACTCCTAAACGCCTCGATGACCATTTTACCTACAAAATTAGCATTTAAAGCAAATAATCAACACAATTTTGGAAAAATTAACATAGAAAATATACATCCTTTAAAAACCTAACAGTGTGAGAACACATCCCTCAGTCTCTCTCATTAGTTTGAAGTAAAGTCTCATGCACGGTCTCGTGGCACCTTGAGTGTTCCCCTATGGATGGAATTTTTGCATGACGCTTTATTCAAACTCCAAATTTGGATAAGGGTTACTTTAGTTTTTGCCCCAATCGATTTTTCCCTACGATTGGCTCATTAGGGCGAAACTCTAGAATCTAAAATGAAGGGTTACACTTACAAGAAATGTTCAGTGAGTTTAACAATTTCTGGACTGAATGATGGCGACTGATAGTTACAATAACAAAGAGTTGTTCTGTCTATTGGTTGAGATTGTCTCATTTCAGTGAAGGGGTACCTGATCACCCTACAGTGGCTTTTGTCCTATCTTACTGAAGCATCATTACAAAATGAATGTCACATAGGGTAGATTAGATTATTTTGCTAAATTTGATTGGTTTTTCTAAGTGGTTTAATGCAAATATACTAATATAAATAATTTGTATGATTTCAGCAAATTAATTCATAATGACTTCCGCGACTCTTAATTTACTCACAGTCGACAAACGGATGATAATTATGCAACTTGAAAAAATACAATCAACACTATCTTAATCATCGATGACCTCCAATTTGTCCTAATAGAGGATTGTCCCCCCATTCAAACTCTAAATGTTGCTCAAAATATTCGAGAAGCATATGAGCGATGGACACGGGAAAATGAGAAGGTCTGAGCGTAAATCTTGGCAAGCCTTTCTGAAGTCTTGTACAAGAAGCATGAGCCTTGCTCATGGCCCATGAGATCATGGAGTCCCTGAGGGAAATGTTCAGACAACTGTCTGCACAACTCAGGCATAATGCTCTCAAATTCATCTTCAATGCCTGTATGCAAGAAAGGGCATCTGTTAGAGAGCATGTTCTCAACATGATGGTTCATTTCAACGTGGCGGAGATGAATGAGTCTGTTATCGATGAAGCCAGTCAGGTTAGCTTCATCCTAGAAACTTTACTTGAAAGTTTCCTATAGTTCCATAGTAATGTTGTTATGAACAGGATTGACTACAACCTCATCACCTTGATCAATGAGCTACATACCTTTCAATCCTAGATGAAAACCAAGGAATAGAAGGGTGAGAAAAATGTTGTTTCATCCTCTAATAAATTCTTCAAAGGTTTGACCTCTAGGACGAAGTCTATGTGTTCTTCTTCTGGCACCAAAAAGTGGAAGAAGAAGAAAGGTGGAAAGGGGAAAACCAACTCATTAGTTGCTGCTCAGAAGAGCAAGAAGGCCAAGGTTGCAAAGGAAATCTATTTCCATTGCAACCAGAAGGGATATTAGAAGAGGAACTGTCCTAAATACTTGGCAGAAAAGAAGAAGGCCAAGCAAGGTAAATTCGATTTGCTTGTTTTGGAAACCTGTTTAGTGGAGAATGATGATTCGACCTTGATAACTTTGCCTAATTAAGTGACACCACATGCCCCTAACCTTTTTCTTAAGCCTCTAATTATTCCACTTAGCCCACCAATTATGTTGAATAAATGGTCTCCCTTAGTATATCAATGCCTAAAGTGGCATGACCTTCACACCCTCTAGTCTCTCGGCCAAGGGCTCTCCTCACCACTCATGCTGCTACCTTGCCATTGCCTAACACTTCCAATCTTTCTCGCCCAAGGCTCACCTTCATTTCCTTGCCTAGGCCTTCCTTGAAATCTTCCTTGTCTATGGCCAAGCTTCCCATGACTTTCCCACCTATGTCATCGTCTAAAGCTTGCCAACACCAACCTTTCTTTGGCTCGTCACCAAGGCCTCCTAGGCACTTCCTTCATGCTACATGTCTTCACACATGGCTCCCTTCTCTTAAATACTTGAAAATTCCACTAACTGTTGGAAACTTTTATTTAACCTGAGAACTTATTTTTCTATACTTATAATATTTTCCAACTAAACCTTAGTTCCTTCCTTTTATAACTTAAACACTTAGAAAAAATTCTTCTTTTATTATTTCACTTACTAACTTCAAAATCAATCAAATTAAAACTAACTCCCTAAACATTCTTTAAAGCAATTATCAACAACATGGACTTTCAAGCAATACTATTTTAAAATTCAAGTTCTAGGGTTTACAATTTACCTTTCCCTTAGAAAAATTGAAATTTTAGTTGAGCATTCTACAAGAAGAGATGGGGATACTTGTTCCTCATTTGATCCTCTGTCTCCCAAGTGGCTTTTTCCACTCCATGGTTCTTCTATAACACTTTCACTAGAGGAATGGTCTTGTTCCTTAATACTCGTACCTTTTTATTCAGAATCTATACCAGTTCCTCCCCATAGGTTAGGTTCTCTTTTAATTGAACCAATTACACTTGGAGAATATGTGATGGATCTAGAACGTACTTCCTCAATATGGATACATGAAAGACATCATGTATCTGAGACAACTCCATAGGCATACCTAATATTTAAGTTGATGGTCTGACCTATTCTACAATCTCATCTATATACCTTGGACTCGACTTTCCTATTCTATCAAAATATAGCACCCCTTTCCATGGAGATAGTTTAAGAAAGACCCAATTTCCAACTTCAAGCTCTCACTCTCTTCTTCTCTTATCTGCATAACTTTTCTAACGATCTTGTGCTATCTTTAAGTTTTCTCTAATTAGCTTAACATTATCTGAGGTAACTTGAACTAACTCTAGTCCTATTAGTTTTCTTTCTCCTACCTCATTCCAATAGACTGGAGTTATGTATTGTTTTCCATCCATTGCCTCGTATGGTGCCATCCCAATACTGGAATGATAACTGTTGTTGTATGCAAACTCCACTAAAGGCAAGTGGGTATCCCAACTACTTTTAAATTGTAGCACACATGCTTTTAACATATCTTCTAGTGTCTGGATGGTCCTTTCTAGTGACCATCTATCCGTAGGTGAAAAGTTGTACTGAAGGGAAGTTTAGTTCCAAGTGCTTCTTGCAAACTTGATCAAAACTTTGAAGTAAACCTTGGATCCCTATCAGATACTATAGACACTAAATCTCTATACTAGCTCACTATCCTGCCCACATAGAACGTAGCCAACCTGTCAAGCGTAAATGTTACCTTGACTGGCAGAAATTTGGCTGTCTTTGTGAGCCTATCCACAATCACCCAAATGTCATCATAACCACTAGGAGTTCTGGGTTATCCAAAAAATACATCCGTTGTCATATGCTCTGTTTCCACTTAGGTAGTGGAAGTGGGTTTAGAAGCCTTATCGGATTCTGGCATTCTACCTTAACCTGTTGACAAATCAAGCATCTATCTATATGGTTAACTATATCATGTTTCATTCCTGGCCACCAATAAAACTTCTTTAAAATCCTATACATCTTAGTGGTTCCTAGGTGCAAAGCACAAGCTGAACTATGGGCCTCTTCTATAATAGCATTCTTCAAAGTCATACTATTAGACACGCATACCTGTTTTCTATCAACAAGGCTCTGTCTTACCTCATCATGTAATCCGTTCTCCAATTCAGACTTACCTCCCTAGCTAACTTCTAGAGAATTGGGTCTCCAGGCTGCTCCTTGCTGGCACTAGACTAAGCGATGGGCTAGATGTGTTAAGGCTATGTGTGGGCCAAGGGTTGTACGTTGATTGTGCCACACTATGGTGAGTTGATAGTGAAGCCTTGCATTTATAAATGGTGATTACAACTTAGTCACCCACTCTAATGGGCTAGTTGTCGAAATTAAGGGAACTAATCCCACTTAGTGGGTTAGCTAACATGGTAGGACTCAAGTTGAAGCATGCAGTTTTCACTATAAAGGAAGGCCTCAATTCAGAGAGTCGGTTTAAGCATTTGACTCGTGCTAATGAAGTGATTTCAGAGCCATTTGAAGGCTTGATGAGTGTAGTTTAAGTCCTAGGGGTGTTGAAAGGAATCTCTAAGAAATTAAAGTCTAAATTTGAAGAAAATTACAAGAAGGTCAAGCTCTCGGATGAATAGAAGCCAGTGATGAAGATTTTAGGTTTCTGCACAAATCACGAAGAACTAAGAGCTCACATTTTAAGGTAAGCAAGTTAGGACATTTTTAAACAAGTTTATAGAAGGAAATTTTCCAAGATAAAGTCTGGAAAATAAGTTATTCGAGCTTAAAGTTGAAACTAGTTTTTGGTTGAACAAGCAAGCAGTTGCAACCGTTAAGCAAGCAGGCTGCAGGCGCGCACGAGAAGCTGGTTAAACACAAGGCATGTGTTGGGTCGTGCGTGAGGGTATGCATTGAGCTGTGCGGGCGTGTGTTGAAGTGGTGGGCACAAAGGGGCGCTGACTATGCGTTGATGTGCGACTGGTTGGGTGCATAGGGGCATGTGATGGGCACTTGGTGTGTGCTTGTTAGCCGCATAGCTAAGGCTTAACTAGTCAAGATTTTCCTAAGTGTTGGACGCATAAGAAGGTATGCATTGAAAGGGAAATTGATGTTTTAAGTTGAATGTTAAGTTCATTTAGGTGGGTTAGTCTCATAAGAAGATTAAAGGCACTAGCTAAACATGTTATTTATTTCCACAGGGTTAATGCCAACAAGAAAGGAATATCAACCCTAGGAGGAACGCCCAAGGCTGTGAGTGACAAAAATAATGTTTCCAAATGTTAGTAACACATGTTTTACTTAAATGTTTAGACTCATACTTGCTTATGTTAAAAGAATGTTTGAAATGATTTCCAAGTAAACTATGTTTCATAAAGCCATTAACGCATGCTAGTTTAAAGAAGTTTATAAGCATGACTTAAGTGTTTCCATATTTATTTTACAAGAAGCATGCGTTGGAAGTTGATGATTTATAGTAAAAATATTTAAGCATATGATTTATGTTGCTATGCATTCAAAATATGATTTAATTCAAAGTATGAGTTTTATGATGATTATTAGAACCTGATACTGAAGGACAATGAGAAGGTATCTAGGCAATAGTACCTAAGGTATAACAGTACTTATTTATAGCCACGTGCACGTAGGTAGAATCGATGTTGGTTGTGTTGAGAATACTCCACACTAACTAAGGTTTGACGTCGAGGGATAGAGCAAAAAGGTTTTCTCTCAACTAAGGATTATGTTAAGCTATGTTTTGAGCTATGTTATGTTTGAAAGTTTTAAATATGATTTTGCTTGATAGTTTTCAGTTTAAAAACATAATGTTTATGATTTATTAGCCACTCTCTAGGATAGTAGCTCACTCGTTTTAAATGTTTTCATCCTCCCCAAGTAGTGGTCATCTCCCCAAAGGTTAATTGCACTGCTGCTCTGAAGACTCAGTTGAAAGAGGAAGTTTAGGTGTTTGCTCTGTAAATATTTGTACACATGTGTCTTCATATTAGGAACTAGTAATGAGTGTTGAACCTACTGAACCTTGTTTCTGTATATATGTTGTTAAGTATGTTGTGTATGGAGCCTTAAGGTTATTATAAATGTTTTAAGTTATACTAGCACCTGAATGTTAAATATGTTATTCTAGGGTTTCCTAAGCAGGTTAAACAACCCAGTTAGACAGTAAATGCCACAAAAGGGTTGGTAACTATTGTTGTCACATTCTCTTCTGGATTAAGAGGGTAATTTGGGAGGGGGGGTGACACCTCTAGAATAGTCTAAGCTTCTGTAGCAGTTCTAGAGAAGAGAGATCTTCCAGCAGTAGCATCTAGAATGGATTTAGTGTTGCCATTCAACCCATCATAGAAGAATTGTATTTGCAACCAACTAGAGTATCCATGTTGTGGCACTTCATAAGGAGATCTTTACACCTTTCCCGATATTCAAATAATTGTTCATCCAGTTGTTAAGAAAAAGAAACAATTTCAGACCTCAATTTAGAAGACTTGGAAGGAAGGAAATATTTATTCAAGAAAAATGCTTGAGCTAGCTTCTCCCAAGTGGTGATGCTTTTTGATGGAATGGTCTCTAGTCAATCCTTAGCCCTATCCTGCAAAGAAAAAGGAAACAGTCTTAGTCTAATTGCATCATTTGTAACTCCATTAATCTTAATTGTTCCAAGAATTTCAAGAAAGGATCAACCCTAGTTTTAGCTCAAAATTATTTGCAATGATCACTGTTCACAATTTCGGATTGAGCAATATGAGAGATGTTTGGAAGTAATCCTTAATTGCTTTCTCATGCTCCTCGACCATTTCTTCTTCTACTCTTTTCTTGTTCCTAAGAGTTTTCCTCAAGGTACATTCAATCTCAGGGTCAAAAGACAAAAGAGGAGTGTCTTTGTCACGGGACATGCACAAGGAAAAACCAAACAAGATTAGGAAAAAAAAACCCTTAGTCTAGAATGTCTCCAACCCTTAAAATATTAAACAGAAATTGTTATTTTGATCCCCAACAACAGCGCCAAAAACTTGGTGTGGTATTTTTGTGTTACACGCAAGTGTACATGGTCAAGTTATAATATTAAAACAACTTGTAAGGTCGAGAATCATTCTTTGGGATCAAATTAATAGTTATTGTTTAGCTATCTTAGAATTGTGTCAACTTTAGCTAAGGAATTGAAACCGAGTTTGAATTTGTGGTTTTATAAAGAAATAAAAGAAAGCAATAAAGTGTTTTGGAAATCTGAGAATAAGAGAGTTCAGGGTATTGAATCCGTTTATTACTTCATTAAATCTACTCTAGTCAATTTATTGAATCATGTATAAATATTATGCCTAAGTCTAGAAACTTAGTTCAAGATTACTTTCTCTAAAAAATAACCTATTCTCATGCAACTTAATTGATAGCTAATTTTCTTGAAATCAAATTTAGAAACAAGACATTAGGAATTGTCATCAACAACTTTCACTATCAACCTAACTATTTACATGAAGATTAATAATGATTTAATGATATAAATCCCGTAAAACATTCAATCCTCAATTAAACATTCAACCTAATAATCATTGATGGCCAATCAATAAGAATGAAACACAATATCATTGAAAAGTAAAGAGTTTAATAAAAATTCTTGAAAGAAACTAAACTTAATTTAAATCCATAACAACTTTATAAATATCCTAAAACAAGCAAGTTTATTTTTTTTTTTTTATGTTAGAAAAGACCGTGTAATTACGCTCAGCGCTAGCATAACTACGTTGGTTTGATGTTGCCACAGTGTAAGGTTACGCTAGTTGTAGCGTAATTATGTTGCATCTTAATCGTAGCTACTGCCTTCAAACATGACGGGTAGCGTCGCAACACTACGTGTTGATGTTGCCCCATCATACTGTTTTTTTTATGACGTACAAAAGATGGCAGACAACAGAAATCTGCACATCTTCATGTTTTCTTTCTTCTTTTCTTCCCTCTTTTCAACATTAGCTTGGGTTTGACTTCTTTAAGCATAATTTTATCCTTTTTGGCTCATTTTGACTATAATTCAATTCTCGATCATAAAACCTAAAAATCACTAGCAAACACATCAAATCTCATAAAATCATATAAAAAATAATTCTAAATCTGAGGTAAATACCACACATTTTGTGTGCATTTCAATATATAACAAATCTAAAAAAATACACTCTTACAACGGGAATAAAAAGTATTAGAAACATACCGATGAATAAAAAATTCACCGAAAGAACTCAAGTTTGTGGATAAAACAAAAAAAAATGCAGATGAACACCCAACACACAACACATGTGATTAATAAACAACCCAAACATGGAAAGAATTATAAGAGGCATGCAAATGTGAAAATACATATTGGTATGTGTGAATAACAATCGGCTATTAATTTGAACAACTTAGACCGCACGTGACAAAGAACACAGTATGAACCCTAAGTGGTGTTTCAAAGTGTGTGGAAAACATTTATGCATTAATTATCGTTACTGTTTGGGTTTGAGTTTTACCGTTTAGGCTTCAGTAAGTGTTACCAAGAATGTTTAATGTTATGGAACTATACACACACACGATCAAACTATTGCAACGTCATATATTTACCATTTTCGTGACCCTTAAGGTTACCATTTCCATTACAGTTTATTTATAAACTAATCTGAACATTAATTGACGACTTCTAATCATTTTCTGTCGATGCACATCGGGAACCATAATGTCACTAATCCACAAATTAAATACATGCATTCAATTAAGTTAATCATGACCAAACGGTAACTATTACATTACATGTTCGCATATGGATGTCACACATATATGCTTATCGCTTGGGTTCACTTCAACGGTAACCCAAATGGAAATGGAAATGGTAACAGTAAATATGTAGTGTTTTGTGAAGCGGCATGTCATTTTCGAATAAACAGACCAGATGTCCCTCCGTCTTTCTCCCTCAAACCATGCACCCCTTGAACTATATATATACAACTACCATTCTGTAAAATTTTCACATTTTTCTTGGACAAAAGAAAACAACTTTGACTCATACGAGTACCCAACGACTTCTCAATGGTCTAGTTTAGAACTAAATAGCCCCACCAACTGCTGCAACCACACCAGAGTCATCCATGGACGACTCTTCATATTTCGCTGCTACCAAGGGGTTTGGAAGTTTGGACAATGAATCCCCCCATCTATCATTCACTTTGTCTCCAAAAGACGAGAAGGAGCCTTCACAGCCAAGTGTGAACAGGCCTTCCCAGGCATCCCTTAGCTCTGTCAACGACCTTCCACCACCAGGCAGGACTGAGGAGAATAAAGAGAAGCAGTGTGGAAGAGATGTAGGGATGAAATGTCGTTGTGTGGATGAAGGACCTATTGATGGGAAGATGGTGGCCAATAAGACGGGCATTGGTGATCATGTTCAGTGACTCGGAATAGGGTGTATTTTGTTTTCTTCTTCTTCTTCTTTCTTTTTTTTTTTAATTTTGTTTTCGAGAACCACCATTCGCCATGAAAAAGCAATCTTTTGGAAAAAAAAATGTAAACCTACGTATTTTGTTTATAAAATATTTTATTTTGGGTTTGATCAATCTTACCGTATTCCTTAACAAATAAACATTTCCTGGTAGTGAACAAATGCATGCAAAATATGAATATAAATAACAGGGATGATAAATTTTTTTATCGATAAGATTTCCGATTCCATTTAATGGTAGACTGAAAACCCTAAAAATTGGATCAATGATAACAGTCATTTAGACCACTCATCATTACCTATCAACCCAAATGGTGCAATAATAACGGATGACGTGTGAGGGCAAACCAAAATATAAATTTATCAATACGATTTATGGTTTCGTGCAATGCCGTGAAGGTAAATTTTGGAAACTCAAATAAAATTATCAACAAAAAAGACGTGGATCCCATTCAATATTCAAACACAATTCGATTCATCAGCACACGCTTTTCATGAGATTATAACTTCATTACGGAATTCCAACGGGGTAGTGAAAGGAGGCCTGAATTCTGAAATATCGTAAACGTGCGAACCCCAGCTCTCGTGCGACTCCATAAGCGCTACTGCTGCATTAGCAATAGCGATAGCTTCATTATAGCCTTCTCTAATGGCGATAATTTTTCATTAGACCACTTTAGATTTCCGGAGCTCACTCTTCGATAGAGCCAACTTATATGCTACTTTAATCCATCTCTTCTCCTTACACTTTTCAACAACGGAGCTTTACCATGTCTTCGTCGACTCTTAAACCCTTCTTTCCTCCCACTAAATTGCCTTTACCCTCATCATCTTCTTCGTCTTCCTGTACTTTTCCTCCAATTTCCTTCTCTAGGAAGCTGAGAAATGGTGTCTCGTTGCGACTCTGTGCTTACGACTCTTCCAAGAGCGGCAATCCCGATGCCTCTGGCGATTCCAAGCCTCCCAACGGTACTTTGGTATTTTCCCTTCTCCCTATCAGCTTCTCTGCTTTTTCTTGTTGCGTATGGATTGTATAGTCAAATGGGTATGTTGTTAAAATGTCAACTGAAACTGGATTTTGTTTGAAGCATTCAAGTAATGTAGGTTTTTGGGTGTACTATATTCTCTGCTATATTTAGTGGAATGGTCTGAGTCAACGTTTTTCAAAATGAATCTGGTTTGGTCAAACTATTACAGCCTAGCAGATAGATGTGAGATTATATTCTTTACATATCACTGACAACATTGAAAATGTGGATGCTATATTCAATTTCCTTATAGAGCTTTTACAAGATACTAGATATTAAGTGGTGTGGTACTGTTTAATTTAGATGGGTTTTTTTTTTCGTCATCTTGATGAACCTGATGGCTGTTATATTATATAATTAGTTCCCTTTATGTTTTCTAGATTTGACTTTCTATAATTGTTCGAATATCTTTTATGTAACTGACAGCCAAAAACTCGGAGAGACATTCTGCTGGAATATGTTAAAAATGTCCAGCCAGAATTCATGGAATTGTTTGTTCAGAGGGCACCACAACAGGTGGATCTCCATTGGAATTAATACCAATTTCTTTGATGCAGGATTTAGCTTACTTTCATTTTCAATTCCATAACTTTCTCTGATAATTTTATACTTCTCCGGTTCCTTTCTAGGTCGTTGAAGCAATGCGCCAAACAGTCACAAATATGATTGGAACTTTACCTCCACAGTTTTTTGCAGTTACTGTCACCACAGTACGTATATACTAGTTGTGTAACTCTTACATTCAAAGTCACTGAAATGGCCAAATATTTGTTGTACAATTGATATTTGGTAAGAACAGGTTTGACTTTTAAATATTATTTACTATGCAACCATGTTTAATTTTTAATATTTGGTTCAGGTTGCTGAAAATCTTGCACAGCTCATGTACAGTGTAATGATGACTGGATATATGTTTAAAAATGCTCAAAATCGCTTAGAACTGCAGCAAAGTTTAGAGCAGGTTGCTCTTCCAGAACCAAAGGATGAAAAGGTAGTTTGAATAGTTTTATATAGTTCTCGAAGAATTTTACATTTGTTATAGTTCCAACATTAAGGTTATTTTATTATTGTAAATATCTTTGTTATATTTTCCTTTTATGGTCTTTTCTACGATTTCCTTCTTTGGTCACTTTTGTACACTTGTAGATATATATTTCTTTAGTGAATGGAATAAAGTATTCTGATTCTCTTAAACCTAAGAGTTTTACATGGTATCAGAGCTTTAGAAAATTAGGGCTTTGTGAACCCTACTGTTTGAGAATTTAGAACCTTTTTGTGTTACATTTAGGGTTTTGTGGAGGGGTGGGTTTATACTTTTGCCCACTGCCACCGTCTTCGGTCTGTTCACTATTGTCAGCCGTCGTCGTCAACAGTCCTTGTCGCTATCAGTACAAGTTGGGTCGTTTTTCTTTGTTATTTTTCGACACCGCCCAGTCCAACGAGGAGCTCAGTTGCCGATCTACAGATTCCCAAATTTCGGTGTCCATCTGACTAGCGTGTGAAGCTCACGTGCCGCCAACTCACTTTGCCCTCCGATCCACATGTTGGCACCTGTAGTTGCGTGCATCGATCCTTTCCATTCGTCTTTTGTGGGTATCATCGGGGTCATTTTCTCTTTGTGGTGGTATGTTTGTTTGGGCTATATACTCACTGTTTGTGGTTCATTGAAGGAAAAACCTCTCGGGTAAATTAGGGTTTGCTTCAACACAACTTTCCTTTAGATTTTAATCTATATTTCTGTCCGATTTTTGAGGTAATGGTTGACAAGAAACCAGTAGTCACGTTTGAGATGATTTTTATGGTGTCAAAAGTAACTAAACACAAGTTGAATGGATCAAATTACTATTCAAGGAAATCAAATGTTTGCCACTTTATTAGGAACATTGAGATGGATGATCATATCACAAAAGAGCCATCGACTGATGCTACTAAAAAAATTTGGTAGTAGGACGATTCAAGAATTTTTCTACAAATCAAGAATTCTATTGACTGTGAAATCGTTGAGTTAGTAAATCAATGCGAATCAATCAAGGAACTATCGGAATATTTGGATTTTCTTTATTCTGGAAAATAGAACATTAACTGAGTGTTTGATGTTGTAGACTCTATATCAACCTGATCAAGGAGAGAAATCCCATACCAGTTACTTTATGGAAGTAAAAAATACATGTGAGGAAGTCAATGCCTTGATGCCAATTAGCACTGATCCAAAGGTTCTAATGGCTCAATATGAAAAGTTGTTTATCATGAGTTTCTTAGTTGGTCTTTCATCTAAATATGAGATGGCCAAAGATCAAGTTTTGTCAAGCTCAAACATCTTGTTGTTGGAAGCAGTGTATACTTGAATACTTCGTACAGAGAAGCCACAAGCAACTATGCCATCTGATTCTAGTAGTGCTTTGATTGAGGGCACAAATGACTATAGAGGTAATAAGAGGGTTGGATCAAATAGCTCCAAAGGTTATCCCAATAACCAACGATCAAATTCAGGAGATGTTGTTTGTTATTACTATCGTAAACCTAACCATACGGAAAGTGAAGGTAGAAAATTGTTGAATAAGGATCAAAGGATGCCATTCGCACGTGTCGCTTTTACTTTTGATAATCTTAACAAGTCAATTACGATTTCTGCAGAGGAGTATGCTAAATTTCACCAGTATCATGAGTCATTGACGACATCATCTTCTACTCCTACTACTCCTATTACTCCATCGTCGAGACAGGTAACATCTCTAAATGCCTTCTTTCCTCCACTTTGAAATGGGTCATTGACTCTGGCGCTACAGACATATGACAGGTAACCCCAGTTTATTCTCTAACCTTTGTACATCTATCTCTTCACCTAATGTCACTATAGCTGAGGAACCTCCACTTCTGTTTTAGGATCGTGAATCGTTCATCTTATTGAATCAATTTCTTTGTCCTCAATTTTAAATTTACCACAATTCTCTTTTAATTTGATTTCAGTCAATAAACTCACTTGTGATCTTCATTGTTGTGTATCCTTTTTTCTTGGTTATTGCTTGTTTCTGGATCTTAGACGAAGTAGACTATTGATAAAGGGCGTGAATTTAAAAGTCTTTACATCTTTGAACCACAAATACCTACAACCATCACATGCTTTAGTGTGTTGTCTCCCTTTGAAGAACATTGTCGTTTGGGTCATCCGTCTATCTCTGTGTTGAAGAGTCTTCGTCCCCAGCTTCAACATTTGTCTTCTTTAGATTGTGAGTCATGTTAGTTTGCTAAATTTCATTGTTTGAGTTTGTATCCTCAAGTCAATAAACGACCCAGTGCTCCATTTGAATTAGTCCATTCTAATGTTTGGGACTCGTGTCCTATTGAGTCCAAAGGAGGGTTTTGGTATTTTGTTACATTTGTCTATGACTATTCTCGTGTAACGTGGTGATATTTATTGAAAAATCATTCTGAATTACTTTCTCATTTTCATAACTTTCATGCTGAAATTCGAACTCAATTTAGCGTTCTTAAAATCTTAATGAGCAATAATGCTAAAAAATATTTCTCTCATGCACTTAAAGTCTTATTTAGATGTCCATGATATTCTTCATCAATCTTCTTGTGTCGATACTCCATCTCAAAATGGGGTTGCAAAATGAAAGAATCGTCATCTTCTTGAAACAGTTAGAGCCTTAATGTTTCAGTTGCACGTTTCAAAATCCTTTTGGGCTGATGCGGTTTCCATAGTCTGTTTCTTAATAAATCGCATGCCCTCATCCATTCTTAAGGGTGAGATCCCTTTTCGTACTTTATGCCCTAAACAACATTTGTTTCCCATTCCACCCAAAATATTTGGTTGTAACTGCTTTGTTCATGATGTTCGGGCTCAACATACCATGCTGGATCCAAAGTCCTTAAAATGTATTTGCCTTGGTTATTCCGTGTTCAGAAGAGGTATCGGTGTTATTGTCTTAGTCTAAATAAATATCTTGTCTTTCCTGATGTCACATTCTTTGAACATTCATCATTCTTTTTCTCACCTTCTTTCTCTTCGAATAAGAGTTATGGGGAGCATAAGGAGTTAGAGGATGATTTCCTTGTCTATCCAGTTGTTTTCCCTTCTGATCATGTTCCCTATTCATCTCTATCTGTGCCTATCTCTATTCCTCCACTGATCGCCAAGGATTCGACAAAAACCTCCTTTAGTTCCATGCCCTGTACCAGAGACTTCTTCGTCTCATTCAGTTCCATGCCCTGTACTAGAGTGGTGTAAGGCCGACAGAGCCCTTTTGAAAAACTAGTTAAAATGATGGGAGTTAGCTAATTGTTAGTTGTTATGATAGTTAGTTAGACATTTTGTAACTAATTTCTTCTATAAATAAGATCATCCTTTCTCATTTTGGGAGAGATTCATTTTGATTTAAATTTAAAGTTTTGGTAATACATCATAATGGTATCAGAGTGATGAATCCTCGGACGAATGGCGGAAAGAAGAGTTGCCCACCCGAGAGGAGAAGATGCTCTGAAGCTAGATCAAGAGGTGAAAGAAACCACCCCCACCCTCTCTCCAAGAACTACAACGAAACGCTTGCTGTCCGTTGAAGGCTCGTTGGAGGGAATTCACGATTCGTTGAACAACCTTCAAGAAACGATGGCAACACTTGTGAGAAGGATGGATGCATTGGCAGCTCCAGCCCAAATTGAAGAAGATGGTTCGTTCAATCAAAATTGGGGAAGAAGAGGAAGACATGGAGCTGGACAGCCCAGAAACTTCCAATTTCAGCAAGAAATTCATCAAGAAAGGGTTCCAAGAATGCGTAGGCATCTCCAAGAAAACCCAAGAAGATGACCAAATGCTCAAGAAAGATTTCAAAGAAGACCAGGATTGGGGTGCTTCGAGTGAAAATGATTAAGAAGAAGAATATTTTTTATGCAAGAAGGGGTTAAGAAGGAAGATATGAAGCTAGAGGTGATCCATACGACTTCAAAATGAAGATAAACTTATTGTTTTATAATGGTAAGCATGACATTGACACATTTCTTGATTGGATCAAGAATACGGAGAATTTCTTTGATTACATGAACACATTGGATCACAAGAAGGTTCGATTGGTTGCCTTCAAGTTGAAAGGAGGAGCATCCTCGTGGTGGGATCAATTGGAAGTAAATCGACAAAGACATGACAAGAAGCCTATCTGAATGTGGGAGAAGATGAAACAGTTGATGAAAAAAGATTTCTTCCTCCCTATTATGAGCAAACACTATACAATTATTACCAAAATTGTAGACAAGGCCCTCGGACAGTAGTTGATTTCGTGGAAGAGTTGCTAATTTGGCTGAAAACAAACAACACTTGATAGCACGGTTCATTGGTGGGCTGAGAATGGACATCAATTAGAAGGTAAAACTTCAACAATTCAATTTGTTTGATGTGATTGCTTTTACTGAAATAGTGGAAGAACTCAATGAAATTCGCTCCAAGAAAGCTTTAAGAAAGACCCCATGGGAAGTATCCACAAGTAGGAGAGTGAATTCTTCATCAGAAGGTACTAACCAGCCGTCATCCACATCTTCGGCCAAAGAAAGGGAGAGAGAATCTTGGGGAGGCCGTGGAAAAGAACACTGAAGCTGCCAACAAGAAGAAATCCCAAAATTCTTACAACCAGTCTTCATTGGGCAAATGCTTCCGATGTGGCCAAGCTGGCCATTTGTCCAATGAGTGCCCTCAAAGGAAGATAGTAGCTTACATGGAAGATGAAGAAGAAGTCTTAATTGAAAATAGTGAAGAAGTTGAAGAAGAAACTGCATTCATTGAACCGGATGATGGTGAGAGGGTATCTTGTGTTCTCCAAATGGTGCTAATTGCTCCTAAAGGAAAACCCTAACCCTCAACAACATTGTCTTTTCAAGACAAGATGTACAATCAATGGGAAGGTGTGCAACTTGATTATAGATAGTGGAAGTAGTGAGAACTTCGTCTCCAATAAACTAGTGACAGCCTTGAACCTCAAGGTAGAAGTTCATCCAAACCCTTACAAGATTGATTGGGCGAGACACAAGTAAGTGAAAATTTCACCACTCCTTATTTCCTTTGTCAATTGGTAGTAGTTATAAGGACCAAATAGTATGTGATGTGTTAGAAATGGGTATTTGTCACATACTATTGGGAAGATCAGGGTAATATGACACTCGAACCTTGCAGAAGGGGAGAGAAAATACTTACGAATTCCATTGGATGGGCAAGAAAGCGGTGTTACTCCCATTGAATGAAAAGAACAAGGAAGGAGTAAATTCAAAGAAGGAGGCTAACAATCACCTATTCACCACAATAAGTGGTAAAAAAAACTTATGAAGGAAAGGGAGGCCGATGTGTTAGGGCTTGTTGTTGCTGAAAAGTCCAATGACATGCAAGATGGTGAAATCCCTCTTGAAATACAAAAATTATTTGATGAATTCCCACAATTGAAAAAAGAACCCGAGGGGTTGGGTTACCCCTACTACGAAACATTCAACATCACATTGATTTAATTCTGATAGCGATATTACCACACTTACCTCACTATAGGATGAGTCTTAAGGAGTACGAAATCATTCTTTAACATATTGAGGATTTGCTAAAAAAAGGGCATATTCAACCAAGTCTGAGTTCGTGTGTGGTGCCAACCCTTCTTACTCCTAAAAAAAATGGTAGGTGGAGGATGTGTGTGGATAGTAGAGCCATCAATCGAATCACTATGAAATACCCCTCGAATAAGTGATCTATTTGATCAACTTGGAGGAGCATTGATCTTTTCTAAGTTGGACTTGAAGAATGGATACCACAAAATATGTATAAGGTCGGGAGATGAGTGGAAAATGGCCTTCAAAACTATTGAAGGATTGTTTAAATGGCTAGTTATGTCATTCGGATTATCAAATGCTCCAAACACTTTCATGAGACTCATGAATCAAGTACTTCATTCTTTTTTTAACAAATTTATCGTAGTGTATTTTGACCATATTTTGGTGTATAGCAGGAACTTTGAGGAGCATTTACAGCACCTTCAAAGCTCATTTCAAGCCTTGACAACAGAGAAGTTATATGTCAATCAAAGAAGTCTTTTTCTTGTGAAGGAGATTGCATTCCTTGGCTTCCTAATTGGCCAAAATCAAATCAAATTGATCCAAAGAAGATTGAAGCAATCACTCATTTGCCAACTCCATCAACAGTGAAAGACGTCCAAGTTTTCCTTGGTTTGCATCATTTTATAGGAAGTTTATTAAAGACTTCAGCTCGTTGACAGCACCAATAACTGATTGTTTGAAGAAAGGCAGTTTTATATGGGGTGAAAAGCAACAAACTAGCTTTGATTGTATTAAAAAGAAGTTGAGCACCGACCCTATTTTGAAGTTACCAAATTTTTCAGCTCCATTTGAAGTAGCAATTCACGCATGTGGTGTCTTGTCTCAACAAGGCCATCCAATAGAATATTTTAGTGAGAAGCTTAGAACCTCAAGGCAAACATGGAGTACTTATGACAAGAGTTATATGCTCTTGTTCGAGCATTAAAAAAGTGGGAGCATTACTTACTATTCAAGGAGTTCCTTTTGTTGACTGATCACTTCTCATTAAAATACTTGCAAGCTCAAAAGAACATAAGCCTAATGCACGCAAGGTGGATTTCATACATCTAACGGTTTGATTTTGTTATCAAGCATCAAGCCGACAAAGAAAACAAGGTTGTCGATGTCTTGAGTTGAAAGAGTTCTTTGCTAACCATTTTATCCACTGAAGTGATTGCATTCAACCACCTTTTAGAACTATATGAAGAAGATGTAGACTTTGGGAAGGTATGGTACAATTGCACTAATCACATAAATTCGGAAGATTTTCATATCGTAGATGGCTTCCTATTCAAAGGTGAACAATTGTCCCACACACATCTCTTCGAAAGGCTCTAATAAAGGAAGTTCACTTAGGAGGATTGGCGGGACATTTTGGCCAAGATAATACTATTGACTTAGTCTCCATGAGATTCTATTGGCCACAAATTCAAAAAGACACTAATAATTTTGTTAGAAAATGTGTCATATGCCAAAGAGCCAAAGGGACTTCCACAAATGTCGGCTTATACACACCTTTACCTATATCCACAATCATTTGGGAAGACTTATTAGTTGATTTTGTACTTAGACTTCCTAAAACACAACGGGGATGTGATGTAGTTATGGTGATTGTTGATTGCTTTAGCAAGATGTCTCATTTTCTAGGCTTGCAAGAAAACGAACGATGCAGTCTACATTACTAACCTCTTCTTTAGAGAAGTTGTTAGATTTCATGAAGTGCCTAAATCCATCATATCAGACAGAGATGTCAAGTTCCTTAGCCATTTTTGGCATGTTCTATGGAAGAAGTTTGACATTACACTAAAATTCAGTACTACATCTCATCCATAAACAAACGGTCAAATGTTGGTAACCAACAAAACATTGGAAAATCTTATACGTTGTTCAAATGACTCAAGACCTAAACAACGGAACTTAGCCCTTGCATAAGCCGAGTTTGCCTTCAACAATATGAAGAACAGATCAATTGGAAGATGGCCACTTGTAATATATACTCGAGTTCCAAGACTCACATTTGACCTTGCCAACTTACCATCCTTTGTGGATGTAAGTATTAGAGCTGAAAATATGGTGGAAAGAATACAAGAACTACACAAGGAAGTCTATGATCACTTAGAAACAAACAACCTTATCGTACAAAGAAGCCAAGGATAAGTCAAGAAGAGAAGTAACGTTTGATGAAGATCTCGTAATGGTTCATTTACACAAAAGCTGATTTCCTACTAGAACTTATAATAAATTGGCTTGGACCATGTAAAGTACTAGCAAAATATGGTACCTACCAATGCTTATCGAATTAAGCTATCGAAAGATCTACATGTCAACCCTGTCTTCAATATTTCTGATTTGAATCCATATTATGCGCCGGATGACTTTCATTTAGCTTTTTAGCTCACTCAAGGACGAGCTTGATTTTGGGAGGGGTGGATTGGTGTAAGGCCGAAAGGGCCCTTTTGTAAAACTAGTTAAAAGGATGAGAGTTAGCTAATTGTTAGTTGTTATGATAGTTAGTTAAACATCTTGTAACTAGTTCCTTCTATAAATAAGATCATCCTCTTTCATTTTGGGAGAGATTCATTTTGATTTAAATTTAAAGTTTGGGTAATACATCACAAAGTCTTCTTCGCCATTGGATCCGAAAACGAGTGATGATCTTCCTGTTGCTCTTCGTAAAGGTAAATGTAAGTATGCTCATCCTATTTCCTCTTTTGTTTCATATAACCATTTGTCGTCTTTTACATGTTCATTCATTGCATCCTTAGAGTCTGTATCCATCCCTAAAACTGTTTATGAAGCTTTATCTCATCCTAGTTGGTGTGTCGCAATGGTGTAGGAGATGACTGCCTTAGATGACAATTGTACTTGGGATTTTGTTTCGCTTCCTGCAGGAAAGAAGCCTATCAGTTTCAAATGGTTGTTTGCAGTTAAAGTCAATCCTGTTGGTTCTGTTGCTTGGTTAAAAGTACACCTTGCAGCGAAAGGTTATGCACAAACTTATGGCATTGACTATGCTGATACTTTTTCTCCCGTAGTAAAAATGGCATCTGTGAGGTTGTTTATTTCATTAACTTCAATTAATCATTGACCTTTACATCAGCTTGACATTAAAAATGTATTTCTTCATGGTGATCTTTAAGAAGAGGCGTATATGGAGCAACCACCCGGGTTTGTTGCTTAGGGAGAGAATGGAAAAGTGTATCGCCTCTGTAAATATTTGTGTGGATTAAAGCAGAGTCCATGAGCTTGGTTTAGCAAATTTAGTCAGGTGATTGAAAGCTTTGGAATGGGAGGAGCACGTCAAATCATTCGGTCTTCTTAAAGAGATCTGAGGGTGGTGTCATCCTATTAGTCGTATGTGTTGATGATATTGTGATTACTGGTGATGATGATTTAGGTATCCACCTTTCTCCATAGTCAATTCCATATGGGCATGTTGAAATACTTCTTAGGAATTGAGGTAATAAGAAGCAAGAAATGAATAATATTATCACAGAGAAAATTTGTACTTGACTTGTTGATTGAAATAGGGAAGCAAGGGGCTAAGCCATGTAGTTAGGGTTGGCAAAAATCCCCGTGGGGTTAGGTCCTCGTGGGGCAGGGAATCCCCGATTTGACCGGGGATTCTAATTGGGTCCCTAGTCGGGGACGGGGAGGGTATTCCCACTCTGTCCCCGACCCCGTCCCCGATTAAATTTTTTAATATATATATATATATATATATATATATAGAAAGGATGGGTCCCTGCGAGGACCCATTGCCCGACGAGGAATCTCCGTCCCCGTCCCCGCCCCTGCCTCCAATTGGTGGGGACGAGGGCGGGGACGGGGAGTTCCCCCCCGGCCCCATTGTCAACCCTACATGCAGTCACCCTATGATGCTCAACTTACAGCTCACAAAAGATAGAGAGATCCTGAAAGATGTAGGAGGTTAATGGGAAAACTTAATTACCTTACAGTAACTCGATCTGACATAGCCTATTAAGTGAGTATTATGAGCCAGTATATGTCATGTCCTACAATTGATCACTGGACTGCATTGGAACAAATTCTGTATTATCTGAAGGTTGCTCCTGGGCGTGTTTTGTTATATGAGGATTATGGTCATATTAATATTGAATGTTTCGCAGACGCCGATGGGGCAGGATCTAAAGAGGACAGAAAATCAACTTTAGGATATTGTGTTTTTGTTGGTGGTAATTTGATTTTTTGGAAGAGTAAGAAACAAAATGTGCTGTCACGTTCAAGTGCAGAATCAGAATATAGAGCAATGACACAATCTGTGTGTGAATTAATTTGGATATATCAACTTCTTGTTGAGTTGGAATTTGAAATCACCATACCGACAAAATTATGGTGTGATAATTAAGCAACACTTCATATTGCATCGAATTTAATATTCCATGAGAGGACTAAACATATTGAAGTTGATTACCATTTTGTACATGAGAAAATTCGACAAGGTTTGGTATCTACAGGATATGTGAAGACTGGAGAACAATTAGGAGATATCTTCACGAAAGCAAAGCATTGAATGGAACATGTACAAATTATCTGTGTAACAAGTTGGGCATGATTAAACAGATATGCTCCAACTTGAGGGGGAGTGTTATAGTTCCAATATTAAGGTTATTGTATTCTTGTAAATATTTTTGTTATATTTTTCTTTTATGGCCTTTTCTACGCTTTCCTTCTTTGGTTACTCTTGTACACTTTGTATATATATTTTTTTAGTGAATGGAATAAAGTATTTTGATTCTGTCAAATTTAAGAATTTACGACATTTAAATGTTTTCCGTCTGGAGTTTACCTTGCCCATTAGTATGCTCCCCCACAAGAAGTAATTAAAATACTGTCAGTCTTGTAATGTGCATCTGTTACTTCACTGTGGGTTAGAAACCCCATCTGCATTGATGCCTGTTAATGTCATGATAACTTTGTTTTTCCTTTGCCTATTGTTTATGCGTAATCATAATTTGGTTTGGGCCTTGGCTAATCACATATGTCACTTCAATTCTACATTAGTACATGTTCCATCTTGTACTTTTTGTTTTGGCAAAATCATTAGCTTTTTTATTATTTTTTTTTAACCTCAATAGACTACTATAGTGCATCTGTATTTATGCTGTGGCAGAAGTTGATGATTTGTGGACTTTTAAACACAGTAGGCACTAGGGAATGATGTGGAATATTTATGAAAAGCTTTGCTCTACAGTCTGTTGGTCCCTCAATCTGCTAGTGTTTCACTCTTAAAATTCTGCAAGTGAATGTCTTGTATCACTCTTTTTTTTCCCTGCTGTAGATCGATCCTATTTTCTCTTTGAGCATTCCATCTTTCTTTAATTATCGATATTGTGGTTTTACTCCATTCTAATATAGTCATGGCTAAATTTGTCAGTGTTCTGATACAATCAGGTCAGTTAGTGCCTATAAAAACATTCCTATACAATTTCATTATGCATTTCTCTGCCGTTGCCAAACTTACGTGTGGCATACTGTTAGAAGTGTTTGGTTTTCACTAAAATTTATGTATGCATTAATCCTGTGATTGGTCAGGATGATTCGAATTATGCGGCCGGTACGCAAAAGAATGTCACGGGTGAAGTTATCAGGTGGAATAATGTATCTGGTCCCGAGAGAATTGATGCTAAAAGGTACATAGAATTACTTGAAGCAGAGATAGAGGAACTGAATCGTCAAGTAGGTAGAAAATCTGCAAATGGGCAAAATGAACTCTTGGAATATCTCAAAACACTTGAACCCCAAAATTTGAAGGTAAGAAAACTTCCTCTTCATATGTTTATTAGCTTTTTGCTTTTGTTGGCCTTGTTGGCTGATAATTACATTGTTGATTACTTATCTGGTACGTGAGTCTCTTGGACTTGCAACCTCATCTAGTCATCTGTGACAAAAGTGATTGCCTATGTTGGGAAAAAGTGATTCTCTTTTATTCCTGAAACAGGAAATACTTCTCATTTACATATCAATAAGTCCTTGTTATAACAAAGGTGATGATACTGATAAATGTCTCTGCTCCAAGATATGATTGACATGGTTGTGGAACCGAATGCACTTGCAATTCAGACAAGATATCATGTCTTCATTTAAATGCTATTCCTTTACCCATGGCTTTTAGGACAAGCTATCGTTGGTGAGCGGAGTAACAGCAAGATTTTATTAGAGGTATAAGCCATTAGCAAAATAAGCATGGGTTTGAGTATTCTTTTCTTTTTTTCTTTTTTGGAAACAAGAAACCGGAAAATTTTATTGAAATAATGTAGAGACTATCGCTCTAAGGATATAAAGCTTTATTGAAGAAATAAAAGAACTAAAAGAAGGAATACAAAAGGAATAAATAACAACTCACATAAACATTAATCTTCTACGAAGAGCAATAAAGAAAATAATCCGAACAAAACACAAAAGTAAAGGTCAGGAACAATGAGTTCTGAGCAAACGAAACCAAAGGAGGGGGGAGCCAAAAGAAACTGAAGAGCAAAGATCTTGGAAAATGAAGATGCACAACCGTGCTAACACCAAACCACCAAAGTATAAAGCCCCAAAGACTTCCAAAAAAAGCTTCAACTGACAAACTTTGAAGGTCAAAATAAAATTGAGAAAGATCTTCAAGACAACACTAAAATAACAGCCCCGAAGCCTTTGAAGTGCCACACATTGCAATACTATCTATAAAGACTAGTGAAACACAATTAGATCATAATTTGTGGTGATTGAGGCAATTTATTCAATCTGTAGTTTTTTTTTTTTTTGGGGGGGGGGGGGGGGGGGGGGGAGATTTCAGTATAATTTATATTTCATTCTCTGGTTTCCATCGGGAAAAAGAGAATCATTTGATATTGCATGCATACAAGTTCTCTTCTAACTATAACTAGAATGATGTTATAAAGGATGTGCCTTATTCATCTGGATCCTTACTCTTTTTCCAGTGTAGTGAACCATGCAACCATGTCATATTGATCATACCCCTTTCAAGTTAGCTGCTTCCTTAATTTTATTCTTCTGAATCTAAAGAAGCCTAATGGTTCATTGATTAGTTGTTTGTACCGTACTGATATTATGCACAGTCTCAACCTTTGATTATCTCAAATGTAGGAGTTGACAAGTAGCGCTGGTGAGGATGCTGTCGTTGCAATGAATACATTCATAAAGCGCCTATTAGTGGTTTCAGATCCAGGTCAAATGAAGGTCTGTGTCCAGACAAACATTCTCTATCCTATTTTATAATTGTAACTGCCCTGGATCGATGTTCGGTTTAGCTAGTTTGGTTGAGAACTAAACCAAGTCTAACTGATTTACTTCATTACATGAAACAACATTACAAAGTTGTATCTGAACTTCCCCCATATATTATGGACCTTTGTATTTCAGACAAGTGTAACAGAGACAACAGCACCGGAGCTGGCAAAGCTTCTGTATTGGCTAATGGTGGTCGGGTACAGCATTCGCAACATTGAAGTTCGATTCGACATGGAAAGAATTCTGGGGAGTTCACCGAAGCTTGCAGAATTACCTCCTGGAGAAATTGTGTAAGCCAGCAAGCAAGGCCTGAATTTTGAGTTTTTGATGGGACTTCAGCTGGAAGCAATTATATAAATCCATAGACGACTAAACTATATGTTCATTGTTCGGGAGGAGAACATCTGCCATCGCCACCCACTATTTAACTTTTACGACCGTTTTGTAAACGTAAAAGAATGAAGTTACTTGGACTTATATTGTAAGTTTTGCAATTTGTAAGATGCAACAGACCTTAACAATTTACAAAATTTTATTCTCACGTTTTATTTATTTATTTATTTTTAAGTTGGAACAATTGCATGGTAGATGGTCAAATCGTTGACCTTAGACAAGATAATTTTTTCTTCCTTTTTTTAGAAAATGGTAATTGGTGTCATTGTTCATTTAATTGTGATACTCATGTTTATCTACTATTAATATTTTTGGACATAATCTACACTATTCATTTTTAATTTTAATTTTTAATAATGTGAACCATGATTATGATGAGTTTAAATATGAAAGGTTTTTGGAAATTTTGACCGAGTTGAAAACGAGTGAGTATGGGAAGAATTGAATTTTGATCCACGGGAAAAATTGGAGTGTATAACAACATTCTAGATTTCATTTGGATATAGGGTAAGAATCAATTTTTTTCAAAATTATAGCCAATCGCTCTTGATTTTTGGATATATCTTGATTGTCTGCTAAATTATCTCCCCACTATTTTGAAATTAAAAAATTGGATGTATTCTTCTTCTTCTTCTTCTTCTTCTTCTTCTTCTTCTTCTTCTTCTTCTTTTTTTTTTTTTTTTTTTTTTTTTTTTTTTAATTTCAAATCTTATTTTATTCAAGTTTTTCAATTTTTTTTTATCCTTTTCCTACTGATTCTATTTTTTGCATTGAAATCTTTTAGAGGTGTTTTTAAATTTAGAAATCTAAATAAAATATTTATAAATATAGCAAAATATTACTATCTAGCAAAGTTAACCTCAAAAGATCGCGATAAAAATTTATCAATAGATGTCTATCGCAGTTTATAGTCTAGTAATAGATGTCTATGAGGGTCTATCGCTATCTATCACTAGTAGATAGTGACATTTTACTATTGTTTGAAAATATTTTCAGTCGTTTATCTTTAAAATAATTGTTTAATTTTTTATTGCATTTTTTATATATGGTTTTTTAAAACAAGGAACTCAATGGGCGCTTTGCAACCATTGTAGCCATTGTTGCGCGACTTTGATGTCCAATTTGCAAGGTATATTTTTCCGACTATGGAAGTTGTAGTTTTCAGCGTTGGTGTTTTGGTGAACTTTCAAAGAATCTGAATTCTAGGCGTCTAGTCGAAAATCTCTAGTGAAAGGAAATTATAAATTAAGACCGTTTATCTTTGTTTTTTATATTTGGTTTTTAAAAATTAAGTATATTTTCTTTTTATTTCTTACAATAATTTACATATTTTTTTAAGTATAATAATTGATTATTTAGTCAAATTTAAAAGACAAAAACAAGTTTTTAAAAGCTATTTTTTTAGTTTTTCAAAATTGGCTTGGTTTTTTAAACCGTTGGTAAAAAGTATATAACAAATGAAGAAATTTTAAAGTGTAAGTAGTGTTTATAGGCTTAATTTTCAAAAACAAAAAACCAAAAACTAAGGCCCTATTTGGTAACTATTTGATTTTTTGTTTGTTTTTTAAAATTAAGTCTATTTCATCCACATTACTTACGATGATTTGCATATTTGTTAATTTTATTGGTTGAATTCTTAACGAAATTCAAAAAACAAAAACAACTTTTTCAAAGCTACTTTTTTTAGTTATCAAAATTTGGCTTGGTATTTTAAACCATTGATGAATAATAGATAACAAAGAAAGAAATTTGAAAGTGAAAGTAGTGTCTATAGATTTAATTTTCAAAAGCAAAAATAAAAAACAAAAATGATTACTAATGGAGCCTAAATGATTACCAAACCCGTTATCTCCACCATTGGTGTGTTTAATCTTTTGTTTTTTTGATGGGGTCAGTGACATCATAAAAAACTTGTAAAAAAAAGCATAGTAATGTATTAACCATTCTATATCTGTTTATCTAAATTGGAAAGGCTACTTTAATCTGGTCACACCAATACTCAACAGATACCTAAATTTGATTGTAACATATAATCATTTAAACTTTAGGTTACACTAATGAGTTTGGCTAGTTTATATTCAAAATTTTCCTTTGCCATATATATTCATCTACAAAACAACATGTAAATTTGTCATGGATGTTTTAAATAATATTGTTATTAAAATCGTTCATTAACAGTCAACAATTTGTTGGGTTATTTCTTTATTGCTCAAATACAATTTATTTGTTTATTTATATAATATGCTGGTATTTGTGTTGTGGTTAATTATGTTGAAATTGGCTATTCAATTTCTTCAAATATTGTGTATTTCTATTTTTCTCTTTTTTGAGGCATAAGTAGAAGCAAACAACAAACTCAACTACTCCCTAGTCATTTCATCAAGAATGAGAAGAAAAATACATTCTAGAAAAGCATCTTTCCAAACCAAAGAAGAACCTTGAGAGAAGGCCAAAGTCGCAAAAGCATGGACGCCTTTGTTTTCCTCTCGAGGAATATGACAAAAACTCTCAACATTAACAAATTTTTTAACCAAAAAAAATGTCCTCAATAACAATTTCAACCTCCACAAAAGAACGATCCTCTCAGTTAAGAAGTTTGACAATCTCAAAAAAGTCAGACTCAACCTCAATGTGTGGGTTAGTAACCCACACATTCTTTGCCAATTGCAATAAGGCCCTTCAAAAGGGCTTCAACTTCAAGCACGCAAGCACTCCAACATTGTTTCTTGAATTTGCAGCCACCAAGAAGAGCACGACTCAAGTGATCGCGAACAATCTATTCGAGACCATCTCTACCTTTCGCATTCAACCAAGCATCCACATTAGTTTTCACTTACCACGCCTGACGACATCCAACTTGAAGGAGGAGGTGGGATGGAAGGGGCATCGAAAGAATCCAGCTTTGGAATGACATATGTCCCATCAACTTCAAGAAGATGAGGCTCAATTTTTAACTTGAGGGAGGAAAGGTTCACACTTCCCTTTTTGAAACACACCTTGTTTTGCAAATTCCACGAGCACCATAGTACAACGACCTCAACAAATTTCAATAATCCAAAGGCATCCAAACGCCTCTGCCGACATCAAAAGAAGCAACATAAGATGGAAGAAAAATATTCCAAATTTTCCTAGAAAAATTACACTCCCTATTACATGGCTTGTAGTCTCCTGATGCGACCTGCACAAATAACACAAATAACACAGAGAATTAGCATGAATTCCTTTAGAGTGAAGATTATGTATGGTAGGGATTAAATCGTTAAAAGTCCTCCAACCGGTGATTTTAATTTTTGGTTTGACCCTCGTTTTCCACAAATTTTTCCAAGACTTTGAAGCCTCTATCCAGTTTGAGGAAGAAGGCCTGGAAAATAAGTCGAGTTGAACCCCAAGATGATACGCTCTCTTGATAAAGAAAACTCCTTTCTTGTCGAAGCTCCAAAACGTCTCATCATCGATCTTCCTCCTATCTAAGGGGATCCTCAGAATTTCATTCGCATCATGAGGGAGGAAATCTCTCTAATAAGGTTCTCATCCCAATTTCTTTTTTCCTTAATAAGCAAGGACACAAACAACTCCTTGGCTCTATTAGGCACCCAACTTGGTTTGAATTTCTTATCATTTGGGATTCAAGGGTCGTTCTTGATAGAAATGTTCATTCCATTACCAACTCTCCATCTAACACCACGAGAAAACAAATCCCTCCCCCAAATAATATTTTTCCAGTGTACGAAGGATTGTGACTAAGATTTGCACTCATGAAAACACTCTTATTAAATATTTGCCCTTCAGCACTCTCACCATAAGACTATGAATTTTTAATGATTCTCCAACAAAGTTTGGCCAACATAGCTTGATTAAAAATCTTGAATTCTCGATAACCCATTCCCCCAAGATCCTTGCTCACACCATCTTTTTCCAGCTTCTCCAATAAACTTTCTTCTTATCTGCGGATGTACCCCACAAAAAAACGAGAACACATATTATTTAAATCTGCAAGAGGCTATCTGGAAGCTTAAAACAACTCGTCATATAACTAGGGATAGCTTGGACCATGACTTTTAACAAGACTTCTTTCTCACCATCTGAGAACAACTTCCTTTTCTAGATCTAAACAACTTTTCACACCTTCTCCTTGACCACTCTAAAAGCCTGGTCTTTATCTCTAGAATTCTGAGAGGGAAGGCGTAATAAGACCCAAAGGACCTTACAGCCAGAACTCTAAGTCAACTCTCTAGAGTCTTTCTTTTTCCAAGAGAAACATTTTCTTCTTGGCGATAAACATGGATTTGTTTCTATTAATGGTGTGGCTTGACGCATTCTCATCATCTTCAAAGATCTCCTTCATTTTTTTTTTTTTTTTTGACATTCTTTCTCTAAATTTTTGAAAAAGAAAAGACCATCATCTACAAAGAAAAGATGTATTATAATAGGAGAAAATCTAGAAAATTTTAACCTAGAGAGATTCTTCCCTGATAAGGCGGGTAGAAGGACCCTCAACGCAAAGGATAAATAGATAAGGAGATAGCGGATCACCTTGTCTGAGACCTCTGGACGGCTTGAACACCTTCCTCGGAACCCCGTTCGCCAGCACAACAAAACTAACTGATTCATTACAACTTAACCAAATTTTCCCATCTTGGGTCGAAGCCTAATTTTTCATCACCTTATGCAAATAGCTCCACTCGACTCTATCATAAGCTTTACTAATGTCAGTTTTTAGTGCCATTCAGCCCACTTTCCCTGTCCTTTTGCTATTGATAGCATGGAAGCATTCATACTCGATAAGAGCAATATCCGACCAGGAACAAAGGCCAACTGAGAAGGATGGATGATTTCGTTAAACACACCTTTCAGTCTATTAGTCAGAGTCTTTGTTACTAATTTATAGATCACATTACACAAGCTAATAAGGTGGAAATTGGTCATTCTTTTGGGGAGCCTTGATATTAGGAATGAGAGAGAAAAAGGTAAAGTTGACTTCCCCAATATCCACTTGACGATTTAGCATACTTAAACAAATGTTCACCATTTCATCTCCCACAATATCTCAATATTTTTTGTGGAAAAGAGCTTGCCCTTGAGCTTTAGTAGTATTCATACCTTTAAGGGCTCTCTCCATCTCTGATCTACTAAAACTTTTCATCAGAGACTCATTATCATTTCAATCACTTTATGCGGGATGTACTCAACTATCCTCCTCTTTTTAGTTCATGGGTTCAAGGTAGAAAATAAGGCCTAAAAGAAGTTTATAGTAGTCGTCTCATTGGCCTTATCGTCCTCAATCCACTGGTCATTATCATCCATGATTCCACCAATCAAGTTCTTCTTTCTCCAATATGAAGCTCTTTGATAGAACCATTTAATATTGCGATCACCCGAAGAAGTCAATCTTCCTTATCTCTGGCTCTCCAATTTCTTTCTTCCTCATCATGCAGCACCTACAGATTCTTTTCTGCTTTAGTGACTTTTTCTCTCCAATTCGGCTCCAACCCCCGATAAAGAGCCTTAACATCCTCTTCATTTTTTACAATCGCCTCTTTCAAAGAACCACCAAACCTAGCTTTATCCCAACTCTTCATTCTTTTTATACATTGATCCACTTTCACTTTGAAGCTCCTAACACTTGAAATAGGATTGCCTTGCCAAACTTCTTTGATGATGTCTCTGCAACCCTCAATCTTAGTCCACCATTCTTCAAATCTAGATGGATGATATCTCACACTATCCATTTTTACATACCTTTCTTTGTCTTCCCAAGCAACAATAGGCATTTTCTTTCACATCTTGCCCTTTCTTCAGGAAATCCAAAATGGGTTACCCTCATATATGAAAAAAGAGCCAAAAATTCAGAGTTAGCATCGAAACGATTGAGTCTCTCCCGAATGAGATTTCCATCTAATTTCAATTAGTCCAAGTAAATCTGTCACCCTCAAAACCCAAATCTTGCAATTGACAAAAATCGTGGGCTTCATAGAACTTATTCATTTAAGACTCGTTTCTCCAATAGCTCCCCTATTTTTCAGCAAAAGAGGTAATTTCATTAAAGTCTCCTCCAATCAACCACAGAAAATTTCTAAACTTTATAAGGCACCTCAACAGTTTCCACATGTCTTTCCTTAAGTTTGTAATCGGATTGCCATACATCCCTGTAAATCTCTATCTTCTACTTCCATCCAACACCAAAATATCAATGTGACTCATAGAAGCCGATAAAACCTCAACAGTAACTTTATTTGACCAGTATAGAGCCAATCCACCACTTTTGCCTTTGCAAGGAATGCTAAAACACCCTTCAATATCCAAATCACTGAACTTCTCATCAAATCCCTACTTAGTCTAGTCTCGGAGAGGAAAACAGGCGATGGTTTTTGGTTGTCCACTTGTTTAAGATTATGGAATGCTCGTGGGTTCCTCACTCCACGAACATTCCAACATAGTGTTTTCATGGCGATCGGCGCAGCTGCTCCATGGCCTTCGCCGATAGCAAGAGATTAAAACTCTCCTCTATGCAAATCTTCTTTTGATCATGAAGAAATTCATAAGAGTCAACATCATGTTTCTATCCCGATAGAGGTCCCATTTTGTCTTGATTTTCTGAGTCCACTTTCTAAGCTCTCCGTTTCTAAGACTTTGCTAAATCCCTTGATTTCAAATCATTATTATCCTTTTGAGACTCATTTATGTCTTTAATAAAAGTTCCTCCTTTTGACAGGTTAAAACCTTCATATTTTTCTTCGTCCCAAAAAAGCTCATTCCCTTGCTTTTTATCATTTTCTTCCCAGACTACAAGCCCAACCTTACTTCCTGCTCGGGGCCCATGGTAATTGGATTAAAGCTCATAAGTCCAACAGTCCCTATTTTTTCTATTAATTTTGGTTCAACGGTCACTCCTGAACATTGGATTTCATCATGTGCATGTCAGCCTTTTCTTTTCCATCTTGCCCTTTAGCCATACTTGTCTCCTTTCGTCACCATTCATCCGAGTCAACTGTTCTCCTTTTGCTATTCTGCTTATCGTTTTTTTAGCCAATTCCGACCTTTGGATTGTACCATCATCATCGTTGATCTTATCTCCCCCGAATTGGTCCGTTCCGTCACTGCAACTTCTAGCCACCATTTTTATCGCCGACTGAAATTTTTTCGCCTGAAAAGCATCTCAATTCCCCACTCCTCTACTAACTTTTTCTATAAATCCTTCCTTTTGGGAGAAGATTGGTGTTGTCTTCTACTTTTCTTTGATCCTTCCTATTTCTTTTCCTTCTGCCCTTTTTCCACTACCTCTACTCAAACCATTGAATCACAACAAAGAGCTATATTGGAGATCCTCCTCTCTGAACACCATAATGGGTTTCACACTCTTTTATGATATGGCCAATCAGTCCACATCCATAACAGAAATCACCCATTTTTTTCATACGAAATTGGTATTACTGTTTCCTCAGCCATGGACCCATGCGAACCTTGACCAGTCTTCTTAATGGTTTGAGAATATCTATTTTCACCCGTACACGCAACAATCTACCCCAACATCTTGCTTTTTCTTCAATATGAGCTTTCTCGAACTCACCCACCATATTCCCCATAATCATAGCCATTTTCCTTGTGAAACCTACAATAGGTAGGTTATGGAAATGTATCCAAAAGGAAGCATACCTTACTCTAAGGCTGGTTATACTGCTATTGCCTTTTAAATCCTCAAATAATAACAGAGCTTTATCGAAGAACCACGATCCATTGTCCAAAATCCCTTTCATGTCTCTTTCCAAATCGAAGTAGCAAACATACAAGTTCCTTCCTACGTTCTCCAATCTAACACGTTCCTCAAGATTCCAGATCTTTGGCATTAAGATTTGGAACGTCTCAGCGTGTATGATCTTTTGTCTTTGAACTTTGCATGCCAAGGTTGTCTTCAATCTTTTGTTAACATTATCGATGTCATCATCTTCAATGTCCACGACAACTCCTTCTTCCGATAATTTTAGCTTTTCGAGATACCTATTAATGCCTTCTTCGTCTATCTCAAAACACCCAGATGAAATATCAAACCCCCAAGATAACCAGAGCACAACCTAAACAGATCACTTGGATCCCCTTCGCAACAAATAAGTCGCCCTAACGTTCATCCAGACTTTCCTCTCGCCGATGTGAAACACATATATATACTGTGCATTTTTGTGTAAGTATAGTATATTTGGTTGAAGTTACACCTTATTCCAAGCTACTTGAAGAAAGGTAAGTATTTTTATGGGGAATTGTATTGAGTGGCAAATCAAGCAAACATGATTTCAACTTTTCAAATGTTGCAAGTATGGCAAATTATTAAGATTAGCTTTGTAGTCGCGTTGTCAATAACCCACAATGACTAACTTGCAATGGTGCTTCATAAGGTGGTAGACCAGTGACAACGACAATGGCGGACTAGAATGAGAGGTTGAACGCGACAATGACGATTGTGGGTAAAGGTGGTAATGTTTGGAGACAGATTAGCAACCAGATCTAAGCATGGATGGTTCTGAGATGTCATCACAATTTGTGGAGTTGCCTGCCTTCATCATACCATCAATTGCCTGCCACGTCACTCGCCGATCACCAATTGTTGTTGCGATAAGTTCCTCTACAATTTTCTCTCTCCTCTTTGTGCAGCAACCTTCTCCTTTTCAATTTAAGGTGATATATGAAGGAGCCCTAATTAAATAAAGATCAATTTAATTACAAAATTTCCACAAGTTTATTTACTTAAATGCCCATAAATTTAAAAGACTTAAATAATTAGTCATCTTCAACCATTTAACGATAGTATATCAAGTTTATCAAGTGTATATCAATAGTGTAATCGTGTGTATCAGTAGTGTATCAGGTATATACTAGTAGTGTATCAAATATATATCAGTAGTACATCAAGTATATATCAGTAATGTATCAACTATATCAAGGGTACAAATATATCAAGTGTATCACATGGGTCAAGCTTATTTTTTTTGTCATTTTTGTAAAAGTAATAAATCTAAGTTATGTGCCTAATTTTTTAAACTTATTTTGTCAAATTTAAAGAATCTCTATTTAAATAGAATTTAGTGTTTTTTATCATTCAAACATCTTGTACTTTGTAAGAAATGTGTAATTTGTAGCATTCGGAGGTATTTTTGACATTAATTAATTATTAATTAATGAATCATTAGTTTTTTTTAGTGTTTCTCTAATTGAAAACCTTTTTGTCATATATACAAATGAATTTTTAAAATTTATCAGTCTTCTTGTCAGCCTTTAAGTATATTAATAAACCTATATTACAAAAAGGCATCCAAAACTAAATAAATGTCTCTCAATGCCCCCAACATTTCAACATACTTAGATATTTCACACTATCGTAAAATAAAAGAGCAACTACAAATATCCACCCATGCAAATCTGTGATTCCCCTCCAAACATGCAAGATGATGGTTTTAGTACAAATTTTGTCTATACTTTCAAATGTTTAATCCTCCTAATTTTAATAAACATTTTAATAAAACTCATATAAATAGAAAAATTCTTAAAAATATTTATACTTTATAGCAAAAAATTCCAAAATACTTGAATATTTATGCTTTTGGAACTTTTTACAAGTGTAAATATTTAAGTATTTTTTTTATATTTAAAAAGATCCCAAATCTTAAAATAAATCTACCATTAGTTTGTGATAACTTTGCAATCACGCTAGATGAACTTTGAAAATGTACACATATGGGCTTTCCGATTGAAGATTATAAAAATTAACTTCGAAGTAATAATAAAGAGTAATTTCAAAATTTATTGAAAATATAGAGATTAATTTTAAAGATTTGAGAGTGAGTGGACCAAAGTGCTTATCGACTAAAATGGTACTTGACCAAAAGACAATTCCACGACTTTTTCATTTTCAATTCACCCCTTCCCTATCTTCCTCAAATGAAGTAGAGAATTTAGATGAATTGAGGAAGCTACACAAAGTATATATCCAAAAACAATTTCAAGAATTAATACTTTCGATCAAAACCATGAGTTAGATATCTGTTTCTAAAGAAGCAAAAACTATTCATGGGTTTCACAAAGGAATTTACCTCAGGAATTCAAATACCTTCCTATCAATCTTGTCACACCTTTATTGGATTTCCACTGTACTTGTAACTTTTCTGGGTATATTCAATCAAACCTTGAAAAATGATTTGATGTATTGATTCAATTGCTACCCAAATTTTACACACTCTCCATTATATTGTGAAGACAACGAGCTAAGAAAAGCTGCATCCTCCATACAAATCCCATAAATCGGAGCATTAGAAGTCAGAAATGGGAGTGAGTGATCCAATGACAAAAGTTATGAGTCAAATAGTTCAGGCATGTCGTGCACATGGGACACGAAATTGATAACATTAAAGAATGAATAAACGTAGTTCTTCACGATAATAAACTGAATCGGATATTTCCAATATAAATGGATTTGGAAACAAAAAATTCCTAACCGACTAAACCAGAAATGAGGGCCTAGAAATCACCAGGTCTTCATTGTGAAGGAGGCAATTCTTGTGGAGGCTCCTCAGTTGGGGCAGGGGGGGTTGATCCGAAGTCGAGATTCGGGTAGACACCGGGTGGCCTCTCTCGAGGTTCTATTGACAGCAATTGACTGGAATCGCCAACTACATCTGCCCATCCGTAGTGAGGTTCAGCCCTTCAATGAAAGGGCAAGGTTGTTAACATGTCATTGATCCTTCAGTTTGTGGATAAGTTGAGAAAACTTACTCATAATATGTTTCTTCATCCACAACAATATCCCAACTTTCCCCTGTCGTACTCTTCCCATATTTGTGCACTTTACTGCGTACAGATAATGGTACTATTATTAGCTAGTAATACAGCTTTAAAGTAAACAAAGCAATAATCTTTTAAAGCAGATTGCCACATGGTTATAGTCTACGACCCATTTTACAACTATTTTGTTTTTTATTTTCTATTTTGAAAATTAAGCTTATAAACTCTACTTCAACCTACAAATTTTTTTTGTATTACCTACTTTTTAAAAAAGTTTTAAAAAACCAAGCTAAAATTTGAAATTTAGAAAGTTATTTTAAAAACTATTTTGTTTTTTAAATTTAATGTGTTTTTTTTAATAAAGGTGAAAAACTTACCAAAAGATTACGAGAAAACAGAGCCTAAGATTTTTAGTGTGTTTGGAAATGTTTTTCTTTTCAACATTCTAAAATTGTTTTCGACTTGTTCAAAAACCCAAATCCCAAAAGCATTTCCAAACACATACTAATCAATCTAAGTCTTGAAAAGTTAGGGAAAAAAAAACACCAGAGTTACGTGGAAAACCCTAGACCAGGGAGAAAAAACCACGATAAGAGTTTTTATTTTTAATTCAGATACACAGTACACAATACAGGAACAGGTTTAAATAACCAAACAATGAGAAACCCTAGACTGATAAAAGACAAAAACGCCCTTAGGGCTAAAATATAATTTCAACACTCCCCCTCAAGTTGGGGCGTAGATGTCAATGAGACCCAACTTGCTAACACAGGTGTCAAAAGTCTGTCTGGGTAACTCTTTGGTGAGAACATCCGCAACTTGTTGGCTGGACGGAACATAAGGAATGCAAATGCTACCGTTATCCAGTTTTTCTTTGATGAAGTGTCGGTCAATCTCAACGTGTTTGGTTCTGTCATGTTGAACGGGATTGTGTGCAATATTAATGACAGCCTTGTTATCGCAGTAAAGTCTCATCGGGTCATGATTTTCTTGATGTAGATCTACCAAAACCTTCTTCAACCAAATTTCTTTACATATACCCAAGCTCATAGCCCTATATTCGGCTTCAGCACTGCTTCTAGCCACGACGCGTTGCTTCTTACTTCTCCAGGTAACTAAGTTTCCCCACACGAAGGTACAGTATCCTGAGGTAGATTTCTTATCTGTAACAGAACCGGCCCAGTCAGAATCTGTGTAGGCCTCGATACACATTTTATCATGCTTTCTGAAAACCAAGCCCTTTCCATGAGAAGACTTCAGATACCTCAGGATTCGTGTGACTGTCTCCATGTGTCTTTCACATGGAGCCTGCATGAACTGACTGACCAAGTTAACTGCATATGATATATCAGGTCTGGTATGTGACAGATATATCAGTTTCCCCACAAGCCGTTGATATCTTTCTTTGTTTACAGGAACATCATCTGCTGACTCTATCAGATTGAGGTTGGCTTCTACAAGTGTATCTGCAGGTTTACACCCTGTCATTCCAATTTCTTTCAACAAATCGAGTGTGTATTGATCTTGCTACACTCTGAGACACTGAGATCCCTTCTACTGATCTTGCTACCTTCATTCCTAGAAAATATCGCAAGGTACCGAGATCTTTTATCTCAAACTCATCTGCCATTCGTCATTTTAACCTGTCAATTTCTGCTGAATCATTTCCTGATAGTATAATATCATCAACATAGACAATCAATACTGCTATTTTTCCTGGTGCTGACTTCTTAGTGAACGAGGTGTGATCTAAATGCCCTTGAACAAACCCCTGAGATTTAACAAAGGTGGTGAATCGATCGAACCAAGCTCTAGGGGACTACTTCAGTCCATACAAGGATTTTTTTAATTTGCACACCTGATTGCCAAACTGGGCTTCAAAACCTGGAGGTGGGTTCATATAAACCTCTTCTTCCAGTTCACCATTCAGGAACGCATTTTTCGCATCCAACTGATGGAGAGGCCAGTCTTGATTAACAGCCACAGAAAGAAGGACACGAATAGTGTTAAGTTTTGCCAAAGGTGAGAAGGTTTCTGAGTAATCCACTCGTCTGAGTGAATCCTTTTACAACCAATCTGGCCTTATATCTGTCGAGAGTTCCATTTGACTTGTATTTGACAATAAACACCCACCTGCACCCTACAATTTTGTGCCCTCTCGGAAGACTAACCAGATTCCATGTTTTGTTAGTCTCAAGGGCCCGCATCTCCTCCATAATTGCACCTCGCCATTCAGGAATTTCTAGAGCCTTGTGCACATTGCCCGAAATTATCACATTATCCAGGCTGGTAGTGAAAGCTCTAAATCTCGTAGACAAGTTACTATAAGACAAGAAGCTTGTCATAGAGTGTTTGGTGCATGACCTAGTACCTTTTCGTAGAGCTATCGGCAAATCCAAGGTAGCATCAACCTCAATCTCATTGGTCTTGTCAACTTGTTGATCTGTACCCAACTGTTGTTCATTTTCAGTCCCCTGAGCACCACTGGGCGCTTCATTATTGCCATCATCCCTGACTTCACTGTCATCATCTTTGACTTCACCTGAGTCCCCTATATCACCTTCAACATACTCATTGTCATTATGACTAGGGGTACCTTGAACCTAAGCCGGTTCTAGTTCTAACTCTTGAACACCTTCCGACGGAGCAACAGGGGAAACAATTTCGAGAACCATTTCCTTTCGGAGATGCTTCCTATAGTAGGTTATCCAAGGCACTTGTTTTGTAGGAATGATGGTGGGGTTCATTTGTTTCTGTTTTAGGGATAGGTTCGGGAAACAAGTCTAAGGGAACAGAGTAGGTGGAAGTGTTAACCTCTTCACTCGAAGTCTCCTCCTGAAGAGGACTAACGGGAAAGAATGGCTTGTCCTCCAGAAATGTGACATCCATGGTGACAAAATACTTTCGAGAGGAAGGCTGAAAGCACTTGTAGCCCCGTTGATGGAGCGGATAACCAACAAAGACACATTTTTGGGGCCTAAGAGCAAATTTACTTTGGTGTGGACCATGATTATGGACGAACACGGTGCACCCAAAAACTCTAAGAGGAAAATCAGGGAAAAGGCAAGTGGACGAGATGGATTCTTTAAAATATTCTAAGGGGGTTTGGAATTTGAGCACACGGAAGGGCATCCGATTTATGAGAGAGCTGCCGTAAGAACATCCCCCCATAGATACGAGGGTAAGGATGCAGGTATCATGAGGGATCGGGCTACTTTAATGAGGTGGCGATTTTTCCATTCAGCCACCCCATTCTGCTGAGGTGTATAGGCACAGGAATTTTGGTGGACAATTCCTTTCGAGTTTAAGAACTCACGAAGGGTCTGATTAACAAATTCACGCCCATTGTCACTTCGAAGAATGGCGATTTTGGTATTGAACTGGGTTTCGACGGTAGTGTAAAACTGTTGAAAGACCGTCATCACTTCAGACTTGTTTGTAAGAAGAAACACCCATGTAAGACGGGTGTGATCATCGATGAAGGTAACGAACCACCGTTTACCTGATACCGTTGTGACATTCGAAGGACCCCAAACGTCACTATGTATCAAGTGGAAGGGCCGGGAAGGTTTGTAGGGTTGTGAGGTAAAAGACGCCCTAGGCTACTTAGCACGGATACAAACATCACACGACAAAGATGACACATTCACATTACGAAATAAATGAGGAAATAGATATTTCATATAATGAAAATTTGGATGTCCAAGACGAAAATTCCATAATAAGAAATCAGTTTCAGAAATAGTAAGAGAATACAGTAAACAAGTGCTAGATAAACTCCTAAACGAAGCATCGTCGGAAAGAAAATAGAGCCCCCTATTGTGCCGGGCAGTGCCAATCATCTTCCCCGAGCTCAGGTCCTGAAACAAAACATTATCTGGTGAGAACACAACTTTGCAGTTCAAATCTCTGGTTAACTTACTGATTGATAGCAAATTATATGATATTTTTGGCACATGTAAGACATTATGCAAAATCAGTCCTTGAAGTGGGGATAAGTGGCCCTTTCCTGCAACGGGGGCAAATGACCCATCTTCAATTCTTATTCTCTCATTTCCAGCACTTGGATAATAGGAGAGGAATTGGTCGGATGATCCAGTTAGATGGTTCGTTGCTCCGGAATCAAGGATCCAGGATTCATTCCCTCAGTAAAGAAACTAAAGGAATGGGGAATACCTGACTGTGCAATATTACCGATTCCGACCGTACCTGGATCCACCTGGCTCATCCCCGGAGGGGCACCATCAACAGCTTCACTAACAAAGGCGCAACCGGACTTAGATTTGTCGTTCGGAGGACGCCGCTTGCTATTTGGAGGTCGACCATGTAATTTCCAGCATTGATCTTTCGTATGCCATGGTTTCTTGCAATGCTCACAAATTGGAGGGTTCTTTCCATTTTGTTTGTCATTTTCTGAATTCGATGACTTGGCTCCAAACGCAGCAGAGTCCAAGGTATTAGGCGTTGTACCATTCATAGTGCTGGTTCGATCTTCTTCCAATCTGACCTTTAAGCAAACTTCCATCAGGGACGACATTGGTCTTTGTCCCAAAATTCGGCTCCGAACACCATCAAACTTCGAGTTTAAGCCAGCCAGAAAATCATAAACACGGTCAGCCTCCTCAATCTTCGAATATTGAACCCCGTCAACTGGGCAATTCCAAACTATTTCCCGACATTGATCCATCTCCTGCCACAACAGTGATAATTTATTGAAATAGGATATTACGTCGAGTGTCCCTTGCTTGCACTCATGCACCTGTTTTCTCAAGGTATAAAGATGTGAAGCATTCTGCCTCTTCGAGTAAAGTTTCTGGACAGCTTCCCAGATATCCCGAGCAGAAGCTGAGTAAAGAAGAGGCTTACCGATCTAAGGCTCCATACTATTTATTAAAATTGAGCAAAGGAGAGAATCCTCCCCCTTCCATATCCGTTCCTGAGGAACCCTGGGGTTAGGTCTGGGTATTTCCCCTGTTAAATACCCGAACTTGTGCCGCCCCTCGAGAACCATTCTCACAGATTGTGATCCAGAAAAATAATTTTGTCCATTAAGTTTTTCGCCAATGGAAATTCCTGTAGAATTGCCTATAGACCCAGACATAATGTTTGTGAAAGGTAAAGTAGGGTAAGTAGTTACCGGAGTTTCTGAACATAACGGAACCCCCGGGTATGAATCTGGTAGAAAATCTGTTGAAGGATTGGCCGAAGATCTAACAGCTGCTCCAAGTGCAGAAATTTGGTGTTGAATACTAACAGTCCCACCATAAATCGTTGTAGGTTGTTTCTGCCCATAAACCCCTGAAGATATCGTTTCTGTCGGTGTGGGAAAACCAACGGGAGGAGTTGGCTGACCAGAGGAAAAATAGTGGGAGATAAGAAGTTGTTGTAAAGGGTTCGGTTGGACCGGGTTCGGCTGGACCGAGTTCGGTTGGACCGGGTTCGGATGGACCGGGTGGTTCAAATGATGTTGTGGGTTCTGGTAGATCGATATATCGGGCACATTCAGAGGGCTTGGAAAACTCGATGATGAAGGAAGACTCGATGGGTAGACAGAACTAGGTAACGCCGGAAGGGAGAACGACTGACCTGAAACACTTCCGCCGGTGGGATCTGGAGCGGAATCAGTGGCTGTAAAACCCGGCGGATGGAAAACATAGGAAGTCGACGACGGATGCTCGTATCTGGGTTGGGCTGACGGTGGATGGTCGAGTCTCGACGGTAGCAGCGGCAGTGTGGTTGAAGTCGTCGTCGACAGCGGCGGGGGTCCTCCGACGACAACGACGGTAGTAACAGCTGGATCGATTAGGGTTGGTTGAATATGAATCGGTCCAAGTAATGACCGTAGGTATTGATCGACGGTAGCCCTAATTTTAGCACTGTTAGAGTTTTCTCTTGGAGTTCCATCCCCTACTAGAGTCGATGACTAAATCTCTGCTATTCTAGTAATGTTCTCATCACCATGCTCTGATACCATCTTGAAAAGTTAGGGGAAAAAGAAAAAACAACAGAGTTACGTGGAAAACCCTAGACCAGGGAGAAAAAACCACGATAAGAGTTTTTATTTTTAATTCAGATACACAATACACAATACAGGTATAAATAACCAAACAATGAGAAACCCTAGACTGATAAAAGACAAAAACGCCCTTAAGGCTAAAATATAATTTCAATACTAAGAAATGCAGATGAACTTAGATGTAATTTATCCATATAAAAAGTTACTCGAGAGTGCCATCACAATCGAAATGATGATAATATTTAGTATGTTAACTGCAAAATCCATAATGCCATTAATTAGCTTGAACCTTACCCATTTCCAAAGTGTTCTTCGCCCCACGTTCTTGACCAACCTTGTACATGTGACGGGAAGGCAGTTAGTTCCACTTCTCTCATAACCAACAGAAAATGCAAAACACAACGCAAGATTTAGCACAAATTTTGCTTCACAAAGAAGGATTTAGTCATAGTGTAGCCAACAAAAGAGACCAAGGCGGTTGGCTGCCCCACATGCTTAATTGATTGAAATTAGATAAAGATAACAATCATTTACTACACAAAAAGAATGGCATTCTTTGAAGAAACTATGAAAACTAATCATAAACATGACAGCTTGATTTCATTACTCTCTAACCATTTATGGAACTTGTAACTACTGATTGTCATAAAAACGTTAACATATATTCTCATTGCAATATTCAGCTTTAAGCTTCTCGTAAAAAAAATATATATTCAACTTTAAGCGAATAAATTATATATCTTTGAGGGCATGCCACTTTCCGCCACCGATATATAGAGAATAATCCAGAAAAATACATGGTGTCTTTCAAACAAGAAAAGCTTTCATCTCAAGCATCTTCTGTAGATGCTCGAAAAAGTCACATCAGTCCCTAGGGTTTTAACTTGGAAAACTTCAGTTTTCCTTATCACATAAAACTTACACGTTTCTTTGTCCTTCTCTGTTTAATTTCTTAGTGGCTCGAGATTCTAAAACTTGGGACTGGTAACGCCAGGCGTATATTTAGTAATTAGTATGTAGGTTCAGTTGTCTGGTACTATGAGTTTGCTAAACTTACCGACAACACATACTCAGGCTCTTGAAACCCCAAGCATGAATCACTGGTAAACGTAAACCAAACTCAAAGTTGAGTAAATTAAAGTTTCTAATGCTCATCAATCACAAACCTAAAACTAAACAAGATAAGCTAGATAAACTTAAGCTAACACATTACTATAACAATCTGAATATAGGATCAAACTTCTGAACTCTAAAATTCTTAAATCTAACCCAAATATCCTCTTCAAGTGTCTCAAACATATATTTGCATAAATTATAAAGAATCGCACCAATCAAACTACCAGTCCATCAACAGCATGCCTTTACTTGAAATGAAACACTATGCGAGTCTCAATACATCCTAGGTGGTGGGCACTACTTCCGGAAAAATAAGTAAATAAACCTAAACTATTCATATATTAAATAGAACAAGATTTATAGATACCTTCGAATTAAGTTATAAAAAAATTCCCAATCTATTTATTTTGCTGGTGGCTTAAGTCAATCAACTAAGTCGTGATATAAATGATTTCATATAATACATAATTTTCCTCTTGAAAAAAAAGGATATTCTCAAAAGAACAAAGATAAGTTGCAATTTAAAAATAAATCATTATTGTACTAATGTTCTTCAAAAGAAAAGTTATTGTACTGATGTAATTACAATTAAGAAAAAGTAAAAGGAGCGTGCCATGTTACTTATAAAAGTAATATGAAAATGAAGTTAGGGTAATTCTCTCAAAATTTATATAAAAAAGAAAACATCGAGACTTGAATATATACTTAACACTTGCGTTGAATTGTAATATGAAGAGAAATTTAAAATGTATTATAGTTTGAACAGAACGACGGGTTCATGTTAAATAGTGTAAAAATGAAATCAATAGCAACCAACCCGCAAATAAATGGTTTCCGATGCTTTCATTTGAACTAGATCAATTAACCAATTTTAACTATTAAAAATTCAAATCCACCTGATTTAGATGAATTGAATATGATGCTAGAGTAGACTTACGTTCACCACTAGGAGATACATGCCATGTCTCCCCTTGCCGAGAACCAATTCCAGAAAAGAACTTCTCTTCCCACTTGTCTCCCCATTTTGTACCCAATTCAGTTTCAGCCCACTTATCCGTCCTGATAAGTAGGCACAAAAAGAGATCTACTGTTAGCATCCCAGAGCTATTTGAAGAAGCTTTTACCATTCAAAATTTGAAACAGAAAAAAGAAAGTAGCTTAAGTACTCCATATAACAGCATAAGAATGAAGTTGATCCAAATATTTTTAGGCCTCGTTTGGTAACCATTTGATTTTTGGTTTTTTGTTTTGAAAATTAAGCCTATAGACACTACTTCTTCCTTTGTTATCTACTTTTTACCAATGGTTTAAAAAACCAAGCTAAATTTTGAAAACTAAAAAAAGTAGCTTTTAAAAACTTATTTTTGTTTTTGGAATTTAGCTAAGAATTCAACAATTGTACTTAAGAAAGATATAAATCATTATAAACAATTGGGAGGAAATAGGCTTAATTTTCAAAAATAAAAAACAAAAAAAGAAATGGTTACCAAACGAAGCTTTAGTTATTATCAATATACGAAAGCTTTTCAGTGACACAAAATTAACACCAAACATGACCACTGTGCAACCACCAAGTGTTCTGATCAATGAAAAGAAATATATCTGACTGATATAAACAAAGTATATAGTATAACGTTATCCAGATATCTCACAATCAATGAGATTATGTATTGTATTATCCATAAATGATGCATGGAATATGTTGCAAAGAATGTGAAATCAAGGAGTAGAGAACCATTTAAGAACAGATCCTCTTCCATCATAATGCTCTCCCCACTTCTCCCACCATGACTGTTCATTCAATCTACCGTATTTATGTGCTCCTTTCTCAGTCCATCCTTTGGCGTCGTATTTCTCCCACCTGTATCACTTGAACAAATTAAGAATTTTCTGTACTACAAATCTATCCCATAATTTCAATTGCATTGAATATGATCTCACCATTTCTCATGCCATCCAGCATTTTCAGTGCCAGATTTTGCTTGTTTCTGTGCACTCCTTTCAATCCTTGCAAGATTACTGCACCATCAGAATTGCACAGTATTTATACTTGGTAAGAAGTGATCTCCTCTACATCACTGAGCCAGTGTACTATAATAGTAAAAAAACCTCCATTCATCTTGATGAAGAACTTCTTGCCATGTTTCCCACCATGAATCACCTTCGACATTTTTACCCGATTTTTCCACTCCTATCAGGGGATGCAAAATTCAGTCAGGACTAACAAAAAGAAATCATTAAGAGCAAGATAGATGGTGTTATAGAAGAGACAACGGTTGATGAAGGCAGGCTTAAAAGCATGGATACGAAACAACTGGCCATTTTATAAAAATCTAAGACAATGAAACGGTAAAGACAAGTTTATTAAAACATACATTTTCTAAAATATATATCATTTTTATACAAAAAAAAAAATTTAAGTCGATGAGTTTATGCATTTATATGATTCAAAAATTACTTTGATGTATTTCGCTCTCAAAATTCATTATTTTTTCCATATTTGTGTCTAATTAGCTTAACATATGTTTGAAGCATGTTAACAAATGTTGAACCTAACTCGACTATGTTCAACTAGTGTCTAATAAAGCTATTGCACTAACAAGTGTCAGATACGTGTCCAACAAGTGTTTGAGTGTCCAAGTGTCCAACACGTGTCAGACATGAGCATGATAGCTAGACTAAAATGTTTGTGCTTCTTAGAGATATGTATCTAGTGAATTTCTCATCACAGTTGAAAAACAGGGGAAAAGGCATTTTGTGATTCCAGTATTGATACCAACCACAAATAAGGTGAATAATAATCAGTTTTCACAAATTTAACTTTAAAAGCTACATTAACCATCAGTTCTTGACAGTCGAATCAATATCTACAGTGATCTTATTGCTTGGATGTTTACAAAATCTAGCTCTTTGAAGAGATCAGAAGAGAATGTAGGGGTAAGGGAAGCTACATTCACATCTGCTCTCTTCGAAGAACTAGATTCTGTATATGTCCAAGCAACAAGATCACTATAGAGAAAAGTTATCTATAGGATAAGGTAAGTTTGATTGTCTTCCATTCTCTCCAAAGAGTTAGGTTCTGTAAATACCCAAGCAATAAGAGAAAAGATGAAAATTACCAAGCTCTTTGTATCCAGTCCAGTCACTTTTCTCCCACCACTGTCAATGAGATCAATAAATCCATTAAATGCAGTCACCTGGGATGATACTTCATGAAGTTATAAAAACAATGTCAAAGTGGCAACAACATTTTATGATGCTTGATTTTAAGCGCAATTTTTACATTACATAAAATACCATTCAGAAGTTAATCACTAATGACTACGCACTAACCAGAAAATGGATGAATTTGCCCAACTGGCTCAGAGGTAACTGTTGTTTTATTTTAAACTGAAAAACCTAGTGGAGACTTATCTGTATTTAAAAGAAACATACAATTCAAATATTATCCAGAGAGTTGTACTCGTGACCAATGCCCCAAGTTGAATTGATTGAGAGTCCATTTAACAGTTGCTCACCAAATTTTTCTTTGGTGGGGAAACTACAATTCTATGGGAAATAGTGTAGCACCAATATGGACTAAGAAGATGATAAATCAGGATAATAAAGATGAGAATTAAGACATACATACACGTTCCATAATGGAAATTCAATTCAAACTATAGTCACGATGGAAAAAACTATTCCAGTGAGAACAAGAACTCTAACTTGCTTACACAAAAGTATTTGCACAGGGGTGACAATCATGAGTTTCTTTTTCCAATGTAGATTGGCCAAGGCCACAACCATGGATTGTCACAGAGATTCCCTATTAAGAGAGTTAATTTACAACATGCTTAAGTTCACTTCACTCTGGATCAACAACAAAGCCAATTACACGGAAAAATACAAAATTAATACCGTTTCTTTCCATTCGGAGTAACCATCATGTGATTGACCACCCATTCTGGTCCATCTACATCTGTATCCATTATCACCAAGGTCCTCCCCACTTTCACGATACCAAGTACTGCCATCTTCATTCGTTCCCGACTCGCTAACATTTTCATTCAACAAGTTGATCCCCCAGTCCTTCTCATTTGCAATACCAGTGTCTACAGACAAGGCGGATATTTTCGTCAGTTGTGACTAATATTCAGTTAAGATAATTATTCAAACATTAAAAACAGAAATTTTATCTAATGCAATAATGCTACACAAATATTCCTTTAGACTACCTGGGCTAGCTATGAAATTCCCATAAAGCAATTTGGATTACCTCTTTTTGGCGGAGTATCACGTGACTGTGGACCAGAGCCCCTTGGGGTGCAGCGAGGATAAAATTTTTCTGGTTTGGAAATAAACCGAGATCTGCAGAGAACCAAGAAGATCAAGCAACCCCGTGAGAATACACATTCCAAAGCAATATATAACTTGCGTAAATACTGATCATTAACTTGAACTATTATTCCCACGTTCCACAACATGCGGTCCAAGCGTCATTCAAAGTTATGCCTAGCTAGAAGTAAGAAGTAATCACTCCTTACCGGTGAAAGGAGTTAAAATCTCCACCTGATTAATCCAATTGCATCGCGCAAAAAAGGGTAGAAGAAAGCAACAACGATTGATTATAAAAGTAGTGGCATACAGTACAAAACTTCAACTTACTGAGGAGAGGCAAAGGGCATTGCGGGAGTGGCGTGGACACGGAGTCTACGAGGGGGTTTTTTGGGATCGAAACACCAATCTTCTTGCTTCTCAACGCTCTTCCCAGACCCAGTAGCTCTGCGTATCGGAACCATAGAATCAGAGCAGCAGCAACTAATAGGAGTAAACCCAACTCGATTAATCCCAAACAAAATCCTCCTCCATCTCCTCCGCCTCAGCTCCGGCCCCCCATGGGCAGGCAAACGAAACCACTCGAGTCTGCAAGAGGCAGCCATTGCTTACAAAAATTCCATGGGGAAACACTGAAACAGCAAGAGCTAAAAGACGAAATGTGGGTAGAAGGGAAGAAAAGCAACCCTAATTTGGAGTGGTCACTGAAGTTCAAAAGAAAGTGGGAATGCGAAGGAATAGGGGAAAATGGGAGTGGATGTTCAGAAGAAGAGAGAAGAAGAGAAGAATGTGATGGGAAGAGGAAGAAGCATTTGAAAAATGGGAGAAATTGGGGTTTGAAGTTGAAAGGGCGGGCGGAGTTATGAGATCGGTGATGGTGGCTCGGCGAAGGGAAGGAAATTCGGGAAATTGTACGGATGCCCAAAAATTGGGCAAATGACCTATTTTTAAAAAATAATGTTAATTAACCCTCTGCTGACATCATCGTCATATCAAATTACGTAAATTGTTTTCACTTCTTCGTTTTCTTACCTTTTTACTGAAAACTCACTAAAACTAAACTATTCTTCATTCAAATTTTCTAAGGCTAACGGTTTCGTATCGCTCATAAACGAAAAAACTATTTCCGGCAACGATTCTACTGTCGCCGACAAATCAAATCTAATTAGTAAATCTTTCAATATGTGCCTGAAAATGTCTTACACTGATCGGTAATGGGGCTTTGTGGGTCATTCTGGGTTTAGAAATACACTCATATGGTTTTTTTTGTTTGTTTTTTTTTGTTTTCGATGTGTTCTGTAGTTGAAGACGAGTAGAAAGAGTATGTGAGCGAGATAAGTGAGAGTGAAATCGGTAGAGCGACACCGGAGAGAGTGAATGTGAGCGAGATAAGTGAACCTATTGTTTTTTTTTCTGATTTTCGATGTGTTATGTGGTTGAAGACGAGTAAAAAGAGAGAATGTGAGGGAGATAAGTGAGAGCGATACCAGAGAGAGCGACACCAGCAAGAGTGATACCAGAGAGAGCGATACCAACGAAAGCGATGCCAGCGAGAATTAAATAGAATGTTGTTTTACATTTTTTTTTTTGAAGGAGTTTACTGATTGAATTTTTATTTCATGCAGGAGTGATTTAAGATGACTACATGTTTCAGAATAGCTGAAGCGACCGATTTCCCAGTCAAGTGACCAGCTTGGCCCACATTGCTAATGCAAACCAGATTGTCAAGGAGAAGCTTCCGCCAACGTAGTTGGGCATATTTAAGAGAACGATTTTTGGGCGATTTGTAGACATTGACATGGTGTTTAACAGCCCAATTGTCCATCACATGTTGCTTAGAGAAGTGAAGAGGACAAAATCAGACTCAATGTCATTCTCTGTCAGTGGGAAGGTTGTCACTTTTTTTAAGGATGACTTTTTAGTGATGACTGGTTTGTGACAATCCCCAACACGAGTTGATCAGAACCAGCAGTCCTCATATGAACTTGCTATCAAGTATTTTGGTAATCGAGTGAAGAAGAACACTTTACACCTCCGTCAACTTGAAGAAAAATACAAGGACTTAGAGTTTGAAAATGATGATGATGCTGTGAAGATCAACCTAGTTTACTATACTGAGGTCGCAATGATAGGGAAAAACAAACAGGAAAATGCAATCGACCTCAAAGGTTTCAAGGACGTTCAAAACTTGGAGTACTACAATAGTTTTAATTGGGGTACCATTATTTGGGAGAGGACATTGGATGCCCTAAAGACTGCGTTGAAGGATAAGAGCAGTCTAACAAATAAAAACTACGTTGTGAAGTACTCCTTACGTGGATTTCCACAAGCGTTTCAGGTAAATTTGATTAACATAATAATCATGTTGTTTGATCTAACATTACTATTGTTCTTAATATATTTCAAAATTTATTTAGGTATGGACGTACGAGATCCTAGCTTCATCGATAGCTGGGAACATTGCGGCGCAAAGGAGCAAGGTGGTTTTGCCCCATATATTACGATGGCCATGCTCCCACTCAGTGTTCTTCAAAGTACTTGAGTGAGAGATATTCGAGTCTAACAATGTACGTTTACTTTATGTATAATATGTTTATCTGGTTGTTAAATTGACACTAACCAGTTTACTGGGTTGTTAATGTAGATAAAGGTTAAAGAAGGCACTGTCATGTCAGATGCTGAAAGGGAGTTTCGGGATACCCAGTGGAACGACGACCTATATTTGATCTAGGTGCGGATGATGATAGTTCTGAAAGTGGCAATAGGTCAACGAGTGAAGGGGGTAGTCGTGAAAGTGAAAGTGGCAGTGATGATCATCGTGGAGATGACAATGATGAGGTTGTCAGGGTGGAGGGAGGGGATGAACCCAAGCATTCTGAGCACGAGGATGCTGAATATGGAAGGGTGGAATGAGGGACATACACACCTAGTGATGATATGTTCCATGATATGATGGGGGATGTACGTGAGGAGGATGAGTTGAACCAAGTTGATGTCTATCTTGTGGACTTCAGTACAGAGCGACAAGTGGATGAGAAGTGTCCTGAGTGTGCTGCCCTTCGCAGAGAGGGAGCCAATCCCGACGAGTCTATTTATTCGTACCCGCGGTCTATTGACAACTCACTATCGAGGTTGGATGGCTGTATATTGGGTTTAGATAGTCGTGTATCCAGTATGGAGGAAAACATGACTGACATGAAAGGGCAATTATCAGTCATCCTGTCATTGTTGCAGTCTATGTACAAGGTTTGCATCATTTTATGTCTTTATGTGTTTAGTTTTTACATGTTCATGAACTCACCATTTTACTTTACTAATTGAAGGGTTCCACGGTGAATGAGGAGACGACCAGGTCACACATCCCATCTCGGGATCCCGATACGACTGCGACTGCCTCTGACACTCCCATCCACATCCCCCCTCTACAGCCCGATACCACCACTTCACCTACTCTCACCCCCCCTTGTACAGCCCGATACCACCACTGCCACGACATCACTAATTGACGTTGAACCTATACAGGCCGACGTCCCACAAACAGAGCCTGACATGTCTGCCTTACTCACCATGCCACATACAGAGGCTGACATGTCTGACATACAAAGGCCGACACTTCTGGGATTGTTATGACCACATAAAGAGTTCCACTAGTGAGTAATTTATTGATCAGTAATCTTTGTTTATATTTTTATATTTCTTGATGAGTAACGTTTTGTTATCTGTTTATGTAGGAATCTCGAAGAATTAGTCGTAAGAGAAAACCTATTGATAAATATACACCCCCAGCCCAAGTAAAGAAGAAAAATGTGGTTAAACATCCTCTCTCAGGTGTAGCTACGTCAATATACAGATCGATCGTCACATATAACGTAGCACATGATGTTCCACACAATATCCTGACAGAAATGATGGGCTGGATCTCGAACAACAATACAGACAACGAGGTTCAAGAGAACTTCTTTAAACCATTCGTCAGGAAATTCTTCAAGGAATTGATTACCCCGAATTCGTTGGTCGAGTGCGATGTAAATGTCCTAATCTTTACGTCTTTACATGCTGGCATCTTGTACTTTTACTGACATATTAATTTTTCGTGCAGACCATAAATACTTTATTTTATTTTATGAAAGATAAATTTTATACCCGGTCCAACATGTGTATACACAAGTTCACCATCTTGCCAATTGATGTAACAGTAAATTTTGATATTTCGTTTTTTAACTTCTCATTTCGTTAAGTTTCCTGGTCTTTAATTCTTTACTTAACTTCTCATTTTATTTGACAGAGTCACCTTAATGCTCGTGGCGGGGTATTTAAACGAATAAAGAATAAGTCACTTATGGAGGTTGCCCTAGCATGGGAAGATGAAGACATATATAAGGACTACGTCACCAGTAAATTCGATGTCAAATGGGCATATGTGGATTTCGTTTATATGGCGATGAATATCAGTGACCACTGGATGGTACTTGCAATGGACATTAACAGAGACCACATATTCGTGTTCAATTCACTTCTGTCATACACACCAATGATAAAGCTGGTGAATTGGCTAGAGCCATTGACGGTCACAATATCATCCTTACTTCACTACTGTGACGTGGATTGATCGAAGCCGGACCTATCCACAGTCCGTTGGAAAATCTCATGACCTATGAACGTCGACATACAACACGGGTCGCTTGATTGTGGCATATTTGCAATCAAACTACTAGAACATCTGGTGACTGGTGCTGATCCATCCGTAATCACTCAGGAGAAGATGAGTGAATATAGGATGCAATTAACATGTCAACTATGGGCAAACACTCCACATTTTTTATATGTATAGAACATGTATTTTTTATTGTATTTTTTATGTATGTAAAAACATTCATTTATTTTTTATGTATGTAAAAAAATTCATTTATTTTTTATGTATATAAAAACATTGTATAATTGAACATATATTTTTCCTATGAAAGTTCAAAGTTCAAAGTTCAATATCAGAATTTTATCAGAACATGCATTTTTTATGTATAATAGAGCTACTGCTCTTTTCATTGTTTAATTGAACATGTATTTTTTATGTAAGTTCAAAGTTCAAAGTTCAATATCATAATTTTATCCGAACATGCATAATTGAGCTTAGAACATTATATGGTTCAAGGTTCAAAGTTCAAAGATTGAGAGAACGAGATTGTGAGAGAGAACGAGATTGAAAGAGCGAGATGTTCAGAGAGAGCGAGATTGTGAAAGAGAGTGAGATGTTCAGAGAGTGAGATTGTGAGAAATCCAAACGATTGTTTAGTTATCAGTGTACGATCATTTAGCTTACTACACGATCGTCTAGACAAATCCAAACGATCGTTTAGTTTACCAACGCTCCTAGAGTTAAATGATCGTTTAGCTTTACTATACGATCGTCTAGACAAATCCAAACGATCATTTAGTTATTAATGTAAGATCATTTAGTTATTAGTGTATGATCGTTTAGTTTACCAGCCTCCCAGAGTTAAACGATCATTTAGCTTTACTATACGATTGTCTAGACAAATCCAAACGATCATTGAGTTATTAGTGTACGATCGTGTACCTTTACTAAGCGATAAAGCCTGAAGTACACGATCGTTTAGCGCGCTCCACGTAAGTAGTAATTAAGCGAGAGAGCGAGATTGTGAGAGAGAGCGAGATTGAGAGAGTATTTGTTATCCATTTTTGTTACAAGTATGAATATTGAAAGAGTATGAAGTTATTGTTTTTTGTTACAAGTATAAAGATTGAGAGAGTATTTGTTATCCACTTTTGTTACAAGTATAAAGATTGAGAGAGTATGAAGTTATTGTTTCTTGTTACAAGTATGAAGATTGAGAGAGTATGAAGTTATCCATTTTTGTTACAAATATGAAGACTGAGAGAGTATGAAGATGGAGAGAGTATGAAGATTGAGAGAGTATGAATATTGCTATTATATAAATACTCCAGCTTGTTATTGTTTTTTGTTTACAAGATGAAAGTATGAAGTATGAAGTGTTACAAGTATGAAGTATGAAAAAGTATGAAGTATGTTACAGGTATGAAAAAGTATGAAGTATGTTATAAGTATGACGTATGAAAAAATGATCAATGGTATTTATAACTAAACTGGATGAGGGGTGTTTGTGTCTCGGTCTCTGGCATTTTCGGCACGTCGCACGGTTGTAAGCAGTTCAGTACAATTTGGCGGTTATGTCCACAATTCCCACACCGACCACATTTCATTTGTCTGCGAAATTCTCCTCTGGATGATATTCTTCTCACTCTCCGTCACCCAACTTATGGCACAAACTTCAGAGGAAGGATAATCTTTTCTACGTATCTAGAAGGTCTTTTCCATTCAGATATGTGGCCAAGTGGATTTATAGACTCCGCGTATGCAGTCATTAGAGAGTCCATTGTATAAAATTGGCTGCAAAGACTGTGGATGGGTATATTTCTTTCCTTGGCAGCAACAATTGCATGGGAACACAGGATACCAAGTGAATCAAATTCCTTACACGTGCATTCCTTCGTGTGAAGATTGACAATACCATTCAATCAATTATCTCGCATGTGTACTCGATAACAATCAATAGGCTCCACTCGATATCGTCTGCCCTTATCGGCTTCACTTGCCAATCGAGTTTCACAGTAGTCAGAGTGCAATGTCGTTCGAGATGCCCAGTAATTCCTCTGTTCGTAGAACCTTGATTGGAGCATTCCTCTAACATGTTCAATCAAGCATATTATGGGCATTAGTCGATACTCTTTAGTTAAGAAATTGAAACACTCTGCACTGTTGGATGTCATGTTATCATATCTTCGTTATATTTAGTAAACCCGTGCCCACCTTTGAAGACCGATGTCTTCCAAATATTTTGTGACAACACCGTCTCTAAAATTGCGGAGTTCGTCCCATTTTGGCTGAACTCTATCATGCGAAATGGCCTTGCTGCATCTCTAAATATCTCAACAACCGTGCTATCTTAAAGTTTGTAACCAGATTTTGTTATATATGCCATGTGCACAATCCATGAAATGCTGTGGGAAAAAATGCACAAAAAGCATTGGCGATAGATACCATCCGATCAGACACAAACACCAAATTATCGGGTTATCCGATACTGCATTTTAAGTTTGACATAAACCATTTCCATGATCGATCGGTTTCATTGTCCACTATTGCATATGCTAGTGGATATAATTGATTGTTCCCGTCCAAAGAAACCGCAACCAATATGGTGCCTTTGTATTTGCCTTCAAGTGCGACCCATCAACAATAATACAAGGCCGACAGCTTGCAAAACCTCTAATACAATGCCCTAATGCCATAAACATATACTTGAAATGCATCTCATCTTCAAGTTCGATCTCAAAGACTGTACCCGGATTCTCTATTTTTAGCGCTTCTCCATAAGCATGTAGTATGGAGTATGAGTATTCTAGAGTACCTCTAGTGAGATCATATGAGGCTTCTCTTGCACGCCACACTTTATCATAACTTATGTTCACGCCATAATCTCTCCTCATATCCTCAACGATGTGACAAGGTTTATAAATACGTCTTATGCCTGTGAATTTATCTTTGATGAGTTGACCAACAACCGTAGCAATTGCTTGTCTATGGTTGTGATTCAAAATTCCTATGGAACATGTGTGCGAACTGCAATACTTTGTGATCTTAAATATATCAGACCCTTCCATTTTGACTACACGAAGACTCCACTTACATGTCTCCCCAATGAATTTGACAGTGAACAGAGATTTGGTTGATTTCTTGACCTTAAATTCAAAATTTATGTTGATGGACATAATAGATAATCTCATTTTCAAGTCCTTTTTGCTCAAAAATAGTTGACCAACTTCAACAAACTTTGTGAATTCCCCGTTGAAAGAGATTTCTGTCCTAGATGAAGAGGTGCCAGGCATAATCAACTCTGTCCTATGACTTGAAGACATAGATGGTGGAACCATTGAAGCTGTTATAGAACGATGCACATCTCCATGACCACGATTCATTTCATTCAATCCTACTGGTTGCTCATTCACATCCACATCCACTGAAGGACCACAATCCATATAATCGAATGTTGATGGTACAGTGCTGGTAGACAATGAAATATCAGTGTTGGTAAACAATGGAATATCATCCTCTTCTCGACGAAACTGATATGATTCCTCGTATTGTCTGTCCACAACTGTATCATCATAACTCACATTTCCAAACCCCATTCTAACCCTTTCGTCCTGTTTAGACTTCAACTTTACAGCTATCTGAAGTCTACTAAGCTCTTATCGCAAAAGAAGGAAGTGAACATCATCATCATCCATTATGCATTGTGGAAGGGCTTCAAATTCAAGATTATATTTAACTTTCAGGATAAGATCAAACTCTGAAGGACTGACTTTTGTAGCTCTGTAAATGCGAGATTTAAGTTCTTCATAATTCACTGTAGGGGGCACAATGATTCCTTTCAACTGTCCCCCAATATACGAACTTTCATTCTCATCCTAATCACCTCCAAATCGAATAAATAGACACTTTTCTGTCATCCTACAAAGCAAGAGAACATTTGTTATTAAGCTGTACAGGTAATTGAAGTGTACTCTCGCTCTCTCTCAAAATCTCGCTCTCGCTCTCTCAATCTTGCTCTCGCTTAAAATCTCACTCTCTTACTCTCGCTCTCTCTCAAAATCTTACTCTCTCTCATAATCTCGCTCTCTCTTTTACTCTTCCTCTTTCTTACTCTCTCCCAATACAAAATTTCGTAATGTTACCTTTCCAGAAATAACACAAAAAATAATCAAATAGATTCAAAATAATTCACCTTTCTGAAAAAGCTGTTTCTTTCTGAGAAAGCCTCGTCTTGGAAATCCCTGTTCAAAAAATCTCCGTTCAACAAAACACCGTCGAAAATCAGAGAAGTAATCACCTTTAAAATGGAGTTTAAAGTTTAAAGAAATCACCATTGTATTGTGTCTAGGTATTATTGATTTGATTTGAGGCTTCCGTCGTGACATTTTGTCAAATCAACAGTATATTGACGAGCAATCACATTAAACTAGGGAATTTCAAGTGAGAGCGAAAGCGAGAGCGAGAACGTTTAATCAGACGAGAGCGAGATTTACCTCGTGAGGCCAGTGTAAGGGCGATTTATGTAATTTGGTATGACGATGATGTCAGCAGATAGTTAATTGACATTATATTTTTAAAAATGGGTCATTTGACATTTTGGGCCCAATTTTTAGGTCATCCTTACAAGTTTCCCAGGAAATTTGGAGATTTAATCAAACACGTAAGCATGGGGAAGAACGGGTCCCACTAGTCCACTCGACACTCCACGTGGCACAAACTGAGCACGCCACTTCTCTATCTGTATAATAAATCATTAATATTATTTTAGTAGTAAGATAGTTCTTAATTTTTTTACAGCGTACTCTAATGTTTGAATCTTCTTGTCATACAATCACGTGTGATGTGGATAAACTTTGATAAAAAAAAAAGTTTATGTACTTTTTTTTCTTTCTCAAATGCACTAAATTGCAAGAAATGTTTTAGGTTAAGTCAAACGTAAACAAAAACACATCAACAAGAGTTATGACCTCCAAAATTAAGTTTGAAAACAGATCCAGAGGAAAAGCATCTACATGAATCCGCTCTATGGAAGCTCCAAACTACTAAGAACAACAAAAAAATCATATCGAAGAACGTGACAAATCATCTGCGAGGGACTAAGGTAGCACCATGTATCCAAAGGTTATGTTCCCTCCAAATTTAGAAAATGACAACATACCAAACATCTGTCGATACCTTTTGTTACAGATAATTACCCACATGACAAATCTAGTTAAGCTTTATGCCCCAATGAGAAACCTTATGTGAGCATCATATCCTATAAGAGCACATTCTTTGATGAGCATCATTACCTCATAAGAGAGCACATTCCCCGACTAGCCCAATTAAAGGGTCAAACAAATAATAAATGATCTAGAAGCTCGATCCTATCATTGTAAAGAACACAATCATTAGAGATATATGTACACTAGCGACAATATGATCTCCATAACCTACCTTGCACGAGGTTGTGAGCGTCATTACCTCCAATCCATTGGAGACCAGACCAAGGCATCATAAGGTGCCTAAGACGCAAAGATTCACAAGCATTGGTGATAGAAAAGACTTCGATTTCATAACGACAAGGAAGGCAAGTCACACGATCCTCCGAATGTTAAATTTATTTATTTGATTATATTAGATTTTAAATTGACTAAATTACACGTTTAATCCATGAACTTTCAAATTTATTTCTATTTGGTTTCTAAACTTTAAAAAATACTTAATGGATTCATAAGATTCAAGTTTGTGTCTATTTGGCCCATATACTTTGAAAAATGGTCTAATAAATTTTAAACTTGGAATTTTTATCTAATAAGTCCTTCAAGTTTCAATTTTATATCAAAGGTCATTGACCTATTTAACGCTTTTTAAAATTCACAAATTACTGGACATTAAATAAAAAAATTAGAATCTCATTATACATGTCCAACTCTAATATATTAGTTCATTTTTAAAAGTTTAAAATTTAGGAATCTCTCATCGTTTTTTTAAAAAATATTTTTAAAGTTTATTGCATTTTTATGTTTTTTTTAATGAAAATGCACGTTATTATTATAATTAAGAAAAATTGCAAAAACTGCACAAATCATCTTCGAACCAATGAGAGTTTATTACAATTACTCTGCCTATTTTTTATTTGATTAACCACTCTCTTGAACTATGTGGGGTTTGTTACAATTACATCCCAATACTTTTAATTCAATCAATTAGTCCGATATAATTTTTGTTATTTGTTTGCAATCAAACTCCTATGCTAGTATTGATATTGATAAATTTGTAAACTTAATTTTTTTTTTTTTATCGATATTAACATCAATATTTTAGTCCTTGATTCTAAATGTTCCTCAATAGTGATGCTGAACCCATCTCTCTCTCTTTTAATTAATATTTACGAGTTTCCAAGTCAGCTTAATTTGAGACAACCCACCTGACCCTATAACATTTATGACATGTCAATATTTTAATTTTTATTATGCTCTTCATCTTTAATTACAAATGTTTTCTAATTATTATTTAATTAGAAAGTTTCAATTTTTCTTTTACATTATACTTCAATTCATTTTGTTAAAAAAAAAAAACTTTTAAACTTTTATTTCGTTGAAGGACACTGCAACAAACAAAATTAAAAATATATTTGTAACTCACGAATAAGGGTGAATGTAAAATCTCAATCTTGATTTCTAAATGTAAAATTAAATTATTATTTAACTATAAAACTCACAAATAAGGATAAATATAAAATTTTAACAAACTACAATGCAAACTATCAGATATTGATCAAATTAAAAGTTATAGAGTATAATTGTAACAAAAGACAAAGTTTAAGGGATGATTGATCAAGTTAAGAGTATAATTGCAATAAATTTCACAGTTCGAGAGTGGCTTGTACAATTTTCTCTAATAATTATTAGGTTAAAACACCTATATTTTGAAGTCGGTTCAATTTTAGTTCACGTACTTTCAATACACCTTAAACTTAGTCTCTCAAAATTAATTTTTACCAACATTTATTTGATAAAAATAACAATTTTCATTCAAAAAAATACATTATTTGAATATGTTTTCAAAATTTATCGTAAAATGCTAAATTAATAATGAACTAAATTGAAAATACAAATACTAAAATTAAATAAATTTCATAATATAGAAATCAAAATAATATTTTAACATAACTATTGTATGAACCGAGAGGAGCCAAACCGACGCATCAAAAGAAACATTTCGAAGACGGCAAAATCTCAGAATTTTCTTTGCTGGCAATGACGTGGCAAGTGGCTGCATATTATTTGTTTAAAAAAAATGTCGTAAGTGGATGGGAATGGGATCCTTGTTGGAAAGCAAAAGCTCACTTGTCAAATTTCTTCAAATCTTATCCACCTTCTCCCCCTTTCCCTGCTTTGCACCTGGTTACAACACGTGTCAACCTAAATCTAGGGTGACATGGCAAGATTCTGATTGATAAAGGCACCTCATTGTTTGTGGATAATATGGAAAAATTACATCCAACGTGGCAAAAATACACGTGGTTAGTAAAAGTTCCACATTTTCAATTCAAACGAAACACAAAAGAATACGTGGAGAGAAACCTTGGTGTTCAAACCTGTGCTACTGAACGAGGAAACCGAGGTTTTACCTCCCCAGCAGTCCCCTGTCATGGCCTTTCTTGTTGTCTCTCATCCAAGTATATTGGATAAGTATCAAAGCTCCAATCATATTCATCCACATCTTACCAGTAAGACGCAATAATCATAAGGAAAATCATTGCCAACTTTTTCCTTTCTTTCAAGTCATTAATTTGGCAATCCAATACCACATGTACCAATTTGTCTCGGAGGTAAAAATTTTGACAGATTAGACGGTTGGGTGTTCTTGTTTCCCAAGCAAGAGGACATCAAAATCTGTAACATTATTTTTCTTTTCTGGTTGAAAAAAGTTTAAGCTATATGCACTAGTTGCTGAGCAAGTTCAACACAACAAAACAATGCATGATAGAAGCATAAGATGTGACTTGGTTGTTCATAACAGCTATGCAATAAAATTATTCCCTCAGTAGTAGTGTGTATACTTTCTCCTTTACTGGATAAGTCCTTGCACATCGTGTGATCTCAATTCTCAATCTCATCGCTGACATCGAAAAGACGAGTGAACCTTTGTTCAGTAACAAACAATTACTCTCGCTGATGGAAGAGAGACAAGCTTTGAGAGAAGGTTGTAGTAAGTCCAGTTGCCGAAATGAGAGTTCAAATCAAACTGAGGAAGCAATCAATATTGAGAAAGAAAATATAAAAATGAACTCCATTATCTTGAGAGAAAAGGCTTCACTGATTCTACAACAACCTGTTTCACAAGAAAAAGAAACAATTGAACTATGTCATTCTGTAGGATCACAAAATTGTTCGGTCTACAGACACAGATAATCAGCCTTTAACGCTGGGAGAAGATTAGATGAGTAATGCGCTTATGTAAATGATCAACCGACTTTGCATAACTACTTGACTTGACACGATTAATTTAATGATATGTAAAACCTCAATTTAAGCAAACAGAAGAATAGCAAAACAAACTTAGATGACATGAAACTCCATGCAGGATATATCCATAATCTATTAACACTAGAAGAAACTGAAGGCACGACAAGAACCAGTAAAAAAGACGAATAAAACTTCCACGAGCACCCGGTACAATTTTTTGGTATAACCAATGTCAATGCGCATGTTCGGCTACTGTTCTAGAAATAGGTGATGCTACTTACCCTGCCATCGTAGGACAACGATGCGAAGATCCAAGGCTCACGACAGCTCCAAGCAAGGCCTTTGAATTTGAAATTAAAATCACCCAATCAGTTTGACCAAGTGAAAATATATGTTAGAATAACAAGGCTACAGCTGTTACCATAAACACTGTCTTCGTAGTCACTGTAAGAATGCAATAATGGATCACCTTGCCGTGGTGGTGAATCGACCTTCCTGCTCATTAATTAACATGAAGCAATATGAGCATAAACTTTAAAGACAAACAGAAACAGGAGCATCCTAAACGAAAAGATGACCTTTCAGATTTTAGTTCACCATCAGACATGGATGCCAACCATAAGTTGACAGCAGAATCGGTACCAGCACTCTGCAATCGCTAACATTGTGTCATGAACTAAAAAGATATTTTGAAAAGTTGAACGAGCTTGTACTAAAAAATGATTTCACTTACGATCTTCAAGGGATTTGATTGTCATACAGTTAGTCTATAACTTTATATGAAATTTAAAATAAAACAATCGGCCACAGACTTCACAAAGGATACAATCAAATTGGAAACAAATATGGAAGAGAAGTATAAAATGGAATCCAACAAACATGAACCAAACAGTAAAATGGGAAAGAAAAAAATAACTATATCTAGAAATGGAGAGAAGAAAGGAGAGCAAACCAAGATTAGCCCATCATATTCAGGATTACAGCGAACAGCGCATGTCCTGTAGAAATGTTAAATACAAAGAATCAAAGTTAAACCATTTAACTTGAGCATAGAACAGATTTTACAGTTCAATAACATTCTAGGAAAACATGGCCTCTTTAAAAAGATACCAGTGGGTATGTCCAGGAAGTTGTTGGATCGGGACTTTTGGCTTTCTAAGGTCCCAGATAGATATTCCAGTTTCATCCTCAGCAGTTACCTGACACACACAACTTTTTATTAATGCAAAGATGGAAAAGAAAAAAAATAATAATAACAAAAAAATAAATGTTGTCCAAACACCAGATTGGGAAATGAAATATTTGTTTAAAGAACAGAAGGGGCTGCCGTTCTTATGAACTTGTAAAAGGACCTCTGCTTTTCACATGTCATTCATTGTTATGGTGATTATCATTTCTTTTAATAAGAAATTAAGCCCTCATTATGAATATATATATATATATATATAGAATACCCATACGAAAAAAGAGAAAGATGGAGGCAAGTTATAAGAATAGCCTCCAATCAAGCAAAATAATTCCTAACAAATAATAACAAAGATGTTTCATAACCAAAGCCCACCACAAAACATAGAACCTCGTAAGGAAGCAAAATCTCCAACCCTCTAAAGTCTAAATATCCCCTCATTCCTTTCCCCCCACAGACCCCACAATAGCACACAACAACGTGACACAAAAACTTTCCTTTCTGACAAAAGGGAGGATGGTAAAGAAACTCCTCCATCATCTCTGCGCAGTCTCGTAAGTCAATATCAAACTCCTCAAACAACCAAGTCCTAACTGCATTCTATGTACTGAGCCATCACTAGTCAAAGTAAAGCTCAAATAATCTATAGTATAGGTCCAGACAAGTGATGGATAATGACTCAGTTCGTAGAATGCTAGTTAAACATCAGACTTGATAAGTTATAAAGGTTAAAACAAGCAAAGGATGTTCGGGAAAGAAGAAATTTTCGAAAACAAGCAGATAGTTGTGATTATATACAACCAATATGAGAGGCATTCAGCTGTGGATAGGACAAGTAAAGACGTTTATTGATAGAAATTGTTATAACTTACAACTAACTATTCAAGATGTCCGTGCTCTGTTTCTAAAAGAAAAAAAGGGTCTGCACTCAAACGCTCACAATTTTCCTACACCCTTCTGAATCTCACTAATGTCAAATACTGTCGTTTAACCAAGCCAATTAACATTGCAGCTCTGACTCACTAACTTAACCCCAACAATAAACGTAAAAATCAACAAGTCACCAGGCAAGTTGTATTTCCTTTCTAGCATAAGAAAACACAGCAACATTCTAGTTACCACTCTGATATTGACATGAGATTTATGATTGTAGTATGATTTTATTGACAAAAGCCTTTCCAATTTGCATTCACCAGTACATAGGAGAGATTTTGAATTTGATGCTCCTAGAGAAAAGGAAATACACAATAATAAAAACAATAAAATAAAATAGAAGAAGCCTTACAAGTAAATGTTTCTTTTTGGGGTTGTAATCCACATTGCGAACATATGCAGAGCATGCAATTGAGTCTGTCTTCCTGCAATTCACTTCTCATAAGCCAATGCAGAATTTATCATTTATCATTTTCCTTTTTAAAAACCAAAAACAAAGATTTCATTGAGATAAATGAAAAAATAGAATACAAAAAACAAACCCACCAACAAAGACCACCCCCCCTCCAACACACACACACACACCCAATTACGTAAATGGAAGTATGGAACCCAAAACAAAATAATAAACCCAAGCTAATAATTACAAAAAGCCACATTAACAGACATCTAAGTATAGGTATTAAAACGACTTGCCTCCCAAAGCTCCTCACTGGACCTCTCAATCCCTATAAAAATCTTGCTATTTCTCTCCAACCAAATGCCCCACATAAGGGGAAAAAAGCAAGCCTGCTACAAGACCCTTCCTTTGTCTCGAAGGAAGGATTCAGGAGTACCTGCTCAAACATAAAACACCATCTTCTATTATGCACCAGAACAACCCCAAAGACTCCAAAGAACTGGCTTCAAAGAGAAAGGGAAGTCCCATAAAAATGATAAAATTCCTCCTCTTGCTTCCACCAAAGAATACACCATTGTGGCCATTGATAACTTGTTGAAATACAAGCTATTATAGCCTAGGATGAAAATATGTGTTGAAGTGAATGATGGGTTGTTCGCAGCAAACCTTTGCCAAAATTCGAGAGAGAGAGAAGTTTCATACCAGGATGTGCCAAGGGTCCTTGCCGGTTTGAACCTTGCAGCGTGAATGGTAGAGAACCATGTCTTGGAAGCTAGGACCACTGGCAACTAAATCAGAGGCGTGCAAATGTACCCCCCCCCCCCCCCACACACACACACACACACACACACACAGTAGAGTAGTGGAGCAGAGGCCATAATTGCCAAGTAGCACTTAGTGATTGATGGAAGCATGCTACTTAAGCAAAGAAATTTGGAAAAGAGGATCCAAAAAATTCATGGTACACTTAGCAACCATTTTCTTGGAGAGGAAGGAGGGCCTATCAGAGTCATGACAGTACTTGAAAGCATGTTTCAGCCGGTTGACAAATTGCGGTAGCAACAAAGCCACGTTACTCCTATTCTTGCAGCACACTTTAATATAAAAGCGTAGTTTGTATTTTTATTGAGATTATTCTTGTTAAGAACATTACATAATTCAACTTAATGCAATGTTTAGTTCATCTTCATTTCCTTCTTTTGCTTCTGGCACGGATGCTATGAGTGACTAAGACTTTGGGAAGGTTGCTGTGCAACCCCCACTTAACCAAAAACTCGCAAGCTTGAGCTTGGTAATATTGGGTTCCTTTAGTGGCATTCGAGTAGAGTCTAAACCTCCATCCGTCTGACCAACCTAGAAGAGGTATAAACATAAGTATAATGCTAAGAGGGTTAGATTGTGTGGAAAGACACTAGGAGAGTGAGGGTAAACATGCCTTACTATATTATGCTAGAAAGAGGATAATTTCTCACAAGCAAAAAGGGGTGAGAAATCACACAACAAACCACCCATAGACATGTGACATTTGCTACTCTTAACACTCTTCTTGAAAAAGGTATGGCAAGTAGCTTCGCTTACTTAACCTAGGAGAAACCATGCTCATGCAAGCAAGTTGAAGGGAAGAGTGGTGGGGAAACAGTAGACAACCTCCATTAACCACAGATTAATCCTGTGTCCAAACCTTGCCTTTATCATTAGTAAACATTTACTAATAGTTGTCAGCCATTGTTTAGACGATACCATCCAACAGAAATTTATTGTACTTCTACATTTCATTGAGTTTTGATTGAAGATTTGAGTAAATTCTCAAAGAATCAGGCCTTGAGTTCGACCTAGGTTTATTGCCTGCGTATTACTTGCTCTCTAAGAGTGTACACTTACATGCTTTGGGAGGTGGTTTAGTCGTTGCATTTAGTCGTTTCAACATTATATTTGTCACATTTTGATTATATTTTCAAATCAAACACGCAAGTATATTACCACAACAGCCACTCCACCAAAAAGGAGTCTTTGTAGTCTGTCCTGAGTATTCATCTTACCATGCAAAGAATTTTACAAAATTTATCTTCCAAAGTGAGAAAAACGATGAGGCTCCCTGAGAGTGAGGAGAGGCACAAAGAATGTGGAAAAAAGAGCTACAAGAGAAACCCTCTAAAGGCTTTGGGACCCAAACCCGTGAATCCCTTCTCCCAAGACAAAACACCTAGTTAGAAATAATAGTAAAGAGACTAGCCACCTCATCTGCCTCTTGGTCATTGGGAGACAACAAAAACCCAAGGAGAGCAAGGAATAAATATCAGAGGGAAAACCATAGGCTACCAAATGCATCATTTATTTGACAAATGATAAAGATGTGGAAACAAAGCACACAAAGGTCTCTCTCCCCACCCAAGAACCTTCACAAAAATAGCAGGCTAGAGATTTCTGTTAGAACCCTTAAACCTGAACCCCCTTCAAATCAGTGAGGTCCATGCTTACTCACCATAATCATCCTCCACAGGGCATTCGTCTTTGAAGAAACAATTTTGCCAACAGGGTCTCATTATGTAATCCCAGGTTCCCAAGGCCTAAGCCTCCATCCTCCATCAATTTCGAAACATCTCCCACTTAACCTAATGTATCCCTCCACCCTCTCCAAATCTTCCAACAAAAAATTCTCATCGACCTTTCAATGTTTTTACTTACGAAAAGAAGCATTTTGAGACACATTTTCAGACAAATAGTAGATGGGATTCCCATGTAAAACAAATTGAATCAAGGTGCAAAATTTATTAATGAACAGCATCTATGACTTTATAAAATAAATTATCACGACTTGGTTTGACAACCATTTCATTTTTGGATTTTGGTTTTTGAAAAATACTCCTATAGACACTACTTACACCTCCAAATTTCTTCCTTTGTTAACTACTTTTTACTAATGGTTTAAAAAACCAAGCCAAGTTTTGAAAACTAAAAAAAGTAGCTTTTAAAAACTTATTTTTGTTTTTTAAATTTGGCTAAGAATTCAACCATTGTATTTAAGAAAGATGCAAATCATTGTAAAAAATGGAGAGGAAATAGGCTTAATTTTCAAAAACAAAAAACCAAAAATGAAATGGATACCAAAGGGAGCCCAAAAAATTCTAAATCTTACAGAAGGAAGAGAAGCCTAAAATCCCTCAAATCAATCGTGCACATTTCATCTCTTCTCAAAACGACATAGAAACATAAAACATCCCACTATATTATTCAGAAAGATTATACAGGCCGGAGTGCATACACAAGAAGCGCATGTACCAAAATAGGCTCAACTAGATGAAAAACACATAATAATATATGCATCAAGCATAAATGATAGCATACTTCATTGTCCTTAAATCCCAAAATTGAACGGATGATTCACTAGTCGCTGCAATAGCATTTGAATCATGTGGATCCCATGTCCCTCCAGACAAATAATGAAGCATCCCAGCTGACTCCTTCGATTGCACCTAGATTGTAGTAAGCCCCAAATAAGATCATCATAAAAATACTTGAAAAGAAATGGTATTTCACAGCATCTAACTTGTCAATATGACAAATGAATCAAACATTATTACAACCTTTATTTTATCACCTTTGATATGGCTAACTTTATTATGTTTCATTGTCTGTTAACCGAGGGGTTTTACTTTTACCGTGAGATTTGATTTCAAGTCATGTAATTCTTCGTAAAACAACAGGTCAATTGGTCGTTGGCTGTTTCAGTTGCTTAGCTCGTATAAATAGTCTGCTTTAGCCTACGGTGCAGTTTCTAATAAAGAAATTCGATTGAAATCTCGGAGGTTTGATACATCAATTTGTATCAGAGAACAATTACCAGATTATATAGCGCAAGATATAGTCTTCTGGCAAGGATGAATTCTACAACATTGGAGTGCAAGAACGAGATGGAAGAATCTCAAGAAGACAACAAATTTGTCCAAGAAGTTCTGGAACTCAAAATGAAAATTGACCTCCCTAGCTTCAACTAGGATGGATGTTGAAAACTTCCTAGATTGGGTCAAGAAAGTGATTTTTTTTTTAATAGTCCAACACACCCGAGGACAAGAAAGTAAAATTAGTGGCTTTCATGCTTCAAAGTGGGGCTTCTATTTGGTGGGACTAATTACAAAAGTATCGAAGATGTCATGGGAGACAACCTATCAAGAAGTGGCCCAAGATGCTTCTGTTGGTGAAGAAATGGTTCTTCCTCAATTATCAACAAATCCTATACAACCACTACCAACAATGTAAACAAGGTGGACAATCAATTCTTGATTATATGAAGTAATTCCACCTCTTGGAGGGCACAAAATAACTTATCCAAGACAAGGTAGCAATACAATTCAAGATTTGTTAATGGGTTAGGGAATGACCTTAAAGAAAGTGGTCAATTTACACCCTTTGGTTCACATAGAAGATGCTATAACTCTCTCCACAAAACTTAAGAAAATGAAGAGGTCAAACCAATCAGGAACTACCAAAGAAGTACAGGGGACAGACAGCAACAAAACCAAAGAAAGACTCCCTCCAAACAACTTCCGCAAGAGACTGCTTCCACATCTAACCAACAGAACAAAAAGGAGGATCTCCCAATAAACAATTCTACCAACTGCAAATGTTTCGAATGTAGGCTCTAAACGAAATTCTAACCCTTATAATCGTCCTACTCTTGGTAAAAGTTCAATGTGTGGATAACAAGGCCACCTCTCCAACGAATGCCCACAATGATGAGCCTTGGCGATTAAAGAATTGAATAATGGTGATTATGAGGATAACCAATTTCAAGAATATGAGAATTGAGTATGCTCAAGCGGATGATCGAGAACAATTTTCATGTGTACTTCTCACCCCCAAAACCAAAGTTATCCTCAACATCATTGCCTATTTTGCACAAGATGCACCAATGTACAAGATTTGCTAAGTCATCATCGACAACAGAGGATCGAGAACATTGTTTCTGAGAAGTTGATCTGGAAAATCAGTCTACTCTAAACCCTACTAGGCTAGTTGAATAAAAAATGGTGGAGAGTCCCCCCCCTGCAAAAAAAAAAAAAAAAAAAATGGGCGACCACTACAAAGATCAAATTGTTTGTGATATTTTGGACATGGATGCATGTCACATTCTCCTTGGGAGACCATGGCTATACAACAATCAGACCATTCACAGAGGCAAGTACAACACTTATGAGTTCTTTTGGATGAGAAAGAAAGCTGTGAACTACCTTTGGGCAAAACGGAGAGTTAGAAAAAGGTTTGCTATGATCCTAAAAACAACATTTTTTGCTTTCACAGGGCAAGGATATTCTGCATCCAAAAAGGAGGGCACTGGGGCTGATATGTGGAGCTCTCACAAGCTATCTTGGAAAATTTATCCCAGACATGATGAACAAATAAATTGAGGATTGGGCCAGCCTTCTTGTTGCTCTTGAGGTGGTTATTCTCAATTAATCATCAGACATTTAGTGCTGGAATTTAGACACAATTGGTCTTTTTCATTGAAATCTTTAAACAGAACTCTATGCTCGAGAGGAGACATGCGTTATAAAGACCTATACCTTTCTATTATGAAAGGTCAACATCCCAATTCCAAGAAGGTTAAAATTTCTACTTGGGAATTGAGTCATATGTGCATCAATACGTATGACAAGCCTCAAAGACATGCTCCTTGGCTTACTATCTCCCCAGATTGCTGCAATATTTGCAAAAGCAATGTCGAATCACCAAACCATCTTTTTATTTGGAGTCTGGCTAGAAACTTCCAGGACTTTGTGGTTGATGCTTTCAGTTGGCAGTTAGCGTTTCCCTATGACATTAGGGATCTCCTTCCCCTTTCATTCTTCGCCATATTTTTAAGAAAGGGGGGAAAAGTTTTTTTGGCTGAATTTTATTCAGGTTTTTTTTGCGGTATATTTGGTCGGAGCATAACTCTCACATCTTCGGTGATAAGGATCAAGACATTCGATCTTTCTTCACTTCTATCACTTTTCAGCTTTTCGTTGATGTAAATAGAGATCTCCTTTTTGTAACTACAGCTTTACAAATCTTATGTCCAATTGTAAGTGTTTCCTTATTCCTTTGGATAGGATCACCTTTTTGTAATTTTGTGAATTTTGTCTTATCAATGAAAGGTTCATGTTTCCTACTAAAAGGAGAGAGATTCTACATCCAAAGGCTGAAACTTTAGTGCCTTCGTTGACATAGAGGATTCAATAGATTCTGTCAATAATACAACACTGGACAACCAAATCTCCCATAGTGAAGTGAATTCCTTGGCTTAACAAACACACCAAAGTCTCTACCACCACAAAGAGAAATCTGGCACTATACTGACTTAATACCAGGCCATACACATCCTCACCTTCCCCACTATCAAACGAGCCCAAAACAATATCAAATCCTCCATAATCAAATCCATGAACTTCTAGAAAAAGGACATGCACCACCTAGTTTAAGCCATTGTGCCGTTCCAGTCCTCCTTGCTCCTAAAAAAGACAGGTCTAGTTGTTTTTGTATAGATAGAAAACCCACAAAAAAAAATCATGACTAAGTATAGGATCCTCAATTCCCTGGCTAAATGACATTTTGGACCAACAGGGAGGTGCCTCTGTTTTTCCTAAAATAGATACTCGAAGTGGCTACCATCAAATTAAAATCAAACATAGGATGAGTGGAACAGCTTTCAAAATCAATGAGGGTCTTTTTGAATTGGAAGTTTGATACATCATATAACCAACTAGCTATACAACCAACTACAAATTATACAATTAACCATTGAAATGAAAATTACAAAGTCATTTATTTATTGTGCTACATCATTAACTCTAAACCTTAATAATCTGCTGGCTTGGGAATTGGAAGGAGAAAGCTCCTAAAGAAATGAGATTTTTTCTACTGACTCACCTTGGGAACGATGAAGTCTGACCTTGTTCGCAACAATATCTGGGCAAAGCTATCTCTCCCCAGTGGTGTATAATATGTAAGAAAGAGAAGGAAAACTAATTTACCTTTTTGTGGACTATTGTTTGTGACAAGATATTGGCAGGGACTGGTAGAATAATATGGTGTGTCAAGCTACTAGGCCTTTTCCAAGAGGTTCTGGAATGTCTACCTGGATCAGTTGCTGTGGATCACCTTTACCGCTAAAAGCTGTAAACCTTAGAGAAAAGGCTGTTCTAGGCTTCTAGCAGTTTTTTTTTCCGAGATTTGGTTTGGAAAGAAAATCCAATGCATGGATATTTCTATAGAGAGAAGAGAGTTGCAATTTTTGGCATCCATGGAATTCTTTAACCAGCCTTTTTATGATTGTAATTCCTTTGTGATATGCCCCAATTGCAGAAAAACTTCAATTCTTTTGGTGTTTTGAGGTTGATGCCTTAACTTCGATAATATAGCCTTTCTTGTTTAATGAATTCTCTCTAATCTAAAAACTTATAGCTCTGAACCTTAACCTGCTCATGCATATACTACAACGTGGTGCAGAAGTGAAAGTTGCCCGATTTAGAATCCAGTCACTAGAACATATAATTTCCATTTAAGTCTACCTGAGCAGCTTTTCTTGAACAATCCAAGCTCCACAGTAAAATATTTTCCTCATCAATGCTGATAAGCTTATCATGTCTTCCAGATGGCCACCAAAGAACGCTGTCCAGAAATTTTTGTTAGGAAAGAGAGCCCAAATTTGGGAGTGCACGCATATAGATCACAGAAAAAGAAAATTAATGAAAAGGAAAGGGAAATTTCAGTAAAATTCAGAGAAAACATTTGAAGGTTAAAATATTAAAGAGAAATACAATTCGATGAGCATAAATTTTACTTCAATTAATTATGAGAAGTAGAATAAAACATTGATTTGGTATATATTCTGCATTTTATAGAATATGAAAGGCCAAATGCAGTTGGACACAGTTAACCAAGAAAAAGAATTGCTTCCGAGAATCACTCACCAATTTATCTTACTAGCATGTTCATCAAGAGATGTAACCCGTTCCAACTGAGGAGAATTCAATTCACCATATAACTCAGGGATTTGCCATATTGCTGCCCCAAAGTTTTCACCTTAAGAAAATGGAAGAGGAACAATTCAAAGAAAAGTGGAAGCAGAGAATTTAGAAGAATCCGTAACAAAAATATGAATCCCCGCACAACTGTGATTGAGAGGCGACGTATAGATAGATTGCAAACATGTCAATAGCAGACATGACCGCAAAATAACAAGTCAATCGCACAATGCTCACGACTTCTGAGAATTAACAACGGGAACTGGACATTTTCTGTCTGAAAGTTATTCGACAATTCCCACATTCTGTAAACAGATAGGTCCTGTACTAAATGCTTAAACTCCCTCGCCTAATTCCATCGTTGACTTATCAGTTCAACTAAAAGTAGCAACACTAAACTAAAAGAATAACTAAACCAATCCATTCGTAGAAATCATCTCGGGAGCAGGCACGACAGAAAGTTGAGTTCGAGCAAGCACAGAAAACCAATTAATTACCAGTGGAAAAGACAGTAGAGAAAATGCGCTGGTCGAAGGGGCAAGACGCCAGGTCCCAGATCTCATTGGGGTGAGAAAACAAACCTTCACATATGAGCTCGGAGCCACTCGATGAAAGACGAATCAAATGCACCTAATAGACTTCAATTGCATCAGATCCATGTCAAAGACAAACATGGACAATCAAGCAAGGAAACAAATCAGAGTAAAGCTGAGCGTAACCTCATTTTCGTCTTTGAGACTGAGAGTGCCGGTGATGAAGCTGGTGTGATCAGTATCTGCGTTGACATCGGCAATGCATCGAGCCTGGAAGTAGAGAAGAATTTCGAAAATGGGAATTAGGGTTTAAGCTTAAGAAGATCTATGGGGTTTGAATACCATGAAAATATTTATCATTAGAAAATGAACAACATTGACCTGGTATTTCAGGCCGTAGCCAATGCCTGATGAACCACCTTGCATGGCGGAAGTAACTGGCAGCATAATCAATCGCTCAACGATGATCAAACGCCACAACGATGATCAAACGCTTACACATTCATGAAATTGTAGGTAGGAAGTGCGTCCTAATGGCGCTAAACTGAGCTGGCGCCACGCCTAGGTCTGTGTTGCTCAGATTTCCGTTTTCACTAGCTTGGGTTACATTACAAACTTCCAAGCTGAATTTGGATCCAATGGCTACAAAGTGAAATTGACAAAAATAATCTAAAATATTTTTGTTATTCGATAATCATTTGTTTTTTATTTTTTGTTTTTAAAAATTAAGTCTATAATACTATTTTCATTCTTAAATTTCTTCATTAGAAGATATTTCGAATTTAGTGATTATATCAAATCGTCACATCTCAATTGCAAAGGTTGTCTCAAGTATATTCCCTGATGCATTTCATGCCTTATGTATATACCATATTCGAAACAATTTGATTAACAAATTCAAGAATAAGGACATAATCCTACACTTCTACATAGCAACGAAAACTTATAGAATGTCTGAGTTTCAAATGTCTTGGGCTAAGCTACATCAATATTTTAGTGTGACGGCCTATCTTGAGAATATTTGATTACAACGATGGGTAAGGGTTTATCAAGTCCATTGTAGGTATGACAAGATGACGACAAATATAGTAGAATGTCTCCATGGAGTTTTGAAAAATGCACAAAAACTACCAATCACGAAGCTATTAGAGCATTGATGGAACAAACACATGCACAACAAAAGAAAAACGGATCTAAAGTACTCAAATTAGGTTAATTATAAAGATAAGCATGCAAATTAAGCAAATAAAAGGGAGAAAAGAATGCAACCTTTATAGACTTTGAAGTTTCTCCAAATCCGCTCCAATCTCCACACGAACGATTTATAGACCACCACAAGAGTCTTTCCGACTATTCTCCGGCCTTAGAACGGGAGGGGGGATCCGGTGAGTGACTAATTTGGAGAGGAAAATGTTAAGACTTCGAGAGAAAATTTTTCACTTTGAGTTTGGTGAGAATTTGACATTAAAAAATCCACCAACTCAAAGTGGGATTTAGTGGAGCAAGTGTCTTCAAATGAAGACAACACTTAGCAATTCAATAGTTGGAATTTTCCACTCACAAATGTTGGATCTTTCCACTAACTTGGTCAAAGTTTGATTCTCAAAGTCCAAAGTCAACAAATTTGATTTTTTGACTTTCAAAAATCAAAAGTCAACAATTTGACTTCTAATGCAAGTTTTGACCAATTCCATTTATTTTCAAAATTAATTCTAATAATCAATTTTAAAATTAAATTAATATTAAATAATTAATTAAATAATTCAATTAATTTAATTTAATATTAAATCCAACACTAATCCCAATTTATATGAATCCCTATTCATAATCTTGATATTTAAATCTTATTTAAATATCTTCTATTTTCTCTCTCTTTAAGTTTAATTCACAATTAACATTAGGTTAAATATATTATAAATATTTAACGCTTTGCTCCAAAAACCAAATTTAAACACTTCAAATTCGTTCGTCACACTGTTCTAAGGTTTAGTTCGATATGAGCTAGTAGAGGGACCTTATAGACCTACAGATCATGGGTTCTAACGATCCACAATTAACCAACTAAACTCTTTAACCTAATTAACCACCATTCATTAACTACCGGGTCACTTCACTAAAGCCTAATAGTTGCAGTCTCTTCACTGTAGATATATTATGTTCACTCAACATAACCATGATTAGTAAGTTAACCCTTCACAGGTTGTTCGTAATAATGACTGGGTCAAAAACTGTTTTACCCCCAAGATTACATATTGCTCTTTAAGTCCCATTAATCCTTTAATAAACAATTGATTTGTGATCCAATCACTAAATCGAGTCCCTCTCGGACCAATGAAAGGATGGGGCTTCTTATTCAAGACCCAGAGTCAGCACTTAAGGGAACAATCTCTCTACTATCCCTAAAAGCGGGTAGGAGTGAATTTCGTCTTGCACCCTATGTCCCCAGCTATCTACCCGATCTTACCCCTGAAATGGAGGCTTATTGAGCCGATGATGTTGAGTCAACCCTTACCCATGCAAATCTAAGGATAATCCTGAATAAACAGGAGTTCATAATTAGCTCAAGATTAAGGTCAAGTTACCTAGGTCATTGCTTTGAAATAGTCAATCTTAAATATTAAACAATGTTATAAAGTAAGAGTGACTTAATTCTTGGTCCGATCTTATGCAAACTCATTGCATAGGACGCCTCCGTTCCTCATGTCAATACATGAATGAATCAGGATCACTTCGTTTGTAGCACTTTACAACAATTATAACAACTGCAGAGTGGGCCGCATCCAATAGTGTTACCAGAATAAGACACCCAACCTTATTCATAAACTATAGAGCATTTTGACTATTTACTCGAACCCGATCCACTTTTATGTCTCCATATAAAGTTCAAGTACTCATGTAATAGTCATGGATCTTTTAGTTTATTGGATTCATTTCTAAAACGAAATAAGCAGTTCATATATTCAATAACAACTTTATTGATTTACAAAATAGGTTTATTGTTTACAAACCACGAGTTTTAGTACATAAAACCCAACAAACTCCAACTTGGACTAAAACTCCAGCAGATTTTAACGTATATATACAAATATATATATAATGTTAAGTAATGAGAGAATAAATACAATAAACTAGGACATTAGATACTCAGTACTTCTCCCACTTGTCCTAGTTCTATCTATTTCGCAGTTCTAGTCCCACTAGGTGACCCTCGAACATTTTAGCCGAGAGGGTTTGTAAATGGATCAACCGAGTTGTCTTCAGGGGCAATCTGCGTGACAATCACGTCTCCTCGGTGTACATACTCAGTTCTATGATGGAGTCAGTAATAAAACTTTGCTTGATACTCGTCCACACTATAGCTCCTCTGTTCAAAGTGAATACTGACCCCGAAGTAGATTTCCTAGAATTTATATTGGTCTGAAAGTCTGAATCAATGTATCTAATAAGGATCATATCCTTAGCACCATACACAAGCATATAATCCCTCGTGCTCTGAAGATACTTGAAGATGTTTTTAACGACAGTCCAATGATCATATCTAGGATTTAACCGATATCTGCTGACAATTCCAATTGCATAGCATATGTCAAGACAAGTACAAAACATGACATACATTAAACTCCCTACTACCGATGCATATGAAATTCATTTCATAACCTCAACCTCTTGAGGTGTCTTAGGACACTGTTCCTTAGACAGATGAACTCCATGCTTGAAAGGCAACATACCTTTCTTGAAATCTTGCATTAAGACAACATCTTGTCTATATAAGATGCTTGAGACAAGGCTATCATTTTGTTCTTACCATTCCTAACGATTCAGATCCCAAGAACATATTGTGCTTCTCCCACATCCTTCATTTGGAATTGCGTGGCTAGCCATGTTTTAATGTCAGCTAGAAATTCTCTTTCATTCCCAATGAGTAGAATATCATCAACATATAAAACCAGAATTTCTACTTTATCCACATCACCCATTGCTTGTTTAAAAGTTAATGGATCCTCTAAGCCAACATCAAATATGATGATCTAAGTTTCAGTTAAACCCATGTACGGTCAGGCTGTTGCACAACCCTCCAACTACGTCGAGGCATTCTCAACTCTTGAGAAGGATGTGAAGTACCAGTTCTATCAACAACTCTTGTTAAAGGTGAAGAATCTCTTGTGAGGAGAACCTTGAACGGAAGTGGATCGATCAAATTCCATAAATTATCAAATGTAAAGTTTACCGTAAACATACAACAGATATGCATTTAAAGTTAAATTACAACATGCTTTTACAAGAAAAGGGTTCAAGATACATTACCTTTGAAGAACCTTTTCTTTGCGAAATTCCCTCGAACAGTCACCTAAATGGTCTGTAGTAGATGGATAAGGTTGGATATCTTATCCTGATGAAACTACGAGTACGACTTGCTTTATAGATGTTATAATTGTTGTAAAGTGCTACAAATGATTTGGTCCTCATCATTCATGTGGAGACATGTGAGCGAAGGTATTCTATACAAAGGAGCTTGTATAAGACCAGACCACGAAATGACTAGTCTCATTATATAATGTCATTCATAATTGAGACTTACATTTCACTAGGATGACCATAGGTGACATGACCTGAATCCTAAATGAGTTGTGAATTCCTGTCAATGAAGGCGATCCTTTGATTTGTATGGGTGAGAGTGGCCAGATTACCGACTCAATAAGCCTACTATTTTGGGGATTTGTCTGATTGGGGAGCTGGGAACATAGCTACACAAGACGAAATTCATTCCTTCCCGGATGTCGAGGTAAGTAGATAAATTGTTCCCTTAAAGGCTGATTTTGGGGCTTGAACAATGTGGCGCCACACCATCTCCTGGCCTAAGAGAGGTTTGGTCATAGTTGAACTATGACTTATTATTCATTAGAGGGATCAGTGGTACTTAAGGAGTTAGATGTAACTATACGGATAAAATAGTAATTTTGGCTCAATTGTACTTACAAGCAATTTGTGAAGGGTCATCGCCCTGTTGACTGGTTATATCCAATGGACACAGAAATATATCTGTAGTGCGAAGAATGCAGCTGTTGGTCTTTAGTGGAGAACTCAACAGTTAATGTATGTTGAATAATTTAATTAAATGAGTTTAATTATTCAAGTACCATTGGAGCTTCAAGCTACAGATCCATGAGGTCCCATCTATAGCTCAACAGGGATTAAATGAGAACCAATTTTGGATAATTTGAATTGTCCAAATTAATTGAGGGAATTAATTATATGTGATATAATTAATTTTACATAATTATATATGATATAATTAGTATAATGTATATGATACATTATAATATAAAGTTTATTTGAGAGGAAATAAATGTTTGAATATGATTCAAATATTAAGTATGTGAATTGGATTAATATAATTAAATTTAGTATAAATGAAATTTATATTAAATATCATGCATTTATGAGAGAATTAAAACTATAAGGTATATTGTATTTGATACTGTTAGGGTTGGTGTCCTAAATCTTGTAGGGTCCTATAGTTTGTAATCGTATTGTACAAATATTTTATTTATCTAATAAAATATGTGATGTTTTAGTTGACATTTAGTTGCATTAATCCACAAACCAATTAACTAACATCCAAGGTTATCTTCTAGCTTAAACATGTATGTAGAGACATACAGGTGGATCATGTTTAAGTGATAATCTAAATGGTCTGTAGTAGATAAATAAGGTTGGATACCTTATCCTGGTGACACTACGAGTATGACCCGTTTTGTAGATGTTACAATTGTTGTAAAGTGCTATAAATGATCTGATCCTGATCATTCATGTGGAGACATGTAAGCAGAGATATTCTATCAAAGGAGTTTGTATAAGACCAGACGATGAAATGTTTAGTCTCATTATATAACGTCGTTCATAATAGAGACTTACATTTCACCAGGATGACCATAAATGACATGACCTGAATCCTGAGTGAGTTGTGAACTCCTGCCTATGAAGGCAGTTTTTTAATTTGTATGGGTGAGAGTGGCCAGATCACCGACTCAACAAGCCTACCATTTTGGGGATTCGTCTGATTGGGGAGCTAGAAACATTGCTACACAAGAAAGGATTCACTCCTCCCCCTCGGGATAAATAGATAAATTGCTCCCTTAAGGACTGATTTCGAGGCTTGAACAATGTGGCGCCACACCCTCTACGAGATTTACAATAAAAAAAAATGGTGAGATTTTGGGTGTTCTGCCGTAACCCACCCAACTGAAGGATCCCAAAATTGAAGGAAATCGTGAGCAGAAGAAAGATTGTCCTAAATCCCATTTTTCATTAAATGTAAATTTTACAGTAAATCATGAACAAGATATGCATTTACATAAATCACAACATTCTATATAATTAGGTTTTAGAAACCTTACCTTTGAAGATATTTTTTTTTTTTATCAAAAATCCCTCGAATAGTACATGAACGCCTTGAAGAATTTTTTCAAGAAAACCTCGATCACTACCACAAAGGCTTCCTCAGTATTCTTAAGTAGAGAACCCAGGAGTGGTGGACTCTAACTACTTTGGAATGAGACAAAGTTTTGTATAGAAAGGAAGAAGTTTTAAAGATCGTTCACTAACAAAAATCCAAAACTCACAGAACTCTTCTGTCTTTTCTCTTTCGATCAAGAAGCCACTCAATTGGGAGAAAAAAAACTCTCCTTTTCAAAAAGCTAAATATAACAACCACCCACGTATATTGGTGGAGAGAAAAGAGGGGGAGGGAGTTGTAACTTCCCCTTCATTTTTATTTAAAATAAAAAATGACATTTAATATATATATATAAATATGATAACTAACTTATCATATAATATATATATATATATATATATATATATTAAATTATATGTTATATCAAATATAACATATATCCTATATTTTTAATATTATATCAATATAACCTATAGTTTCTTTTCTCTCTTATATAGCATTTAATATAAATTACATTTATAGTAAACTTAACAATTATGAATCCAATTCATATTAATAATATTTGAATCATATTCAAATATTTATCTTCTCTCACTAAAGCTATTATATATCAAATACATTATAATAATTATATCACATATAATTAAAATAACTTAATTATATCATATATAATTAAATTCTCTATAATTTGAACAATTCATGTTAATCCAAAAACTGATTCTCATTTTACCCTATTGAGCTTCCAAGGGGACCTCATAGATCTATAGCTTGAAACTCCAACGATACATGAATATTTAATCAAACTTTTTAATTAAAATATTCACCATCTGTTAACTGTTGGGTGTCACGGTCATGCTTGTCCAGGGCATGTTGCCCATGGCCGTATGACCGCCTCCACCTCTTTTTACTATGCTTTCATCCTATGTATTTTATTTTGCTAGGTAGTTAGGTTTATATGTACTTTTCTCAGTGAGTGACCGCTCGCCCATTTCCTTATGCAAGGGTAGCAGATGTGTTCTTGTTCAGAATGCACTATATAGGGATAAAACTAACCATCACTTCCCCATACTCGGAGTAGTGTGTTATAAAGCTGTTGTTGTTGCTTATTGCTTTCTAACCTACTACAATCTTTCTCTTCTCTATTCTTACAATCAAACTGTTTACGAAAACCTTTTCTCTAAACTCGTTTTCTAAAACCGTTTTCTCTAAAACGGGGGTGGAGGTTGTGAAAGGCACCCAGTGTGCCATTGACTGTTTGTATTCGAATTGGTTGACTTGTTCGTAAGCGGGAAGAAGTGCCGCACAATCGCTAAGTGAAGCTTCGGAAAGTGCGATTGTGACAGTTGGTATTAGAGCCAGGTCGGCTCGTAGAGTTGAGAAGTTGTGATCATGTCTGCTACGAAGTAGTTGGGCAAGTCCCATGTTGACCAATTGGTCAAGATTGAAGAGCAAATGCTCTACTTAATAGAAGTCCCTGATCAGGTTCGGTTCCTAGAGACTCGGTTACAGGAAGTCACCGACAAGGCTGATGGAATTGATGTGGTGGCTGGTCACTTAGACGGGATGCCCGTCAAGGAATCATTGACAAGGGTTGAGACCCAGAGGCAAAAACCACGATGGGTAGACCTCTTGAGTATAGGGATGGTTCGTCGGGATCTTTGCCCCGATAGAAGAGCGTGTCAAAGAATTAGACAGCTCACAGAGAGCGATCATTCAGATGGTGACCGAAATGTCCGAGGACTTCTGAGCCACCTCGATGTCATCCGGGTAGAGATTGCAGACATTGGTGCAAAAATTAACCTCACCATGAGAGTAGTGAGAAATCAAGCCTCAGTCGGGGGTGCAGCCCAATTCAACAGGGTAAAAGTACCCGAGCCTAAGCCCTTCTGTGGGGCTCGCGATGCAAAGGCGCTAGAAGATTTTATCTATGACATGGAACAGTACTTCAGAGCTACGAACACAACAACTGAAGAGTCGAAGATCACCCTAGCGATGATGCACCTAGCAGAGGATGCCAAGTTATGGTGCAGGTCCCATTTCATGGATGTCCAAAAGGGACGGTGTACCATCGACACTTAGAAGAGACTGAAACAAGAGTTGCGTTCTTAGTTTTCCCTCGAAAATGTTGAGATTTTGGCAAGACGCAAGCTACAAGAATTGAAACATACTAATACTATTAGGGACTACGTGAAACAATTTGTCGGATTGATGTTGGACATAAGAGACATATCCGAAAAAGACAAAGTTTTCTGTTTTATCGAAGGACTGAAACCGTGGGTAAAAACAAAACTGTATGTGCAGAGAATACAGGATCTTGAGGCCAAATGGTTATTTGACTTTATTGATGAATCTCAAGAGATAAGGCAACACTCGAGATCCCCTAATAGGGAGAGAAAGAGCAACGGTTTGAGCCCACCGAGAAATAGTGGGGGAGATAAAGACAACAATGGGGATAGTAGATCTCCTCAGCAGACGACTGGAAATACATGGCGGGGGTAGAATCAGAAGAATTTTTATCGGCCCTTATCCTGTTGTATATGAAAGGGTCCGCACAAGGCGAGCGAATGTTTGGAACGAGCCGCCTTTAATGCTTTCCAAGCCTCATTAGCTTCAGATTGGAAAGGCAAAGCTGTTCAGGTAGAAGACGAGAATGTGCAAGCAGAGAAAGATAGAACCCCACGGGTTGGGGCCTTAAGTTATTTAGCTGCCCTCCAAAAGGATGTAGGAGAAGAAAAAGGATCCTATAGAGGCGCACTGATGTATGTTGATGCTTGGGTCAACCACAAATTGGCCAAAAGTACCTTGGTTGATTCGGGGGCCACCCATAATTTTATGTCTGAAACAGAAGCCAGACGGCTTAATCTTCGTTGGGAAGGAGGCGCAGGTAAAATGAAAGTAATGAACTCTAAGGCCTTGCCGATTACAGGAATGGCAAATAGGAAGTCATAAATTTGGGGGATTGGAGTGGCCCTGCTGATTTCGTGATCGTTAAGATGGATGATTTTGATGTGGTGTTGAGAATGGATTTCCTGCTTGAGCACAAGGTAATACGATACCCCTCACCAAGTGTTTAGTGATCACCGGGTCTATGCCCACTATTGTGTATGCTGAGATCAGACGATCGAAGGGGATAAGGATGATCTCGGTTCTTCAGTTGGAGAAGGAATTTACCCACGAGTCAATCGAAACCGCGGAAGAGAAAGCCCCCTAAGACATTCTGTATGTCTTAGAGCAGTGTGTCATGTTGTTGAGCCAGACAGTATACACAAGTCCTCGACTCCAAAGAGGAGGAGAAGGAGAAGAAGGAAGCCTAGACATTGAAAGTTCCTATTAGAAGACTGGGTTCGAGTAAATTTGTGCCTGGGACAGTTTTGAAGTCGAGAGCAAAGAGAACATCGCCTTATGAGCAACTTTAGGGGACCGGTGGAAGTCATCAAAAGGGTTGGAAAAACCTCTTATCGGGTGCAATTACCATCGTGGATGGAGATTCATCCTGTCATCCATGTAAGTAGACTGAAACCCTATCATCCCAACCATGTCGAGGAGAGATGTAGGGTGGTGACCTGTCTGCAGGCCACAACGAAGAGAATGTAGAAGAAGAAGCCAACGAGAGACTTGCGTGAAGGAGCGACAGAGTAAATAGACTAGAACCAAGCTGGGAAGAGTTCCTGGAGAAGTGGAGAAACCTCCAAAACAGAGAAGTTTGTTGGGAGCGCATGGAAGGCCTCAAAGCCAGCTGCTCAACAATATACTGAGTTTGAGCGGAGTCGGTTGACGGGGATGTCAACCAATTGAGTGGGGGAGAATGTCATGGTCATGCTTGTCCAGGGCGTGTTGCCTATGGCCGCATGACCGCCTCCACCTCTTTTTACTATGCTTTCATCCTATGTATTTCTTTTTGCTAGGTAGTTAGGTTTATATGTACTTTTCTTAGTGAGTGACCGCTCACCCATTTTCATATGCAAGGGTAGCGGATGTGTTTTTGTTCAGAATATACTATATGGGGATAAAACTAACCATCACTTCCCAATACCCGGAGTAGTGTGTTATAAAGCTATTGTTGTTGCTTATTGCTTTCTAGCCTACTATAATCTTTCTCTTCTCTATTCTTACAATCAAAATGTTTGCGAAAACCTTTTCACCAAACTCATTTTCTAAAACCTTTTCTTTAAAAAGGGGGTGGAGGTTGCGAGAGGTACCCGGTGTGCCATTGGCTTTTCGTATTCGAATTGGCTAACTTGTTCATGAGCGAGAACAAGTGCCGCACAATCGCTAAGTGAAGCTTCGAAAAGTGCGATTGTGACATCGGCCATTCCACTAAGGACTGACAACTGCATTCTTCGCACTACAGATATATTTCTGTTTCCATTGGATATAACCAATCAACACTACGATGACCCTTCACAAATTGCTCGTAAGTATAGCTAGGCCAAATTACCGTTTTGCCCATGTAATTACATCTAACTCCTTAAGTACCACTGATCTCTCTAATGAACAATAGATCATAGTCCAACTATGACTAAACCTTCTCAGGCAAGGAGAAGGTGTAGTGCTACATTGTTCAAGTCCCGGAATCAGCCTTTAAGGGAGCAACTTATCTACTTACCCCGACCTTGGGGAATGAGTGAATTTCTTCTTGTATAGCTGTGTTCCTAGCTCTCCAATAATACGAATCCCTAAATTGGTAGGCTTGTTGAGTTGGTGATCTGGCTACTATCACTCGTACAAATCAAAGAACCGCCCTCATAGGTAGGAGTTCACAACTCACTCAGGATTTAGGTCATGTTACCTATGGTTATCCTAGTGAAATATAAGACTCTATTATGAACAGTGTTATATAATGAGACTAAACATTTCGTGGTCTGACCTTATATAAACTTCTTTGTATAGAATATCCCCGCTCGTATGTCTAATACATGAATGATCGGGATCATAATATTTGTAGCACTTTACAACAATTGTAACACCTACAAAGCAGACCATACTCGTAGTGTCACCAGGTTAAGGTACCTAGCCTTATCCACCTACTACAGACCATTTAGGTTATCAATTAAATATGATCCACCCGTATGTCTCCACATATATGTTTAAATTACAAAGATAACCTTGGATGTTAGTTTATTGGTTTGTGGTTAATGCAACTAAAATATAAAATAAAATATCATATATTTTATCAAATAGACAATGAGTTTGTTCAATACATTTACAAACTATAGAACCCTACGAGATTTAGGGCATCAACCCTAACAATCTCCCACTTCATCTAAAGCTAGTGAGGTGTACAATAAATACAAAGTACACAAATAATAAACTAGGGCATAACATGCGCCTAGTACAAATCTCCCACTTGCTCTAGTCTAGACGTGGTCTGTCCCATAGACCCATACTATGCAGGTGACCATCAAACACCTTAGCCATAAGGGCCTTTGTAAATGGATCAGCAACGTTATGCTCCGAAGCTATCTGCATGACAATCACATCCTCTCGATGCACAATGTATCAGATGAGATGATACTTCTGCTCTATATGCTTCCCGCGCTTGTGACTCTTAGGCTCTCGGGAATTAGCCACAACATCACTATTATCACAATAAAGTGTGATGAGCTTTGACATGTCTGGAACGACTTCCAGATCAGTCAAGAATTTTCTGAGCCAAACAGCTTCTTTAGTAGCTTCACAAGCCGCTACATACTCAACCTCTATAGTGGAGTTAGCAATGCACCCTTATTTGGTGGTTCTCCATACTACTACCCCTCTATTAAGAGTGAACACTGATCTTGATGTGGATTTCCTGGAATCCTTATCAATCTAAAAATCAGAGTCCGTGTATCCCGTAAGGATCAAATCCTTAGAACCATACACAAGCATGTAGTCCTTCGTTCTTCATAGATACTTGAGGATGTTCTTAACAACGGTCCAGTGATCTAATCCTAGATTAGATTAATATCTATTGACTATCCCCACTGCATAGTAGATGTCAGGTCTAGTACATAACATCGCATACATCAAGCTGCCCACAACCGATGCATAGGGGATCCGTCTCATCTCCTCAACCTCTTGAGGTGTCTTAGGACACTGTTCTTTAGACAATGTCACTCCATGCCTAAAAGGCAATAAACCCCTCTTGAAGTTCTGCATCGAATATTTGACAAGTATTTTGTCAATATATGACGCTTAAGATAGAGCTAGCAGTTTTTTCTTTCAATCTCTAAAGATTTGAATACCCAGAACAATTGAGCCTCTCCCAAATCTTTCATTTGGAATTGGGTCGCTAGCTCGTTCTTAAATTCAGTCAGTAAACCTACATCATTCCCAATGAGTAGGATATCATCTACATATAACACTAGAAAAACTATTGAATTGTTGATAGTCTTCTTGCTCATCAACGTTTTGATCAAAGCCATAAGATTTGATCATAGTATCAAACCTTATGTTCCAAGATCAAGAAGCTTGCTTCAGTCCATAAATGGACCGATTAAGCTTGCAAACCTTTTGCTCTTGACCTTGGGTTATGAATCCTTCGGGCTGCTCCATGTAAGTGGCCTCCTCAAGACTGCCATTTAGAAAGGTAGTCTTGACATCCATCTACAAACTCTCATAGTCATAATATGAGGCAATGGACTAGAGGATCCGGATAGACTTAAGCATGGCAACAGGTAAGAAAGTCTCCTCATAGTCAACTCCATCAATCTGGGTATAACTTTTCACCATTAGTCTAGCATTAAAGGTTTGCACTTTCTCATCAGCACACCGTTTCCTCTTGTAGATCCATTTACAACCTATAGGTTTAACCCCATCAAGTTGATCTACAAGATCCCATACAGAATTGAAGTACGTAGACTCCATTTCGAGATCCATTGCTTTGATTCATTCTTCTTCATCAATATCCTCAATTGCATTCTTATATGACAATAGATCCTCAACTTCACCATCAGCTACCATAGCTAGGATTTTTATTAAAACCATATAGAAAACAGGTGGGTTCGCAACCCTCCCACTACGTCGAGGTTCCCTCAACACTTAAGGTGGATTTGAGCTACCAGATGATCTTACTTCAAAAACGCTTGTTGTGGTACTAGGTTCTTCAACAACTATTGTTGAAGATTTAGTAGTTTCATTAGAAATTTCAACATAATCTTACTTCTGGGCGTATGCTCCCTTATGTGGTCTTCTTCAAGAAAAGTAATGTTTGTCAATACAAACATTTTTTTATTTATTTAGGATCAAAGAAGTAACCACCTCTCGTTCCTTTGGGGTAGCTTACAAATAGGCATAGTCTTGAACGTGGTTCCAATTTCTTAGGATTAGCCTCAAACACGTGTGTTGGGCAACCCCATATTTTGAAATGACATAAACTAGCTTTACGACTATTCCATAACTCTAAAGGTTTTCTAGCAACACTCTTTGATGCAACGCAATTCAAGATGTATGGTGCAGTCTCTACTGCATAACCCCAAAACGAGTCAGGTAAGGAAGCGTAACTCATCATAGACCGAACCATGTCCAACAGGGTTCAATTTCTCCTTCCTGATACACCATTTTGCTGAGGTGTATCAGGTGCTTAAAGTTGGGATACTATTCCATGTTCTATCAAATAATTCAAAAAAGTTAAATCCATAAACTCTCCACCTCGATCAGATCGAAATGTTTTAATCGTTTTATTTAACGCATTTTCAACTTCAGTCTCAAATTCTTTGAACTTTTCAAAAGATTCAGACTTGTGTTGCATTAAATAAACGTACTCATATCTTGAATAATCATCAATAAAAGTGATGAAATATTCATAACCTCCCCTAACTTTTATATTCATTGAATCATAGTGTTGGGATTGGTGTCCTAAATCTTTTGTAGTCTCGTAGTTTGTAAACTTTGTATAAACATATTGTTGTTAATAAAATAAGTGTTATTTTATAAGCATATACTCAATCCAATAAACTAAAATCCAAGGTAATTTCATGTAATTTAAACAAGTATGTAGAGACATACAAGTGGATCTTGTTTAAATAATAACATAAATGGTCTGTAGTATATGGATAAGACTGGGTACCTTATCCTGGTGACACTACAGATGCGACCTGCTTTGTAGGCATTATAAGTGCTGTAAAGTGCTACAAATGATTTGATTCAGATCATTCATGTTGGAGATATGTGAGCGGGGTATCCTATACAAAGAGTTTGGATTAGACCGGACCACGAAATGATTAATCTCTTTATATAACACTGTTAATAATCGAGACTTACATTTCACTAGGATGACTATAGGTGACATGACCTGAATCCTGAGTGAGTTGTGAACTCTTGCTCATGAAGGCGATCCTTTGATTTGTATGGGTGAGAGTGACCAGCTTGCCAACTCAACAAGCCTACCATTTTGGGGATTTGTCTGACTAGGGAGCTGAAAACACAGCTACACGAGACATAATTCACTTATTCAACGATGCAAGGGCAAGTAGATAACTTGGTCCCTTAAAGGCTGATTCTAGGGCTTGAACATAGTGGCCACACCTTCTCCTGGCCCAAGAGGGACTTGGTCGTAGTTGGACGATGACTTATTATTCATTAGGGGGATCGGTGGTACTTAAGAAGTCAGATGTAACTACAGGGGCAAAACGATAATTTTGGCCCAGCTGCACTTACGAGATGTTACTGGGGTATAGTGTATGCCCTAATTTATTGTGATTTTGTACTTTATTTATATTGCACATTAGGCTCCCTAAGCTTTAGGAAAAGTGGGAGATTGTTGGGATTGGTGTCCTAAATCTCTTGTAATCTCGTAGTTTGTAAACTTTGTATAAATATATTGAAGGAAATCAAACATGAGGATTTCCATGAGTAGCAGAAGGGATCGTTCCAAATTCCATTCGAATTGAACACTAACAATTACAGTCTAAAGCGGAAACTAATAGGTCATGCATATACAGAAGTTACAGCATGCTATACGATGATACAAGGGATAGAGGATGCATATCTTTGAAGAACCATTCTTCAAGAATCCCTTGATCAATATCCAATGCGTCCACAGCAACTCTCGAATGCAACAAACAAAAACACCAACATCACGAACAACAAACACAGCCTCCACGAACCCAATCGAGTCCAACTTGATTCACGAACAGAGTGAGAACACCACCACAATGGTTACCTTGGTATTCTCGATGTGAGAATCCAGGAATTGTGGGCTCTGTATGATCTTGGCTTGAGGAAAAGACTAGAGTTCTACGATCGAGTAGACGATCAAGTAAGTGGGAGATAAGAAGCTGGTCTATCGTATAGACGATGTGCTCGATCGTTTATTAAACGAAAACCTATCGCATAGACTATACTACTCGATCGTGTAACAACGATCAACTGAATGATTATCGCATAGTCAACTCTACACGATCATTTAGTCTCTGTCAATGCTATCGCTTAATGAAACTCTTTCACTTGATAACTTGTCTTCGTGAGTACTTTTCGAATGAAGCAACTTCTAATTTAAGAAAATAATTTTCCTTTTATGTCACGGTTACCATAAAACTACCAATAACCTCCCACTTAATCGGTTATTAGAGAAAAAGAATTAATTATCGTATAATTAATATATTATAAATAAATAACCCTTGTGGATTCATCATAATTGTAGATAAAGGTATTGCTCCCCAGGGCTTTAACCTTCATTACAGAGCTTCGTAGCTCCGTCTTATATTCGGGGTTCCCCAATAATGAATCTCTTGTTTTCAACTATTGGGGATCCCATTTCTGTATAAATAAATATGATAACCAATTTATCATATTATATTTATAACATATAGTTTTAATATTTCATCTCATGAAACATACAAACCATAGTTCTTTTTCTATTTTATGATACTTAATGTAAATCATATTTACATTAATTCCTCCAAATAATGTATCTTATACATCACACCGATTATATCACATATAATCGAATTTTCTCTTGTTAATTTGAACACTTCAAACTAACCTCAAAATCTGATTCTCAACTTGAACCCACTGAGCTACCAAAGGGACCTTATAGACCTGTAGCTTGAAGCTTCAACGGTATGTGAATTACTAACTAAACTCTTTAGTTACGAGATCCATCATCCGTTAACTGTCGAGCACTCCACTAAAGACCGACAGTTGCATTATTCTTACCACAAATATATTTCTATGTCCATATTAATGAATCAACAACGCGATAACCTTTCACAAATCGCTCGTAAGTATAGTTGGACTAATTTACCATTTTGCCCCTATAGTTACATCTAACTCCTTAAAAGTACCACTGATTTCTCTAATGAACAATAAGTCATAGTCTTACTATGATTGAGTCCTCTCTTCCAAAGAGAGGGTGTGACCACTATGTTCAAGACCCAAAATCAACCCTTAAGGGAGCAATTTATCTACTTACCCCTACTTCGGGGAAGGAGTGAATTCCGTCTTGTGTAACTGAGTTCCCAGCTCCCCAATTAGACAAATCCCCAAAAAGGTAGGCTTGTTGAGTTGGCAATCTGGCCACTCTCACCCATACTAATCAAAAGACTGCTCTCATAGGCAAGAGTTCCTAAAACACTCAAGATTAAGGTCATGTCACCTATGGTCATTTTAGTTAGATGTAAGTCTCAATTATCAACGACGTTATATAAAGAGATGAATCATATCGTGGTCTGGTATTATACAAAATCTTTGTAGAGGACACCTTCGCTCACATCTCTCCACATAAATGGTCGGGATCAGACTATTGTAGCATGTTACAACACTTGCAACTATCTACAAAGCGGGTTGTATCCGTAGTGTCACCAGGATAAGGTATCCCTCCTTTATCCTTATACTACAGACCTTTTAGGTTATTACATAAGGCATGATCTACTTGTATGTCTTACATACATGCTTAAGTTTACATAAAATAACCACGAATCTTAGTTTATTGGACATGAGTAAATTCAAATAAAATATCACTTATTTTATTCATAACAATGTGTACAATCTATTTACGAACTACGGGACTCCGGGAGAATTAAGACACCAATCCCAACACATATTGTTGTTAATAAAATAAATGTTATTTTATAAGCATATACTCAATCCAATGTACTAAGATTCGAGGTTATTTCATGTAATTTATACAAGTATGTAGAGATATACAAATGAATCTTGTTTAAATAATAACCTAAAGGGTCTGTAGTAGATGGATAAGACCGAGTACTTTATCTTGGTGACACTACGGATACGACCTGCTTTATAGGTGCTACAAGTTTTGTAATGTGCGACAAATGATCTGATCTTGATCATTCATGTGAAGACATGCGTGTGGGGTATCCTATATAAAGAGTTTGTATAAGATCGGACCACGAAATGATCAGTCTCTTTATATAACATCGTTAATAATAGGGACTTACATTTCACCAGGATGATCATAGGTGACATGACCTGAATCCTAAGTGAATTGTGAACTTCTGCTCATGAAGGCGGTCCTTTGATTTGTATGGGTGAGAATGACCAGATTGCCAACTCAACAAGCCTACCATTTTGGGGATTCATCTGACTAGGGAGCTGGGAACACAACTACGCAAGACGGAATTCAATCCTTCTCTGATATTGGGGCAAGTAGATAAATTGCTCCCTCAAGGGCTGATTTTGGGGCTTGAACATAGTGGCCACACCCTCTCCTGACCCGAGAGGGACTTGGTCATAGTTGGACTATGACTTGTTGTTCATTAGAGGGATCAATAGTACTTAAGGAGTTAGATGTAACTATAGGGGCAAAACGGTAATTTTGACCTAGCTGTACTTAAAAGTAATTTGTGAAAAGTCATCAAACTGTTGATTAGTTATATCCAATGGACACACAAATTTATCTGTAGTACGAAGAGTGCAGCTGTTGTTCTTTAGTAGAATGATCGACAGTTAACAAATGGTGGGTAATTTAATTAAAGAGTTTAATTAATTATTCGAGTACCGTTAGAGCTTCAATGTACAGGTCCATAAGGTTCTCTCTGTAGCTCAACAGGGATTTAATTGAGAATTACTTGATTAATTTGAAGTATTCAAATTAATTGAGAGAATTAATTATATATGATATAATTAATTAAATTAACTATATATGAGATATAATTAATATAATGTATTTGATACATTATAATATAAGGTAATATGAGAGGAATTTGAATATGATTCAAATACTAATTATATGAATGAGATTCATGTAATTAAATTTAATATAACTATGATTTATATTAAATACCATAAATAAGTTGAGAGGAATTAAATATTTGAATATGATACAAATATTAATTATATGAATGAGATTCATATATGCGAATTTAATATAAATGTGATTTATATTAAATGTCATGTATTGTTGAGAGAAAATACATTTATAGGATATATTGTATTTGATACAATATGTAACTATAGATTATGTGTTATATGTGATATAACATATAGTTTATATACATATAATAAGGTTGTTATTATATGTATAATAATTATAAATTTAATTTAATTCAATTAATATTAATATTAATTAATTAAAGGGAGGGAGTTACAACTTTCTTTCCCACTAATTTCTCTTAGTCATATATGTGGGGTGAGTGAGAGAACATGAGTTGGTTAGATTCATCTTCTTCCTAGAAAACACTGAGTGAAAGAGTTCTTTCTGGAAAAAAACTCACAGAGAAGAAAAGTTCTTCTCCTTCATCTCTTTCTCTCCATCTCCCTTCCCTCTTCCAAGGATTCAAGAAAAGCCCACAACTCTTGCTTGAATCTTTTGTCCCAAGAGAATATAGAGGGTTCTCAAGTGGTGGTGTCCCATTTGGAGAAGGAGATCCGTTTGTTCAAGGGATTCTTGAAGAAAGTGTTCTTCAAAGGTAAGGGTTTCTGAAACCCTAAGTTTCCATTTATTTATTGCATGTTATAATTTATGTAAATGCATATCTTGTTCTTGTTTTACTGTAAAACTTAAATTCAATGAAAAATGAAAATTGGGTTGATCTTGCTTCTGCTCACGGTTCTCTCCAGTTAGAGTTCCTTCAATTGGTATCAGAGCTAGGTTGATGGTTATCTGATCCCAAATTTCATTCTTTTATTGAATTGTTTTTACAGTGTTTGTGGGTTTTATTGCATTCCGTTTAAAGTTCATGCGATGAATGGTTGTGAATGTGGTTTTGTTGATGGATGTTTTGGTCAGGATACTTAGTTTTAAGGCTTTAATTCGTTTACAAATTTGGTTTGTAAAGGCCCATGTTTTGGGTGTAATTATTGCTGCAGAGTCTATAATTCATTGTTTTGAGTCCCTCATGCTATTCCCGGGGAGCTTCAAAGAAGTGTTGCAGAGCATTGTTTTGATAAGGAAGACGAAGCAGTTCTACAACCACTTTAAAACTGTTAAGAAACCATGGCAGCATTATTAGTCCTAGTGGGGATTGCCTCGACCCACTTCGAAACATAGTCAACTGCTAAAAGATTGTATAAGTAGCCAAATGAAGAAGAAAAAGGGCTAATGAAATCCATACCCTATACATCAAAGATCTCACATACAAGAATAGAATTTAGTGGCATCTCATTCCTCTTAGACAAAGATCCTGACCTCTGACACCTCTCACAAGACTTACAAAATGCAAAGCAGTCGGCGAACAGAGAATCCCAAATCAACCCACTATCCAAGACCTTCCTAGCAGTTCTCCTAGGACTAAAATGCCCCCCACAAGCCATCTCATGACAAAAGGTGAGCACTGATTCAAACTCTTCATTTGGGACACACCTCCTAATGATTTGGTTAGAACAAATCTTCCAAAGGTATGGTGGTTTCCAAACAAAGTACTTTGAATCACTCTTCAATTTGGCCCTTCTAGAACTAGGCATATCATAAGGGAATTTACCTGTTACTAGGAAATTAACCATGTATGCGTACCATGGAGTGGGTGTGTTGATATGGATCAGGAACTCATCTGGAAAGTCCTCACGTAGGGGTATGGGGTCTTATTCTTGTACTATCCTGCTCAAATGGCCAACTACCAAGTTTTCTACTCCCTTTTTGTCTTTTATGGTCAAATTAAACTCTTGGAGTAGGAGCATCTAACGGACCAATCAGGGTTTTGACTCCTTCTTGGTCATTAGGTGCCTGAGAGCAGTGTGGTCAGTAAAGATAGTGACAAGAAACCCAATGATGTAAGAACGAAATTTATCTAAAGCAAAAACAATGACAAAAAATTCTTTTTCATTTGTGGTGTAATTAATTTGGTTGGGGTTTAGGGTCCTTGATGCAAAGCATATGATCTCGAATGGCACATCCCACCTTGGAGGTTGTGAAATCGGGGTAGTGGTCAGCTTTTCCTTTAAAGTGTCGAAAGCCTCTTGACACTTTTTGTCAAACTCAAAGAGAACATCCTTTTACTATAATGTTGATAGAGGAAATGCCAACTTCAAAAAATCCTTGATGAACCGCCTGTAAAAACATGCACTTCCAAGGAAAGAACGAATTTTCCTAACACATGTCGAATAGGGGAGGTTAGTAAAAACATCCACCTTAGCTTTATCTACCTCAATTCCTTTTGCAGAAACTAAATGCCATAGCACAATATCATGGGAGGCCATAAAGTGATATTTTTCATAATTTAAAACAAGATTAGCCTCAATGCATCGTTTTAAAACTAGACTAAGGTTATGCAAGCAATCCTCAAAAGACTCCATAAACTATAATATCATCCATAAACACTTCTATGCACTTTTCTATAAAATCTGAAAATATGCTCATCATACACCTTTGGAACGTACCTGGGGCATTGCAAAGCCCAAATGGCATATGTCTGGAGGCATACGTACCGTAAGTGCAAGTGAACATGGTCTTTTCTTGGTCCTCTTGGGCGATGGGGATTCGGTAGAATCCAGAAAAGCCATAAAGAAAACAGAAAAATGGTTTTCCGGCGAGCCATTCCACCATTTGATCCAGAAAAAGGATAGGAAAGTGGTTTTTTTTTTGTTACCTCGTTTAATTCTCGAAAATCAATTCACATCCTCCATGCGTTTTGCACACGCATTGGCACCATCTCCTCTTTGTCATTCTCTACAATGGTCATGCTGGTCTTCTTGGGAACAATGTGAATGGGGCTTACCCACTTGCTATCAGGAACAGGGTAAATGATCTCGGCCTCATTTAGCTTAATTTGAGAATGTCTTTTAAGTTGGGATTGAGCCTCGTGAGGGGTTGAACTGTGGGCGTGGCTCCTTTCTCTAGATTGTTTCTATGCATGCAAAGGGAAGGGCTTTTTGAGATCATCTAAGGTCCACCCAATAGCCTCTTTATAAGTTTTCAGGATGTCGATCAAGGATTCCTCTTAGGCCAGTGTTAATTTTTTGGAAATTATGACTGGAAGGGTATTCCTTTCTCTAAGGTACACATATTTCAAATGACTAGGGAGAGCCTTCAGCTCGGTCCCTTGTACATGCAAATCAAACATATCAAATTCAGAAGAAGGTTCATCTACTTTGGTAGCATCAACAACAGTAAGAGATAAGTCATGTGAGTCTAAATCAATACATGGAGCAATTAAAATGTCCGCATTGTCATCTTCATCATACAATATATCATCTATAAAATCATGTGCCTCAATCAAACATAAGGACAAATATTCCTCAGAAAATTTCATGGCATCATACATGTTAAAAGAAATAACTTCCCCATCAAATTCTACAGACAACAAACCCCTACCTACATCAATTTTTGTCTTAGCAGTTTTCATAAAAGGTTTACCTAGCAGATGTTCATCCATCTTTAATATGTAAAAATCAAATGGGAAAATTAAGTCCTTTACTTGCAAAAGTACATCTTCAACTATCCCTAATGGTTGGATATAAGATCTGTAAGAATGTATCAGCAACAACGGAAGCAATAAGGATCATTTAAGCACTCTAATTCATTAATTTTGGCAAAATATAAAGCATCCTCTTGTAGAAAACAAGTGAATTTCATGACATACCTCTTGTAGAACTTCTTCAAAGCTTGTTCTTTAGCTGCAATCTTCTCCAAATCTTATTGCAGACCACTTCAAGATCTTTCCTACTATTCTCTTGGTACTCTAGATTGAGTTGTAGGACTTAAAACAAGCTTGAATCAAAGGGTGATGGAGAAAAGCTCACAGCAGCAATCTTGGTGAAGAACACTTTCTACAACACGAATTTTCTAAAATTCTCTCTTGATTGCATGCCTGAAATTTGCTCCAAACTTTTCAATATATTGCAGATCAACATGCAAGGAAGAGAGTTGCATGAATTGCAGCTCATGCTTAGAGTAAATGAAGAAGAGCGAATGGAAAGTATGTGAGCATGCATAAGATGGATAATGGAAAACATAGTTTTTCCATTTTGTGTTTTGTTTTTCATTTTTCAAAATTTATATCAAAAATCAAAATTTGATATTTCTATATCCATTTTGTTTTTAAAATTGGAAAATAAAATTAATTTCATAAATTAATTTTTAAATAAAACTTAATTAATTTAATATCAAATATTAAATTAATTTTAACACACATCCATCTTTATATATTTAAATCATATTTAAATATAAATTCTCCTATTCCATTTAATTCTCAAATTAAATATGTAATTATATCTTATATAAGTACTAATACCCTTAATTCTAATTTGAACATTTCAAATTAACTTATCACGTTATTCTAGAGTTAGTCCATTATGAGCTAGTAGGGAGACCTCGTGGACCTACAGATCATGGACTCCAACGATCCGAAATTAATTGGCTAAACTCATTAGACCAAATTAATCCCCATTCGTTAACTAATGGGTCACTCTACTAAAGCCCATAATTGCACTCCTCTCACTGTAGATATATTATGTCCACATGATTTAACCATAATTAGCAAGTCGACCCTTCACAGGTTGTTCGTAATAACGGTTGGGTCAAATATCTGTTTTACTTCCGAGATTACGTCTTATTTCTCAAGTTCCTGCTGATATTCTAATGAACAATTGGTTTGTGATCCAATCACTAAACCAAACTCTCTCAGTCCAGTGAGAGGGTGGAGCCCCTTGTTCAAGACATGAATTCAGTATTTGAAAGAACAATCTTTCTCCTATCCTTAAATCGGGTAGGCGTGAACTCTGTCTTGCACCCTATGTCCCCAACTATCTATTAAGTCTTACCCCTAAAATGGGAGTCTTATTGAGCCGGCGCCGTTGAGCCAACCCTCACCTATGCAAATCTAAGGGTAATCCCAAATAAATAGGAGTTCATAGTTAGCTTAGGATTAAGATCGAGTTACCTAGGCCATCTAGGTGAAATAGTTAGTCTTATACAGTAAACATCGTTATAAAGTAAGAGTGACTTTTTTTTTTGGTCCGATCTTATGTAAACTCATTGCATAGGACGCCCCTACTTCTCATGTCATAACATGTACAAATTAGGATCACATCGTATGTAGTACTTTACAACTGTTTGTAATAACTACAGAGTATGCCACATCCAGTGGTGTTACCAAAATAAGGTACCCAACTTTATTCATGTACCATAGATCATTTTGACTTTTTACTCGAACCTGATCCACTCTTATGTCTCCACATAAAGTTCAAGTACTCATGCAATAGTCATGGGTCTTAGTTTATTGGATTTAGACTTTCATACAATTTATGAAATTAATAATAATTATATTGATTATAGAACATGTTTATCATTTTACAAACTGTGAGTTCTTAGGACATAAAACCCAACAAGATCTACTAGCCAGTTGGATGCACACAACAGTTTTTTTGTAAATCATTTAATTTTAAATCCTCATAAACATGATAGGGCATGACATTTATAGAAGCTCCTAGATCTAACATGGCATGACAAACTACTCTATTACCAATTATACAAGGCAGAGTGAACATACCAAGATCTCGGCATTTTTCAGCCGTATTATGTCTTAGGAGAGCTGATACATTCTTACTTACCACTACCCTTTCTTTGTCCTTACCTTTTCTCTTATTAGTACACAACTCCTTGCGGAATTTAGCATACCTGGGTATTTGCTGAATTGCATTCAAGAGTGGGATATTAATCTGAACCTTTTTTAACATCTCGATTAGCTATTCGTCCCTTTGTTCCTATTTTGCGTTGCTAGCCCACTAAGAAATGGAGCTTTAGGAATGTAAGGTTCAAGAGAAGGTGTTGGAGTGGTACTTACCTTAGAAGTAGATGGTTGTGTCTCAGAATCACCATCATTCTCTTCAGTTTCCTTGTTTGTCTTACCAATTGAAGAAGGAGTGTCAGAGAAGGTCTTAGGTGATGGAAGCTCCTTACCACTTCTTAGTCTTATAGCACTGACGTTGGCGTGGTCCGGTTGGGCAGGAAGCTTTTTAGAACCTTTGTTCTCAATTTGATTTATTGCAACAGCTAGTTGTGTGACTTGAGTCCCTAGATTGGCCATGCTTACTCTGGTCTCTTGTTGATAGGCTTTAGTGTCTTGGGACAATTGAATCGAGTCTTTCTGAAGCTGTTGGAGTTCTTGTTGAAACTTAAGAGAATTATCAGCCAAAGACTTAACAATATCTTCTAAAGACATACCTGAGGAAGACGACGATGGTTGATTGGAATGGTTAAAATTGTCATGCCCCTGTTCTTGGCCTCGACCTCTCCACTTAAGGTTAGGGTGATCATGCCAACCTAGGTTGTAAACTGGGCCATGAGGGTCGTACTTCCTTTGGTAACCCCCAACTGCATTTAGTTGTGCTTGAGGACATGCTTCAGATGCATGCCCAACTACTATACAGGCTCCACAAGCCTTGACTTGAGCGACTCCTCCATGAGCCAATTGTGTCACAAGAGATGTCAAATTAGAAATTTGAGTTTTAAATTCTTACTTCCAAATTACTAGATACATCAGATTCAGTGGCCCTAGTGCCAAAATTTTGGTTATTCTCAGCCATGCGTGATATCAATTCTTGGGCCTCCCTGAGTGTCTTGTCAATAAAAGCACCCCCAACTATTGAGTCGATTGAATTCCTGTCATTGGTAAGCAAACCATTTTAGAAATATTGAATTAGTAATTGGTCAAAAATTTAGTGATGGGGAAAACTAGCACATAAACGTTTATAGTGTTCCCAATATCCAGATAAAGATTATCCCACAAACTGTTTTATATTATAAATGTCTTTCCTTATGGAATGGGCCCTAGAGGTTGGGAAAATGTTTTCAAGAAATTTATTTTTCAGTTCATTCCAAGTAGTAATTGATCCAGGAGCCAAGTAGTACAATCAATCGTTGACGTCGTCCTGTAGTGAAAAAGGAAATGCCCTTAGGTTTAGTTGCTCTTCTGTGACTCCATGGGGTCTTATACTTACATAGACCATATGGAAATCTTTGATGTGTTTGTTGGGTTCTCTTTTGCAAACCCTTTAAAAGTTGGTAATAAATTTATCAGTCCCAGTTTTAGTTCGAAAGGCACCATAGTTGGTGGAAATACGATGCACAAAGTCTGCTGGTCCATGTCAGGCTCTGCCAACTCCTTTAAGGTCTTCTCACAAAAGTCCTCTCCCATTGTTATGTTTTCAACAACTTTTGGATTTTCTTCTTTTGGGATTTCTACTCTACATCTCCTTTGGATTTTCCTCTCCTTGTGGTCTATATCTGCAAGAAAAATAAAGTCTGGTCTCTTAGAGGAGCGGGTCATAAACCCATGGGAAAACTTACATTTTTTTTTCTAATAAAAGGGATTCAAAAACTTTCCTAGGCCGATTGCCAAGTCTCTCCGACAACGGCGCCAATTTGTTTGGGATTCGGGATCAATGTCGTTACTCAACCCCAAAATCGAACAAAATTAATTTATTTTCACCGGTCTAAGACTTGTACCACAGATGTAGCAAAGTGGTAAGATCGGGGTCGAATCCACAGGAAGACTGTTGAATCAATCTAGGACAATTTATGAATTCCAAATAAAAGGGGTTTTGATGGTTTTGGTTTTGATGAGGAAAATTAAACAAATAGAGAAAATAAGCAAGAGCAAGTGCAAAAAAAGGGTTTGAATCAAATTGAGGAAAAATCTTGGGATTAGTTTGTATTCTTTTTATTTTATATCCTTAGGCACTAGTTAATTTTTTTCCAATTATGTAAATCCCTCAACCTATTAGAAACTCTAATAGCCCAATTAACCAATTTTTGATAAAAATCTAAATCAGCTCTAATTCATTTTAAAAACTTTTCCTTCTTAGCGACATCCAAGTTAAAACTGAAAAGCATTAAGAAAGGGTTCAAATATTGAGACATACAACAAGCCAGAAAGTCATATCTTGTTGCATGATTTATTTGGGAAAGATTATATTAGGACCCACATGAACTCCGCCAGAAAAAGTCTAGACCTTAACCATGCGATCCTAATATTTGCAACTTAATTGATCAACGATGCATAGGCTAGAAAGATTTTACAAACATGAAATTCAACAAATCAATTTGTCAAAAAAATTTATTGAATTCAATTAAAAATAAAAAAAATTCCCCAAAGAGTTCACAACAATTAAATAAAATAAACTAGTTGGCCTTCAAGAATTAAGACATACAAACTATCCCAAGAAAATAATTTAGCCTCTAAAAGGCATATTTAGAATACAATAATAAAAAAGGGAATCGAGGCTGACTATACCAATAATTGCTCAACAAATTTGACTCAAAACACTAAAAAACTAGACAAAACTCTTAAATTCCTCTCTATTCGGGCTTGTTCTCAAATGAGTAGTGGTGTCCTTCAAGGCTGACCCCGAGGTTCCTATTTACAGCATCCCAGCAGCGTCACAACGCTAGGATTAAGTGTCGCGACGCTGCAGCGTTCTCCAGGAAGCGTCAATTAAGCATTGCGATGGTTAGGTGTGATGCTCGGTTGTGCCGCGTGCACCTCTGATTTTTCGTCAAGGTTTGTAAAGTCACGACGCTCTAAAGAAGCGTTGCAACGTTGTGCATCTGTCTTCCAGCATCCTCAATGTCAAGGGGCACTGCGATAGTGGTAGTGTCTCAACTCTGGAGTGTCGTGACGCTCGGGCAGCGTTGCAATGTTGCCTTTTCCTGATGCTACTGCCTTACAGTGTTAAATGAGCATTGGACTTAGGCTTAATATGAGCATTGCAACGCTGATGTAGAGTATAATCGTCCTTTTTCAACTCAACTCAATTTAGTACGTTTAGACTCTAGTTTTTTCGCTCTTTTGGCTCGATTCTTTGTCTTTTCCACGTGTTTGCCCCATAGGGTTAATTCTTCTACAAAATAAGACAGTAAAATCCAAGAATTACTCAAATATAATCCAAGAATTACCAAATATAGGAAGTTAAAGCCATAAATTTACCTCTTTTTTTAGAGCTAACAATCATTGGATGGTGGTCAAAATGATCTTCAAGTATCTTTGGAGAACAAGGGACTATATGCTCGTGTATGAAGATAAGGATATGATCCTTATAGGATATATAACCTATGACTTCCAGACTGATTGGGATTCTCGAAACTTCTCAGTAGGGTCAGTGTTTGCTCTAAATGAATGAGCTATAGTATGGCGAAGCATCAAGCAAGGATGCATCACAGACTCCACTATGGAAACCGAATACGTAGCTGCTTGTGAAGCTGCTAAAGAAGTTGTTTGGCTTAAGAAGTTTCTTACTGATTTGGAAGTTGTTCCAAATATGTCTTTTCCCATCACACTTTATTGTGATAATAGTGGTGTTGTGGCAAATTCTAAGGAACCTAGAAGTCACTGAAGAGGCAAGCATATAGAGCGAAAATATCATTTGATTCGAGAGATGTTGATTAAGGTGACATGACTGTTATGAAGATTGCTTCGGAGCACAATGTTGCTGATTCGTTTACGAAGGTTCTCACGACTAAAGTGTTTGAGGGTCATCTAGAAAGTCTAGGTCTACAGGATATGAGACATATCGTCTAGGGCAAGTAGGAGATGTTACTGGGGTATAGTGTATGGCCTAGTTTATTGTTATTTTGTACTTTATTTGTATTGTACATTAGGCTCTCTAAGCTTTAGGACAAGTGGGGGATTGTTAGGATTGGTGTCCTAAATCTCTTGTAATCTCGTAGTTTGTAAACTTTGTATAAACATATTGTTGTTAATAAAATAAGTATTATTTTATAAGCATATACTCAATCTAATGAACTAAGATCCGAGGTTATTACATGTAATTTAAACAAGTATGTAGAGACATACAAGTGGATCTTGTTTAAATACTAACCTAAATAGTCTGTAGTAGATGGATAAGGTTGTGTACCCTATCCTGGTGACACTACGGATACGACCCACTTTGTAGGTGTTACAAGTGTTGTAAAATGTTACAAATGATTTGATCCTGATAATTTATGTAGAGACATGTGAGCGAGAGCATCCTGTACAAAGAGTTTGTATAAGACCGGACCATGAAATGATTAGTCTCTTTATATAACGTCGTTAATAATAGAGACTTACATTTCACTAGGATGACCATAGGTGACATGACCTTAATCCTAAATGAGTTGTGAACTCCTGCTCATGAAGGGGGTCCTTTGATTTGTATGGATGAGAGTAGCCAGATTGCCAACTCAATAAGCCTACCATTTTGGGGATTCGTCTGACTGGGGAGTTGGGAACATAGCTACACGAGATAGAATTCACTCCTTCCCCGATGTAGAGACAAGTAGATAAATTGCTCCTTTACGTGTTGATTCTGAGGCTTGAACATAGTGGCCACACCCTCTTCTGGCCCGAGAGAGACTTGATCATAGTTGGACTATGACTTCTTGTTCATTAGAGGGATCAGTGGTACTTAAGGAGTTAGATGTAACTACAGGGCCAGAACGGTAATTTTGGCCTAACTATACGAGTAATTTGTAAAGCGTCATCGCACTGTTGATTGGTTATATCCAATGGACATAGAAATTTATCTGTAGTGCAAAGAGTGTAGCTATCGGTCTTTAGTAGAATGACCGACAGTTAATGGATGTTGGGTAATTTAATTAAAGAGTTTGATTAATTATCCGAGTACCATTGGAATTTCAATCTACATGTCCATAAGGTCCCTCTGTAGCTCAACAGAGATTTAATTGAGAATTATTGGATTAATTTGAAGTGTTCAAATTAATTGAGGGAATTAATTATATATTATAGAATTAATTAAATTAATTATATATGCGATATAATTAATATAATGTATTTGATATATTATAATATAAGGTAATATTGGAAGAATTTGAATATGATTCAAATACTAATTATATGAATGAGATTCATGTAACTAAATTTAATATAGATATGATTTATATTAAATACCAAAATAAGTTGAGAGAAATTAAATATTTGAATATGATACAAATATTAATTATATGAATGAGATTCATATAAGTGAATTTAATATAAATGTGATTTATATTAAATGTCATGTATTGTTGAGAAAAAATACATCTATACGATATATTGTATTTGATACAATATGTAACTATAAATTATGTGTTATATGGGATATAACATATAGTTTATATATATATAATAAGGTTGTTGTTATATGTATAATTATTATTAATTTAATTTTATTAAATTAATATTAATTAATTAAAGGGAGAGAGTTACAACTTTCTTTCCCACTAATTTCCCTTAGTTATATACGTGGGGTGAGTAAGAGAACATGAGTTAGTTAGATTCATCTTCTTCCTGGAAAGCATTGAGTGAAAGAGTTCTTTCTGGAAAAAACTCACGGAGAAGAAAAGTTCTTCTCATCCCTCTCTTCCTCTCCATCTCCCTTCCCTCTTCAAGAATTCCAGAAAAGCCAACAACTCTTACTTTAATCTTTTGTCCCAAGAGAATATAGAGGGTTCTCAAGTGGTGATATCCCATTTGGAGAAGGAGAATCGTTTGTTCGAGGGATTCTTGAAGAAAGTGTTCTTCAAAGGTAAGGATTTCTGAAACCCTAAGTTTTCCTTTATTTATTGCATGCTATAATTTATGTAAATGCATATCTTGTTCTTGTTTTACTGTAAAACTTAAATTCAATGAAAAGTAAAAATTTGGTCGATCTTGCTTTTGCTCATGGTTCTCTCTAGTTAGAGTTCCTTCACACAGAGGTCTGAATGTACTAGCTCTAAAGGTTCTTTGGCCCTATGACCCTTTCCAGTAAAAGGTCTCTTAGTCATCTTGCTTTCAAGGCATGACTCACAGAGAGGTAAAGAATTTTCTTCTAACTCACTTAGAAGTATAGTTGCCGCCAGGAGAGTGCTAAAGTTGATGTGTCCTAGTCTTAGGTGCTAAAGTTGAGCATTTTCTTTAGGAGAAATTTTAAGTCTTTTATATTGAGTTACTGCACTCTTAAACATTTCTGTGTTATGGAGGGCATTAGTTGCTAACGACCTTAGCACATAAAGATTATTTTCCAGTTTTGCAGAATAAATATCAACACGATTCTTAAAAATAAACATTTTATTAAAAAGAAAGTTGATATTGTATGAATGTTCAAGCAAACACTTTACAGATACAAGGTTCCTTTTTAAATCAGGAACTATATAAACATTTTCTCAAATGTTCTGTAACGTCAACCGGAGACCTCCCACTGCCACAACTGAGACAACTGAGACAACGTGCCCAATTCCAACCTGCATTGTCATCTCACCAACATCTAGTTGCCACCAGGAATTAATTCCCTGAAAAGAAGAACAAACATGATTAGTGGCCCCAGAGTCTATAATTCAGGTAGAATCATCATTCTCCACTAAGAAGGTTTCAAATACAAGTAAATCATATTTACCTTGTTTAGCCTTCTTTTTTTTTTTTTACCAAGTATTTGGGGAAATTCCTCTTCCACTGACCATCTTGGTTGCAATGGAAATAGATTCCCTTTGCAGCCTTGATGGATTTTCTACACCTTTGAGCAACGACTATAGGGTTAGCATTCCCCATTCCACCCTTCTTCTTCTTCCACTTTTTGGTGCCGGAGGAAGAAAGTACAAACTTAGTTCCAGAGGTCGAACCTTTATGGAACTTTTTAGAAGATGAAGCAATATTTGCTTCACCCTTATGTTCCTTGCTTTTCATGAAGGATTGAAAGGTCTGTAGCTCATTGAGTAGAGTGGTTAGGTTTGTAGTCAATCTTGTTCAAAACAACATTACTACGAAAATGAAGGAAACTTTCAAGTAAAGATTCCAAAAATGAAGCTAACCTGATTAGCTTCATCTATGCTCAACCCATTCATCTCCGCCACGTTGAAGTGGACCATCATGTTGAGAACATGTTCTCGAACAAATGCCCCTTCTAGCATACGGGCATTGAAGATGTGTTTCAGAGCATTGTGTCTGAGCTATGCGGATGATTGTCCGAACATTCCTCTTAGGGACTCCATGATCTCATGAGCTGTGAGCATGGGCTCATGCTTTTTGACCAAGACTTCGTTAAGACTAGCCAAGATATACGCTCAGGCCTTTTCGTTTACCCGTGTCCAGCGCTCGTATACTTTCTGAACGTTTCGAGGAGCATTGGGAGCTGGAATGGGAGGACGATCCTCCATCAAGAAAAAACGAAGATCATTGATGATCAGTATTGTGTTGATTGTATTTTTCCAACTAACGTAATTCTCTCCCGTTAATTTATCTGCAGCGAGTAAACTTAAAGTTATGGTAGCCATGTTAAAGAATTTGCTGAAAAAGAACAAACTATTTACATTTAGTCTACCTGCATTAAACCACTTAAAACAACCAATCGAATTTTTACCAAAATAGTCTAATGTACCCTAAGTTACATCTATTTTTCAATGATGTTTTAGTGAGGTAGAAGAAAAGTCATCGTAGGGTGATCAAGTGCCCTTTCAATGAAATGAGACATTCTCAACCATTAGACAGAAACAATACCTTGTCACTGTAACTAACAGTCACTATTGTTCGGTCCAAAATTTGTTAACATCCTTAACAATTTATGTAAATGTAACCCCTGACTTTAGGTTCTAGAGTTTCGCCCTAATGAGCACACCGTAGGGAAAAACCGATTGGGACATGAAACTAAAGCAACCCTATCCATTTTTGGAGATTGAATAAAGCATCATGCAATATTGCCATTTTTTAGGGGGACACCCACGATGCCACAAGTGATGCATGAAACTTTATTTAACCTAATGAGAGAGACCGAGAGATGTGTTGTTACACGTCCTGCTCCCACTTACTATAAACACTTTCTCAATTCACTTTGTTATTGACCTACCCAAATGCCACCCGTAGGGGGACACCCATGGTGCCTCGAGGCCGAGTGTAGATCTCACGGTGTGAATTTATAGGGAGAAACGTGTGGAGAATAAAATTAAGTATCATATACCCACTTTCCTCCCACTGAGTGTTTTACCTAGGGTTAATTAACTTTGGAAAAACTCGGCTACTGATTTTATCTAAGTGTTTGTTTAATTTGCTAAAAAACAACGCTTGTCTTTTATGATTAAACAATTTTGATTGAAGTCTCATTAAACTTTTTAATAGACTTTGATCAAACTTGTATGCATGTAACAAATCTATCTAATTCACAGTGACGTTTCCATCAACTTAAGTACCCCAGCCTAGCCAGAACTCGCCTTAGACAAAAGGTCTCTTATAGATACATTTGTCACATATTTAATCTTTTATTCAGAATCAATTTAATCCTATTAAACCGATTGAAAGATTAAACTTAAATTTCTAATCTAATTAGAAACATGATCTTAGGTCTATCTCAATCATGTTTTAAAACAATTTTAAAAAAATGATTATAGCCTAAGGTTTGCATGCAACTCTTAATTATTGATTTTAATTCTAATTTCATTTAGTTATAACGATTATAATAAATGAAACAATTAAAAAAACCATTGCATGTTTGACATACTTCAATTAATCATAACATTTATAAATTAACCTTAGGTAATGTCATGTTTCATGCAATCTCTATTCATTACTAATATATATATAACTATTATATAACTAGGTAATGGATCAAACTATAGCATACTTTCCATACATACATTCAACCATATATTATAACCATTATAATATAAATGATGCATGGATATGCTATAATGCATGCATACATATACTATAACATTTATACTATATGATGCATTAGCATGCTTTATAATTTAAATCATGCATATACATATATTATAACACTATAAAATGATGCATGTGAAGGAACTCTAAAACATAGAGAACCAATAAGCGGAAGCAGATCGTTCCAAACCCCATTGTGAAAGAACAAGACATTTACAATCAAACAAAAACAACTATGCATAACGAGTAAATTACAACATGCTACAAAGGTAAAACAAACAAGAGATCGAGTAAACATACCTTTGAAGAACTTTTTCTTCTAGTATTTCCTCGATCCAACAATAAAGCGTCCAACAGCACGAATGCAAAGCGAGCAATTCCAGCAAATAACACGAACTGACAAATACTTAATCACAACCGAGTAAAACACGATCCTCGACCCTCAAATGGAAATCGACACTACCACGAGGCACCTTGGTATTCTCGGTGTGAGAATCCAGGAGGTGTGAGCTCTGTATGGATTTGGAAGAGGGAAGGAGGAACTATACAATCACGTAGATGATTGAGTAAGTGGGAGAAGGAAGAAGTCTATTGTATAGACTTGGGTACTCGATCGTTGATGCGTTTATTGTGATATGCTATGGTGTGAGTTTGCGATGATGTGTTATGCGATGACCATGCAAGTTTTCCTAACAAGACCCAAGTATAAGCCTTCTTAGGTTTCCTGGTAAGTCGAGGGTCGAACACAAGGACTATTAAGTAAATATGCGATAGACTCTTCGATTCTATTGCGAGGATAAATAAATGAAGTGGGTAGTGTTTGAGTAAGATTTTTCCTATGCGACGGAGTTGAACGCAGAGTGATGAAAGCATGGAGTTACAATGAGTAGGCGATGAAGGGGTTGAGAAGGGGTTTAGCTAACATTTCCTAAGATTGTGCACAAGTTATGAAATCATACTACATACAAATAACAACATGTCATTTCTCATTGCAGAATGCCATAATTCCTATTTCTAGGACACATGCGATGGGTATGCTAAACAGTCGATAGGACTTATTTCTAAGCCTCTACTCTTGCCTATGCGATGATAAATGATGCACACATAAAACAAGGTGACCGCATACAATCACTTCTATTTCTAGGGTGCATGCAATGTGTAAATAGCAATAGAACTTATGTCTAAGTCTCTATTTCTTGTTTATGTGATTCTAATCCGACTCTCTCAAGCCTAGATTCTAATCTGACTCTTTCAAGCCTAGATTCTATCTTTAGACTACTCTCTCAAGTATGTCCAAATGATTAATGATGCATACATAAGACAAGATGATCGCATAAAATGTAAATCTTAAGTCATGTTAGCTAAGTACTTCTCAACCCATTCAGAAATTTAGCTACTCATGCGTGGTATGAAGAGATTGAACATAGATTTCCATTTTCTATAAATAAAGTATTGAATACAAAATATCAAATGGATTTGAGAGATAAGAAGTCCGGTAAGCAATGTCTTGCTTCCCGTGGCCTTTTACACTACTCTTTTTCACTCCAATTCTATTCTAGATGTGTATTCTTGCTCTCGCAAGTGTTGGCCCTCTCTCCTTTGTAATGCTTTCCGACAGTCTCTCGATCTGTCCGGGGATGATCTCTCGGCTTCCTCGTCTCCTTGCTCTTCTCCGTCCTCTAAGTAATAGTATGAGTATGTGTGTGAACAGACTAACTGATTCTCTAACTCGCTAACTCCTTTTTACACTGGTGGCATTCGATATTTATAGATTTCATGGTGAAGCAGTCTTTTTTGCTAATGATTGCAATGATGGGTGGCATTAATTCCCCTGCTCTGATGCACTGATTAATGGTCACTGGAAGTTTAGTGTACTTGCTACAGTGTGGCTTTTAACGACTTGTCAACTAAATTTGGAATTGATCGTTATCAGTTTTCCATCCCATCATGATTTATTATGTTGTCACTTTGATCGAGGTCTTTGTGCGGCCGCCTTTTTAAGAATCTTCTCATAATCACAATCTTTAAGCGTGCTGACGCATTGTGCATTTGGATCGCAATTTCATATGCACCATCGCATTGTTCTTGCACAAACTAGGTAAATTAACCGCTTTTATGTGACGAATGCTCGCGATCGCAATTCCTTTCAGTTTAACGCTTTTGGACATGATATTGCTTATTTTACCATCACATTCCTCTCATTGTTTTACTTATTTGAGCTGTAATAACTTGTATTTCTACCAGTTATCACATCCCCAAATTTGAAACAATGTTTGTCCTCAAGCATAAACTAAATATTTTCTTTAAAAAGTCAACCGCCTTTACCCTATCTAGACTTCTCAAGGTGCCTTATTCAAATTTCATGAACCAATGCCTTCTTAATTTCTATCCTGATCTTTTCCTAAAATATTTCTACTCTTTAGGGACCACAAGTTTAACCTTAAAAAAAAAAAACTTTACTTGTTTCTAGGGCATCGCATGATTTATTTCCAACTTTCTCCAACCGAGGTGTTCCAAGTGATTTTTACCCTTGCGTGATTCAGATATTCTTTTCATGATCTTGCGCTGATCCGAGTGCCCAACCTTCATTTTGTCTTGCCCCCATGGGTGTCATGCAAACATCCAACTATGAGAAAGACGCTATTTCTCAGTCAAAACTCATACCCATTTCTTTATTTGGCAGCGTAGTTACGATCACTTGGTTTATGCGTTGATCACGATTCCTACCTTCATTTTGGCTTGCCTCCACGGGTGTCATGTGGACATCCAACTACGAGCAGGATCCAATCTCAACTTTATATAATAATAATTATTATTTTTTTAGATTGAAATGAATTTCTAGAAGTAACAAGGTTAAAAATAACAATACCCGCACTCCCAAATTTAACATACAGCAACGTCCTCATTGCTGAGAGACGAAATAACTCATGCAATGGACTTAGGAAATTTCATACAACAGTTTTGAAGAAAAACTGGTAGACCACCAAATTTTAGAAATGTTTCATGAATTAATTTGTCCTAAAATCAATTTGACTCTAGTACATGCGGTCAGAAATAAAGGCATGAATTTTATCATTGAAGTCATAATTGGTATGGGGTGAATGCGGTGACTAAATAAAGTAATAAAAACTTCAATTACTGAGTCAAACTTGAGAGGACGCGTTAGTAGAATTTAGAAATATTAACTAGAAATGCAAGAAGTGCAAAATTGAAATAAAATGAGTCAAGGAAAGACACAACCTCCAAATTTTCTCTGTCGCCCGCATCATTTTTTATTGCATCCTTTCGTCCTAAAAAGATATTTTTGTTTTCAGGGTTATTCCTTGATTGCGATGGGCTGATCGAACCGGTCGCATCTTTGAGGTTATCGCATTGCTCCATCGCGATCGTTCACTATGATCATTGCTAAATATCAAGAGGATAAAAAGTTATTAAAGAAAGAGTTGTCATTTCTAAAGAGTAGTGGTTATGCAAAAAGTAAGATAGATTCATAGAAAAAAATATCAAAAGGATACTCAAAAAAAGAGATTCGTCCCTGATGAGTGTGTGTCACTTGTTAACGCAGGGACTACTCGTTTCTTCTTCATTCTGGATTCCTCAGGTCCACGGAGGTGTTCTCGCATTAAAAATATCCTGCATGATACATCTTGACTCTTTGTCCATTTACCTTAAATGCATTTGTCCCTTCTTCATTTGTTAATTCGACCGCACTGTGCGGAAATACCCTTTAATTATAAATGGCCGAACCAGTGTGATTACAATTTTCCCGGAAAGAGTCATAGCCTAGAATTGAATAGCAAGACCTTCTGACCAACCTGGAGATTATTTTCACACAGTCGCTTGTCATGCCAACGCTTTGGATGTTCTTTGTAGTTCTTGGCATTTTCATATGCCTGAAGTCTCCATTCGTCTAGCTCAAGTAACAGAAGTTTCCTCTCCTCCCCTGCAGTCTTCAAATCAAATTTGAGCTTCTTTATAGCCCGCAGTGCCTTATGCTCTAATTCCAGCGGTAGATGACATGCCTTCCCAAACACCAACGCATTCGGGGACATGCCTATGGGTGTTTTATAAGCAGTCCTATATGCCCACAAGGCATCATCAAGCTTCATGGCTCAGTCCTTTCATGAGGGATTCACCACCTTTTCTAAAATTAGCTTGATTTCTCTATTAGAAACCTCGGCTTGTTCATTCGTCTAGGGGTGATATGTGGTGGCGATCTTTTGGTGGACATTGCATTTGAGTAGTAGTTTGTTAATGATACGATTAACAAAGTGGGATCCTTCATCACCTATTATGGCACGAGGGGTGCCAAAACGAGTGAAGATGTTTCTCTGTAAGATTTAGAGACTGTCGCCACATCGTTTGCGATGCATGATACCGCTTCAATCCACTTGGAGACATAATCAATGGCCAACAGAATATATTTGTGACCATTTGATGGTGGAAATGGTCCCATGAAGTCTATGCCCCAAATGTCAAAAAGTTCCAATTCCAATATGATGTTCATCGACATCGCATTTTTCTCTGAAATGTTTCCAGTGCGTTGTCACTTATCGCATTTCATAGAATAGTCTCGCGCATCCTTAAATAGAGTTGGCCAATAATACCTGCTTTGTAAAACTTTTGCTGCTGTGTGCTGTCCCCCAAAATGTCCGCCATAGGATGAATAATGGCATTGAAAAAGTATGCACTAACAAGCAGTCTCTGGCACACAGAGTCTCAAGATTTGGTCTGGTCCCCTTCTGTAAAGATTCAGCTCGTTCCAATAGTTGGATTTACATTCATGAATGAGCCGCTTCTTTTGGTAGGCTGTGTAATTTTCCAGAAATTGGTTGCAGACCAAGAAATTGACAACACCTGCATATCACGGTAATTCTTAAAGTTTAAACAACTGCTCGTCTGGAAAGGATACGTTTACCTCCGACTGAATGCGATCCTCTTCAGGATTCTCTAATCTCAATAAGTGGTCAGCGACCTGGTTCTCCATTCCCTTGTGGTCAATTATCTCCATGTGAAATTCTTGGAGGAAGAGAACCCATCGAATTAGCCTTGGCTTTGCATTTTTTTTGGTCATTAAATATCTTATTGCCAAGTGGTCGGTGTGAACTATAACTTTGGATCCCAATAAATAAGGCCTGAATTTTTCAATCGCAAAGATTACCACTAGAAGCTCTTTCTCTGTGGTGGTATAGTTCGCCTGGGCGGAGTTCAATGTTCTGCTCACATATGCGATGGGGTGTAACATTGTCTTTTCCTTCTATGCTAACACTGCCCTCATCGCATAACCGCTGGCATTGCACTGAATGGCTTTGTCCAGTCGGGTGTGATTAAAATAGGCATTGTAATCAATGCATCCTTCAGTACTTTGAATGCGTTGAGGCATTGTGAATCAAAGTCAAAAGTTCTATCAGCCGCTAGCAACACACTCAACGGTCGAGCTATCTTAGAGAAGTCCTTCACAAATTGTTAGTTGAACCCTGCATGTCCTAAGAAGCTCCTTAGAGCCTTCACATTTGCTGGAGGTGGAAGTTTTTCAATGGCCTCGATTTTTGCTCTATCCACCTCTAGCCTCTTCTTTGAAACCTTGTGCCCGAGCACAATTCCTTCGTTAACCATGAAATGGCATTTCTCCCAAGTCAGCACCAAATTGGTCTCTTCGCATCTTTTTAGTATCCTCTCCAAATTTTTCAGACAGACTTCATATGTTTGCCCATAAACTGAGAAATCGTCCATAAAGATTTCCACTGAGTCATCGAGACACTCGGAGAAGATTGCCATCATGCACCTCTGAAACGTGCTCGATGCATTGCATAATCCAAACGGCATGCGGTGAAAAGTGAACGTTCCATATGGGTAGGTGAAGGTGGTCTTTTCTTGATCTTTTGGTGCAATCATTATTTGGTTGTAGCCCCCATACCCATCAAGAAAATACAAGTAGTCATTCCTTGCTGGTTGGTCTAGCATTTGATCAACGAAAGGTAAAGGGAAATGATCTTCTTCGTTGCCGCATTGATCTTTCGGTAGTCCATACAATTCCGCCAGTCGGTGACGGTTCTCATAGGTATTAACTCGTTGTTTGCATTCGGGAGTACTATCATTCCGCTCTTCTTGGGAACGCATTGCACGGGGCTAACCCACGTGTTATCGGAAATAGGGTATATGATGCCGACGTCCAACCATTTAATGATATCTTTTTTAACAACCTTCTTCATCGCAGGGTTCAATCTACGTTGAGGTTTGATAGAGCCTTTCTTGTTTTCTTTGAGCTGAATTCTGTGCATGCAGTATGTTAGGCTAATACCTCTTATATTCGCTAGCGTCCATCCGAGTGCTTATATATAATTCTTCAGAATGCTGAACAACGTATTTTCTTTTTCTTTCGATAGCGTAGAGGATATTATTACTGCCAGGGTTGCATTTTGACCAAGGAAAACATACTTCAAATGACTAGGTAGAGTTTTCAGCTCCAAGGTAGGTGGTTGCTCTAAGGAAAGTTTCTGTGTTTTTCTCTCTTCATTTAAATTCAAATTTTCGTCTTTGTTCACTATCTCCATTATTACATGGCAGGTTTCTACGGATGCTGTCGCATCCTCTCCTTCATCTTCTTCTTCGGACTTCAATTCTTCATCGCAACTGTGTTCATTGTCAGAATCTGATAGGCTTTCATCTTTTGGAAACTTCATCGCCTTGATGATGTTAAACCTGAGCTTTTTTCCATTGATATTCATCGGATCTCTCCTTTGTGCACATCTATTTTAGCACGACCAGTAGATAAAAATGGTCATCCCAATATGATTGGCACAACTTTGTCCGCCTCATAATCTAGAATGATGAAGTCTGCGGGTAGAATGAATTTATCGATTGTGACCAAGACATCCTTCAACTTTCCTTTAGGGTGAACTAGGACCTGTCTGAAAGCTGGAGAGTCACCTCGTGGGCATCAGCTGTCCCACATCCAACTGATTGAAGATTGAAAGGAGCATTAAATTTATGCTTGCCCCGAGATCGCATAATGCTTGATCGATGTAGATCTCTCCTATTGAGTAGGGTATCATAAAGCTGCCTGGGTTACGCATCTTTGGTGGGATTATAGAGTTTTATTTTTGTATTAATGCCACCATAGCGAATTTTCCTGTGTTTCTTTTCTTCGACACCATATCCTTAAAAAAATATGCATATTTTGGCATCTGCTCTATAGCTTCTGTAAATGGAATATTGATGTGTAGTTGTTTTAATATTTCCATGAAGCGATGATACTGACCTTCGTCGTTTTGCTTCTTTTTCAGTCTTTGCGAGAATGGCGGTAGCTGTACTTTCACTATTCTGTGGTCTAGAGGCTTAGAGGTGGTCACAACTTCAGGTTCCATCATCTCGGGCTCTTCTGATTCATTTTGCGTCAACGATTTCTTTGATTCCCTCGCATTCGGATTGGTCCTACTAGGCTCCTTCCTTTCTTTCGCAGTCATTTTTCCACTTCGCAGGGTGATTGCTTGGCAGTGTTCTTTTCCTATGTTCCTTGGGTTGCGTGATGGCTCAGTTGAGCTCAGCAGCGTTCCCTATGGTCTGTTTTTCAGCTCTCTCGCAATCTGTCCTATTTGGATTTCTAGATTACGGATGGAAGTCGCCTGGTTCTGGAGTACCGTCTCATTCTTTTTGATGTACTGTTTTATCAGGTTCTTCAGAGAGAATGATGGCAGTGCTTGAGAGCTGCTGGCTTGTTGTTGCTATTGACTGTTAGTTCGTTGGAAAAATCCTAGTGGTCCTTCTTTTTGCGCCATAAGTTGGTAACCTTGTTGTTGGTTATTTTTCCAAGAAAAATTAGGGTGATTTCTCCACTCGGGGTTGTATGTATTTGAAAAAGGGTTGTTCTTGACAAAGTAGATTGACTGCAGGTTCCGTGGACACTCTTCAATCGACGATTCTCCACATGTAGCACAACTGGTGCTTGTTTATTCTATTGCATTGACTTGCCCTCTTTGCATTCCAAGATTGTTGATTGCGATACTCTGTAACAAATTTATCATCGCATTCATTAGATTTTGCAAAGATGCAATGGCAACATTATTTGCATTACCTTCTCTGATTTTGAAAACCTGGGGAAAGGTTGAGATTGAGTTGATACTAGTCCAGTGTCAAAGCATAAATTCTTGGAAACCGAAGGGTTAAGTTTAGAAAACTTGAGGTTTGAGTTTAGTAAAACCAGAGGGAAGTGTGGTAGAGTAATGGTTTAAAAAGAAACCTAAGAATTAGTCAAGGTAGACTAAGAGGAATGGTAGAAGTGGCATGACCTAGCAGGCAACCGGAGTTGGAACTCACAACACTACCTAAAGATCTACCGAGGAAGGTAAGTGTGAATTTAAGTTATTCTCATTTAGTATTTGAGATAAAAAAGCTATGTTATAGATAGCTTGATTCAACATCTAGCTTCACGATGGCTAGGTGGGGTATCGTTGGGCAAACTAAGAAATTAATACCAGAGTAGCGCAGTGGAAGTGTGGTAATAGACAAGGTTATAAGAGTTACAATAGTGGTTGTCATGAAACCTTAAACTAGAGTTAGTTCGAGGATGAAATTTTCTTAAGATGGAAGTAAATGTGAAACCTAGATTTCCATTTTCCCTACTTAAGCAGGTGATTAAGGAAAATTCTAAGTGTTTAAATAAGATTGTTTAGTAGCTTTGAAATAAGCCATGACTAGTGAAAATTTGGTTAAGTATGAATCCAAAAAGAACTATGCGTTGGAGGCTAGGGAAAAGTATTTGACAATGCGTTGGTCTTGTGCTAAGCGTTGGTGTGGTGCCATGCGTTGGCCATGAACATTTGAGAGGTTATTTGGATGTTGAAAGAGGCTATAGTATGGTCGAGAGGAAAGGCTATGCGGGGACAAGCATTTGGCAACCAACATCTTGGGAGGTTAGTAGAGCATGCGAGCCTCAAGTTGTGCGGACATAGGTGCTAGGCACTAGAGCGGGTTGATCGCGTAGTAAATAGGGAGATGCTATGCGATGTATGCGGCGATGCTATGCGATGGTATGCAGCAACACTATGCGATGGTGTTATGCGGCGACCTTTCTAAAGGATGAGTTAGGCGAAGAAACAAGCTATGGTGGACGCATGGTGAATTGTCCTTGCATTGCTAAGGCTTGCGGTAATAAGGTTTATGAGGTTGGTTGCATTGGTCTTGAGCAAGAGACTACGGATGTTGAGAAGCAACAAGGACATATATGCATTGGTCATAAGGAATACGTTAGCAAGAGCCTAGGCGATGGTGAGCTATACCATGAGGTGTTGAGTTGAGAACTAGGTTGACCCAAAGGTTGTTATGCGTTGGTGATGTGTTATGTGCCAAGGACATCCGAGGCATGTGGATGCATAGAACAAGGCTTGAGCAAATAGTATGCGGTGGAAGAGGGTTGGTCATAATCCTAGTTGAGCGCATAAGGCAAAGGTAAGCCATGCGGTAGAGGGCATACAACCAAGGATGAGCCTTGCGAGCATCTAGCATATGCGACCAAGTTGCGTCAATGGGATGCACAAGGTAAGGTTGCTTTAATATGAAATGGCACAATCGAGGTTAGGTCACATATGGGGAAAGGTGCAAGGCGACAATGACTTGAAGGGTGTTATGTTGAGATTTAAAGACACCGCAAGGGCACAAGTAAGGTTGGATGAACGCATATGAAGTTAGAAGGACACATATGAAGGATGAACGCATATGAAGTTGGATGGACGCATTCAAGGTCGTCATCTGGACATGTGGCTTGTTGGGATGAAATCTTAGGCCTTAAGCAAATGAGGTGGACGCACAAGAAGACATGCAAATGTGAGGGCTATGCATTGGTAAAAGGGGAAGAGGACACCTTGGGTTGCGATGACGTAAGATTGTGTTAATAGTATAAGGAAAGGACACTTGGACATGCAGCCAAGTAGGAGGTGTCGACCTTGGAGAGATTTTGGACACCTATAAATAGGGCCAAGGACTTCTCTTCAGATCATAACTCGAGTTCTCTTCAAAAGGACATTAGGAAGAGTATATGAGGACTAATTGGGCGGAGACTATGCGTTGATGAAAGAATGCATGCGTTGGTAGTAAGACCATGCGTTGGTTAAGAGGTTCCAAGAGGGGAAGATGTTGTCGGACAGGAAGGTCTGGAAGTAGCATCAATTTGGGATAAGAAGTTCTCCTAGAATACTCGTGTGTTTGGAGTGATTCAAAAGCCACCTGAAAGCTCTGAGAGTCTAGTTTTCAGGGTAGGGCTACGGGAGAATAATCTCCAAGGAATCTGGCTGGAGAATGAGGAAAATACAAAAGGGTCGAACTGTCAGTAAGCTTGGGCCAGTCTTGATGTTTTGAATATTCCGGCTAAACCATGAGAAGTTATGTGCTAATATTTTGAGGTAAGGTTCCCAAGACATTTTAGAGCATATTTATAGAAGGAAGTAACTCGAGATAAAGCCTAGAACTATGAGTAATCTGAGCTTTAAGTTGAATATGGAATTTAGGATTCAAAAGAGGAGCTCGGGAAGATCAACGAACTTCTAAGAGAAAGATTCCTATCCTTACCAAGGTGAGTAGTACTTTCCTTTATGTCTTAAGCATATCTTTTAAACTAAATTATACATTCTTATGTTATGAATGAGTATCTAGCATGAGAATGAGATTATGTGATCGGGATGGTCAAGGGGTCAATAGACCTAGTTCTTGAGCCCGAAAGTAAAACCTCATCGGGTGGTCAGGGGGCCGAGAGGTCTAGTTCCTGAGCCTGTGGGAAGATCCTCGTATGGGATGGTCAGAGGGCCGACAGGCCTAGCTTCTGAGCCCATGAGCAGGGAGCTATGTACACATAGAAGACATTGGGAACAAAAGGGAATGCAAAAGAGTAAGTGTTTATGTTTAGTAACATTTAAGTATCTACCGTGTGTGTGTAGGTAGGTAACATACTCATTCTAAGTAGTTATCAATTTAGCTATCTGCCGTGTGTGTAGATAGAGTTGAGAATAGACCCATTCGGAGCCGAGGTTTGAACGTAACCTCGTATTTATGATATGCTTGTTATTTATGAGTTGAAATAGACTATAGAAGTTGCTTACCACTCATTTAGCTTTGTGAAGCTCATTCTTTCTTTTTTTTTTTTTTTTTTTTTTCATGTTTTCCTTCCCAGGTAGCGAAAGGTGAGGAGTTTCAGGGTGCTGCTAAGGTCAAGGTCTGCCACATGCCACAGTCGCACTTCCAGAGGGTTTTAAAAGTGGTTTTTATGAACTTTGTAGTTAAGTCTTGGAGTTGTATAAACTTTACATTGTTGTGAAATAAAATGGGCCTACTTATTCAGTTGTTGTTAATCTCCTTGACTTAAAGTTTACTGAGAGTAAAGAGGTTCAGATGGATTGTAGGTATCACAAAAGGGTGGTATCTGCAGTTTCTCATGCCTTTCCTCGGGCTCAGAAGTGCGGCCTCGGGGCGGGGTTTGACAGTTTGCGATGTAGGATTCAATCCATGATAGAAAATTTCCATCTGGAGGCAATCCGGCAATCTATTGTGTGGGTAATCTCGCACCAATCTCTTGAACCTCGCCCACGTGTTACTGAGCGATACGTCTTTTTCTTATTCAAAATTTGTGATTAACTTCCTTTTTCTGGCATTCTTTGTAGGAGGGAAATATATCTTCATGAACTTCTCCACAACTTGTTCCCATGAAGTTATCTCTCCTGGTTTGAGGAATTATGCCTATTTTCTTGCTTTATCGCATAACGAAATGGAAATAGTGTGAGTCAAACTTCTTCAGCAGAGATGTTAGGGAACACAAAAGTGTTACAAATTTCAATGAAGCTTCAGAGATGGGCGTGAGAATCTTCACCACGCTGTCCACCAAACCGTCTGGCTATCTGAATCATTTGTAACATTAACGACTTCATCTCAAACCTTGATCCATCCAAAGCTGGCCTCATGATTCCTGGGGAGAAATCATATAAGTTGGGTGACGCATAGTCTCGAATGGGTCTATTGCAATCATTTTCCAGGAGGATAGGATTAGCCATTATGTTGTTTGCATTCGTAGCTCGTTCTTCCAGTAATTCAGCCATTCTGGGAGTTCTTCCTTGTTGTCGGCGTCTGTTTCTCTATCTTCTTCAAAATATTCTTTCGATCTCTTGTTCATAGTTGAGCTCAGGAGTAGGTCCTTCACTCATTCGACGCTTGCTTTTTCCTTTACCGAAGGAATGGCAATGCACAGAGGTTGAAAGCTGCAAAGAAAATCAAAGAGGTTTGCTGTTAGCGCAATATATACCATGTCCCCGGCAACGGCGCCAAAAACTTGATGCGTTTATTGTGATATGCTATGGTGTGAGTTTGCGATGATGTGTTATGCGGTGATCATGCAAGTTTTCCTAACAAGACCTAAGTATTATCCTTCTTAGGTTTCTTGGTAAGTCCAAGATCGAACACAGGAGCTACTAAGTAAATATGCGACAGACTCTTCGATTCTATTGCGGTGATAAATAAATGAAGTGGGTAGTGTTTGAGTAAGATTTTTCCTATGCGACGGAGTTGAACGTAGAGTGATGAAAGCATGAAGTTACAATGAGTATGCGATGAAGAGGTTGAGAAGGGGTTTAACTAACATTTCTTAAGATTGTGCACAAGTTATGCGATCATGCTACACACAAATAACAACATGTCATTTTTCAATGCAGAATGCCATAATTCCTATTTCTAGGACACATGCGATGGGTATGCGAAACAGTCGATAGGACTTATTTCTTAGCCTATACTCTTGTCTATGCGATGATAAATGATGCACACATAAAACAAGGTGACCGCATACAATCACTCCTATTTCTAGGGCGCATGCGATGTGTAAATAGCAATAGGACTTATGTCTAAGTCTCTATTTCTTGCTTATGCGATTCTAATCCGACTCTCTCAAGCCTAGATTCTAATCTGACTCTTTCAAGCCTAGATTATATCTTTAGACTACTCTCTCAAGTATGTCAAAATGTTGCATACATAAGACATGATGATCGCATAAAATGTAAATCTTAAGTCATGCTAGCTAACTACTTCTCAACTCATTCAGAAATTTAGCTACTCATGCGTGGTATGGAGAGATTGAACATAGATTGAAATGAGATTTCCATTTTCTGTAAATAAAGTACTGAATACAAAATATCAAATGGATTTGAGAGATAAGAAGCCCGGTAAGCAATGTCTTGCTTCCCATGGCCTTTTACACTGCTTTTTTTCACTCCAACTCTGTTCTAGATGTGTATTCTTGCTCTTGCAAGTGTTGGCCCTCTCTCCCTTGTAACGTTTTTTGGCAGTCTCTCGATCTGTCTGGGAATGATCTCTCGACTTCCTCGTCTCCTTACTCTTCTCCGTCCTTTAAGTATATGTATGAGTATGTGCATGAACAGACTAAATGATTCTCTAACTTGCTAACTCCTTTTTACACTGGTGGCCTTTAGTATTTATAGATTTTAAGGTGAAATAGTCTTTCTTTCTAATGATTGCAATGATGGGCGGCATTAATTCCCCTGCATTGATGCATCGATTAATGGTCACCGAAAGTTGAGTGTACTTACTACAGTGTGGCTTTTAACGACTTATCAACTAAATTCGGAATCGACCGTTATCAGCTTTCCATCCCATCATGATTTATTATCCTGTCGTCTTGATGCGAGGTCTTTATGCGGTCGCCTTTTTAAGAATCTTCTCACGATCGCAATCTTCAAGCGTGCTGACGCATTGTTCCTTTGGATCGCAATTTCATATGCGCCATCGCATTATTCCTGCACAAACTAGGTAAATTAATTGCTTTTATGCGATGAGCACTCACGATTGCAATTCCTTTCAGTTTAGCTCTTTTGGACATGATATTGCTTATTTTACTATCGCATTCTCTCATTGTTTTACTTATTTGAGCTGTAATAACTTGTATTTCTACCAGTTATCAATCATTTAGAAAATGAGTCACTATCGTATAGGTAAACTCAATCGATCGTTTACTCTCTCACCAAGCTATCGTATAACTTGATTCTTCTTATGTGTGTAATAATGTGTTATGACAAAGTGATGAACTATTTTCACTTTATCTCACCGGTTGTCATAAACTGTCCATAACTAACAACTAAGTCGGTTATTGGAGAAAATCGAAAGAAATTTTCTTATAATTAATATATTATAAATAAATATAATAACTAATTTTTCATATTATATTTATAACCTATAGTTTTAATATCACATCATATGCAACATATAAATCATAGTTCTTTTTCTCCTTTATGGCATTTAATATAAATCATATTTATATTAATTCCTCCATTCAAATAATGTATCAAATACATCAAATACATTATATCATATATAATTGAACTAATTTAATTATATCATATATAATCAAATTTCCTCTTGTTAATTTGAACACTTCATAGTAACCCAAAAACTGATTCTCAACATGAATCCATTGAGCTACCAAGGGGAACTTATGGACCTGTAGCTTGAAGCTCCAACGGTACGTGAATAATTGATTAAACTTTTTAATCACGATATCAACCATCTGTTAACTGTCGAGCACTCCACTAAAGACCGATAGTTGCACTCTTCGCACTAAAAATATATTTCTGTGTCCATTGGATATAACCAATCAACAGTACGATGACCCTTCACAAATCGCTCGTAAGTATAGTTGGGCCAATTTACCCTTTTTTTCCTGTAGTTACATCTAACTTCTTAAGTACCACAAATTTCTCTAGTGAATAATACATCATAGTCCCACTACGAGTAAACCCTTCTCGGGCCAAGAGGAGGTGTGGCGCCACATTGTTCAAGCCCCGGAATCAGCCCTTAAGGGAATAATTTATCTACTTACCCCTGCTTCGAAGAAGAAGAAGTGAATTCCGTCTTGTGTCGTTAAGTTCCCAACTCTTCAATCAAATGAATCCCTAAAGTGGCAGGTTTGAGTTGCCGATCTAGCCACTCGAACCCATGTAAATCAAAAAACTGCCCTTATAGGCAGGAGTTCCTAACTCACGTAGGATTAAGGTCATGTTACCTATGGTCATCTTAGTGAAATGAAAGTCTCTGTCATGAATGGCCTTAGATAACGAGACTAAACATTTTGTGTTCCGGTCTGATATAAACTTCTTTGTATAGAGCATCCCCGCTTGCATGTCTAATACATGAATGGTCAGAATTAGACCATTTGTAGCACTTTATAACACTTGTAACATCTACAAAGCGAGCCACATTCGTAGCGTCACCAGGATAAAGTTTCCATCCTTTATCCATATACGACAGACCATTTAGGTTATAACTTAAAGTACAATCCACTTGTATGTCTCCATACACATGCTTAAGTTACAATGATAACCAGGGATCTTAGTTTATTGGTTTGTGGTTAATGCAACTAAACTATCTCATATTTCATAGATTGAAGTGAATAAAATATCTCATATTATTAATCACAAAACTGTTTGTTCATACATGTGTTTACAAACTACAGAACCCTACGAGATTTAGGACATCAACCCCAACAACATGAATATAAATACATAACCTATGGTGGGTTTTAAAACTATATGACATACAATATGACAAATAAGATAAAACATACATCATATGTATATTTAATATAAATAGTTAATGGACAGGGATAGGACACTTAAAAGGAAATTTAAAAGGCTAGCTATTACAACAAAAAAGAGTCATCCGGTTTGAAATAGGTGAACTAGGACTTGAATCGCTCGAATCGAACCGCCCTTCAATGAACTTTCTGCAATGATCGCGTAGTAAACTTGTTGTGCGATCTTGTAGAAAATGCTACACGATCATGTAGCAAAATCTACACGATCTTGTAGCATTAGCTACACAATCGTGTAGCATTTAGAAAATACACGATCGTGTAGAAAAAGCTATATGATCGTTTAGCAAAAGCTACACGATCGTGTAGCTGATCTTACAAAATTGCTTCGTCTTCTTCATCAAAGCAGTGATTTGAATTTCATCTCTAAAGCTCCTCGGGAATAACACGAGTGATTCAAAATAATAAAGAATACAGATTCTATAGTAAAAAATATGCCCAAAACATGGGCCTTTACAAACTAAATTTGTAAATGAAATTAAAGCCTTAAATCTAAGTATCCAATCCCGAAACATCCATCAACAAAATCACATTCAAAACCATTCATTGCATGAACTTTAAACAGAATGCAGAAAGTGTAAAAACCCACCATCATTGTAAAATCAATTCAATATAAAAAAAAAAGGAATTTGGGATCAGTAAACCAGTAACCTGGCTCTGATACCAATTGAAGGATCCCAAAATTGAAGGGAACCGTGAGCAGAAGAAAGATCATTCTGAATCCCTTTTTTCATTGAATGTAAATTTTACAGTAAATCATGAACAAGATATGCATTTACATAAATTATAGCATGCTATATAATTAGGTTTTAGAAACCATACCTTTGAAGACTTTTCCTTAAGAATCCCTCTAACAGTACACGAACACCTTGAAGAATTTCTTCAAGAAAACCTTGATCAAGTGCACGAATACTACCATAAAGGCTTCCTCAGCATTCTTAGGTAGAGAACCTAGAAGTGGTGGGCTCTGACTATTTTGAAATGATGGAAAGTTTTGTATAGAGAGGAAGAAGTTTTGAAGATCGTTCACTAACAAAAATCCAAACTCACAAAACTCTTCTGTCTTTTCTCTTTCGACCAAGAAGCCACTCAAATGGGAGAAAAAACTCTCCTTTTCAAAAAGCTAAATATAACAACTACCTACTTACGTGGGTGTTAAGAAAAGAGGGGAGGGAGTTGTAATTCCTTCCCTCATTTTTATTTAAAATAATATATATATATATATATATATATATATATAGAGAGAGAGAGAGAGAGAGAGAGAGAGAAAACTATATGTTATATCAAATATAACATATAACCTATAGTTTTAATATTGTATCATATACAATATAACCTATAATTTCTTTTCTCTCTTATATAGAATTTAATATAAATCATATTTATATTAAATTTAACAATCATGAATCCAATTCATATTAATAATATTTGAATCATACTCAAATATTTATTTCCTCTCACTAAAGCTATAATGTATCAAATACATTATAATAAATATATCACATATAATTAAAAAAAACTTAATTATATCATATATAATTAAATCCCTCTATTAATTTGGATAATTCAAATTAATCCAAACACTTATTTTTATTTTATCCTATTGAGCTACCAAAGGGACTTCGGATCTGTAGTCTGAAGCTCCAATGATACATGAATATTTAATCAAACTTTTTAATAAAAATATTCACCATCCGTTAACTATCGGGCACTCCACTAAAGACCGACAACTGCACTCTTCGTACTATAGATATATTTCTGTGTCCATTGGATATAACCAATCGACAGTACTATGATCCTTCACAAAATGCTTATTAATACAGCTAGGCCAAAATTACCATTTTGCCCTTATAGTTACATCTAACTCCTAAGTACCACTGATCCTTCTAATGAACAATAAATCATAGTACAACTATGACCAAACCTTCTCGGGCCTAGAGAAGGTGTCGCCACATTGTTCAAGCCCCAGAATTAGTCTTTAAGGGAGTAACTTCTCTACTCATCTCGTCCTCGGGGAAGAAGTGAATTTCTTCTTGTGTAACTGTGTTCCTAGCTCTCCAATCAGATGAATCCCTAAAATGATAGACTTATTGAGTCCTGGCCACTCCCACCCATACAAATCAAAGGACCGCCCTCATAGGCAGGAGTTCACAACTTACTTAGGATTCAGGTCATATTATCTATGGTCATCCTGGTGAAATGTAAGTCTCTACTCTTAACAGTGTTATATAATGAGACTAAATATTTCTTGTTTCGGTCTTATATAAACTCTTTTGTATAGAATATTCTCGCTCACATGTCTATACACGAATGATCATGATCAGATCATTTGTAGCACTTTACAACAATTGTAACACCTACAAAGTCGGCCATACTCGTAGTGTCACCAAGATAAGGAACCCAATCTTATCCATCTACTATAGACCATTTAGGTTATCACTTAAACATTATCCACTTATATATCTCTACATACATGTTTAAGTTACAAGATAACCTTAGATGTTAGTTTACTGGTTTGTGATTAATGCAACTAAAATATGAAATAAAATATCATATATTTTATTAAATAGACAATGAGTTCGTTCAATACATTTACAAATTATAGGACCCTACGAGATTTATGGCATCAACCCTAACACCAACAACCACCCCTTTTTCCTTTCAGCCTTGTTGAGCTTAAAAATTTCGTCTCTCAAGAATTTCAAGCTTAGCCTATGTCCCTCCGTCAATCCCTCTCCAAACTGCACTAAGACGCAAATAGCATACAACAATCTCTTATCAATGTGCAGTGCAACCTCCCCACCCTTCACCAAAATCAATGCCTGTAGTGGAACGGAATCACAAGTACTTCAACTTTCTAATAGTCTACCTGCACGGCCCAACAGCTCCTCCTCATCTTTACCAACTTTTGCGATTTCCTGATTCACAAGGCGTTGCCCTCCAGCCCCACAACGTGATGATCCTCTGCCACAACCTTAAATTTGGGGGTGATGTATTTAGAGTTATCTTGTTTTCTCTATCTTTTGTATTTTCAATTGTGATTGTATTTTAACGCTATACTAATATTAAATGAATACTTACAATTTTTGCGCACATCGTTCTAGCTATGTCTATCGTTGTCTTGTTATCTTTTATAGCTTATCCTTGTGAAATTCATTGTGATGTTATATCTTCTTGTGCGTTGGTAAATTAGCAACTGTGATGACCCTTATGCATTTCGTTAGCTTTTCCCTTACAACTCACATTCTTCTTTCTATCTTAGTAGCTTCTTCAATGTTTGACAGTCTTACCTTTTTATACGCGCAAGCCTCTACTCAACCTTATTTTTCAAAATTTTTGCATAAGTTTGTTTTCCGTTTTTCTTACAGTGTAATGCGGACCTTGCCACTCTAAAAAATTGGGTGGTGGGAGAGGTCTGAGTGAATGCGGTCAGCTTTTACACTGTGTTTTCATAACCTTCCATCATAAAAAAGAATAAACTCCACTATCAGTGCAAGGTAAAACTTAACCTTATAAGAGTTTAAGTTATGAAAGGAACTTGCCCGTAGTTGGATACTTCGCATGACATCCATGCAGATAATCCAAAATGAAAGTAGTTACCAAAATTAACACAATGTAAATACCATCAAATAAAAATAAAGAACTCCAACTGTCTAATGCAAGTTAAAGCTAAGTCTAGATAAGAGCTGAGTCAAACCTATAATGCAACTGAAGTTGGATATTCGCATGGCACCTATGGGGGCAAGCCAAAACGAAGGGCGTAACCAAGTTCAACGCCTTGCCTATAATTTAAATAAGTAAAACGCAAACTATTTTTCCTTTTAAACAAATGCAATGAAAAACGAGGGATACAAAAGTATTTGAAATGAGAAAAATATTTTTGAGCAAAAGTTTGTTGGATTCAAGGCTAAGAAAAGATTTTCTTTAAGAAGTGACCTAACCCAAAAGAAATAGGTGACTTGAAAAAGGAATGTAGCAAGATTACATGCATTCTAAGAGGCTAGTTAGCGCAACTTTAAGAAGTAGTGTGAGTTTAAATTTCTTTTGTATAAGATATGTTTGAAGACAAGCATTATTCTAAATTTGAGGGTGTGATAACTTGTAGAAATACTAGTTATTATAGTCTTTTACTTAGAATAATGAGGATAGATTAGAAAAACATGCGTCAATTTTGTTAAGAATTCATGCTACATATTAAACTTGCGCTGAAGAATCTTATAAACACCCCCTGACTGCATATCATGAGCTATGTTGAGCCAAAGTGTCTATTTTACAATCTAATCTCAGGACTTCGCTACATACGCGAAACCACTATCCAATGAACAATCAATTGGTCGCATGCCTCGAGATTTTTGAGCCGACACCAGCGAATCGCCTGGCAAGTATTCATAAGATTGACCATGATAGCAATGCTGATATTCTTACCTACCACATCAATGATAGTGATTTATCAGAGTGGGAATCCCACCAATTGTTAGTGCATGGCTCTATAAATAGAGCCTTGACACCATGCAGGAAAAATTGATAAACAGATGGAGAGAGAGATTTTTACGAGAGAAAATTACGCTTCCATACTTCACCCTGATTATTCATCAGAGCCTCATCGGAGCAAAAGTCTAAGCAGGCCCTCTCCATTCGTCCAACCATTATATCACCAGCAGCCTTGACATTCATCTGTGGGAAGCAAGAAATTGCTAACAACAACCCTTACCTTATCTCTTCAATTCTTTAGTTGTTGTATTGCCTTTTGCTTAAGATATTACTCATTTTTGTATCCAACAACAATATTTCTATTTCAATATCATCATGTCTACTTTCATCTTATTCTCTATCTTCCCTTCTACTTTACCTGATGTCATGAGTAGCTAAGTCCATGAGGTAAGGGAAAAGATTAATAACATGATTTAAGTAGAATTTGTGGGAGTTATCCTGTTTGCGTAATGTATAAATATTAAAATGCTTGCCTATGAGAACTCATTGAGTCAAGTAGCTATGACTAACTATCTGAGAAGGAAAGTAGTTGTTGATCTCATTAAACAAAGCAAGAAGAGTTTCTAGAGATAGAAATAACCTTGCACTCATAGCAATTTTATTCATGCATCATAGAAATATGATAAGTGCGATTGACCATCGAGAGGTATGCAATAACCTGAATTGCAAGCCATGACAAACTCTCACTATAAGTTTAGTGATGTGGTGTTAATCTTCCCCAAACCCTACCTTCTCCATACATTTTCCTTCATGTTAAGACTCTATTATTACATGCCTTTTGTGCTTAATATTGATCTTTCCCAAACCTTGCCTTTTGCGCTTGTCTAAGCTTACCATTACTCACTATGCCCTTGATTGAAATTCCACCACCCACACCTGTAATAAAACCTCGACATTACCTCTTTTCATCATTTATCAAACTCAAGCTTCGTTTATTTCTATTGTTCTGATTAATGTTTTTCCTGTCTTATCTTATCAAGCTTTCGCCGAAATCCATGGCATCTCAGCAAACCCACTCCTGTAAGCACTGGAGGCCAATCCGGCTACCCTATCTCTTCTGCTCCACTTGCCAGAATCCCAACGTCAGCTAGAGAAGCTACTTTGTTAGCAACAAGCTGACGAGCTTCTGTCCAACGCCGACCTCTCTACTCACCAGTTAAACCCAAAACCACCCAGAAACCACTCCTATCTCTAGTTGTGCCACCGTCCTTAGTAAGCTACGTGGGATCGAGCAAGGAGAGTGTACTTGCCACCAGTTCTGAGGTGGTCACAACCCAACTTCCCACTGCAAGCGAGTTACAAAGAAAAGACAACAAGAAAGTCTTTGGGAGAATTCTAAGTACCATGGAACAGGACAGAGGATTGATTGAAGTCGGAGTGGTCAACCAACCTGTGCAACAAGGAGATAACTAGGTTTGAATGATGGTGGTAACGCAAGGGGAAGCTCTTGCGACAATGAATCCTAAGGAAGATGCATCCCCAGACTTCAATGAGAGATTCGTAAGTGATGTGGTGAAGGAGGTGGAAGAGAAAAGAGGGCTAAGAAGAAGGAAACTGAAAAAGAAAAGGCTCAAAGGAAGCAAGAGAAAAAAGAAAAGAGAAAGGCAGAAAAGAAGAAAAGGTTGGAAGAGAAGAGATTCAAACGAGAAGAACGACGTCGATGCAGAGTTGAAAGGCTAACCATTGAGGGAAATCCACCACCGCAAGGCTGGAAAAACCATTGGCGATGAAGAATGCTGAGCCAAGTGAGCAAAGACATGCTGAAACACTTCAAGAAAGGTTGGCCGAATCTGAGGCCCAATTTCGAGAACACGAAAAGGACGTTGAGGACGTCATCACTGTGCCCTTAATTGGGTAAGCTAGAGGTGAAGTAGCAGTGCGAGAGGCTATCAACGTTGAGGGTGAAATTTGAGTGACCTAAAGTCACCGAAATTGGGTCTTCTATGAACGCAACTGATGCGTAATGATCGAGCATATCAAGAAGGACAAAAAGAAGGAAAAAATAGAGCAAAGAAGAAAGATGGAAGAAGGGACCAAGCTCCCTTGATCATCGCATCTGGCGATTTAGCGAGGAAGTTGCACGAGCTGAAGAAGAAATGAAGAAGACGCTAGAAGGTGATAAACACATTGCGACTACATTTGAAGCCTTGAAAAGATAAACACATTCTGACAATATTTGCTTGTCACATATACACATTCACTTATCACTCTATTATTACAAATCCTCGTGCTTGACCTTGAGTTATCTTGAGAAACTCGTAATCTTGTTGTACTTGGCGACGAGAAAACTTATGATTAGCACATGAATACTGCATCTAAACATATAATATTGATATTGACTCTTCAATCCAATATAGCTCATGATAAATGCATCACTAATAATGCAACAATATGCTTGAGACCACCTCTTACTAAGGACGGTGGCGCAACTAGAGATAGGAGTGGTTTCTGGGTAGTGTAGGCATTAGCACAATTAAAGAAATAATTATCAAGCAATGGATCCTTAATATGAATTTTCAAGTTTCTTAAGAGATGTTGAATGAACATACATAACTCAACATTAGCAAACACTCTTAAAACTCCTTTAAGAATGCTAAGATGCCTATCAGAAAAAATGACTAAATTCTCTCTTCTCCAAAACTCTTCTTATGTTTGGAAAAAAAACCATGTCCATGATGTGTCATTTTCAGAATCTATGATACCAAGTACAAGGGGAAAGATTTGATTGTTACCATCTAGTGATGAGGCTGTTAATAGCATGGCACCAAACTTACACTTCAAAAATGCACCATCAACAGATATGATAGGATTACAATACTTCCACCATTTGATTGATGCACTAAAAGCCATGAAGCAAAACTTGAAATGACCACTATCATCCATTTCTAAAGCAGTATAGGTACCTATAAAAATACTAAAAAAACATTTCTATCAGCATAAATAGTAACATAACTATAAAGATAGACAATGATAGATGTCTATCGCTGTCTATCTAAGATAGATAGTGATAGATAACTATCCATATCTATCTAAGATAGATTGTTATAGATAACTATCATTGTGTATCTAAGATAGACGGTGATAGACAACTATCACTGATAGACAGTAATAGTTGTCTATCATTTTCTATCTACAATAGAAAGAGATAGAAATTTGCTAAGGAAAATGGATCATACCTGGATTCATTTCATTCAGCTTTTCAGAAATCTTGGAACCAAGGTGTATGATTCAAATGCATCACCTTTTACTACTTTTACTATGTTTTCTTTTGCCCTCCAAGCTTTTTGATAACTTATATTAAATCTAAGTTTTGTACAAATCTTATGGATAACGTTTCTAGGAATGGATTGATTAGTAGACATCAACCTAAAATCATCTATCAAGCAATTACCAATTACTAATGAAGAAGCTTGCCAATGACAACTCTAAGTCATATTTAATGGACAGTCATGGTAAGAAATGTACTTTCTAAGCATCCACAACTCACAGTTCTTATACCGAGATGCCTTAACATACCATTTACAACCTTCTTGTAACATTTAAACTTAACAGACTTCGATTTTGATCTTGTATTCCTAAATTGAAAATTATTCTTCACTACATTTATGTAAAAAAAAACTTTGAAAGTACTTCTTTAATTTCAAATACATTTTTTCCATCAAATCACCATAAAAAAAAATATCTTTTATAACTTCATCATTTGAAGAAGAAGAAGAAGAAGAAGAAGAAGAAGAAGAAGAAGAAGAAGAAGAAGAAGAAGAAGAAGAAGAATAACCTAAATATAACATTCTATCACCATCGTCACCTACACTATTAATAGTAGTAGAAGACCCTTCCAACGAATAAACATTTACATGAGCAACTAATGGATGTCTACTGATTGCATCTTTAGCCAAAGTTAGATACCAAAAAACATCTTTTCCTTTTTGATTGGAACCAGTTTGAATACTAATTTTACCAAAATCCAATAAAACTGACAAATCTACCAACCCATTCAATTGAATCTCTTCATATATTAAACCAACTAAACCATTTAAGTCTATTAAGTTATCTACCAGAATTCCACTAACCTCTTAATTCTCATAGAAGTGATAATCACTCCACTGTACTCCATAAAAAACAACTAAAGGAATAGGAATGGTATTTTGCCAAATGAAAAAAAGATTATATAAGAAACCCATAATGAAAATATCACTAAGATTATGTAAGAAACTCATAATAAAAATATCTAATAGTGATAGATAGAAATAGACTTCTATCTGTTGGGTTTTATGTCATAAAACTCGTGGTTTGTAAACAATAAACTTATTCTGAAAATACAATAAGTTGTTATTGAATATATGAATTACTTATTTCATTTTAGAAATAAATCCAATAAACTAAAAGATCCATAACTATTATATGAGTACTTGAACTTTATGTGGAGACATAAAAATATATTAGGTTCGAGTAAATAGTCAAAATGATCTATATTATATGAATAAGGTTGGGTACCTTATTCTAGTAACACTATTGGATGCGGCCCACTCAGTAATTGTTACAAATAGTTGTAAAGTGCTACAAACAAAGTGATCCTAATTCGTACATGTGATGACATGAGGAGTGGGGGTGTCCTGTGCAATGAGTTTGCACAAGATCGGACCACGAAATAAGTCACTATTACTTTATAACACCGTTTACTATTTAAGACTGACTATTTTACAATGATGACCTAGGTAACTTAACCTAAATCCTGAGCTAACTATGAACTTCTATTTATTCGGGATTATCCTTAGATTTACATGGTTGAGGGTTGGCTCAACAGAACCGGCTCAATAAGCCTCCCATTTTAAGGGTAAGACCAGGTAGATATCTGGGGACGTACTGTGCAAGATGGAATTCACTCCTACCCGCTTTCAGGGATAGTAGAGAGGTCATTCTCTTAAGTATTGACTCTAGGTCTTGAATAAGGGGCCCCACCTCTCATTGGCCTGAAAGGGACTCAGTTTGATGATCAGATCACAAACCAATTTTTCAATAGAGAATCAGTGGGACTTAAGAAATAAAAGGTAATCTCGGGGGTAAAACAGCCTTTTGACCCAGTCGTTATTACGAACAACCTGTGAAGGGTTAACTTACTAATCATGGTTATATCGAGTGGACACAATATATCTACAGTGAGGGAAGTGCAACTACGGACTTTAGTGGAGTGACCCAGTAGTTAACAAATGGGGATTAATTCGTTGTAAAGAGTTTAGTCAATTAATCTCGGATCGTTGGAGCCCATGATCTGTAGGTCCACTAGGTCCCTTTACTAGCTTACAAATGGATTAGCCTTGCATGATAAGTTGACTTGAAACATTCAAATTAGAGTCAAGCGGAATTGGAGAATCAATTAATATTTAAATATGATTTAAATATTAAATTCATGAATAGGAATTCATGGTAATGGATTTGGTGACATATTAATTTAATATTTGATATTAGATTAATAAAATTAATAAAATTATTTAATTAATTTATTATTTTTTTAGAAAATTAATTATTGATTTAATTAATTTTGTAAAATTAAATTTCAATTTGATTAATATGTTTATTTTGGTTTTGGAAGTCAAAATAAAATTGGAAGTTGAAAATGTGGGATTTTCCCACTAAGAAAGCAAGTTTCTTAGTCACATTTGCACTTCTAAATCCACCTCAAATTGCAAGTAGGTGCTGGACCTCATGTAGCAAATGAGTTTGCATGATAATTATGCATTATAAACTTGAAATCTGAGTGGAATGGGCATGCAACCAGTTGCAATTTTGCTGAGAAAAAGTGATTGAAGAATTATTCTTCATATTGTCAAAACCAGAAACCTTCTCTCTGTATTACCTTAATCCAAGCTTATTTTGAGTCCCACAACTCAATCCAAGGCACCAAGAGGATAGTAGGGAAGACCTTGTAGTGGTTCACAAGAAGAAATCAAGGAGATTGTAGCTGAAGATCGTGAATCAAAAGTACTTCAAAGGTTAGTGTTAATGAATTAGAATACTTAATGATTTTGTTTTACTTCCGTTGCTTGCTTCCTGATTCCAACACTATATTTGTCTATGAATGATAAACAAAGATAGAACTCTATCACTGTCTATTAGATAGACAATGATAGACTTCTATCTCTGTCTATCATTGATAGACAAAGATAGACTTCTATCTCTATCTATCAGTGATAGACTCAATCACAATGATGAGTGATAGATAGAGATAGTGATATACCGTTGTCTATCAATGAATAGTTCTATCTCGCTGATACAATATAATATAAAGTACTGAAATTAATTTTTTTAAAAAAGGACAAAACAAAGAGATAGACTAAGATAGGAATTTATCTTTGTCTATCAGGGATAGACAAAGATAGAGTTCTATCTCTACCTATCACCAAAAGATAAAATGATGATTGGTAGACAAAGATAGTAATATATTGTTGCCTATCAATAAATAGTTCTATCTCGCTGATACAATACAATACAAAGTAGTGAATTCAGTTCAAGACAAAACAGGGACAAAACAAAGAGATAGACAAAGATAAACATCTATCTCTGTCTATCAGTGATAGACGAAGATAGAATTCTATCTGTCTATTAGTGATAGTAGGATTGGAAAAAATCCCCGTGGGGTTGGAACCCCACCCTAACTAGGGCGGGATCCTCAGTTTGACCGGGGATGGGGGTCAAACCGAGGATTATAACCGGGTCCCCGTCCCTGATTAACTTTTTTATTTTTTTAATATATATATATATAAATTAAAGAAAAAGGGAATGGGTCCCCACAGGGACTCGTTTACCCATGGGGAAATCCCCGTCCTCGTCCACACCTTCAATTGGTGGGGACAGGGAGGGGAGTCCCCTTCCCCCAGCCCCATTGCCAATCCTAAATGATAGACATACGTAATCATCTAATCATTTTTTGCCAATATCTGAAAAGAGCTCTATTATATCCAACAAAATTTTCTAAAGAAGAAGAAGATGAAAAAGAAAAAGAAGAAGAAGAGAACCACAGACACAAAATCCAGAACAAAAAGGAGAAACGAAAAAACAACTAAGCAATTTATATGACCTGTTTATGCAATCACATCTCATAGTGCCTCATCGTGCAAACCTTTGAGTTGTGTGGCAACGTCCTAGGATGGACGCTTCTCCTTTTTTTTTTTTTTTTTTTGGATCAAAGAAGAAGAAGAAGAAGAAGCGTACCTTGAAAATCGACGATAATATCATTAATGAAAATCGATGAAGAAGAAGAATGGAAGAAATTGGCGAACAGATAATTAATGAAAATCAATGAAGAAGCTGTTGTCGAGGATGTTGAAGATGCGAGACGAGAAGCGACTGAGGGGTGGTTTTGGAATTTTTAGAAAACTGAAAGCTGCTTTTCCGTTGGCTCTTTTTTTTTGCTATATTATGTAAATAGTTTGCATATGTTTTTCATTTTTGAAAATTTCCCCTAGTTTATATACTCCTTTTTATATGTTTAATTTATATATATTTTTACCATACATTTTATACTCAATTAAAATAACTATTTTTTTTCCTCACCCAATTTCCAAATTTTTTGTAAATGTTTTTTCATGATTTTTTTAAAAAATAAAACTTATTTCATTCATGAATTAGAGTTGTATTATTAAAATTTTATAATTAAATTATCTTTTTAAATTTTATATAATGCGTACAATGCATGTAGTGCAAACTAGTTCGAATTGGCATTCTTTGAATTATGCATGGATGACAGTTTAAATTCTCCTATCTTAAATCTCTGCTACTAAAATATTTTATACATATTATTTTTCTTTTTTTAAAAAATTCATTTTTGTCTCTTAGCTAAACTAACAGGTCTCTAAATTTACAAATTATATATTTTATACCGAACAAAACAATCCCTATCCAAAGATTCAAATCCAAACCTAATATTTTCCGACCTCTAAAATTGTGTCTTTCATATATACAAATTATGAGTTTCCTTTTATCTATTATTACATTGCTTTGTACATTTATATCGATAAATTTTAATCAACTTTTTAAGGAGGCATTTGGGCCCCCTATCTATAGTTAAATGGGTGGGCTATCCAACGTTTGGGGCTCAAATCTCACTTAAGCGCTTGATTATTTTGGTCCATTTCCTTACTCTTCTTTGTTTTCTTTACTCTCCCTCATTTTCCTTACTCCGATAAGTGCTCGATTATTTTGCTCAGTTTCCTTCCATGGATTTTTTGTACGTCATAAGCATGTGATTTTACCGATTCGCACCTGAGATACACCCCTCACACTTGCCAATACAAATTTACTCGATCCTCGATGGCTCGTCACATGTTCCTCGATGCACGGTCACTCGATAACCAGCTTCATGGTCGCTCGATACGATTGCAATCAACATGTGTATACTCGATCATATCAACGACATACTGGATGCTCGATTACTTTATACTCGATTATTTTGAATTATCCATGTCACTCGATACATGGTGAATTTCAAATTGATTTCTTGATATGTGAAGTAATTTTATACTTGATAACATTGACTACATAGATGGTTGATTTACATGTACTATATACTCGGTACATGTTACACGATACTCGACAATACTCGATAAACATTGACTATATAGATGGTTGATTTATATGTACCATATACTCGGTGTAATGTAGAGACATCCTGATAAATACTCAATACACAGTCACTCGACACTCGATACTCAAGATATACTCGTTACATGATACTCGAAAATACTCGATAAACGTTGACTATATGGATGGTTGATTATTATATACTCGGTGCATGTTACACGATACTCGACAATACTAAAAAAATTGGTGATTATATAGATGGTATAGATTTACAAATAATGTCAAAATTCACATAGATGGTATAAAAATTCACATAAACAAGGTTAAAATAATGTGAAAATTTACATAGAAAAGTTGATATGCCCTAATAGAAAAATTGATATGCCTATAACCTAGAAAAAAAAATCACTTTCATGATCTACTATTTTAGTTGCTATAATTCAAGATACATAAATTTTTTTGAATATTTGAATTTGGCTATCTATTTTTAGCCACTGATAACAATTTTCCAAAAAAAAAAAAAAAAAAAAAAATCTTGCTTATTTGAACTTGGGCCCTATAATTGATTATAGGGGCATGCGACCTTCTTTGAGACTTGTCATTGTGGTCTTCTTTGAGACTTGTCATACTTTTAGTCTTAAAAATTTTAATTTGGAAAACATGTTATTTGTAGTTCTCCAATAATTTTTCATATAAAGATTGGATAGATAATTAATAATATGTGATTAAGGATTTGTCTAAACCCTAAATCAAATAAAATACTTGATCCAAGCTAATGAGTTGTAGTATGTAGTGTATATGTTATAGAATTTAATATTAAATGTAATAGATTTAGCTTATGTTATATTTTAGATATTATTTAATTTAGTTTATTGTATATATAAAAGCTCATTGGATCTTAGGTTCTCTTGTATTTAAACTAGCTTTCATTTCACTTGTAAGAGAATGGTTGAGAAACCCTAATCTAATTCTCTAAAGTCAACGTTTATCGAGTATTATCGAGTATCGTGTACCGAGTATATCTTAATGAGTATCGAGTATCAGGTGACTGCGTATCGAGTATTTATTAGAATGTCTCTACATTACACCGAGTATATAGTACATGTAAATCAACCATATATATGTCAATGTTATCAAGTATAAAATGTTGGATGGACACCAGCACACAGCGGAAGAAATCAGGATCCATAAGCACTCTAATTCATTGATTTTGGTTGAAAAGAAACATGCTAAAAACCGAGTATAATGGGTTTCATGAACATATCTTGGCCGAACCAACGAAATCTCCATTTCCAATTGCAAAATCCTCTGAATCCTTGTGTAGACCACCACAAGATCTTTTCTACTATCCTCTTAGTGCTCTAGATTAAGTTGTGGGACTCAAAATAAGCTGGAATCAAAGAAAATATGGAGAAAACTCACTGGACAGAACCCATTGAAGAACACATTCTTCATCCGAATTTTTCAGCAAAAATTCTATCGGTTCTCTTTTTTTTCTTCACTCCAATCTCTTCAATATATTGCAGACTATCATACAAAGAGAACTGCTGCATGAGGTGCAACTCATGCTTGGAGTAAATCAAGGAAGAGGTGGTGGGTTCTTTGTAAGCAACTTGAAGATGAATTTGAAAAATACACTTTCAAATTTTGTGTAATTTTTCCATTTTTCAAAAATCCTAAATTGATTTTAAAATAATATTTTATTTTTAAAATAAAAATTTATTAATTTTACAAATTAATTTCAAAAATTAATTTTCTAATAAAATTAATAAATAATTATTTAAACAATTTAAATAATTCTAATTAATTTAATATCTAATATTAAATTAATTTTTACACAAATTCATCTTCATATATTTAAATCATATTTAAATATATTTTCTCCAATTTCTTTTGATTCTAATTTGAACGTTTCAAATTAACTTATCACACTACTCTAGAGCTATCCATTTCCGAGCTAGTAGGGGAACCTTATGGACCTACAGATCATGGGCTCCAACGATCCGAGATTAATCGGCTAAACTCATTAGATCGATCTAACCCCCATTCGTTAACTAATGGGTCACTCCACTAAAGCCCATAGTTGAACTCCCCTCACTGTAGATATATTATGTCCACTCGATATAACCATGATTAGTAAGTTAACCCTTCACAGGTTGTTCGTAATAACGGCTGGGTCAAATCTCTGTTTTACCCCCGAAATTACCTCTTGTTCCTTAAGTCCCACTGATCCCCTAATGAACAATTGTTTTGTGATCCAATCACAAAATGAGTCCCTCTCATGCCAAATGAGAGGGCGAGATCCCTTGTTCAAGCCCCAGAATCAACACTTAAGGGAACAACCTCTCTACTATCCCTAAAGCAGGTAGGAGTGAATTCCCTCTTGCACCCTATGTCCCCAGCTATCTATCCAGTCTTACCCCTGAAATGGCAGTCATATTGGGCGACGCTGTTGAGCTAACCCTCACCTATGAAAATCTAAGGCAATCCCAGATAAACAGGAGTTCATAGTTAGCTCAGGATTAAGGTCAAGTTACCTAGGTCATCGCTTTGAAATAGTCAGTCTTAAACAGTAAACAACGTTATAAAGTAAGAGTGACTCATTTCGTGGTCCGATGGTCCGATCTTGTATAAACTCTTTTGCACAAGGACACCCTCACTCCTCATGTCCAACATGAACGAATTAGGATCACTTCGTTTGTAGCACTTTACAACTCCTTGTAACAACTATAGAGCAGGCCGTATCCAATAGTGTTACCAGAATAAGGTACCCAACCTTATCCATGTACTATAGATCATTTTGACTATTTACTCGAACCTGATCCACCTTTATGTCTCCACATAAAGTTCAAGTACTCATCCAATAGTCAAGGGACTTTTAGGTTTATTGGATTTCTATTCAAGCAATAGATCTATTCAATAACACCTTTATTGAATTATCAGAATAAGCTCCATTGTTTACATACCACGAGTTTTAGGACATAAAACCCAACAAACTCCCACTTGGACTAAAACTCCAGTGGTAACTTATACATCCGATATATAAGACTGAGTTTCTGAGTTTTATAGAGAAATACAATAAACTAGGGCATCCCATACCCATCTTTTACCATTCGGTATCTCTATACCCGATATTTCTCCCACTTGCCCTAGGTTATCTGATATTCCTAGTCCTACTAGGTAATTCTCAAACACTTTAGCCGAGAGAATTATTGTAAACATTTTAGTATACAATAGGCTTTAGATAAAACTATAAGGGAATTGCATCTTAATCTCAATAATGGTCAGGAAACACACTTTCCTCCCACTACATTGAGGTACTCTCAACTCTTTAAGCAAGATGCATCTGACCTGTCTCAACAACTCTTTAAATTTTCTATACTTTGATCTAGACATTTAGATATTTGAATATCTACAAATGGCATTTAACAATTTGTTTCTTAATAGAGGTTGCTAGAACAAACATAATTTTTGAAAATGAACATTTCATTTATCACAAATATATATAATTTGTTCTTTGCAAGTTTTAACAATTAAAACCAAGTAGCAATTTCTCCCACTGGATGAGTTGAGCAAATGGTCCTAGGGTTAAGTTAGCCTGGTTACCTTTTCTCTGCTCTCTCCTCGACAAGATATTGAGGGCAGTGTCTCCTCCAGTACCCTTCATCGTTATTGTGGAAACATTTCCCTTTGTAGCACTATCCTTGCCTTTCAATTCAGTAGGCTTCTTCTTCTCTTTCCCTTTGCCTTTCTTCATAAGATTAATCTTACTCTTTGAAGAAGAAGTAACTTTAGGCTTAGAGGGAATTCCTCACTTCTCAGCAGAGTAACATTTACTTCTGGTACCAGACCCTTTGTTCTCAATACTGTCTGGTAAGCCTGTAGCTCATTCAGCAGAGTAATCAAATTTTATTCATTAATGCATTCAAAATTGCAGAAAACTCTTCAAAAGAGATTCTAGAATAAAACCAACTTGACTTCTCTTGTCCATGATAGTACCGTTTACTTCTGTCTATTAAAGTGGACCATCATGTCTAGGACATGTTCACAAACATTGGTCCTCACTTTGATGCGACTGTTGTAAACGTGCTTAATGGCATCCCTCGTAGAGATTCCATAATCTCTTTGGTAGTACTCATATCCTCATGCTTCTTTTGTCCATACATTAGATAAGCTGGCGAGGATATAAGCACAGGCTATATCATTAGCCTTGACCCATTTTTCATATGCATCCCAAACATTTCGGTTTGTGTTAGAGCTAGGAATAGGAGGACAGTCCTCAGTTAAGACAAACCACAAATCGTCTATCACAAGTATCGTGTTCAAATTTGATTTCCAATTCACATAATTATCCCCATTGAACTTTATCTATTGCCAACACTTATATTAATGAACTTTTCATTCTGAAATTAAATATCCAATCAAGTTATAGCAATTTTAATAATTTACCCAAGATTATTCTTTTGCAACGATACTACATTAAGACATTCTTGATTAAATACTACCTCCAGAATAACTCATATTACGATAATCATTTAGGTACCGCTTTTGGTCAGACATTATTAACACTTAATAATTCTGTAAGTGTAGACCTGCCATTTTCGAACGTCAGAGGCCATGAATGACCAAAGAAATCCTATCCATTTCTGGAGCTTGAGTTGTTCCGAATCCTATGTTACAACCCTCCGAGGGGATAGCCATTGTTAAACCACTAGCAAAGGGCCGCCTAAAGCTAACCAACAGGTGCAACATAGGAATTTCACGGTCTAAACTAATGGAGGAGACCGCAGGATATATTGACACATTTCCTTAACCCACTTACTATGAACTACTTCCTCCGTTCACCTTGGTATTAACTCATACAAAACACTTTCCGAAGGGAGGTTGATAACGGGCAGAAATGCATGTTATTACAGTGCTAAGTTCTTAAACAATGCTGGCTTGCGTTGATAAAATATGTAGATTATGTCCAAAAAGCATTAAATTCATAACATTGTGATCGCATGCGTCCATTGCATAGAAACAGTTAACTTTTGTGTTTTTATGCAGAATATGCGTTCACGCAAGGTGAAAAGCGCGATCACAAGAAATCAACGATCGAGCGCAACATTACAGCAAGGCTTTGCGGTGATTTGTGTTCGCAAACATCTGCTCAAGAAGGATTGCCGCATAGAGCCGGCGCAACTTGGTGGGCGCATCTGGGTGAAAGGCATAATTAATCACGATGGGACAGAAAGCCGATGACGGTTGAATCCGAATTAAGTTGACAAGCCGCTAACGATAACAAGTACTCTCAGCTTTTCAGTGACAAATATTCGGCACATCAGTCAAAGAATTAAAGCCATCTCATCTGTGCAATCATAAGAGAGAAGCCGCCTTTCACCTCGAAAGCTCTATAAATACCGAAGGCAACCTTCAGAAAAGGAGTTCAGATACTTAGATAATTTTCTCCATAATTAGAATAGCCTTGTCCATGGTTTTCCTTTTTATTTTAAGGTGGAGCAAGAGAAGGGAAGAGACACTAGAAGATCGCTCAGTCATATTGCAAAGAAGAAGAAGAATAGAGAGAAGTATGAAGATAAACGAAGAACTTATTGTTGAAGACATCCAAATGATTTACATTTTTGTAGACTTTGTGGGGATTCAAATGTGAAGACGGAGATTAGATGATTCTAGTCTATGGTTTGGTCCGTTATTTATTTACTTTTCTTTTAGTTTTGGATTCGAGTAGTGAGCTTTTAAAATAGATTGCCTAATTTTAGATTAGGAAAGATTAGATGAGTTACTTGTCCTTTTTCTTAAAAAATAAGTACGCATAGAAATAGATACGTCAAATTGCGTGTCAGATACGTATCTGTGAAGTATCTGGAAGTATCAGTATCTGATACGTGTCTGATAGTGATTTTTTGCCTCACATGAAGTATCTGTGCTTCATAGACAGGGGGTAAGGAAAAATGTGGGGAAGAAGAGTAGGGGGAAATAGAAAAAAAAAAAAGTGAGAGAAATGGGTGAAAAGGAAGTTGGGAAAAAGATATTTTTTAAAAAAAAAAATAATTTTCATCAATGCACAATTGGTAGGGATAAATATCAATTTGTGTCGGTATATATTTGCATAAAAAATGTGTTGGTTTCCCTATTTTGACATACAAGTTTAATTTTTGTCGGTAGAAACTGGTTTAGGCCGACGAAAATTCATGTATTGGAAAAAAAAAATGTTGGAATACGTAAAAATTCTTGTTGCGTTCAAAAAATGTGAACAAAAAGATCCAAATCTCTATCTTCTTAATAAAAAATAACTCGTTGCCCTATGTTTAAGTTGGATTTTTTTTGAAAGAATGTTTAAGTTGGACATTGAATTTAGTATTAATATAAAATTTTTATATCAACTTAATTATCTCAAGTATTATCTCTTTCTTTTAAAGACCTTCTTCCTCCACAAACATTCCCTCCCTTGAAACAATCCGAACTTAATCATCCTTTAAAAAATAACATAAACTCCACCAAATCATATTCTTTTTATTATTATTTTACAGTTTTTGGAATCATACCAATCATAAAACAACCTAAAACTTCCGAGTTGATTACTTTGCCAGGTCACAAATATAATCAATCTACTTCAGAAACTAACAATAATACAATTAAAAACAAACAATCATAGATTCATAATAGAACAATCAAAGCTGATTTGAGTTGCAGGAGAACGTGCATGAAAACTCAAAAGAAAAAAAAAATAAAATAAAAAAATAAGAACGTGCACGAAAAATCATGAAAATAAATGGCCACATGTAGCAGTCTTTACAGCAACAAACAGCCAAACACGGCTTGAACTTACCTATAAAACAACCCACGTGGCTTTCTGTCACTTCTCTACCTTCCACATGACTGGGCCCCACTCCCCTCCCCCCCCTCCCATATATATTTAACACAATACTCATCTCCATACCATTCCAATCCAATCCAAAGAAATAATATTCGAAATTTCAACCACCATGGTGGGCGTTTTCCGACGTTCTCTTTCTTTCCCAAACAAGCCTGGCTCCGCCGCGGCCACCCGTCAACCGAAGCCTCGGATTTCCCGCCACCTCCGATCCATCAGTTTACCATGTAGATCCCATCCCTTGATCTCTTCCCTCAAGGATGAGATCGCCAATCTCAAATCTTGGTCGTCCACCGACCACCGCACCGCCGCTTGGCTTTGCCGCGGTCTAGCCACCGTCAAACTCATACATGACTACCTTGACGACATCCTCCAACTCCCTCAGTCACGTGAGTCTATGCGTCGGCTCTCGGCCACGTGGGTCGAGAACGTTCTAGAAGGCTTCCTCCGCTTCATCGACGCGTACGGAATCTTCCAGAGCCTCATCCTAGGGTTTCTAGAGGAGCACGTGGCAGCGCACGTGGGAATGCGGAGAAAAGAGGAAACAAAAGTAGAGTTGTACAAAAAAGCACGAAAACGGATGGCGAAAGAAACAGGGAAGTTGGGTTGGGTAGTCCGGGCGGGTGTGACGGAGGCTGCGGTGGTTTCAGAGGAGGACGAGGAGTTGACGGTGGTGGTAAAGGATGTGATGGAGGTGACCGGGATGGTTTCTGTGGCAGTTTTTGAGGGTATTGGTGTATCTTTGGGATGGAGGAGAAGGAATAGGAATTGGATGGGGAAGGGGAAGAAGGTTAAGGTTGAGAATGGGATAATGGAGTTTATGGAAGTGAGTATTGAAAAAGGTGAGGAGGATGAAGTGAAAATGAAGGATTTGGAGGAGTGGATTAAGAGCATACAAAGTGGAGCTCAGAATCTCTTTAGAACTTTGATGAATACTAGAGTCTCTATACTCAATTCTCTCTCCCATTAACTTCATTTTCTCACACCAAAACAAACCAAATATACTTTATTTATTCTTTTTTACTTACATATCATATACCATGCTTAATCTTATTTTTTTTACATTATCATTCAAATAATAACAATAGCAGAGATTTCAATCTTTGAGTTTCTTGGAGTTACCTCTGTTTGACACAGAGAAAAGTGTATTGGGAGAGACTATACTTGTGCCAATACTAACATAAAGCGTTCACTAAGCTACCATTTTGTGTGCCAACTAGTTCAAATTTTCACTTTAAAAAAAACGCTTTGTATGACCTTATTGTAACCCAAAAAAAAAATTTGTCCACAAATTTATTGTTGTAACACCATTGAAACAATTATTTGCTAATAAAAGTATATTCCGTTAGCAAAAGTACTATCAATTCTTACTTCAAAATGAAATCGTTGGCAAAATTGTCGATGTCGACGTTTTTGTCGAGTCGACATTTGGTAATACAGGAATTTCAAACGTTTTTTGTTGCCAAAAAAATATATAGAAAAAATGCCTGAAAGGGACTATTTGGGGTGTTGAGTTGAGATAGGATGTATGGAGTTTATATGTTTGTGGAGTTCATATATATGTGGGGTTCATATGTTTGTGTTTGGGATGCAGAGTTATTTAAGCTGAGTTCACATGTCTGTGTTTGGGGTATATTTGATGCAATTTTTTGAACTCTAAATCATATGCTTTTATGATTGCTATTTTTGTTTTGTAACTTTTTTATTCAGTAATTCTATTCACATCTTTGTTTGAATAAAATATGAATTGCAATTTTTTTCTTTTAATTGTGAAAACTTTTCCTTATTTCTTTCTTTGATCAATGAACAAGAATTAGCTCATTACATTTCTAGTAGAAATATGGTTAAATAAGACGAGAAACCAAAGAGAAATAAAAAAAAAAATTGATTCCTAATTTTTCTCCATGAATTTCATTATCATCTTCTTCTTTTTCTTCTTCTTTTTTCCGGTTATTGCTCTATATTTTTATTATGTAATGATTTTTTTTTTAAAATTAAGTCTCTCCCATTATCTTAGCAACCAATGGAATGTCACCACATTTCTTCAAATATTTCACTTTCAATTTCTCTAAATTTTAAGGAACATCGAAGAACAAATCTCTATTTTCATTAATTCTTGCTGAAAAATATTACAGGAAAATTTTTTTATTTTATGTTTGTTTATATGTTACATACTTTTCAACTGCATACTTACTTTTCGTCTAAATATTCTTAATACTCATTTGATATGTGAATTCAATTAAATAAAAATATATATTTTTTTATAATTTTTTATGTATAAATATTGCACTTAATGTAGATAAAATAATATTTTTTTTATATAATCAATAACCCTACAACATACTTTAACCGTCATCAGACTTATAATAGGCGGAAGTGGTTGTGAAAGTTGGTTATCGAAGATTATCCATTGGAGTTTGTAGTCGAAGGTGGTTGTCGAAGTCTGAAGTTGGTTGCATGAAGATGGTATTGGAGTTGGTTGCATGAAGATGGTATTGGAAGTGGTTGTGAAAGTTAGTTATCGAAGATTATCCATTGGAGTTTGTAGTCGAAGGTGGTTGTCGAAGTCTGAAGTTGGTTGCATGAAGATGGTATTGGAGTTGGTTGTCAGAATTTGTCATCGAAGGTGGTTTTCAAATCCCGGAATTGGTTAGACAAAGGTGGTCGTCGAAGATGATTTTCGCCGGAGATTATTGTAGTCGGAGGTGGCTGTCGGAGCTCAAATGTGATTTGCATGAAGGTGGTATTAGAGTTGTTTGTTGGAGCTTTTCATCGGAGGTGGTTGTCGAAGCCCCGAGTTGGTCGTCGAAGTTGCTCACTCAAAGGTAGTCATTGAAGGGATTTTTCATCGGAGTTTGTAGTCGAAGATGGTTGTCAGAGTTAGTCATCAGAGTTTATTGTTGGAGCCTGTAATTGGTCATAGGAGTTGATAGCGCAAAGGTGATTGTAGGAGTTGAGTCACCGGAGGTGGTTGTTAGAGCTCGGAACTGATTGTCGGAGTTGGTCATGCGAAGGTTATCGAAGCCTGGAGTTGGTTGCCGAAACTTTCATCGGAAGTGGTTATCGGAGTCCGTATTTCTTCGTTGGAGTTGTCATTTGAGGTGATTGGTCGGAGCTTGGAGTTGTCACCAGGGTTGTCATTATAGGTGGTTGTCGGAGCCCGAAGTTGATTCCCAGAGTGTGACAATGGCCAATGGGTGAAGCCATTGAAAACATTAGAAGAAAGGAGAGTTTGTAAAATATACTAACTCAACTCCACCAACATTTAAAGTTGGTAGGCCAAATAATGAGTTGGTATATTATATCAACTCCACTCAACTCATGTTGGTGAGCCAAACACCCCCAAAAAGTTTTTCCAACTGCTTTTTTTTGGAAGTTTCGTTGGAAGTCCACGCCAAAAATTGGACGCATCAGTGGATGTTGTTTTGACAACACTTTTATTTTACTTTTAGTTGTTAAGAGCAGACGTGTTTAAATGACCTAACAATCTGAATAATTCAGATTATCCAACCAAAATTATAAGGATTGGGTTAGGTTAGGTTTATTTTATTTTTGGGTTGGGTTGAATTTTATCTATTTTTATTGGGTATGGGATTGAATAAAAAAATCTAGGTTAACCCAACCCAATCCAAGTTACATATATATTAATAAAAAAATATTAATTGATGAATTTGTGAATTTGTGAATTTTTTATATTTTTAATTTAATTTTTTTTTTGTTTTTGTATAAAGTTTATTATAAATATTTGGTAGGTAAGAATTTAATTTTATGAGATTTTAGTTATTAAATATGTGTTATAGATAAATTTAAATATTTTAAATTTAGAAGAAAAAATAACAATAACCCGACAACTCAATCGAACCCAACCCAAATATTGAGGTTTCGGTTGGGTTGAAGACTATAGGTCATTTGGGTTGCCAACTTGACCTTGGTCCAAAGAAACGCCATGACCTAACTCAATCCAACTATGTAGACCACCCTAGTTAAGAAGGTAGAGAAATGTACAAAACGAGTGAAGAAATATAGATTTTGCCGAATCTAACAAGGAGCTTCGAGTGCAATACCTGCCTTTTCGATGCTTTTTGTTAGCATTGATCAATGTAAACACTGTTATGCCGACTATTTGTTCTTACATTTTTTTGTGATTTAAAAGGGTCATTTAGGTTTTTTTTTTTTTTTTTTTTTTGGGGGGGGGGGGGGGACTTATTTAGGGAAAAATGGGTGTTTTTTGTCCTCATTCGAATGTGTCTCCGAGAATATTTTATTATTTTTTCCCCGTACGCCATATTTAAAAAAAAATAAACCGTTTATGGACCTACAGATCATGAGCTCCAACGATTTAAGATTAATTGGCTAAAACTCTTTAGACCAAATTAATCAATATTCGTTAACTATCAAGTCACACCACTATAACTCAATAACTGCACTCTCCTCATTGTAGATATATTTGCGTCCACTTGATTTAGCCATAATGAGTAAGTCGACCATTCACAGTTTGTTTTTAATAATGGCTGGGTCAATACACTGTTGTCGACCATTCACAGTTTGTTTTCAATAATGGCTGGGTCAATACACTGTTTTACCCCGATATTACATCTTGCTCCTTAAGTTCCACTGATCCTATAATGAACAATTTGGTTTGTGATCCAATCATTAAACCAGATCCATCTCGGGCCAATGAGAGGATGGGACACCTTTTTCAAGACTTGGATTCAGTACTTAACAGAACAACCTTTCTTCTATCCCTAAAACGGGTAGTCGTGAATTTCTTATTGCACCCTATGTCCCTAGCTATCTACCCAGTCTTACCCCTGAAATGGGAGGTATATTGAGCCGTCGCTGTTGAGTCAACCCTCATTTATGCAAATCTAAGGAAAATTTGGAATAAACAGGAGTACATAGTTAGCTCAGGATTAAGATCGAGTTATCTAAGTCAACTAGACGAAATAGTCAGTCTTAAACAGTAAACAGTGTTAGAAAGTAAGAGTGACTTATTTCTTGGTCCGATCTTATGCAAACTCATTGCATAGAACGCCGCCACTCCTCATGTCAATACATGAACGAATCAAGATCACTTCGTTTGTAGCACTTTTACAACAACTTGAAACAACTACATAGTAGGCCACATCCAATAGTGTCACAAGAATAAGACACCCAACCTTATTTGTATACTATAGATCATTTTAACTATTTACTTGAACCTGATTCACTTTTTATTGGGAATGTCCTAGAACTCGTAGTTCGTGTTAAACATTTTATTTATCAATAATAAATGACTTGTTGATTTTGCATCTTATTATAAAAATCCAATAAACATATCCATGGTTATAGTCTGACTACTGTAACTTTATGTAGTGACATAAACAGGATCAAGTTGACAATATATAGCCTAAATGGTCTAATAAGTATATGGATGAAATATCTCATCCTGGTAACACTATTGGATGCGGCCCACTCTATAGTTGTTACAAGAAGTTGTAAAGTACTACGAACGTTGTGATCCATAAATCGTTCATGTTGAGACATGTGAGTGGGGGTATCCTATGCAATGAGTTTGCATATAGACTGGACCACGTAATAGTCACTTTTCTTTATAATGAACATTTACTGTTAAAACTGACTATTTCATTTATCAAATAACCTAGGTTAACTCGATCTTAATCCTGAGTTAGCTATGAACTCCTGTTTGTTCGGGATTATCCTTTGATCTGCAAACGGTGAGAGTAGTCCAACATCACTACTCAATAAGCTTCTCATTTTGGGGATAAGACCGGATGAATAGCTGGGGACATAGCCTTGCAAGATAGAATTCACTCCTACCTAATTTAGGGTTAGTAGATAGGTTGTTCTCTTAAGTACTGATTCTAGGTCTTGAACAATTGGGGCCTCGCCTTCTTATGATAGAGAAATGATTTTATTCATAGGGATTATGAATCAGAATTGTTCATTAGAGAGTCAGTGGGAACTTAAGAAACAAGATGTATTCATAGGGGTAGTTATTTTGACCCAACTGTGATTACGAACAACCTGTGAAGGATCGACTAACTGATTATGGTTATAAAGTGGACATAATATATCTACAGTGAGGGGAGTGCAACTATGGGCTATAGTGGAGTATCCCATTAGTTAACGAATGGGGGTTAGATCGAACTAATGAGTTTAGTCGATTAATCTCGAATAATTGGAGCCCATAATCTATAGGTCTGCGAGGTCTCCCTACTAACTTGTAATTGGTTAAGCTTTAGAGTAGCTTGAGAAATTAATTTGGTTTAATCTTGGTGTGGTGGGTGTTTTTCATGAGATATATGAAACGGATGCACTGATATGGTTTTCTGAGATTTGGTATTTTAATTCTCTTTAATTTCTCAATTAAATTTGTAATTGGCTCTTGTTTCATGAGCTTATATGTGTTAGCAAGAATCTTTAATTTATTTGGAGTCATTAGAGTTGAAATTAAGATGTAATTGAAGAAATAAGTAAAGGAGGCCGAGCTGCTGTTCCAGTTTTCAGCTTTTGCTCAAAATCGTTGCCCAGGTTCAGTTGCTAAGCGATCATCTAGTTCCAAGAGTTACACGATGTGAAGAAAAGCTAGACGATCGTATAGAAATGAGCACTGGTCATTGTGATGTTGGACGCTAAATGATCATGTACCTGCGGGAGCTAAACGATGCGTTCAAATGCTATACGATAGCATTATGCGGTCGTTTAGCTTTTGCGTGGGAACTAAACGATACGTTGGATGTGCTATACTATGGTACTACATGATCGTTTAGCTGCGGCGCGCGCTAAGCGATGCGATGAAGTGCTATGTGATAGCGTTAAGCGATCGTCTAGATGCGACGATGAGCGATCGTGTAGGTATGGTGCTAACTGATGCGTTGAAGTTTCTATGCAATGGAACTAAACGATCATTTAGCTGCAGTGTTGAACGACGCGATGATGTTCTATACGATGGAACTAAACGATCATTTTGCTGCGGCGGACACTAAACAATGACACGCTAGGCGATGGTGTTAAACGATCATGTACTTCATCCAAGAGCTAAGCGATTGCACTATGCGATAGAGAGAAGACACAAAGCAATCGTGTACCTCTTCTCAACAAAAGGCGGTAGTGTTAGACGATTGCCTTCTGTGCTACACGATCGGCCTTAGCAAGACTTTGAGGTTGGACCAAGAGCAGCCGGTTCGACCGATTTTTTCAAGGTCCAATCCGGTTCAGCCTCAAAGGGTTTTGGCTGGTTCGGTTCAGACTCATCCAGTTCGGTTCAAGATGCTTGGGTTTGGTTTGGAGTGGTTCAAGCAGTTCAAAGATGGTTTTGAAGTTGTTTTAGGCATTTGTTTGTCTTGTTTATGCCAAAACAAAAACCATATCAGTTAGTATTTAATTGTTTATGCATGCGATGTATGTAATAATTAAATAATTCATGTATATGCATACAGTATGCCAAGTAGATATAAAACCTCACCGTAAAAAGCATATTACATGCACTGAAATTATGTTATAATTGTTATAATATATAGTATGCATGTTTGGGTTATGTTTAATATAAGAGTTATATTAGATGACTTTGTTGAATGTTGTGGATGTTAAGCATGTCTAAAATTTTGTAAGTTCTTATAAAATTGGTTAGACGTTTAAAATCCATAACAAAGAACAACTGCATGCTCACTTAGGTTAACAACTAGTTTTAAAGGTTAAAATAGATTGTTACCTTATAAAATACGGTTATAAACTCATATCGATTCATAAACTTATGTAAGGCAGGGGTACTTAAGTTGACGGTTTATGGAACACCTCCTTCTCGGGGATTATGACCAAAACATTAGAGCTTTTATACACAAAATGTGTGCAAGCACTCAATCTCAACTCAATGCCAGCAGCAACTTGATGAAGAAGTGGGATTTATGTGTAAATTTGGGAGGAACACCTCCTACTTGGTATAAATGTGGGAAGAATCCACTCAAACCAAGTTTTTATTTTTCCAATTTCAAATTTTAATCAATTCTAAAATTAACTAAAATTTAATTTAATTAATTAAATCTAAAATACCAAAATTCAATTTCTTAAATTGAATTGAAATTGAAAATTAATTTGATTTTTAATTAATTAAATAATTTGATATCGAATATTAAATTAATCACACACCCAATTTAAAAGATGAATTCTATTCATGTAATTAATATTTAAATCAATATTTATTATAAACTTTCCAATTTCGTTTAATTTCAATAAATTAAACGTTAATTATATCAAATATAATTACACAAACCCTAATTTGAATTTGAACTTATTCAAAATCAAACCCTAATTTCAATTTGAACATTTTCACATTCAAATTCAATTTTAACAATTCAATTTGATATCATTCCAAATTTACTCAATTTATTAATTCAAGGTGTTCATGTTTTACAAGCTAATAGAGGGACCTTATAGATCTACAGATCATGAGTTCCAATGATTTAAGATTCATTGGCTAAAACTCTTTAGACCAAATTAATCAGTATTCGTTAACATCAAGTCACACCACTATAGCTCGATAGTTGCACTCTTCTCACTGTAGTAAGTCGAATGATCGTTCCAAATTCCATTCGAAATTGAACATAAACAATTAGTCAAGAAACGGAAACTTACAGGTCATGCACAATACGAAATTACAGTATGCTTATAAGATAATCAAGGGAAAGATTATACATACCTTTAAAGACTCATGCTTCAAACTCCCTCGATCACGAACACTCGTTCAGTCTCCAAGACAACAACACATGAACGCTCGAACACAATGACCGCAACATAGCAGGATCAACAACAACCACCACACGAACACCGCGAACACACAATGAACGACCTCCAAAACCTCAAACTTAGTTGAGTTGAGTGGGGACACCACCACAATGGCTACCTTGGATTTCTTGGTGTGAGAATCCAGAAGTGTGGGCTCTATGTAGACTTGATTAGAGGAAGATACTGGAGAAATAGCAATCGTTAAACGATTGAGCAAATGGGAGATACGAGGAGTCTATCATATAAACAAATGCCCAATCATGTAGAAGAAGGCAAGCCATCGTATAGCAAATGCCCTGCGATCGTTTAGCTATGACTAGCTGAGTGAACTATCCTATAGTAACACTCCATGATCGTTTAGTCTCTCTTTTAGCTATCGTTTAGTGATAAAAATTCCACTTGATAGCCATCCATGATTTCCTTTCAAGAATAATAACTCTACTAAATTTGGGAAAACATTTTTCCTTTTATCTCACGGTTACTATAAAACCACCAATAACCTCCCACTCAATTAGTTATTAGGGAGAGAGAGATAATTATCCAATAATTAATATTATTATAAATATATATGATAACAAACTTACCATATTATATTTATAACCTATATGTTTAATATTTCATCTCATGAAACATATAAACTATGGCTATTTTTCTATTTTATGGTACTTTTTGAAACTCTCATTTACATTAATCCTCCACTTGATGTATCTCATACATCACACTAATCATATCATATATAACCGAATTTTCTCTTGTCAATCTGAACATTTCAAATTAACACTAAGAACTAATTCTCAACTTGAATCCATTGAGCTACCAAGGGGACCTTACAGACCTGTAGCTTGAAGCTCCAATGGTACGTGAATAACTGACTAAACTCTTTAGTCATGGGATTCACCATCCGTTAACTGCCAGACACTCCACTAAAGATCGGTAGCTGCATTCTCCTTACTACAGATATATTTTGTGTCCATATCAACCAATCAATAGTGTGATAACCCTTCACAAATCGCTCGTAAGTGCAACTGGGCCAATAACCGTTATGCCCCTATAGTTACATCTAACTCCTCAAGTACCACTGATCCCTCTAATGAACATAAGTTATAGTCCTACTATGACTGAGTTCTCTCTTCCAAAGAGAAGTTGTGGCCACTATGTTCAAGACCCAGAATCAGCCCTTAAGGGAGCAATCTATCTACTTACCCCTGCTTTGATGAAGGAGTGAATTCCATCTTGTGTAACTGAGTTTTCAGCTCCCAAATCAGACAATCCCCAAAAAAGTAGGCATGTTGAGTTGGCAATCTGGCCACTCTCACCCATACTAATCAAAGGACCGTTCTCAAAGGTAGGAGTTCCCAAAATAAACAGGATTGAGGTCATGTCACCTATGGTCGTTTAGGTGAGATGTAAGTCTCAAGTATCAACGGCGTTATATAAAGAGACTAGTCATCTCGTGGTCCGGTCTTATACAAACTCTTTGTATAGGACACCCCCGCTCACATGTCTTCACATGAATGGTCAGGATCTACCATCTGTAGTAGTTCATAACACTTGCAAACCTCTACAAAGTGGGTCGTATCCTAGTGTCACCAAGATCAAGTATCTCTCCTTAATCCTTATACTACAGATCTTTTTAGGTTATCATTTATGGCATGATCCACTTATATATCTCATATACGTGCTTAAGTTTACATACAATAATCATGGAGCTTTGTTTATTGGATATGAGTAAATGCCAAATAAAATAACTCTTATTTTATTCACAAGAATGTGTACAGTTTACAAACTACGAGACTCCGGGAGAATTAGAACACCAATCCCAACAAAGTATTCATATAACAACCATGGATCTTAGTTTAATGGATTTAGATTGTATAAGTGAAATCTATAGATTCAATAACAACTTTATTGAAGAAATGCTGAATAACATCTTTATTGATAATAGAATATGTTTAACTTTACAAACTGCGAGTTTTAGGACATACAACCCAACAATACTCCCACTTGGACTAAAACTCCAGTGGATAAATATATATATATACACACTGTTAAGTACAATGAGAGAATAAAACAAAAGTATAAATACAATAAACTAGGGCATTAGATACCTAAAAATTCTCCCACTTTCCCTAGTGATAAGTATCTCGTAGACCTAGTCTTACTAAGTTACCCTCGAACACTTTAGTCTAGAGGAACTTTGTAAATGGATCAGCTAAGTTGTCTTGTGAGGCTATCTACGTGACGATCACGTCTCCTCTGTGTATAATCTCTCTGATGAGATAGTACTTCCACTCGATATGCATTCCACGTTTATGGCTTCGAGGTTCCTTTGAGTTTGCAACTACTCAATTGTTATCACAATATAGAGTGATTGATAGGTGCAGATTTAGAACCACTTCCAAATCTGTTAGGAACTTTCTGAGCCATACTGGTTCTTTTATTGCTTCAGTTGCAGCTACATACTCAGCTTCCATAGTGGAGTGAGCAATACAACTATGCTCGATACTCCTCCACACTACTGCTCCTCCATTTAGAGTGAATACTGACCCGAAAATTAATTTCCTTGAATCAATATCGATTTGGAAGTCAGAATCAATGTAACCAGTAAGGATTAGATCCTTAGTACCATACACGAGCATATAATTCCTCGTTCTCCGAAGATACTTGAGAATGTTCTTAACGGTAGTCCAATGATCATATCCTGGATTAGACTGAAATCTACTGACTATTCCAACTACATAGCATATGTCGGGACGAGTATACAACATGGTATACATTAAACTCCCTACTGCTGATGCATATGGAATTTGTTTCATAACCTCAACATCTTGAGGTGTCTTAGGACTTTGTTCCTTAGACAGATGAATTCCATGTCTGAAAGGCGGCATTCCTTTCTTGGAATTTTGTATTTGATATCTAGACAACATCTTGTCTATATAAAATGCCCGAGATAATGCTAAAGTTCTGTTCTTTCGGTTCTAAATTATTTGGATCCCAAGAACATATCGTGCTTCACCCAAATATTTCATTTGGAATTGTGTAGCAAGCCATCTCTTGATGTTAGCAAAAAATTCTACTTCATTTCCTATGAGTAGAATATCATCAACATACAACACCAGAAAAGTGACAATTTTGTTAATGATTTTCTTGTAAACACAAGGTCTGTCAACTTTTTGTTCAAAGCCATAAGACTTGATCGCAGTGTCAAATCTCATATTTCAAGATCTAAATGCTTGTTTCAACCCATAAATAGATCGATTAAGCTTGCAAACTTTTTGCTCTTGATCCTGTTCTATGAACTCTTCTGGTTGAGACATGTAGATACTCTATTCAAGATAGCCATTTAGGAAGGCTGTGTTGACATTCATTTGCCAGATTTCATAATCATAAAATGCAGCTATGGACAAAAGTATTCTAATAGACTTTATCGTGGCAACTGGAGAGAAGGTTGCTTCATAGTCCACCCCCCTCCCCCCCTTTGGGTAAAACCTTTTGCCACAAGCCTATCTTTGTAGGTCCGTACCTTTCCAACTTGGTCTCGTTTTTTCTTGTAGAACCACTTACAACTGATGGGTTTTACCCCTTCTGGTTGATCTACAAGGTCCCAGACTGAATTGAAGTGGATTGAATCCATTTCAAGATCCATGGCTTTAACCCACTGTTCTTTGTCCACATCATCCATTGCTTGTTTGAAAGTAAATAGATCCTCTAAGCCATTATGAGGTATGATGACTTGAGTTTCAGTTAAACCCATGTACCGATCAGGTTGTTGCATAACCCTCCCACTACATCAAGGCACTCTCAACTCTTGAGAAGGACGTGAAGTATTAGTTTCATCAACAACTCTCGTTGATGGACCTGTGTGATCTTCAACACTTGTTGATGCATTTTTTGTTTCTCTAGTCATTTCATTTATTACTAGCCGACTGCGAGGTTGGTGATTCTTGATGTGGTCTTTCTCTAGGGAAGTTGCATTAGTCGATACAAATACTTTATCTTCTTGTGGATCATAGAAAAAACCACCTTTCGTTTCTTTGGAGTAACCTATAAATAGGCATACTTTTGAACGATGTTATAGTTTCTTAGGATTTTGCACCAACACGTGTGCTGGACATCCCCATATCCTGAAGTGATGTAAACCACCTTTACGTTCTCTCCAGAGCTTGTAATGTGTTTTAGAAACACTTTTCGAGGGAACTATGTTCAAAATATATACTGTAGTTTGAACTGCAAAACCTCAAAAGGAACTTGGTAACTAGACATAACTCATCATGGAACGAACCATGTCCAACAAGGTTCTATTTCTCCTTTCTGCTACACCTTTTTGTTGAGGTGTGCCAGGGGTTGTGAGTTGGGACTGGATTTCATGCTCTATCAAATAGTTATAGAATTCCAAGTCCATATACTCTCCACCTTGATCTGATCGAAGTGTTTTAAGATTTTTGCCTAATTGGTTCTCAACCTCAGCTTTATATTCTTTGAACTTTTCTAATGTTTCATATTTATGATGCATTAGGTAAATATAGCCGTACCTCAAATAGTCATAAACAAAGCTAATGAAATATTCATACCCTCATCTAGCTCTAACATTCATAGGACCACAAAGGTCCGAATGTACCAGCTCTAAGGGGCTCTTTGGCTCTAAAACCTTTTCCAGAAAAAGATCTTTTTGTCATTTTACCCTCAAGAGAAGATTCACACGGCGGTAATGAACTGTCTTCTAACTTATTTACATAAACGCTCTTCACCAATCTCTTAATCTTGTTGAGATTTATGTGACCAAGTCTCAAGTGCCAAAAATAGGCATTTGGAGAAACTTTCCCTTTCTTATTTTGAGTCTTAGCTGTTTTAAACATCTCTATGTTCAAAACAGCTTTTACCTCAGTTGGTTTTAACATGTACAAGTTATTTTCTAATTTTGTGGAACAAATATTAGTGTCTTTTGAAGTAATGAACACTACATTATTCTCAAAAGAAACTTTGTAATTTTATACCAGCAAACATGAGACATATATTAAATTCCCTTTGATAGAAGGAATATAATAAACATTTTGAAGTAAAATGTGCTTATCTCCTATAAATAACTTTATATCTCCCACTGCTTTAGCTGAGACAATCTCCACGGTCCCTACCTTAAAGGTTGCTTCGCCTTCTATAAGTTGTCTCCAGGAACTAGTTTCCTGAGAGAAAATACAAATGTGATTAGCGGGACCTGAATCTATTATCCAGGTCTTTTTATCATTTTCCACTAAACATGTTTTGATGATAAGTAAATCATATTTATCTTGTTGTTCGAATTTTTCATTCTCATCTATATTGTTCAAAACTTTAGATGAGTTGAGAGATAGAGAACAATCCTATGTTAAAACTTGTTTTGAATCATCATTTGCTAGTAATTTGTATGTTGAATTGTTATTATCGTTAATTAAAACAGAAACGAATATTTTAGAAGAATTCGACATACTGAAAATTTAAACATGTTCTTATTAGTAAATCGCAACTAAATCCAAATCGAGTTTTAGCAAAAAGTAATAAAGTACCCATAATCATTATTTATTTATAACGATACTATAGTGAGTCAGAATAAGTGCTACTGAGGGGCAGTCAAATATTCCTTTACTAAAGCAAGACAATTTTGACTAAATACTATCTTCAGAATAACTCATATTCCAGTAGTCATTTAGCTACCATTTTTTGTCAGAACTTAATAACACTTTAGTAATTCTGTAAGTGTAACCCTCCATTTTTAGACCTCAGAGATCAGTCTCAACGATGCTACCAAATTGGAAAGTCATGGTTGAAAATGACCTAAGAAATCCTATCCATTTCTGGAGTTTGAATTGTTTCGAATCCCATGTTACAACCCTCGGAGGGGATAGTCATCATTAAATGACTAATAAGGCCGAATTAAACATGACAAGCAGGCGCAACATAGGAATCTCATGGTCCAAACAAACAGAAGAGACTGCAAGATGTGTTGACACATATCCTTCACCCACTTACTATGAACTACTTCCCCCATTAACCTTGATCTTGACCCCATGTAAAAACTTTCTGAGTAAAGCAATCAAGGTTCATAATCGACACAAAGCGTTGCACGGATCTCATGGTGTGAACTTTTCTAGGGACGTGAGAGTTGAATTTTATATATCATATATTTAATTTTACATTAAACAACTTCCCTTCATTGACCTTATCTTGATTCATGTCAACACTTTCCAAATGGAGCAGTCGAGGTTCATAATCGACACGAAGCGAGACATGAATCTCAATGTGAACTCTTAGGACGTGAGATCTAAAATCAAAAGCATCACTTTTGATTTTCATGTGAATAACTTCCCCCATTCACTTGATCTTTCTTTATGCCAACACTTTCCGAATGGAGTAGTCAAGATTCATAATCGACATGAAGTGAAACATGAATCTCGATGTGAACTCTTAGGGACGCGAGAGCTAAAAATAACATATCGTATACGTTATTAATCTCTCACTGAAGCATTCTAATACTCCCAGTGAAGTGTTCTAATATACTCCCAGTGAAGTGTTCTAATAACATATCATATATGCTATTGGATTCCCACTGAAGTGTCCTATTATCTGTTTGGGTATATTTTTACTCATGTTTTTTTTTTTTTTGGCTAATATAAACAACCTAAGTCTAGATGTTTATCCAAGTATAACATTTATATTTGGATTTAACATACGATGTCTAGATAATAAACCAGTTTTAAAACCTCACATCGCTCACGTATTGCTCATAATTCCCAGGTAGGAGGAGTTCCGTAGACCGTCAACTTAAGTACCTTTAGCCTTAGACAGGATATATACTGGTTGAGTTTGTAACCACATTTTACAAGATGTCGATGTTGGAATTGGTGTTCTAATTCTCCCGGAGTCTCGTAGTTTGTAAACTTTGTACACATTGTTTATAAATAAAATAAGTGTTATTTTATTTGCTTTTACTCATATCTAATAAACAAAGATCTGTGGTTATTATATGTAAACTTAAGCATGTATATCAGATATACAAGTTGATCATGCCTTAAGTAATAGCTTAAAAGGTCTGTAGTACAAGGATAAACAAGGGATATCTTTTCCTTGTGACACTACGGATACAGTCTGCTTTATAGAGGTTTACAAGTGTTGTAAACTACTACAGATGTTCTAATCCTGACCATTCATATGGAGACATGTGACCAGGGGTATCCTATACAAAGAGTTTGTATAAGATTGAACCACGAGATGATTAGTCTCTTTATATAACACCATTGATAATTGAGACTTACATCTTACTAAAACGATCATAGGTGACATGACCTTAATCCTGAGTGTTTTGGGAACTCCTACCTATGAGGGTGATCCTCTAATTAGTATGGCTGACAATGGCCAGATTGCCAACTCAACAAGCCTACTTTTTTGGGGATTTGCCTGATTGTGGAGCTAGGAACTCAGTTACACAAGAGGAAATTCAATCATTCCCCGAAGCAGGGGTAAGTAGATAGATTGCTCCCTTAAGGGCTGATTCCGGATCTTAAACATAATGACCACATCCTCTCTTTAGAAGAGAGGACCCAGTCATAGTAGGATTATGACTTATTGTTCATTAGAGGAATCAATGGTACTTAAGGAGTTTGATGTAACTACAGGGACAAAACGGTAAATTGGCCCAACTGTACTTACGAGCGATCTATGAAGGGTTATCGCATCGTTGATTGGTTGATATGGACACAGAAATATATATGTAGAAAGAAGAGTGCAACTGTCGGTCTTTAGTGTAGTGCCCGACAGTTAACGAATGGTGGATCCCGTGACTAAAGAGTTTAATCAGTTATTCACGTATAGTTGGAGCTTCAAGCTACAGGTTCATAAGGTCCCCTTGGTAGCTCAATGGATTCAAGTTGGGAATAAGTTATTGGAGTTGATTTGAAATGTTCAAATTGACAATAGGAAATTCAATTATATATAATATAATTGGTGTGATGTATGAGATACATCAAGTGGAGGAATTAATGTAAATATGATTTACATTAAGTACCATAAAATAGAAAAAGAACTATGGTTTGTATGTTTCATGAGATGAAATATTAAAACTATAGATTATAAATATAATATGGTAAGTTGGTTATCATATTTATTTATAATATATTAATTATATGATAAATAATTTCTTTTTCTCTAGTAACAGTTTGAGTGGGAGGTTATTGGAAGTTTTATGGTAACCGTGAGATAAAAGAAAAATTGTTTTCCTAATTTTAGGAGTTACTTCATTCGGAAAGAACTCACAGAGACAAGCTATCAAGTGAAAGAGTTTCACTAAGCGATAGCTGTTGAAAGTCTAAACGATCGTGTAGAGTTGACTATACGATAATCACTCAGCTGATAGTAGCTACAGGATCGAGTGGCTAAGTCTATACGATAGGCTGCTATTTACTAGATGATCGAGCACATCGTCTATATGATAGACTATGTTCTTATCTCCCACTTGCTCGATCGTCTACTCCATCGTAGACCTCTAGTCTCTTCCTCAAGTCAAGATCACACAGAGCCCACAACTCCTGGATTCTCACACCTAGAATACCAAGTTAACCATTGTGGTAGTGTCCTTACTCAGTTCGTGGATCGAATAGGACTCGATTGGGTTTGTAGAGGTTGTGTTCGTTGTTTTCGTGCTGTGTTTCGGTCGTTGCGTTCGAGTGTTGTCTTGGACGCGTTGGAGACTGAGCGAGGGATTCTTGAAGAATGGTTCTTCAAAGGTATGCATCCTCTATCCGTTGTATCATCTTATAGCATGCTGTAATTTCATTTTGTGCATGACCTGTTAGTTTCCTTTTTAAGACTATAATTGTTTTGTGTTCAATTTGAATGGAATTTGGAACGATCCCTTCCGTTGCTCATGGAAATCCTCGTGTTTAATTTCCTTCAGTCGACCTATTTTAACTATTAAAACAGGTGGTTAACCTACGTGAGCATGCAACTTATCTTTGTTATGGATTTTAAATGTCTAACCCAATTTTATAACAACTTACAAAATTTTAGACATGCTAACCATCCACAACATACATTAAAGGCATTCAATATTTAATATAACATTTATATTAAAACATTTGAAACCCTAACATATTCAATATTTAATATAACATTTATATTTAAACATTTGAAACCCTAACATGCATACTATATATTATAATATTTTATAACATACTTTCAATGCATGTAACATACTTCCTATGGTGGGATTTTAAATTTACATGGCATACTTTATGCACATACAAGATTTATTTAATTATAACATACATCACATACATAAATAATTAAACAAAGACTATGGTTTTTAGTTTTGGCATTATCAAGCAGACAAAAGCTTAATTATCACAAAAAACAGCAAAAACTAGCTTCAAAAAGCTTTTAGATCGCTCGAACTGCTTTGAACTGGACTCAAACCTCTCGAACGAGCCTTCAATGCTAGAAAAAAGGGCAAAACCATCGATTACCATCAAGCATCGAGTATGCCATCAAGCATCGAGTATTTCACTAAATACCATCGAGTGGCATCGAGTACCATCGAGTATGGCATCATGCATCAAGTATTTCACAAAATACCATCGAGTTGCATCGAGTACCATCGAGTATGGCATCATGCATCGAGTATTTCACAAAATACCATCGAGTATGGCATCGTGCATCAAGTATTTCATGAAATATTATCAAGTAAATGCATCGAGTACCATCAAGTATGGCATCGTGAATCGAGTATTTCATGAAATTCCATTGAGAATGCCATCGAATATTCCATCGAGCATCGAATTTGTGGTGAATTTTCAGTTCCTGCTGCTCGACCTTCTTTACTTCTTTCTTCAATTACATCCTAATTGTAACTCTAATGACACTATTTGAATTACAGACACTTAAACACACATTAAGGCCCATCAAACAAGAGCCAATTACAAGAGTTACAACATAATTGAAGAGAAAATAATACCAAAATTCAGAAAAACCATATCAGTTCATCATTTTCATACAATTTATGAAAAACACCCACCAAACTCAAATTAGTGCTAATTGAGTGCTTAAATCACGCTCTGATACCAATTGTTAGAATATACAAGCATGTAACGGAAGCAACCAAAATCAATAAGCATTCTAATTACATTAATTTGAGTTCTATAAGTATGCTTAAATAGAAATTTAAGAAGAGGGTTTCTTAACAACATACCTTTGATGAATTCTCCCAACTTCAAGCTACTCTTCACGTGATTCCAGCTCCAATTCAGCAGTGAACCATCAAGAGATCTCTTTACTATTCTAAAGCCTTGAATTTGAGTGGTGGAACTCCAATTAGATTGAATTTGTGAAGAGTGTTTATGTGGATTTTTGGTCAAGATGAATTTATATAGCAATCTTTTAAAGAACTCAGAAATTCACACTTCCCATCTTCAATTTTAAAGCTTTTACACACAAAGTGCATGCAAGCACTCAAACTCAACTCAATGCCAGCAGCAACTTGATGGAGAAGTGGGATTTGTGTGTAAATTTGGGAGAAACACCTCCTACTTGGTATAAATGTGGGAAGAACCCACTCAAACCAAGTTTTTATTTTTCTAATTTCAAATTTTAATCGATTCTCAAATTAACTAAATTTTGATTTAATTAATTCATAATTAATTAAATCTAAAACACAAAAATTCAATTTCTTAAATTGAATATAAATTAAAAATTAATTTTATTTTTAATTAATTAAATAATTTAATATCAAATATTAAATTAATCACACACTTAATTTAAAACATGAATCCTATTCATGTAATTAATATTTAAATCAATATTTAAATATTATAAACTTTCCAATTTCGTTTAATTTTAATAAATGAAACGTTAATTATATCAAATATAATCATACAAGTCCTAATTTGAATTTGAACTTATTCAAAATCAAACCCTAATTTCAATTTGAATATTTTCGCATTGAAATTAAATTTGAACAATTCAAATTGATATCATTCCAAATTCACTCAATTTATTAATTCAAGGTGTTCATGTTTTACGAGCTAGTAGAGGGACCTTATGGACCTACAAATCATGAGCTCCAACGATTTAAGATTAATTCGCTAAAACGCTTTAGACCAAATTAATCAATATTCGTTAACTATCAAGTCACACCACTATAGCTCGATAGCTGTACTCTCCCCACTGTAGATATATTTGCGTCCATTTTATTCAACCATAATGAGTAAGCCGACCATTCACAGGTTGTTCGTATTAACGGCCGGATCAATACACTGTTTTACCCCCGATATTACGTCTTGCTCCTTAAGTTACACTGATCCTCTAATTAACAATTTGGTTTGTGATCCAATTAGTAAACCAGATCCCTCTCGAGCCAATGAGAGAGTGGGGCCCCTTGTTCAAGACCTGGATTTAGTACTTAACAGAACAACCATTCTGTTATCCTTAAAACGGGTGGTGTGAATTCCTTATTTCACCCTATGTCCCTAGCTATCTACCTAGTCTTACCCTTGAAATGGGAGGCATATTGAGCTGGCGCTGTTGAATCAACCCTCACCTATGCAAATCTATGGATAATTTGGAATGAATAGGAGTACACAGTTAGCTCAGGATTAAAATCAAGTTATCTAGGTCATCTAGATGAAATAGTCAGTCTTAAACAGTAAACAGCGTTAGAAAGTAAGAGTGACTTATTTCTTGGTCCGATCTTATACAAACTCATTGCATAGGACACCCCCACTCCTCATGTCAATACATGAACGAATCAAGATCACTTCGTTTGTAGCACCTTTACAACAACTTGAAATAACTACATAGTAGGCCACATCCAATAGCGTCACAAGAATAAGACACCCAACCTTATTTGTATACTATAGATCATTTTAACTATTTACTCAAACTTGATTCACTTTTTGTTGGGAATGTCCTAGAACTCGTAGTTCGTGTTAAACATTCTATTTATCAATAATAAATGACTTGTTGATTTTGCATCTTATTATAAAAATTCAATAAACATATCCATGGCTATAGTCTGAATACTGTAACTTTATGTAGTGACATAAACAGGATCAAACTGACAGTATATAGCCTAAATGGTCTAATAAGTATATGGATGAAATTGAGTATCTCATCTAGGTAACACTATTGGATGTGGCCCACTCTATAGTTGTTACAAGAAGTTGTAAAGTGCTACGAACGTTGTGATTCATAAATCGTTCATGTTGAGACATGTGAGTGGGGGCATCCTATGCAATGAGTTTGCATATAGACTGGACCACGAAATAGTCAATTTTTCTTTATAACGACCGTTTACTGTTAAAACTGACTATTTCATATATCAAATGACCTAGGTTAACTCGATCTTAATCCTGAGCTAGCTATGAACTCCTGTTTATTCGGAATTATCCTTTGATCTGCAAATGGTGAGAGTAGTCCAATACCACTACTCAATAAGCTTTCCATTTTGAGAATAAGACCGGATGAATAGCTGGGGACATAGCCTTGCAAGATGGAGTTCACTCCTACCCGATTTAGGGTTAGTAGATAGGTTGTTCTCTTAAGTACTGACTCCAGGTCTTAAAGAATCAGGGCCCCACCTTCTCATGATAGAGAAAGGATTTGATTCATAGGGATTATGAATCAAAATTGTTCATTAGAGGGTCAGTGGGAACTTAAGCAACAAGATGTATTCACAGGGGTAAAACGGTTATTTTGACCTAACTGTGATTACGAACAACCTGTGAAGGATCGACTTACTGATTATGGTTATAAAGTGGACATAATATATCTACAATGAGGGGAGTGCAATTATGGGCTATAGTTGAGTGTCCCATTATTTAATGAATGGGGGTTAGATCGAACTAATGAGTTTAGTCGATTAATCTCGAATCGTTGAAGCCCATGATCTGTAGGTCCGCGAGGTCCCACTACTAGCTCGTAAATGGTTAAGCTTTAGAGTAACTTGAAAAATTAATTTGAAACGTTCAAATTAAAATTAAACGGAATACGAGAATATATATTTAAATATGATTTAAATATATGAAGATGGTTTTATGCAAAATTTAATTTAATATTTGATATTAAATTAATTAATATTTTTAAATTAATTTATGGAATTAATTTTAGAAAATTATTTTTCACTTTTAAAATCAAAATGGATTTTGAAATCAAATTTTGGTTTTATTGGAAAATATGATTATATGCACAAATGGATTTTGAAGTTTTCCATTACCTTCATGCTCACACAAAGCCCACTTCCTCTTCTTCATTAGACTCCAAGCATGAGCTGCAAGCCATGCACATTCCTCCTTTTGCATGTTCATCTGCAATAAATAAAGAATAATGGAGTGATATGAAGGCATACATTACACAGAAATTTTGAGAGAAAATTTCAGCTGGAAGAAAGAGGTCTTCGGTAGTGTGCTGCTATGAGTTTTCCTCTGTAATTCCATTGCTTCAAGCTGTTCTTGAGTCCCACAACTCGGTTTAAAGCTTCAAGAGGATAGTGAGGAAGATCTTGAGATGGTTCATGGTGATCTTTGGTGAATATTACTGTTGTTTGATCAAGATCTTGAAGAGTTCTACAAAGGTATGATCTAAAACCCTCTTATTTAGGTGCGCATGCTCTAGTTTCAGCTAAAATTAGTGAATTTGAATGCTTATGGATCCTTGATACTTCCTCTGCATCTTATCTTACTCTAACAATTGGTATAAGAGTATCATATAAGGATTCAATTCAATTTAATCTTGGTGTGGTGGGTGTTTGTCATGAGATATATGAAACAGATGCCTTGATATGGTTTTCTGAGATTTGGAATTTTAATTCTCTTTAATTTCTCAATTAAATTTGTAATTGGCTCTTTTTTCATGAGCTTATATGTGTTAGCAAGAGTCTGTAATTTATTTGGAGTCATTAGAGTTGAAATTAAGATGTAATTGAAGAAATAAGTAAAGGAGGCCGAGCTGCTGTTCCAGTTTTCAGCTTCTGCTCAAAATCGTTGCCAAGGTTCAGTTGCTAAGCGATCATCTAGTTTTAGGCGTTACACGATTTAAAGAAAAGCTAGACGATCGTATAGAAATGGGCGCTGGTCGTTGTGATGTTGGACGCTAAACGATCGTGTACCTGCAGGAGCTAAACGATGCGTTCAAATGCTATATGATAGCACTACACGGTCGTTTAGCTTTTGTGTGGGAACTAAATGATACGTTTGATGTGCTATATTATGGTTCTACACAATCGTTTAGCTGTGGTGCGCGTTAAGTGATGCGATGAAGTGCTATGTGATAGCGCTAAGCGATCGTCTAGATGCGGCGCTGAGCGATCATGTAGATACGGTGCTAAGTGATGTGTTGAAGTTTTTATGCGATGGAACTAAACGATGATTTAGTACGGTGCTGAACGACACGATGATGTTTTATACGATGGAACTACGATCGTTTTGCTGCGGCGGACACTAAATGATGACATGAAATGCTAGGCGATGGTGTTAAACGATCATGTACTTCATCCGAGAGCTATGCGATTGCATTATGCGATAGACAGAAGACACTAAGCGATCGTGTTCCTCTTCTCAACACAAGGCGATGGTGTTAGATGATTGCCTTCCATGCTACACGATCGGCCTTAGCAAGACTTTGAGATTGGACCAAGACCAGCCGATTCAACCGATTTTTGCAAGGTCTAATCCGGTTCAGCCTCAAAGGGTTTTGGTTGGTCCTGTTCAGACTTTGTTGGTCCAGTTCAAACTCATCCAGTCCGGTTCAAGATGCTTGGGTTCGGTTTGGAATGGTTCGAGCGGTTCTAAGATGGTTTTGAAGCTGTTTGTAATTGTTAGGCATCTGTTTGCTTGTTTATGCCAAAACAAAAACCATATCAGTTAGTATTTAATTATTTATGCATGCGATGTATGTAATAATTAAATAATTCATGTATATGCATACAATATGCCATGTAGATATAAAACCCCATCGTAAGAAGCATGTTACATGCATTGAAAGTATGTTATAATTGTTATAATATATAGTATGCATGTTAGGGTTATGTTTAATATAATAGTTATATTAGATGCCTTTGTTGAATGTTGTGGATGTTAAGCATGTCTAAAATTTTGTAATTTCTTATAAAATTTGTTAGACGTTTAAAATCCATAACAAAGAACAGTTGCATGCTTACTTAGGTTAACAACTAGTTTTAAACATTAAAATAGATTGTTAGCTTATAAAATACGGTTACAATCTCATATCGGTTCATAAACCTGAGTAAGGCTGGGGGTACTTAAGTTGATGGTTTACGGAACACTTCCTACCTGGGGATTATGACCAAAATATTGAGCATTGTTAACTTGTTTTATCAGCTTGCGTGAGCGATGTGAGGTAATAAAATAGTTTATCACCTAGACATTGTAGGTTAAATCCAATTATAAGAGTTATACTTGGATAAACCACTTAGACTTAGGTTGTATGAAATTAGTCGTTATACCTAAGTAAAATACCCAAAAATTTAGAACACTTCAGTGGGAAATTAACAATATATTTGATATATAGTTATTAGATCTCATGTCCTCAAGAGTTCATACCGTAAGATCCATGCTCGGCTTCGTGTCGATTTTACCTCGACTGCTCCATACGGAAAGTGTTTGCATGGGTCAATAACAAGGTGAATGAGGGACGTAGTTCATAGTAAGTGGGTGAAGGAAATGTATCAACATTATCCTACGATCTCCTCTATTAGTTTGAACCGTGAGATTCCTATGTTGCGCCTACTGCGTTTTTATGCGGCACTAGCTAGTCGTTAACCACGATAATCCCCACAGAGGGTTGCAACATAGGATTCGGAACAACCCAATCTTCAGTAAAATGAATAGGGTCTTATAGTTCCATCTTGAATATTATCTTCTATCTCGGAGGCATATTCATACCGTCCTATAAGATCTGAAAATGGTAGGTCACACTTACAATAATTACTAATTATTAGTAAAAATCTTGACCGAAAGCGATAACCAAAAAAACTATTGGAATATGAGTTATTCTGGAAATAGTATTTGGTCAAGAACTGTCTTGCTTCTGTGAAGGAAATCTTGACTACCCCTCGGTAGCAATTGTTCTAAATCACTTAAGTATCGTTGCAAATAAATAAAGATTTATTGGGTACTTTATTAGTTTTGCTAAAAATGGATTTAGATGCATATTAATAGAGTTTGTTTAAAATGTTTCAGCAATGTCGAACTCAATCATACAATTGCTTGCTTCTGATAAATTTAATGGAAAGGGTTATTCGAACTGGAAGTCAAACATCAATATGATATTAGTAGTAGATGATCTGAGGTTTGTGTTGACGGAGGAGTGTTCTCCAGTTCCCAGTTCAACGGCCACCCAAAATGTTTGGGATGTCTGTGACAGGTGGGTGAGGGAAAACGAGAAATCTCGAGCCTATATCTTGCCGAGTATATCTGATGTACTCAACAAGAAGCATGAGGTCATGCCCACAGCCCATGAGATTATGACATCATTACAGAAGATGTTCGGGTAACCATCATCTTCTGTTAGATATGAAGCCATCAAGTATGTCTATGTTACATGCATGAAAGATGGAACCAACGTAAGAGAACACGTTCTCGACATGATGGTTCATTTCAATATTGCGGAGGCTTATGGGGCGATGATAAACAACAAAATCAAGTGAGTATGATACTGAAATCTCTCCCTGAGAGTTATCTGTCGTTCAGGACAAACGTTGTCATGAACAAAATCACCTATACCTTGACGATGTTGTTGAATGAGTTGCAAACTAATCAATCAATGATGAAACTGAAGGAAAAAGAAATAAATGTTAGTTCGAAACCGAAAAAGTTTTAATAAGGGGTCCACGTCAGGTACGAAACCCACTGATGATAAGAAAGCTGGTCCTTCTTCTTCTAAGGATAAAACCGTATAAATTAAGAAGAAAGGAAAATGGAAAAAGAAAGGCACTACAAAGAAAAACAAAAACAAAACTCCTAAAGAAAAATGTTTCCATTGTGGAGAAGTTGGGCATTGGAAATGAAACTGTGCAAAATATCTAGTTGAAAAGAAAGCAGAAAAGGCTAAACAAGGTAAATCTGATTTACTAGTTGTTGAAACATGTATAGTGGAAAATTCTCACCTTACCTGGATATTGGATTCAGGCGTTGCTAATCATGTTTGTACTTTTCTGCAGGAAACTAGTAAAAGACTTTCTGAATATGAGATGACTTTCAAGGTGGAAACATGTGAAGTCATTTCAGCTGAAGTAGTGGGAGATATAAAGTTGTTTTTTAGAGATTCTTTTATCTTGCTTAAGAATGTGTTCTATATACCAAAGATGAAAAGAAATCTGATCTCTATTTCCTGTCCATTAGAGAATATGTACAGTGTATCTTTTGAATGTAATGAAGTGTTTGTTTATTCAAGAGGTGTTCATATTTTTTATGCTAGACTTGAAAATAATTTAAACATATTACAACCAACTGAAGCAAGAGCCATTTTAAATATAGAGATGTTTAAAACGATTGAGACTCATAATAAAAAGCAAAAAATTTCTCCTAATGCCTATCTTTGGCACCTCAGGCTTGGTCACATTAATCTCAACAGGATTGAGAGATTGGTAAGAAAACGGTCATCTAAATCAGTTAGAAGACAATTCTCTACCTCCATGTGAATCATGTCTTGAGGGAAAAATGACTAAAAGATCTTTTCTGACAAAGGTCTTCGTGCCAAAGAACCTCTCGAACTTATATATTCAGACCTATGTGGTTCGATGAATGTTAAAGATCAAGGAGGATATCAGTACTTCATCAATTTTATTGACGATTACTCTCGATATGGCTACATTACTTAATCAGTCACAAGTTTGAAACTCTCGACAAGTTATTTAAGGTTGAGACTGAAAATCTGTTAAGTAAAAGAATTAAAACACTTCAATCTGATCGAGGTGGTGAGCATGTGGATTTGCAATTCCAAAACTGTCTAGTAAATCATGGAATTCAATCTCAACTCACAGCACCTGAAACACCACAACAAAATGGTGTTGCAGAAAGGAGAAATCAAACCTTGTTGGACATGGTTCAGTCTATGATAAGTTATGCCCAGTTACCTTAATCCTTTTGAGAGTATGCAGTACAAACTGCAGTTTATATTCTGAATGTTGTTCCATCCAAAAGTGTTCCAGAAACACCGTATGAATTATGGAAAGGACGCAAAGCAAGTTTAGGTCATTTTTGTATCTGGGGTTGTCCAACACATGTATTGGTAAAGAATCCTAAGAAATTGGAAATATGTTCGAAATTATGCCTATTTGTAGAATACCCCATAGAAATAAAAGAAGGATACTTTTATGATCACCAAGAAGATAAAGTATTTGTATCGACAAATGCTACGTTTTTGTGAGAGGATCATATTAAAAATCATCTACCTCGCAGTAAACTAATATCGAAAGAACTGACTAAAGATACTATAGAAAGATCAACAAGAGTTGTTGATCAAGCTGGTCCATCAACAATGGTTGTTACCCCGTCACGTCCATCCCAAGAGTTGGGGATGCCTCGACGTATTGGGAGGGTTATTCAACAACCTGAACGCTACATGGATTTAACAGAATCTCAAAACATCATACAAGATGATAGTTTAGAAAATCCATTAACCTTTAAAAAGGCAATGGAAGATGTCGACAAGGAACAATAGATAAAAGCCATGGATGATGAAATGGAGTCTATGTATTTCAACTCTGTCTAGGAACTTGTAGATCAACCACATGGGATTACACCTATAGGATGTAAATGGATCTACTAGAGAAAAAGAGACCAAACTGGTAAGGTATAGACCTATAAAGCCAAACTCGTGGCAAAGGGTTTTACCCAAAGAGAAGGAGTTGATCATGAAGAAACATTTTCTCCGGTTGCCATGATCAAATCAATAAGAATACTACTTGCCATTGCCACATATTATGACTATGAGATATGGCAAATGGATGTCAAAACAGCTTTTCTGAATGGCTATCTTGATGAAAGTATTTTTATGTCTCAGCCAGAAGGGTTCATCGAATAAGGACAGGAACAGAAAGTTTGTAAGCTTAATTGATTCGGTTATAGATTGAAACAAGCGTCCAGATCCTGGAATATAAGACGATCAAATTTTATGGTTTTGAACAGAATGTTGACGAACTTTTTGTATACAAGACGATAGTCAACAAAACTGTAGCATTCTTAGTTCTACATGTTGATGATATCTTGCTCATTGGGAATGAAACAAGTTTTCTTTACTGACGTAAAGAGATGATTAGCAACACAGTGAAAGATTTTGATGATGCTCAGTATGTTCTAGGAATACAAATTTTTTGAAACTGAAAGAATAAACATTGGCACTATCTCAGGCATCTTATATTGACAAGATGTTGTCAAGGTATAATATGCAAAATTCAAAGAAAGGTTTATTACCTTTTAGGCATGGAATTCATTTGTCAAAGGAACAGTGTCCTAAGACACCTCAAGAAATGGAGAAGACGAACAGAATTTCATACGCATCTGCAATTGAGAGTTTGATGTACGCTATGTTATGTACACGCCCTGACATATGTTTTGCAGTTGGAATCATCAGCAGGTTCCAATCCAATCTAGGACATGGTCACTGGACTGTTGTAAAAAATATCCTCAAGTATCTAAGGAGAACGAGGGACTATATGCTTGTGTATGGACCTAAGGATTTGATTCTTACAGGATACACTAATTCTAATTTTCAAACTGACGTAGATTCCAGGAAATCTACCTCAGAATTAGTTTTCCACTCTTAACAGAGGAGCTATAGTTTGGAGAAACATCAAGTAAAGTTGTATCGTTGACTCCACAATGGAAGTGGAATACATGGATGCATGCGAAGCTGCTGAAGAAGCAGTATGGCTATCCAAATTCTTGGCTGATTTGGAAGTCGTTCCAGATATGCACCTGACTATCACACTATATTGTGACAATAAGGGTGCTATTGCCAACTCAAAAGAATCCAGGAGTCACAAACGTGGAAAACACATTGAAAGAAAGTACCATCTCATCCGGGAGATAGTGCACAGAGGAGATGTGATCGTCATAAAGATTACCTCTGAAGGCAACCTTGTTGATCCATTCACAAAGGCCTTCTCGGCTAAAGTATTCGAGGGCTACCTAGTTGGACTAAGACTTTGAGTAGTGTAATCTAGGGCAAATGGGAGAATGTCTATGGTATAGTAGATACCCTAGTTTATTGTATTTTTTCCATTACGTTTCTCAACATTATATTGTATATATTTGTTCTCACTGGAGTTTTAGTCCAAGTGGGAGATTGTTGAGAATGTCCTAGAACTCGCAGTTCATGTTAAACATTCTATTTATCAATAATAAATGACTTGTTGATTTTGCATCTTCTTATGAAAATCTAATAAACATATCCATGGCTATAGTCTGAATACTGTAACTTTATGTAGTGACATAAACAAGATCAAGTTGACAGTATATAGCCTAAATGGTCTAATAAGTATATGGATGAAATTGGGTATCTCATCTTGGTAACACTATTGGATGTGTCCCACTCTGTAGTTGTTACAGGAAGTTGTAAAGTGCTACAAACGATGTGATCCACAAATCGTTCATGTTGAGACATATGAGTGGGGGCATCATATGTAATGAGTTTACATATAGACTAGACCACAAAATAGTCACTTTTCTTTTTATCGACCATTTACTGTTAAAACTGACTATTTCATTTATCAAATAACCTAGGTTAACTCAATCTTAATCCTGAGCTAGCTATGAACTTTTGTTTGTTCGGGATTATCGTTTGATCTGCAAATGGTGAGAGTAGTTCAACACCACTACTCAATAAGCTTCCTATTTTGGGGATAAGACCAGATGAATAGCTGGGGACATAGCCTTGCAAAATGGAATTCGCTCCTACCCGATTTAGGGTTAGTAGATAAGTTGTTCTCTTAAGTACTGATTCTAGGTCTTAAAGAATCAGGGCCCTACCTTCTCATGATAGAGAAAGGATTTGATTCATAGGGATTATGAATCAAAATTGTTCATTAGAGGGTCAGTGGGAACTTAAGCAACAAGATGTATTCACAGGGGTAAAACGGTTATTTTGACTCAGCTGTGGTTACGAATAACTTGTGAAGGATTGACTTGGAGCTCATGATTTGTAGGTCTACGAGGTCTCCCTACTAGCTCGTAAATGGTTAAGCTTTAGAGTAGCTTGAAAAATTAATTTGAAACATTCAAATTAAAATTAAACGGAATACGAGAATATATATTTAAATATGATTTAAATATATGAAGATGGTTTTGTGCAAAAATTAATTTAATATTTGATATTAAATTAATCAATATTTTTAAATTAATTTATGAAATTAATTTTAGAAAATTATTTTTCACTTTTAAAATCGTAATGGATTTTGAAATCAAATTTTGGTTTTAAAGAAAAATTGGAAAATATGATTACATGCACAAATGGAATTTTAAAGTTTTCCATTACCATCTTCTTCATGCTCACACAAAGCACACTTCCTCTTCTTCATTAAACTCCAAGCATGAGCTATAAGTCATTCACATTCCTTCTTTTGCATGTTCAACTGCAATAAATAAAGAAGAATGGAGTGATATGAAGGCATGCATTACACAGAAATTTTGAGAGAAAATTTCAACCGGAAGAAAGAGTTCTTCGGTAGTGTGCTACTGTGAGCTTTCCTCTGTAATTCTGTCTCTTCAAGTTTTTCTTGAGTCCCATAACTCGGTCTAAATCTCCAATAGGATAGTGCGGAAGATCTTGAGGTGGTTCACGGTGATCTTTGGTGAAGACTGTTGCTGTGTGATCAAGATCTTGAAGAGTTCTACAAAGGTATGATCTAAAACCCTCTTATTTAGGTGAGCATGCTCTAATTTCTGCCAAAATTAGTGAATTTGAATGCTTATGGATTCTTGATACTTCCGCTACATGTTATCTTATTCTAACACTTTTATGTCTCCACATAAAGTTCATGTATTCATATAACAACCATCGATCTTAGTTTATTGAATTTAGATTGTATAAGTGTAATTTATAGATTCAATAACAACTTTATTGAAGAAATGCTAAATAACATCTTTATTGATAATAGAATATATTTAACTTTACAAACTGCGAATTTTAAAACATACAACCCAACATACCCGATCTTACCCCTGAAATAGAAGGCTTATTGAGCCAGCGCTATAGAGCCGACCCTCACCCATGCAAATCTAAGGATAATCCTGAATAAACAGGAGTTCATAATTAGCTCAGCATTAAGGTCAAGTTACCTGGGTCATTGCTTTGAAATAGTCAGTCTTAAAAAGTAAACAACATTATAAAGTAAAAGTGACTTATTTCTTGATTCGGTCTAATACAAACTCTTTACACAAGATGCTCCCACTCACATGTCTCCACATGAACAATTCAAGATCACATCATTTGTACTAAATACAAAATGGGTCACATCTGATAGTGTCCTTAGGATAAGATACCCAGCTTTATCCGTATACTATAGACCATTTTGGTTATCTACTCCAACTTGATCCATTTTATGTCTCTTCATAAAGTCCAAGTATTCATGTAATAGTCATGGATCTTAGTTTATTGGATTTAGGTTCTTTGTAAAATGAAATGAGCAATTCATATATTTAATAACAAATTTATTGAATAAACATCAATAACATCTTTACTGAAAGCAGAATAAGTTTATTTTTTACAAACTACGAGTTTTAGGACATAAAACCCAACAACTAACTCTAGAGAAGTTTATCAAAGAGGTTTGATCTGGAAGAAAAACTTGGAATTCATAATAAGGATGTTCAGTTGATCCCACTGCTCTCCAGCATAAGAAGAGATCCAATGACAACAACTTTGATTTACTTATCCTAGAGTCGTGCTTATTAGAGAATAATGATTCTGACTGGATAGTTGATTCAGAGGCTACTAATCACGTGTATTATTCCTACTAGGGACTTGATTCCTAGAGACAATTGGAAGCTAAAGAGATGACTCTTCGAGTCGGTACTAGTAAGGTTGTTCCATCTGTTGCTATAGATAGGCCGTTCGAGCAGGGATTGGAGGACCTTTCTCCGTCAAGATGAACTGCAGATCATCAATAACCAGAATTATATTCAGGTATGTCACATAGTTTTTACCAATTAATTTCTCATTTTTAAGCAAAGATATGATTGTGAAAAACATGCTGAAACATACAACAATCAATTGACCGTATTAGTTATATTTGTCATAACTCATTACTTAATAATCCAATCAATTTAGCAGAAATATATGTAATCATGGAACCCTAATAAACTATTGATTTTCATTTTTGCAACGATACTTTAGAGGTTTATAGCAACAACCACCAAAGGGTGATCAATTACTTCTCCCCTGAATTGAGATAATCTCAGCTAACGGAAATCATAGCCTCCAAAATTATTCTCTTCTCAAAATTTCTCTTCTCTGTATTCTATATTCTTCTTCCTTAACCAAGTGTGAGAGACCACTCTTCTCCCTTTGGTTCCTAGAGAATAATGAGGTCTGACTTACGATGGTGCCTATTGTTCGTTGGAGAATCATTTCGGAGAAGACGACGAGGAAATCACGAAGAGTTCGGGAATCGATGAAGGTATGTGATATTCTTCTTCCCCTTTTCCTTTCTGCTCTTCAAATAATATGCTGGTTTATTGAATATTTATCCCCCATTTGGTTATGTTTTTGTGTTGATTTTGTTTCATTTAAGTTGAAAGAACGAAATGCAAGGCATTCATATGCTTTCGCTCAGGATTCGATCCCTTCAATTCTAACACCAAAGGTAACCAAGTTGAAGAGTTCATCAACTTCATCAATCAGAAACAAAATCCAGAAATTACAGACCAAAGGTGGGTTTAAACATTATCAAAGCTCAACATCATTAACAATCCCAATTGGAGTTTCATCAAATGCCTTCATATCCTCTATAAACCCATATGCGAAGGCCTCCCGCCATAAGCTTCTTGATTATGGGGAGTATCGAAGATAATGCATCATTCTAAAATGTGATGTTATCACTAAAATCCAACGAACAAGGATCTTATCCCATTGGCCTCTTGTGTCATCCTTCATTATTTTCAAGGAGGATCTTTTCAAATTTGATCGACATTTGGAACAAAATGGAACTATATTGCTTTCAAATTGTTGGAACCGAATGTCAATTGTTGTGTCGTGGATAAACCCACTGTTTTGAAAACAAGATCGATGCGACCTCAGTGCTAGATCACCAAAGCCGGTTGCTCCCTAAGGTTAACACAACTCTTAAATTTTTACGTGCACTTCTCCGAGAACAGGTTAGAATCGATGAAAAATTATTCAGAAAATAATAGATCTAGAGAGGAAAACATGAGGAAGAAGAAAAGGCGAAATCTTCTTTGTCTATTTTTTCTAAAAAACTAAAAATCCCTTTTAAAGGAAAAATAATTGAAGAATAAAAAACGTTTTTAGAATTAATTAAAGAATTAAATATAAATTATTTTACAAGTAATTGAAGTATTAATTTTTTACTATTTGATTCTTGAAATTAATTTAAATAAATACAAAACTGTTAAAAATATATTTTTCTTTTATTATAGGCCAAAACCAAAGTGATTCTCAACCCTTCAGAAAACAATACCAAAAAACAATCGCATGCGAAAGTGGAATCACAAACTCCAATTATTCCATCATATTTTATATGATTGCTTTCCGTTGACATAGTAATCGCAACACAAAATCTGCACAATGTAAAAAGGTAAAACAACACAACACAACACCACTCATACTTTCCACCCCTCCAATTTGGTCCCACTTCCTACCTTAAAAAATAAGACAATCTAAAAGCAAAAGGTAAAACCATAGTACAGACAAAACCAATCCCACTTCCACTACTTAAAAAGAAAAAAAAAAGAAAAAAAAAATCTTCTTTTTAGGCCCCAAGCTTTATAATTCAATTCAAATTTTTACTATAAAAAAAAATAAATAAGTTCCAATTCCAGTCATGCCTTTTTTTTTTACCTCCCCAAAACAAAAACGCTCTAAATCTTATTATGCTAATCCAACGGCTCTCTTATTTACTTTACACTGTTACGTGACCTCACCTCACCACTGAATTCTATAATAATAATCTATTTCTTTGGGGACTCGATGAAAATACCCCAAATTTAAAAACCAAGAAAATCAGGGACCACTTCTGCAAATTAAAAAGAGACGTTATGCGAATCCCGCCAACATTCTCTTTTTTCTGTCCCTTCATCTTCTCATTAATTTCTTCACTCCATTTTGCCACTCACTCCCTTTTTCTCTCTCTCTTTAATTCCCTACTATTTATTGTCCCATAAACCTCGAGCGTTAGAATTTTCGTTCCCTTTTATAACTGACCTTCTCTGTGTTGCCAGATTTGGGATTTCTCCGGCGACGGCCACCTCCGATGGGCTGTGCCTCCTCCAAGCTCGACAACCTTCCGGCGGTGGCTCTCTGCCGTGACCGTTGCAAATTTCTTGACCAAGCTCTCATTTTTACCCATTCTCTCGTCGATTCTCACTCTGCTTATGCTGATTCACTTAACAAAACCGCCTCCGCTCTCCGCCGTTTGTTTGACCAAGACGGTGAAATCGGCGGCGGTGATTTGAAATGTCCTCCACCGCCGCCTGCCGCCCCTACAATGGAGAGATCCGATTCTGATTCTGATGCCGACTCGGATTCCGATTCTGATTCCACAGAAGAAGAAGAAGATGGGTGTTTTAATCAAGAGAAACCACAATCTCCCCCGGTTGGAAGTTTCTTGTTCTCGAATTACGACTACGCAAGAGGACAGCCACCGCCGCCGCCGCCGACTGGCTCATCGTGGGATTTCTTTAATTTCTTCGAGACCTATGAAAGATACGAACAACCCATCTTCAATTGGGATCGCGAAGGAGCAGACCAGAAGTTACAAACAACGAGAGTTGTGGTGAAGAAGAAGAAGAAACCGGCGGTGGTTGTTGATTCGAAGAAAAATGATGAAGCTGAAAAATCAAACAAACCGGAAAAGAAGATTGATGATCCAAAGATGGGTATGTTGGATTTAATGAGAGAAATCAAGGGCTCCTTTGAAAAAGCTTCTGAATCGAGCAATTCCATTTCCAAGCTGCTTTCTTATGGTCAAAGAATGAGTTTTTGCAAAGGTATCACCTTTTTTTTTTTTCCCTTCTTCTTCTTCACTGTAAATAGCTCTGTTTCTTAGGCATTGATTGATTTCTCATTGTTTCCATGGTGATTAAGATTCAAGAACAGGCTCACGAGGTTTATTGTCTATTTTGAAGAAGCTGTGTGTTTGGGAGCAGAAACTGTACCTGGAAGTGAAGGTTGTGCTTCTTTCTTTAATGGGTTTGTTCTGATTCTGCCATTTTTACGAATATCTGTTTCTGAGTTTATTTATGGATTGGGGTTAGGCTGAGGAGAGATTGCGTATGATTTTGGAGAAGAAATGCCGGCAGCTGAAGAATTTGGTGGAGAAGAAGGCCGATACTCGGAAAATTGATCCCCTTCGAAACTCCATCAGAAATTTGTCGATCAAATTGAAAATTTCAATTCAGGTGGTTGATAGGATTTCGATTACAATAAGCAAATTGAGAGATGAAGAATTTTTAGCAGAGATGAATGAATTGATTCATGGGTAATGCCACATTATTCATTTCTTTCACCCGAAAATCATTTGAAATAATTTATAATTTTTCTTCTTCTTCTTGTTCTTCACAGATTACAGAGCATGTGGAAAGTCATGTCAGAATCTCACAAGCAACAAATACAATCACTAACAGACCCCAAACCCTTCGAATCGATCCTCAACGGCGCCCTCGACGACGCTCATCTGGAAGCCGCCATGGATCTAAAACTTGAGCTCGAGAATTGGAGATCAAATTTCATCGATTTAATCGCTACCCAAAAGGACTGCATCAAAGCCCTCAACGGTTGGCTTCTCCGATGCCTATTATACGAACCCGAGCCCGAAGAAACCCCCAACGGAGGCTGCCCGCCGCCCTTCTCTCCGGCAAGAATCGGGGCTCCTCCCGTATTCGTAATCGGCCACCTCTGGTCCGACACCACCGAAAGATTCTCCGACAAGGACGTCTCTGAGGCCATACAGGGGCTGGTCTCGAAGTTGGATCAGGCGCTGGAACAGCAGAGTTGGGATCTGCAGAGATTGGCGTTGGCAAATAAAGATTTGGAGAAGAAGATTAAAGTGAAGAAGACTACAGCGACGAATCAAGGTTTTGAGGAGAAGACAATGGCGGTGGCGGCGGGGACTGTGCATAAAGTGGGTAAGTTTAGTGGGAGTGAGATTCAATTGGGGTTGAGGCAGATTTTTGTGGGGTTGACGGGCTTTTGTGGGGACGCCATTACAGTTTACGAGGAGCTCTGTTGTTCAGCCATAGCCGGGGAGAACCAAGAACACAGTCAGAGCCAGCCAGGTCCTCCATAGCTGCTGCTACTTTTTTTTTTCTTTTTTTCTTTTCTTTTCTTTGTTATCACAGATTTTTTGTTTTTTCTTTTTTTGGGGATTCATTCAATTAATTCTTTATTTTTTTGAATTTGATTCAATCTGGTTTTGTGGTTAATTGGTATTAATTGATTGATTATAAATTTGGGTGAGTGGTGAATGGAGTAAGTAGTACGAGGAAATGGGGAGGATGGTGTTCATCGTTGGGTTGCTTGAATTTTGAACCAAACGGCTCTCTTTGTCTAAGCCATATGTTAGAAAGGCTAAGGTTGTTGTTGGTGGTTGTTCGTTAGTGATTAAAAGGCTCTGCCCCGGCTTTTCATTGGCTCCTCCCAACCAAATGGCTATTTTTTTTTATATCCTATGGATTCCGAAGATGAAGATGAGCCGATCGATTTAGCATCATTTATGAAGAGTCAGAACAATTTCTAGTCATATGTGTGGATCTAACTTCTGAATTGGACACAATATAAAAGATCTTTTAGGGACATTATGCCAAGGACGATTGGGGCACATAAAAGTCTTTTATGATACAATCAATAATTCCCTTCATTTTCAATTAGGCTTTGCTTTAGGAGTTATTACTTCCTTGATAGCTTAATATACGTACTCTTTTGCTTATGCGTTTATAGCACAAGATCTTACTATTTAAACTGCGTTATATACTCGTTATCAATACATTCCATTTTAACACAATACCCACACCCAAGTTTGATAGCTTTGAGTTTGCTATCTCAATCATGATTTTCCTACTTTAGAGGGAAAAGCCCTTCACCCTTTTGCTCGGTTGTGGACGAGGAGGGATTTGAACACCAACATTGTGGTTCATAGCCACATACTTTAATTCTCTAAACTACATGTCTCACCCCATCTCTACTGGATCTCTTCCGGATGTATTTTAAAAAAGGAACATTTTCTCTCCCCAACCATTTTTATTTCGAGTTAAAAAGATGTGAATGTGTCTCTCTCTATATATAAGAATATTGCGTTTAGAGGTGTGAAGTGAGAGAGAAAAGGGGGAGATAAGGGGTTTTGAATAAGACAACATTTTCATTTTACATTTTTTTTCATCTTGATATTAAATATAGAAAAATAATAAGAATTAGAGGTGTGTTAAGTTTTTTATCATCTTGGCGTCGAGTGATTTTTATGCAAACCTTCCCCTATGATATCATAACCTCAGTAAAGTTTATCCACCCAAGTTCAAGATGTATTGATGTGGTTCATCTACGCCTAAGACACCAAACTATCGAACTATAATAGAGAAAGGTATGAGAGAAAAACATATTAACTAGTGATTGTGAGGTTACAATTCTTAATTGTAGGGGTTAGACCACTCTTAAAAAATGAAAAGAAAGCAAACTCTCATAATTTGAAAAATAGAGAATTTCAAGGAAGATAGATTATTATTTATTCTTTTTAGATACATATTTGATAGTAAAGTTAGAATGGGATTCCAATTTAGAGAATTGTTCCAAATGTATTTTTTTTTCTTAGGGCAATGCTTAAAATGTATTTGATAATGTATTTAAAAAGTATTAAATATTAAGGATAGGTTTACCAATCTGTAATGAAAATTGGTGTAGTCATAATAAAATTTCATTGATAGATCAATTATAATAAGCTTGAGTCGCAAATGTAATTGGATCAATTTTGATCGCATTTACTTTAAATTATGAATTTTATCAAATTTATTGTTACCATTACCTCTACCTCTACATCTACCTCTAGGGATCAAGCAATAACAGTAACAGTAATAGTAAAGATGTCAAAATTGATAATTTTTCAGTTGTAACAATAATAATTATGGTAGCTTGTATTCGGGAGGATAGAACGCATTTGTTGAGAGATAATGTCTTCAACAACTTAGATGTCATTGATAGGAATAACATAGTTGCTTCTTTAGTAGTACGTAAATATGATGATGACTCAATGGTTAAGCTTGCCAACTTGTCTATCTTGGAATGTTTTCTTAACTGCAAACAAAAGTATAATAAGGTGGAATGGAAGAACGTAGAGATGATTGAGGATGATGACATTTTAAACACCTTTCCTTGGGGTAATTTAGCTTTTACTTTGACAGTAGAATTCTTTAGAATGGCTGCTCAAACCAAAAGTACAAATTGCACCTTACAAGGATTCCCTCAAGTCTTATTATGTTGGGCCTATGAAATAATCCAAAAAATTTCTGAGCAAGGTGATGGAGTTGTAACATAAGTGAATGAAGAATGCCCGAGAATGCTAAGATAGAGATCGACAAAGAAGTCTGATTGGAACCATCTCCAAGAGCGCATCTTCAAAGTGAGCGATGTAAGTTTATCAACCATTGTGATTTCATTATTATCTACTTTAATTTACTCTTTGTCTCATTCATTTGTTTTCATTTTATACAGTTTAAAGTTGTCCCTTTGAATTCATCTGAAGATGAATTACATTCAAACTATTTCCATTATTTTACAAATGAGCCACCGGAAGTAATTGAAGAAAGATGAAAATATAAGAGGTCAAACTGCTTGGATGATGAAGAAGTTTGGAATGAACAAGAGGTTCAAAGCTTAGATATAAATGGTTCTATTAGAGGGGACATTAGAAAAATAAAAGAGGAATTGGAATCTTTGAAGGAGGAAATTGTTAAGATTTCAAAAAATACAGCTACATTGTTTGAATTGTTCAACTCCATGAATGAAAATTAGCTACATAAAACATGGAGAAGCAAATCTCAAGACTCCTTCCATCCTAATAGACCTCTGACAGTAAGTCTTCAAAGAATTGAAGATGAGATGAATATCCAATGATTAGAAGATAAAGAGGTAAAATATTTATTATATTTGCTTACTAATACAATTTGATGTATATTAACTTACTGATAATGTTTCTTTGCTTACTGGGTAAGAAGAAGAAAAAGATGGGGAAAATGAAGGACAAAAGGAAGAAGATAATCGTGAAGAGATACAAGAAGACCAAGAAGATGAAGGAGAAGAAACGGAACGAGAAAAAGATGATGAGCAACAACAAGAAGTGCCTAAAAATGATGGAAAAGAACAACAAGAACGGGAAGAGTTGGAAGATCTTTTGGAATCAATTGATGAAATAGTCAACATCAACCAGGTGATTTCATTAAGTAGTTTCTGATTTTCATCTAATTGATATCTGATTTCCATCTTATTACATTTTGATTTCTATTCGATTACATCTCTATTTTTCAGTAGATAGTTAGCAGTTGATTTCCATCTAATTATCGTTTAGAAATCCATCTGATTGTTAATGTTAAAACAATCTCAGTTTTCTGATTTTGCATATAAAAGCTTGTCAAAGATATTGAAAAAGATTAAAAAAGAGAAGAAGAATAAAAACTAAGAGAAGAAGAAGAGAGAGAGAGATAAGAACAAAGAAAAAGAATGACAAAGGGAAAAAACAGGTAATAACATTCTCTTAATACTAAGTAGTCATCTGATACACTTTGATTAATACACTTGGAAATGTGTGTTCTGATAACAGGTTGAAGAAGATAAATCCAAAGAAGAACATGAAGATAAAAGGACAAAGAAGAAAAAACATGACAAAGAAAAGGAACCATTATTTTCTGATTACCATGTGATTGTTATCTGATTGCCCTTTGATTTCCATGTAATTGCTTTTCAATTACCTTCTTATTACTATCTTATACTTATTTCTAATTCATTCTCTATTTGTTTTAGATCGTTCAGAATAGAATGCAGACAAGAAAGTCTTCACAAGATAAGCCTACACCCAAGACTGTTGATTTGGAAATGGCGAAAAAACACAAATCTCCAAAGAAGATACGAAATACAACACTATTATTGAACCACCTTCTTTTGATTTGAACATTTCACAAACAAAATGAAAATGAATTTCTTTTGGTAACTTTTGTAAACTTTGGTGTTGATGTGAACTTCCTAGACTAGTTTTGTGTTAGTTTTTTGTTGATAATTTCTTCAACAATATTTTGTCACATAATGTTAAACAGTTAGAATATTTTGTTGATAATGACTTTGATATTAGCACATATGTTGATAGTGAAACAGATGTACTTATTATTTGGGAATGAAAAGTTCTTAATTACCTAAATTGTGTGTATTATATATATAGCATTGTTTTTCATTGTCAGATAGTGATATTGCTATTAAATTATTTTTTTATTTCTATCTGATTAACTTCTAATAGAAATATATTCAAGAGCAACATAACAATGTGGATTATGAATTTAAAGCTTGGAAAACAAGTTTAGGAATGGAGATTTCTGTGAAAGAAAACTTCCTATAAAGAAAAGGCAAAACGTTCTAATTGTCATATGATTGCGTTTTGATTGTATTATGATAGTTATTGATTATATTATGATTGCGTTTTGATTGCATTTTTTTTTTATTAATTCATCTCTATTCTAAATTGTAATAGTCCTTTGTCATATTGTCATCTAATTACCTTTTAATATGAATGCATTCAAGATTACCTGACTTGCATACATATAACTTTAATGTGGTGCAGAGAATTTAAGTTTCACTCAAAGGATAATAGCAACATCATTCATATACTAAAAAAAGATGCAAAGTAAATCCATTAATATAGTAAAAAACCACTAAAACAATACAATGTTATACAGTACCTATTAAAACAACAAATTATTCTTACTCAAGTGAGAAAAAATAAACTCAAATGAAAACAAATAATAAAGCTATCTTTGACGGCCACAATATGATCATTCAAATAGGTTGACTTGTACATGTTCTTTTATTATGACCACTACGCTTATAACACTTCTTGCGCTTTCCCAATTCACCAATTGAAAGGATTCTTTTCTTCTAGGGTCTTCCTACTGGATGTTTAACAATCGAAGGCAATATAGTGTCATTCACTACTACAATACTCCATTCATTTTGGTTACCGACAGGGCGAACAACACCATTATAAGTTGATGCCAATGTTCTAGCAATAATATTTTGAGACAAAAGACTAAGGATTTAAATTAAGAGTGTGAATAACAACAAAAGCATGATTGCATGGTATTTCTTCCAAATCCCAAACACGACAAGTCAACTATTATAATTCAACTTTACCAAAAATGTTTTACCTCCATCAAGTACTTGATATTCATAATCACCAATAGGATTAGCCTAAAAAAATTGTAAAATCAAAATAAGTATTATAAGTATGGCATATACAAGATAGTAACTCCTAAACTAATTCATAAAATTTAATATAATCAATATAATATGACAATCATATAACAATATGACAACAATCAATATAAGATAACGATGCAGCAATCAAACAAAATCAAATAGCAATTACATACAGTGGAACTCTGTGATTCATCGACTAGATTTTTCATCACTCCTTCAACCTAAGTAGTCAAAATACTCTTCAAAAAGTAAGTTGATTTACTTCTATCATAAAACTATTGTTGAAGTAACTCTCGGATTGCATCAAGTCTTGAAACGACAAGTAAATTTCTATCATTTTTCAACACTGAATTCAAACTCTTGAAACTATTAGTTTTCATCATTTAGTATCTTCTTTGCTTAGAGTAGACACATGCTCATCTCTTAAATCCAACATTCCTAAGATGTTCTTTAATAGATGGGTATATTGACTCCATCCATCTCATATACAACTCAAAATCATCTATTCTGTATGATTTTGCACACTAGAGAAAAACTTTTTCTATTGTAGAATCTTTGAATGAAAGCTTCAAGTTGTTCAAGAGATGTTCCATACAAACACAAAATTGAGTCAATGGAAATACATGAAATTAATAATACCATGCGAACATGCGTACAAAATCTCATAGTTCACAAAAGATAAAATCGTTTTTTCTGGATGCAGAAAATTTATTTATGTGATCACAAGATATCACCGCGAAAAAATTCCCGATGCCAATATTGGAAGTGAAAAACTGTAAAGTCTGAAGCGAAGCAGGATCGGTCCCAATTTTAGTTTTTCACATAATGTAAAATACAAAAAAATATATAATACATTTTAAAAGAAATTTAATTTTATAGTATGCTTTTCAAAATAATACAGTGAAAAGAATAATAGGGTTTTGAAAAACTAACCTCTTGAAGACGAGATTCTTCACAAATTCCTCCTGAAATAGCACGAACTCTTCGAATTCCTTGGACCTCGAATCCCAAAAGCAGTAATTTCCAAAAGCCAAACAAATATACACAACTACAAGAATTGCCAAAGTATTCTCCTTTAGGGGTGAGAATTCACAAGAGTGAGTGGGACTTTCTGTTAATTTTTAGGAAGAAGGATAGGATTATCTTTTTTAGAGGAGATTTTACCCAAGCAAATCGTTTTTTTCTTTTTGGAACTCACAATTCAGCGTGCAGGATGAGGAAGAAGACAATTTTTTTTCCAACTCCCCACAATCCACGATCAAAAAGAGAGATTTAGGGGAACAATTAACTCCCTCTCACTTTTACTTTAAATAAAATATAAAATTATATATTATGTATCAAAATATATATATATATATATATATATATATATATAATTAACTTTATGTTACATTAGATATAACATAAAGTTATTAATCTCTCATAAAATATATAGTGTTTAATATAAATCTAATTCATATTAAATTTTAACCTATAGTTTTTATATGAATCAAATTCATATAAATTTATATTTGAATCATATTCAAATATTTATTTCCTCTCAAAATAGACTAAATATTATAATGTATCAAATACATTATATTAATTATATCACATATAATTATTTTGAATTAATTATATAATTCCCTCAATTAATTTGAACAATTTAAATTAACCCAAAAATGATTTGATTCTCAATTATCTCAGTTGAACTACCAAGGGACTTTATAAACCTATAGATTGATGTTTCAATGGTACTTGAATAATTAATTAAACTCTTTTAATTAAATTACTCAACTTTCATTAACTATCGGTCATTTCACTAAAGACCGACAACTATACTCTTCGCACTATAGATATATTTAAGTGTCTATTGAATTAATCAATAGTATGATGACCTTTCACAAATTGTTCGTAAGTACAGCTGGACCAAAAATATTGTTTTTCCATTGTAGCTACATCTAACTCCTTAAGTACCACTGATTCCTCTAATGAACAATAAGTCATAGTCTAACTATGACCAAACCCTTCTCGAGTCAAGAGAGGGTGTGGCACCACATCGTTCATGTCCCGGAATCAGTCCTTAAAGAGAACAATTTATCTACTTATCCCGACAGTTGGGAAAGAGTGCATTTTTTCTTGTGTAGCTGTGTTTTCAGCTCCTTAATTAGACGAAACCCCAAAATTGTAAGCATATTGAGTCGACGAACTGACCACTCTCACTCATGCAAATTAAAGGACCACCTTCATAGGCAGGAGTTCACAACTCACTCAGGATTCAGGTCATATCACCTATAGTCATCTTGGTGAAATGTAAGTCTTTACTATTAATGATGTTATATAATGAGACTATTCATTTTGTGCTCTGGTCTTATACAAACACTTTTCATATTGAACACCTTTGATCACACGTCTCTACATGAATAATCAAGATCAGATCATTTATAGAGCTTTACTACAATTGTAATATCCACAAAATAGGTCGTATTCGTAGTGTCATCAGGATAAGGTACCCAGCCTTATCTATCAACTACAAACCATTTAGGTTATCACTTAAACACGATCCACATATATGTCTCCACATACATGTTTAAGCTACATAAGATAACCTTGAATGTTTGTTTATTAGTTTTGTGGGTTAATGCTACTAAATATCAAATAAAATACCTCAGGTTTTATAAATAAACTCTTTGTACCATACAATTACAAACTACAAGATCCACAGATTTAGGGTATCAACCTCAACACGATTTGCATAGATGGAAATGCATAGCCTGATGCAATAGAATGTGACATGACACATGGGTGATGTGTAAATGATAGAGAGAAGCGAAGACTAAACGATCGTTGTCAAAAGACTAAACAATCGTTGTCAAATATCTAAATGACAGAGGCAAGCGTCTACATGATAGAGGTGAGAGTGTAGACGATAGGCTAAGAGACTACACTATTGGGTTGAGCGTGTAAACGATAAAGGGAAGACGTTACACGATAGGGTCGAGAGTGTAAACGATGGAGAGTATACGATAGGATGTAAACGATAGAGACAATTGGCTACATGATAAGTAGAGAGAATAAATGATAGAAGAAATGTACTAAACGATCGGCCTTCAACGATTTTTATGGCCCGTCGTGTAGAGCTATTTATTAACATATAATTTGCCACATGGCTTAGTATCAATGGTCTAACATAACAACCATGAAAGAGAAAACACAAAATAACAACCAAATAGTGGAACCTGAAATGCTAAAGAAAAGAGCAGAAAAACGAAGGAAAAATTTGTTATAATTTCAACAGACGTGACACTCGTTTAACATCCCCCTGCAAGCGAATGAGGAGTTGCCGCGACTGTAAACTTGGTCTTCAAACTGAGAAATCGAGGACTTGGTAAGGCTTTTGTCATGTTGTCGGCCAGTTGATCCTCAGAGAGGAGGAATCTAACTGAAAGCTATTTGGAAGCAACCTTTTCTCTGAGGAAGTGAAGATCAATCTCAAGACGTTTTGTCCGGTTGTGAAGCACAGGATTGGCGGCTATGTATGTGGCACTGAGGTTGTCACAGAGCAGTAGAGGGGGTGGAGATGCGATTGACATCAATTTCAGTGAGAACTGATTGGATCCATAGTACCTCAGCGGCAACATTGGACAGACCACAATATTCGGATTCTGCACTGGATCGAGAGACTACCTTTTGCTTGGAGAAGCTCCATGAGATAAGGATGGAACCAAGAAAGACACAGAATCCATTCGTGCTTCGTCTGTCATTCTGGCAGCTGGCCCAATCGGCATCTGTGTAGTAAGTTAAGGCCAAAACAGGGGACTTGGTTAGAAGAATACCATGATTATTCGTGCCTTTGAGGTGTCGAATGAGACGTTTGGCTGCTTGAAGATGTGAAGTTGTTGGGGCGTGCATGAACTGACAAAGCTTATTGACACTGAAACTGATGTTTGGTCTGGTCAGCGTACAATATTGGAGGGCACCGACTAAGCTTCTGTATTCAGAGGGGTTGTCTAGTGATTGTCCATCGGTGAGGGACAACGAGGCGCCAACGGCCTTTGGAGAGTGAATTGGCTTGCAGTCATTGAGTTGTGCACGTTCAAGTAGGCTATGAATATACTTGGACTGAAACAAGTGTAAGTGATTTGATGAGCGAGCCACCTGAATGCCAAAGAAAAAGGATAGATCGCCTAGATCTTTAAGTGCAAAGTGAATGTTTAAGCAGATAATGAAGTGTTGAATGATTGCAGAACTATTTCCAGTTACAATAATGTCATCAACATAAATGAAAAAGGTAATTAAAGTATGTGAGTTGTGGAAAATGAACATAGATGTATCATATTTCGCATTAGAGAAGCCCCATGCATCAGACAGGTACTGAGCTTTGAAAACCATGCGCGAGGACTCTACTTGAGGCCATACAATGCCTTGTGCAGAAGTAACACATGATCAGGGTGTTTTGATCACTTATGAAACCAGGTGATTGCTTGATGTATACTTCCTCAGATAAGTCGCCATTGAGGAAGGCATTGTGTACGTCAAGTTGCCGAATGATCCAGTTATGAGACAGAGCAATGGATAGTACGAGTCGAATGGTTATAGGCTTGACAACTGGACTAAAGATCTCAAAATAATCGATGTTATAGTCTTGGTTGAAACTTTGAGCAACCAAACGAACCTTGAAACAAGAAATCTCACCTGATGGAGTTTGTTTGAGTCTGAACACCCATTTGCTGCCAATTACCTTGCGATCCTAGGGCAGAGGTGTGAGAGACCATGTATTATTTCTTATGAGGGCTTCATATTCCTCAAGCATTGCTTGCTTCCATATTGGATGAAGGATGGCTTCCTTGTAAGATCGTGGTTCTGTATCGTCCAAGTTAGTAACCTCAAACAGCCAAGCCTTTGGTTTAAAAATGCCCATTTTTTACCGTGTAATCAAGGGGTGGTTATTGGTTGTGAGAGGTAGGGATGGTGGTGGTTCTGAGGTGATGGGAAGGTTGGGGTGTGGGGAAGCAACAGGAGTCGGGAGAGCAGAGGTGGGTGGTGGTGAGGGAGAGGGAATAATGGAAGCTAGTGGATTGGTTGATGATTCAGGTGATTGAGGAAGATGAGGAGTGGGTTGATTGAGTGGTGTAGGGTCAAGTGTGGGTTGGAGGGATGGAAATGGGATGGAAGAAGGTAGGTAGGGGGGATCATGGTGATGAACACAGTTGCTTTGGGAATTGGCAGTGACCTGATATAAAAAGGAAGGACTGATGGGAATGGGAATGGGAATGGAAAGGATAGGAGAAGAAGAGTGTGAAGGAAAAGAGATTGATGGAGAGTTATCAAGGAAAGGGAACGCAGTTTCATTGAAAATGACATGCCTGGAGACATAAATGCAACCTGTTGTGCGATGGAGACAAAGATATCCTTTGTGCAAGGAAGAGTAGCCTAAAAATACGCACTGATGAGACCTGTATTAGAGTTTATTGTCATTGAACGGTTGAAGGAATGGAAAGCAGGTGCAACCGAATACTTTAAGAAGTTGGTAATCAGAAGGTTTAGAGTATAAGATTTCATAGCGGGATTTGTTTGCAAGGAGAGGTGTGGGTAGCCGGTTGATAAGGTAGAGAGCGGTGTGGAAGGCAAAAGGCCAGAAGGTATGTGGAACAGAGAAATGGGCAAGCATGGCTAAACCAACTTCAACGACATGCCTGTTCTTTCGTTTGACAGTGTCATTTTGTTGAGGTGTATAAGGACAAGATAAACGGTGGATTATGTCAAGTTTGTCTAGTATAGGTGAGAGAGCTTTGAACTCCCTTCCTCCATCAGTTTAGATTGATTTATTGGTGGTGGAAAACTGGTTTGAAATCATTGCTTGAAACTTAAGAAAACAGGGGAGAACTTCAGATTTTGCTTTCATTGTGTACATCCAAGTAAAACGCGAGAAAGCATTGATAAATAACAAGAAATATCTATCTCCATTTATTGAATTGATAAGGGAAGGACCCCATACATTGTCATATACTATATCAAAGGGAGAGGATGGATGAGAATTGGAAGATTGAAAAGGTAAACGATGGCTCTTGGCCATTTGACAGTGTTCACAAACTGGTACATTAGTATTATTTTTGTACTTCAATTTGCATTTTTACAAAACAGATTGAACTACTGGAGAGGAGGGGTGTCCTAAACGATGATGGCACAAAGAGAAGTCTGTGAGTGCTGAGATGAAGGCAGTTGGATGAGAGGAGGAATTGAATGATCATGTAGTAGATGGAGTGATAGAGAGCTTGTATAGGTCACGATCAAATGTGCCCCGAAGGAGTGGACTCTTAGTTTAAAGATCCTTCACAACAAAGAAGTCATGGAAAAACTCAACATAAGCATTATTATCATAACATAAACGACTGATGCTAATTAGATTTCGAGATATTGAGTGTGTGAAGAACAGAGCGAAGATAAATCGAAGTATTAGATGTAGATGAAAGAAAGGAGGAGGAACCAATGTGAGAGATGGGAAGGGACTTACCGTTTCCTATGACAACTTGTTCACCACCATAATAAGGGATAGGCTGTTGGATGTTGGACAGGTCAGGAGTCATGTGATGAGTATCTTCGGAATCCATATACCAGCCTTCATCGGGATGATTTGATTTTGGAGTAGGGGGATAGTGATATAGGATAATGGCTGAGTTGGGGTTGGTGTTGCTTGAGCAAAATAGGCTTGGGGATGTTAAATTGTTTTGTATTTAGGATTATCAATGTTGTAGCAGGATAATGTTGTATGGCCAAACTTATTGCAAATTTGACATTGTGGTCGATTGGAAGAGTGTGATGGTTGTTGGGTGGGTGGTCGTTGAGCACGGATAGGTGATCTATGAGATGTATAATCAGTGGCATTCACGGCAAAGAAAGCAGGGTTAGAAAGAATACCTGAAAGAGATAGAGGAGGTCGGAAGGATGACCTGGTAGTTTGAGGCTAGTAAGAACGTCAACATTGTAGGGATAGATGGGTGACATTGGCTTGTATTTGTTGGAGTTTCTCCATAGCAGACTGGGATTCTAGCCGAGAGTCATATGCGATGAGGAGGCTGCGGACATCAGCGATGGATGGGCGATCAGTTATGTTCTGAATGGAAGTCACAAAAGGATTGTATTCATTGCCGAGGCCTTCGAGAATGTATGCAAGATGATCACGGTAAGACAGGGATTCCTCAATAGCAGCAAACTTGTCGGCAATATCTTTGATCTTAGCAAGGTATTGAGAGACACTGATGCCATCCTTTCGTATCTTTTAAAGCTGAGAGTGCAAACCCATAATCCGAGCTATTGAAGAGGATACATAGACTGTTCGTAGTGCTTCCCAGATTTCCAATGCAGATTCGTATCCGACGATTTCTCCCATTTTATCTTCATTGAGAGATGAGTAAAACCAGCTCATAATAATGCGATTGCACTTCTTCCAATAAGAGAAATGAGGATTGAGTTGAGTTTGCTGAGGGTCGAGGTATTTTGGTGGCTAAGGATAGGTACCGTCAATAAAGCTTTCAAGGCCATAGCCCATGAGGTTGAGAAGCTGATTCTTCCAGAGAAGGTAGTTCGAATCATTTAGTTTGACAGTGAGGGATTGGGACATATGAAAGAAGTTTGCTACGGGGGATTATGGGGATGGGAGTGTGGAGAAGGGATTAATCGGTACCTGATTTGGAAAAGAAGGATGGGTGGGAAAACCGGTATAGTGAGAGTGAAGGGGTGATGGTGGAGGGCCATATTGCGGAGGGTAGAATGGATTTCGAGTAGGGGGAGGGGCACGTTGAGTAGCAGGTGGGGTAAACGACGGAGAAGATATAGATGTGGTGGTCAAAGGTAGAACAGTTGAATGGATACCTGGGTTTGATATCACTGGTAAGGTGGAGTTTTCTTCAGATGTTCTTGAGCTCGATGCTATGAAGAAGGGCAGGATGCTTTAGAGCTCTGATACCATGTAAACGATAGAGAGAAGCGAAGGCTAAACGATCGTTGTCAAATATCTAAACGACAGAAGTAAGTGTCTACATGATAGAGGTGAGAGTGTAGACGATAGGCTAGAAGACTGCACGACTGGGTTGAGCGTGTAAGCAATAAAGGGAAAATGCTACACGATAGGGTCGAGAGTGTCAACGATGGAGAGTATACGATAGGATGTAAACAATAGAGACAATTGGCTACACGATAAGTAGAGAGAATAAACGATAGAAGAAATGTACTAAACGATTGACCTTCAGCGATTGTTATGGCCCGTCGTGTAGCACTATTTATTAACATATAATTTGCCACATGGTGTAGTATCAATAGTCTAACATAACAACCATGAAAGAGAAAACACAAAATAACAGCCAAATAGTGGAACCTGAAATGCTGAAGAAAAGAGCAGAAAAACAAAGGAAAATTTTGTTATAATTTCAGTAGACGTGACACTCGTTTATCATGATGGAGGTCAAATCAAAGACCAAGTTGGTAGTTAACAAGAAAGCTTCGATAGAGCCAATTAACTTCTGACACAAAGCAGGCGACACAACAGGATGGAAATTAATGCATCCTGTCATTACGATCATTAGTGAGAGATGAAGAAATTGTTATTTGACGCCTATAAATACTCAACAAAATTTCCATACAAAAAGGGAAGAGAGCCAAGACATTGGAGAAAACTCTGTAAAAATCCTCACTTAAAAATATTCCCTTCGAGCCCTCATGAAATCTTGAGTGAAAGCTCAAGATTTCTTCCTCAAACAAAAGGAAAACTTCACCTTCAGCACAATCTTTGTAAAGCAGTCATCTGCATGGCTAGAAGAAGCAAGGAATTGCACCCCCCCGACTTGATTTTCTATCTTTATCTCTTTTTTTCTACTATTGTTGTGGTTTATATTGTATAAAACGTTGAAAAACTTATTTTTATCAATATAAATGCATCCATAGTTTATTGTTTATCCATCTCTCCATCTTCATTCATGAGCAACTAATTTCTAAATGGGTTGAGAAAATTTTAACCAACATGAACTAAGTAAAGCATAATTGTGCATTCAACTTGTTTTATGTATGCTTCATGACTTATTTTGATCAAGTCGAGAGATTACTCTAAATAGAATGAATCAATGTTTCAAAAAGCAAAAGATTTAGACCTCATAAAACAAGAAGAGATTACCTTTAGAAATAAAGAGACATATTTTGCATCAAAGACTCATCGCATGCATCTCATAAATAGGACATTGTGGCTAAACGCAATGAGAAGTGTAGCTTATGATTTTGAGTGATTTGCTCGAACACATGGTTTATGTATTTGCTTAGAAAGTATTAGTGAATATTTCTTTCAACACTATTTTATTCATTAGAAATCTACATCTCTCCGCTTAGGTTGTTTTACTTACAATTGTGACTTTCATCTCATCCACCGTTATTTACCTGCATTAGTGATAAAATAGGTATATTAACTCATTGCATATTTAACAACAATTTGCATCAAGATCAAACACAATCCTTGTCATCGCATCAATAGAACGCAATCCCTGAGTTCGACCTTGGACTTACTAGGATTCTAGTTAGATTTATACTTGGGTTAAATTAGATAAAATAATGTGTTTATAAGGTATCACATAGCATTCATTACATGGCATAGTAAAACGCATCACATGTTATCAGTGATACTATGATATCATGCTATCAATGAAAACTTTTATGCACAATCAAACAATCTCAAGAAGTCATTTCATCTCAAATACTACATTACATAATACAAGAATACTATCAGTGACAGATATCATTGACAGTAGTTATCAATGATATCACTTATGACTATCAATGTAGAAGGATATCATTCTACACCTATATGCATCAATAACGACATATAAATATACTACATGTATTAAAAAATTAATCAAAAGACCCCGATTATTTACAAACAAGTATAACGTAATATCAAATTCAAACAACAAAAAAGCATCAGAACATTACCATTGATAGAAACATATTAGTAATAGCAATTATTTGGCTGTCATTAATAGAAACATACCAGTGATAGCAACTGGTAGCCAATTTCTCAAATTGAAAGGTATAACTAACAACATCATCACTAATAACAACTATCGATGATAGCAACTGATAGCACATTTCTCGAATTGAAAGCTATCATTGATAGTAGTTATCAATCGTTATCACTAATAGTAACTATCGGTGATATTCACCGATAGCAACACCACTGATAGCAACTGATAATAGCTATTAGTCATAGCAACTGATAGCACATTTCTTAAATTGAAAGTTATTATTGATAACAATATCACTGATTGCAACTACCAACGATAGCAACTAATAGCACACTTCTCAAATTGAAAGCTATCACCAATAACAGCTATCAGTGATAACAACTGATAGCACACTTCTCAAATCGGAAAGCTACCACTGATAGCACACTTCTTAAATTAAAAGCTATCAATAATAGTAGCTATCAGTGATAATTTTCAATTTGAGAAAACCGAGAAGCAACATACAAAATGGTGGCTAGGCATGGGTTCTTGGGTCTTTTACCATTTTTTATTCTATATATGCAATTATTTTATCCTTGTACTACATATTCTATTATTTTGGACTTGAATTCCATTTTGTGCAACTAGCCCTTCAACTTAATCCAAATAACTCAATTTCAAATCTTTTGGATACCCTAACCCCGCATATTATTTTTAAAGTTTCAAAAAGAAAACTGAAAATAAGATCAATCAAAGGTAATACTTGGGTGCATCCCGGTAGAACTCATCTTTTATACATCCCACCCTCGTCAGTCATATAAAAAAATCACTAAAATATTTCAAAAAATAAATAAGAAAATTTTGTCACTAAAATATTTCAAAAAATAAATAAGAAAATTTTGCCACGTATCAAATTATGATTGAAAATTTTGATGAGATATATAACGATAAGTGCTATTCGAAATGCACTTAAGTATTTTTTTTTAATTAATTAAAGGTGAACTTTAAAAAAGAATTTCAAGTGTCAATTGGGAATATGATATTGATAAACACAAAGTAGCACACGTTTGAAGGCGACGCTCATAAAGGCCAATTTTGCTACTATCAACTTTTTCAACTAAACAAACAAAAATTTAATTTTTTTTAAAAAAAAAAAAAACTGTTCATAGTTTCTCTGGCACGTGGCAGATCCGAGTCTGACCACGTCATCCAATGAAGACCATGGGTACTTGGGTAGGTGATGGCTAATCTTATCTTAATCACACTTTTTCTTTTTAAAAAAAGTTAATTACAAAATAAAATAAAATTTTAAACTCAAAGAAAGGGAAAGACCTAATTATAAATTTCATAAAATGATATTCCAAATCAAATAAAAAAAATCACAAACGGCGCCATCCGTAAGTCAATTCCTTGTCAACTTACCAAATATCATAAATATAAAGATATAAATGTCAAGACTAGGGGTCTTTCATAGTCTAATTTCAAGTAAACAGGGCTAATAGGACTTTGACATTTTCAATTTAGGTACATTTAATTTACTTGATAAGTATGTCTTGTCATTTATAGATAGGTTTAATAAACTATTACAATTACATTCATTAATCTATACTCTACCGTATATATGGTCAACTTACTTAAAATTAATCTATCTATCGTATTTTAGTTGTCATATTGTACCGCATAACTTTTGATTAATATAGTTAGAATCTACTTTAAATGATAAAGATCCAAGGTTTTTTTTTTTTTTTTTTTTGACCATATAAGAATTTAACTATGTATGTTGATAAGTGCTTGTACATTTATATCTACTTTTGTTTTATTATTATTTTTTAGGGATATGATCTAGCTTAACCTAATTAGGCAATGAGGATGATCTTTTAATATGTTAATTTTAATTAAGGTTAAAATCCTATTTTGGTCCATCAAACTTTTAAATTTATTTTACTTTTGTCTCTCAACTTTTAAAAGGTCTATTTTGATCTTTGAATTTTTAATAAATAATAATTTTGATCATATTATGTATATATATAATTACACTTTTGGTCCTCTTAAGGGCCGTTTGGTTGGCAAAGTTTCTACGTGGGAATTGGTATAGGTATTCAATTCTTATGTTTGTCACCGTTTTCAACTTTTTGCCTAGGAATAAACTATTCTCAAGCATTTTATTTTCCACATATAAGGGTTTTCTATTCCCTTCCAAAATTATGAGTTTTCTCCTATCTATTTGTTTTCATTTTACATATAATTTCATTTTTTAATATAGTTAACTAATTAATTAATTAATATTAATTTAATAAAAAATAATATAAATATTTATTTTAATAAATCAATAATGATCTATTAAAATATTTACTTAACTTATTTTATAATAAAAAATTATTAAATGAATAGAATTATTTTTTACATAAATTATTAATTTATTAACTAATAATTGAAGGAAATCTAAATAGAGATCCTTTGAACAACGGAAATGGATCATTCCAAATCTCATTCAGAATGAATGCAACAATTACAGTCTAAACGAAAACAAACAAATTATGCATAATTATAAATTACAACATGCTATAAGAAGATAGAAGGGATAGAGTATGTGAACCTTTGAAGAAGATCCCTCAATCAATTTCCAATGTGTCCAAAGAAGCACACAAATGCAACGAACAGAACATGATCTCAACGAACGTCTGAATGAGCCGCGATCCCAATCGAATCCAATTCAATCCTCGAACTGAACAGGAACACTACCACAAGTGTTACCTTGGTATTCTCAGTGTGAGAATCCAACAGTTGTGGGCTCTGTATGATTTTGGATTGAAGAAAGCAGGAGGTATACGACCAAGTAAGTGGGAGATAAAGGTGTACTCGATCGTTTAGAAGATGAAGCCTATCGTATAGCTTTGCTACTCGATCGTGTAGCGATGATTAAGCGAGTAACTATCATATAGTAAACTCGTAGCTTGATCGTGTATGCTCTCTATGCTATTGCTTAGTAAAACATTTTTACTTGATAGCCTTTTCGTGTGATTAATCCGAATGAATCATCAATCTAATTTTGGAAAACCATTTTCCTTTTTATCTCACAGTTACCATAAAACCTCCAATAACCTCTCACTCAACTTGGTTATTAGAGAAAAAAAGTAATTAATTATCATATAATTAATATGTTATAAATAGATATAATAACCAACTTATCATATTATATTTACAACCTATAGTTTTAATATTTCATCATATGAAACATATAAACCATAGTTCTTTTTCTATTTTATGGTATTTAATATAAATCATATTTATATCAATTCCTCCATTCAATGTATCTAATACATCATATCAATTATATCACATATAATTGAATTTTCTCTTGTTAATTTGTCAAATTAACTCAAAATCTGATTCTCAACTTGAACCCATTGAGCTACCAAGGGGACCTCATGGACCTGTAGCTTGAAGCTCCAACAGTACGTGAATAATTTATTAAACTTTTTAATCATGAGATCCACCATCCGTTAACTGTTGGTCACTCTACTAAAGACCGACAACTGCATTCTTCGCAGTACAGATATATTTCTGTGTCCATATAACCAATCAACAGTGCGATGACCCTTCACAAATCGCTCATAAGTACAACTAGGCCAATTCATTGTTTTGCCCCGTGTATTTACATCTAACTCCTTAAGTACCACTGATTCCTCTAATGAACAATAAGTCATAGTCCTACTATGACTAAGTCATCTCTTCTAAAGAGAGGGTGTGACCATTATGTTCAAGATCTGGAATCAGCCCTTAAGAGAGCAATTTATCTATTTATTCCTGCTTCGGGGAAGGAGTGAATTCCATTTTGTGCAGCTGAGTTCCCAGCTCCCCAATCAAACGAATCCCTAAAATAATAGGCTTGTTGAGTCAGCAATCTAGCCACTCTCACCCATACAAATCAAAGGACCGCCCTCATAGGCAAGAGTTCCTAACTCAAGATTAAGATCATGTCACCTATGGTCATTTTAGTGAAATGTAAGTCTCAGTTATCAACGACGTTATATAAAGAGACTAATCATCTCGTGGTCTGGTCTTATACAAACTCTTTGTATAGGACACCCCCGCTCGCATGTCTCCATATGAATGGTCAGTTTCAAACTATTTGTAGCACTTTACAACTCTTGTAAACATCTACAAAGTGGGTCGTATCCATAGTGTCAACAGGATAAGGTATCCCTCCTTTATCCATCTATTATAGACCATTTAGGTTATTACTTAAGGCATGATCCACTAGTATGTCTCACATACATGTTTAAGATACATGAAATAACCACAGATACTAGTTTATTAGATTTGAGTAAATGCTTATAAAATAACATTTATTTTATTAATAACAATATGTGTGCAAGATGTTTACAAACTAGAGACAACCGAGAGAATTAGGACACCAATCTTAAGAATAATATCTTAAATATATTTAATTGAATTATTTATTACTTTACTTTTTTAATAATCAATTAATTTATGGAGATTAATTTTAATTTGATCATTCATTATGAACATATAATCATCACTGATTATTTATAAGAAGTTAATTATTTATTGTAATTAATTTTTATTACTCCACTCATTATTAACATATCATATTTATAAAACACTTTTTAGTATTCTTTATTAATATATCATATTTTTATCTCATTTTCTTCACATTTTATATAATATATTGTCCATTAAAATATATTTTCTTATATTATTTAATTAAAAGTAAAATTACTAATGTTGAACTTAATTAATAATAAAAATGATTAAGTGTTAGATTATAATTAGTATGACGTTCATTAAATGTATTAATCGCTTAATTTTAATCATAAATTACTCAATCGTCAAATATTTATAATTAAAATTATTATTGATTCATAATTAATTAACTTTTTATTGATATACTGAATATTATTTATTCTTTAAATTATTAATCTATTGTAATTATAATAAGATTTTCATGCTTAATTTCATAAATTAAATACAAACACAATTATTTTTTATTCCCAGATATCCTATTCTCAAATATTTTATTCTCAGGCATCATTTATTCCCAAACATCTAGAAAATCTTAAACCAAATGTCCTTTAAGGTTTGAATTTGGTAGTATTTTTGTTCATGAGCCAAGCATTGAATTTGGGAGAATTTTGGTTCTTGTTCTTAGTCTTTTTTTTTTTTTTTTTTGTTAAATGTAATAATTCAAGCTGACGTAATAATATTTTTTGAGCACAATAAATATATTAGTTTTTTAAAATATATTTTGTTCTTTCTCCAAATTATTTTTACCTCCTTGCATCCTTCCTTAAATTCAAGTTTCTCCTCCATCCATGGTCGCTGCCACGCTATCTTCTTCTTTCTCCTTTCTCCTTTTTTTTTTTTTTTTTTTCTCCTTTTTCTCCTCTTTTTTCCTTTCCCCAATTTATTAAGGAAATAAAAACTTGTTCTAGCCCTTTTTTTATGTATAAATTGTGACCATAAAATGAAGAAAATGAAGAAAAAGAAGAAGCGACATATAGGTTATAGACGAACATTGGACAGTGAAAAAATTAGATAGAAAACAATATAGCAAGGACTCAAAATGATGTGGATTTTTTGTAGAGACAAAATGGTTGTTTTTAGAAAAGTTTAAAGAATAAATTAGATATTATGAAATTTCAGGACAAAAGTGAAACAAAAATATGGAATTTCATTAACTAAAATCAGCCATTTCAATGTTTAAGAACTAAAAGAGAATAAATTTGAAAGTTTAAGGACCAAAATAAGATTTAGTCGTTATTTTAATTATTATGTAGATTATTTCAAGGGAAAATCACTTTATACATATACCGTATCCCTGAACATTAGGTTGTATCAGCTAAAACCCTAAATCTAAACTTTCATATGTGAATCAATTTAGACGGTTACTTATTATGTAAAACTCTCTTATATGAAAGTATTGTTCTTCCAAAAATAATTTTTAAAAATAGCATAATTAGTAAATGATCATATGTAACTTTTTTCTAAATAAGAAAAGAAAAAGAGAGGAAGGCGAGTAGATTAATGTACTACAAGAAAATCAACTTTTAGTAACGAATAAAACGTATTGGTAAAGCTCCAAACGCGCCACTATCGCATCGCTAAGAATGTTGATGTATCTACATAGCTAAAGGGTTTAGCGATGCATTTATAGTGCGCCGCTAAAAGGCTACTTTTATTGACATGTATGCATCGCTAAATGCACACTTTTAGAAGCATGTTTATTACTATTTGTTATATACAGCGACCTCAAAAATGTGCCACTAAAAGTTAAGTTTTAGGAACATATAAAACGATTGCTAAATGTTTATTTGTGGTCTTTTCAAGTATTTTTTTACAACATATTTAAGCGGCGGTAAAATTAATATTTTGTGTCATTATAAAAGCTACTATTTTTAAAACTAAGATTTACTGACGTTATAGAAAATATCGGTAAAAGTATTTTAGTAATTAAAAGAATAATATATGATTTAATAAATAAACTTGTTATAAAATTTTAAAATATAATAATCTTTTGAACAAATTATGAATCAACTAATCAATTTATATTTAAACCAAAAATTACAAGTAAAGATGCACATTTCCAATACTATCATTGAAACAAAATGAAGCATTACCAACTTAGCACAAGTTTACATGACAAGTTATATCAACAAACTTCGTTAATTTTCTAATGAGTTCAAGTAATATCAACCTAAGTTATAATTGTCAAGTTACATCAACTAAAAGATGAATAAAATTAGTACCGACACTAGCTATCACAAATTTGCATAACAAAAGTTCAACAAAAGGTCATTGAAGCTAACATCATTCTGAAACAAAAGTATAAAGTACCAACCCCAAAACTCTTTCCATTTCCATCAAAATTCAACTTCAAATTTTGTCTTGAAGACCATCGAGACATCAAATCTGACAAATAAAGAAGTGAAATATATAAGCATATGAGAATAAAGAATTGAACAAAACCCATCAAAATAACTCAAACATAATAAAACCTTAAGCAATGACTAATCAAAAGCACAACCATGTTCTAAAACAAACACCAAACCATTCTAATACCTTTCAAATTCAAGAAAATTTAATAACATAGAAGGAAAACACATATTCTACCCATGACCGTGAACACATTGTCATGAAAACAAATTATGGAAGCTCCTTCCAAAAGGGTATAAGAATAAGAATCATCAAAGTAACTCAAACAAACCAAAAGCTTAAGCAATGACTTCTTAAATCATAATAAACTAATCTATGACTACCATAACCGCAGGATAGTCATAGCAATTCAGTTATACCAAGTTTGCATATACTAATCTAATCCAACATTTCTTATCAAAATTAGAATTTTAAGCAAAACACCTACTTGACTTGTAAAAAATACATGTTCATTGTCGTTAAATTGTTCTGAACTTCTTTTCATGTTAGATGTAACTTCTTAACTTGGCAACTTTCTTAAGATTTCTTCAATTATGGCTTGTTGGGATGTAACTATACTTCACAAATGTACAATTTGTGCATTTGTTTCTTTTTCATTTTGGTAACTTGCTTCATTTCTAGCATTTTTTGGTCTGGGTCCACAACCCTATCTTTTTACATGCCCCCAACTTATGCAACCCCCTTCTTGTGATAGAAACCGTTTTTAATGCCGCCATTCATCCTATAACATAATTATGTAATAGCATTAATATGTTGTAGAATAAGATAATTAATAATGATAAAAATAAAAGTTTACTTACATATTTCGTTTTTACCTCATTCACCTACCTTTTTTTGCATTACAATGAGTGTGCGAAAATAAATTAATCTCATTTAACTCTGTATCTGAAATAAGTCATGTTAGATTATTGACACTAAGATACCATGTTTTCAATTTCTCTGCGGTCAAAGTCTCACCATGCTAAAACCATACTTTATAACTTTGATCAATTCCATTGGTGTACTGGTAATACCTAATTATTGCAACATCATTAAACACACGATTCTCACATTTCAAACATGGACATCTAACTGAGTTGAAGCCATTGCCATGATGTAAACTAAATTCAATGAATGTTTCCACTCCTACCTCATATTCTCTAGACATCTTATTTTCCATCACCCATGATTTGTCCATTGTACAATATTAGAAAACTTAATTCTCGGTAATTAGCCCCTAAACAAACCTAGTTACAAAAAAAATAATGATAAATAGTTTGGTTAAAGAAAATTGGGACCGTGTGAGAAGAGAATTAAATTATCATTCATACACTAAAGATCTAATTTAGAAGAAGTACCCATAGATTCTCCAAGATGGTTATTATGTGGATCTAAGTGACATTCTACTTATACTATGGAGGTCATAATGGACATCTAAGTTAAACATACAAGTAAAAAGTTGAAGAGAAACAAAACACCACATTAAACTCAAAGCATCAAAGCACAAAACTACATTTGATAATAATTTTGAGAACCAATAGATTGCTATTTTCTTAATTTTTCTACTGTGCAGTTGTGTAAATGTATATGTTTTTCAACTGAATGTAGCATAAACAAATCTAAGATTTATTAAAAATAATATAATGTAGAGATTTTTAGTTAGATTTTTTATTAAATTTGAGTAAACATGGTGGATGAAGGTAGAACTTTATTATTAAAATAGTTTTAAGTAATTAGTTTTTTTCTATTAAATTTTGTTATCAGTTAGTAAATTTATTAAAAATAATATAACGTAGAGATTTTTTTTTTTTTTTTTTGTTGAGTACAATATTATGTAAAGATTAATGTAGAGATCAAAGTTAAAAAAGAAGATCAAGTTCCAAATCCAGTTATTTTCTCACCCACCCTTGAATTAGTACTAAATTTCCCAGCAAAATCAACTTCTTCCATGAAAAATTTCATGCTTTTTTTTAACTCACCTCCAAAGTCCCAAAAAAAGAAAGAAAAGAAAGAAAAAGAAATTTCAACCAAAAACTTCCAAACCCATAAAAGTGTCCAAATTAGAAAAAATAGTTCACCCCAAGTTACTTCCAAAGCCCAAAAAATTTTTAACTCTCCTGAAACGGCACCAACAACCATGTAAAAATGGGAGATTCATTCCATTAAAATGATAACAAAAGGTCTATTACTAATCAAGGAGGAATCTTACCAAAAATAAAAACAACGAACGATCCTCGGCGGTGAAGACCACCGGAGCACGAACAATGAGCCAGCAACGGAACGATCCTCGGTGGTGATGGGACAGACGGCGGGAGGGGAGAACATCTTCGAGATAGGGAAGATCTTTTTCGAGGCATAGTGAAACTTATTGGTACAAAGTATAAATATTTTAAAATATTTTTATATTTAAAAAAATCCCTTTATTTAACTTATATTTTTGAATTAAAATAATTATTATTATAGTTTAATGAAAAAAATGTTATAACTTTGTCACATAGAAAAACTGTCATGGAAAATATGATATCCGAAATTTGCATTTTTTTTTCCTGTCAAAAATGGGTTTTTTTATGACATTTTTTCCCCTCCAAACCCAATTTGGTTTCACTCTAATGTCATTGAAACCCACTATTTTGTAGTAAAAAGAAATTACTCGATGACTTTTTAAACTTATTTAAAAATATTTAGAGATTAAGAGGGTATTCAAACCCCAATTTTAAGTGTGTGGAGTGAGCTATTGTTTGGGTATCCAATTATAATAGTTGATATTCCCAACTATTATAACATAGAATTAACTGCAAAATTACAATTTCAAGACTATCTTTATTACTATACTAATTTCTACCCAAACTAAAATAGCATATATCTCAAATATATACTATTATAACTCATCCTAAAATAGTATCTATTTCTAATGGACTAAAATGCGCGTTTACAAAATTCTTTTAAAGAAAAATCTCTAGTCTAATGCAAGTGAACACTACCGATAAATAGTAAAATTTGGAATAAATCCAAACAGTCTCCAGGGGAATAATTTTTCAACAAAATTTTTAAACAACAAAAATCTTCCTCAAAATTGTAATTGTAGTAACCAAGTAATAAAAAAAATGTAATGATGAGTTTTGGAATTGATAAAACAAGAAGTAAAAGATGGAATTAACTAAAACTCAATTATGGGGGAAGAGAGATTTAAATACGATCATGCCTAGTTTAAAGAGTTATAGTTTAATATGCAAATATAAATTAGAATCAACCACACAATGGACAAGATAAATAAGATTGTATACCTATTCGATCTTTTATGAAGCATCTTTAGAAGGTTAAGTCTTCAAATCTATATTTATATGGCTAATATAACTTGAGTGATTTAAAACAAACTTTTTTATTTTATAAGTTCAGCTCTATGTCTAGATTGAAAGTAAGGTCTTATGTCTAAGCTTCTCTCCTATATTGCTTTTATTTATTTCAAACCTAATCTAACCCTTTCAGTATTAGTCAAGATTTTGAGTACATTAATTAGGGGATCAACCTAAGCCAATACTTAAACTTCAAATCAATAAAAGCAAACCTAGCATTGAAAAAATAAGTTCTAATTTCCCTTTACATGTTAGGCTTCTACTTCTATATTTTTGGCAATCACATATTTAATTCCCCACAATTAAATTAGTTCATAATTAAGACAATAAAATACAAAATTAAATTAGAGAAGATGGACATAATGTTAAATAAAAAAATTACAACCCATAACATTAATAAAGAAACTTTAAATGGAAACTTAAATGACAGAAATAATTCGATGACAGTCAAACTTAGAGAAGGAAAGTGCAATGCATAATTGGGGAATATTAGTAAGGAAAAGACACAAAATTTCAGCCAAAACAGCATATTAAGATGCTGAAAATTAGTGAAAAGTTAAGCAATAATGTGCAAAAAAAAAAATTAACTAATTCAAAAACTTGAAAAAGATCCCTGTAAACCCATCTCAATCGATATTGGATTTCAATTTTTCAAGTGAAAATCCAGCCTTAACATTCCAACTTTCATATGAAATGGATTAAGAAAAGGAGATAGGGAAAGACGAATGCGAAAATAAAAACAAAAACTTGAACTTACAAGATTAATCTTAAAGACAAACTAAACATAATGTAAACAAAAAAATTACTACTGCCAAAACTAAAGAATTAAAGGGGTAGTAAATAAATTTGAAATGGAGAACAATTTCAACTAAGTTGTTGAAAAACGGGATGAGATAGATACATGAATTAAATTGAAACTATACCAATACAAAGAAGAACAAAATAAAGAAACTAAGAGATTGATGAATACAGGATTCACACTAGCTTTGAAGGTGAGGAATGTTGGGCTGCCCTAATTTTGCAAGATTGGTGAGAAAATTAAGTCCAAAAATCAAATTTGGAAATTTAATTCTGTCGCGGCCAATTAATAGCAATTTGGTTAAATGTTGTGCATTTTCTGCAAAAATATATCAAAACTAGAAAATTTCTTGCCAACTTCAACTTTTTTTCGTAACTAAGACTAAAAATGTCATCTATGAATTATTTTCTATTTTAAACTTGATTTTTTTTGTGAAAAAGACTAAATGAATGTATTTTATATCAAAGTATTTAGAATTAATTGCTAGATAATTCTAAAAAATGAGAATTATCAATTCCAAACCAAGACTATTATAATATCATTATAATCATGCACTAGAATAACTAACTTATTTCTCCAAATACCCTAAAAAAAGATAGGTTTTTGAAATCTTATAAAGCAATGGATGTCAAAACTCATAACTAAAAAGTAATGTACCCTAAACAATAAACCGGTGGGAACCATAATTTAAAATTTCGGTTGAAATCTCGATATTTTGAGATTTCGATAGTTTCAAAATTTCAATATCAAAATTTGAATAGGGGGGTTTTCGATTTCCTCCTATTTCTCAAAATTTCCATCGAAATTTCAATTTTTAATTTTTTTAACAATTGGTTGTGCTAGCTCAATGGAAATTTTTTTCTCTTTTACCATACAATATTTTTATTTTCAAGAAACCACATATTTTCATTCAAATCTTTTTAATTGAATTTTCACATCATTTTACCTCAAACTTGAATTGATATGAGTTATCTAATATTCCTCTCATCTTTTCTCAACTCTATCCATTTCTAGAGTTTTCTTTTTCTTCTTTACTTTCATTATGTTGTATTATGTTTAATTTTATGCTTTTTACATCCCTCTTATGTTTAATGTTATGATTTTTCTATCCTTATTATGCCAAGTAGGTCAAGCTGATCCAAATGAAGAGGATTAATGCTGCAACAAGTGGATACAAAGATGCCATGTGGAAGACTGATGTTGTAACACGTAAGTATTATGCTTTTTCTCTTTATTCAATTTGATTCAATTAGATCAAAAATCATTTTGCATAAAAGAACTTCTCTCATATTTCTCCTTTTCCTTTAGTAAAAGAAGAGGAAGAACAAAGCTGAAGAAAAATCTATGAGAAGTTAAAGATGAATTATGCATGCAAGGACCGAAAGATGAAGAAGAACACAAGGATTTTACTTGGTTCGGGAAAGGTGGCTACGTCCACAAGATGAGCTGAAATTCCAAGTTCTTAGAGGAATTACAAAGAAGATTTCAAATAAGAATTCCACTCTCTTAACTTTTCTCACTTTGATTATCCTTTATATATAGGATTTATAAGTTTGTCACGAGAGATAAAAGTTAAAATGTTGGGTTCACTGTGAATTAGCTTTAGACTTCATAAATCTCCACCTTGAAATCAACATTTCATTGATTGGTGATCAACTCCTCTTCTGTAATCACTATTTTTCTAACATTTTTCAAGTAGCTCAAATCCAATGATGTCAAGACATTTTTGGAGTTTAGTTGAGTGACTATTTTAGTTAACATATCTGAGGCGTTGTCTGAGGTTTGTACTTTGAGAATATCCATCTTTCCTTCTTCTATCTATTCTCCGATGAAGTGGTACTTTATATCTATATGTTTTGTATGATTGTGATATTGTGGATTTTTAGATAGATGTATGGTACTTTAGTTATCACAATAAATCTTCATTGTTGTTTGTGTGATACCATAGTCTTGTAGTAAATCTCTTAGCCATAGGCCTTCCTTGACTGCCTCAGATAGAGCAATGAACTCTGCTTTAGTGGTAGAAAGGGCTACCACTTATAGAAAGCAAGCTTTCCAAATTAGTACACAACTTCCAAATAGGAAAATATATCCTAATAGAGACCTTCTCTTATCGAGCTCCCCTGCATAATCTGAGTCAATAAAGCCAAATAGTTCAGGGCCTGAGTCAATGTTTTGTTGGTATAGGAGCCTTGCTTCTTTTGTACTCTTTAGATACCTTAAGATTCATTTGGTGGCCTCCTAGTGCCTCTTGCCAAAGTTGGTCATGTATCTACTAACCAAGCTAGTTGCATAAGCTATGTTAAATCTTATAGAGATCATCAAATACATGAGGCTTCCCACTGCTTGAGAGTAAGGCAATGTGGACATTTGTCTTTTATGTTCGATCTTTGTTTTCTTGAGTGAATTCTCTACCGATAGTTTGAAATGTTGTGCAATGGGTATGTTGACTGTTTTTTCTTCTTTCATATGGAACTTCTGAATTAATTTCTCACAATACTTGACTTGACTGATATATAATTTGTGCTATTTTCTATTTCTTTCTATGTCAATGTCAAGTATTCTTTTTGCACAACTCATATCTTTTATTTCAAATTCTCATTTTAGGAGGTTTTTTACTTGTTTCAACTTCTTTTTAGAGCTTCCTGATAGAAGCATGTCATCCACATATGGTAGAAGATAGATAGGATCCTTAAGTGACTTAAGATTGATGTAGATACAGTTGTCATATGGGCTCTTTAGGAAATTAATCTTCAGGATAAATTCATCAAACCTTCTATTCCAACACCTTAGGGATTGCTTGGTTCGTAGATGGACCTTTTAAGTAGGTAGTAGCGGTCTTCTTTTCCTTTAGCTTGGTAACCTTTAGGTTGACACATATATATGATTTTTTTCTAAGTAACAATGAAGAAAGACTGTTTTAACATCAAGTTGGTGTAGCTCTAGGTTCTTTTGTCTTACTAAGGATAGGAACAATCTGATTGAGATTTGTATTATGAGAAAATTTCATTGTAATCCACCCTATGTCTCTGAGTGAATCCCTTAGCTACCAATCTAGTCTTAAATCTAGGTTATTGTACATCAAGGATGCCTTCTATGTACTTGTAGACCCATTTAGATGCAATTGGCTTACATCCTTTAGGTAGAGGTACTAAATCCTAAGTTTCATTCTTCATTGCAGACTCAATCTCTTTATTTATAGCTTCTATCCATCTTCTTGTATTCGTATAACTTATTGTTTTTTCAATGATTCTAGGTCACTCACTTCTTCTAATGCATTCAATGCTAGATTGATATAATTGGCTTCACACCTTGTAGGTAGTCCTATAGTTCTCATTTGCCTATCTCTAGCCAAAGAGTAGTTTCTAAGGTCTGGTTCCTCTTGCTCATTGTCAGTGGCTATCTCTTCTTATTCTTCTTCATGCTGAGACATTATATCATTGTTATTTCTAGAATTTGAGCTTGAAAAAGCTGAATTGGGATTAAGTGAATGCTCTACCTCATTTTTATCAGTCAACTTTTGAGATAATTATTCAGGGACATTACTCTTCTACATAAACATTTCATTTTTTCCTGAAAATAACATCTCTGTTGGTCACATACTTTCTTTTTATAGGATGCCATAGTTTGTAACCTTTTACACCTTCAGTGAACTCCACAAACATGCATTTGATAGCTCGGGCATTCAGCTTACCTTTATTCTGACGAACAGACCTGCACCTAGGTTGCTTAGGTTTGGAGAGGTGTTTAATCCACTTTTCTTTAGGAGTAAGATAAGAGATGTATGAGGGCATCTACTATGTGTATACTGTATAGGAGGATGCTGAAGGAAATTGGATGTGAGGATTTCCATGAGCAACAGAATGATCGTTCAAAATTCCAATCGTATTTGAACATAAAAAATTAAAATCAACAAACAGAAACATACTGACTATGCACAAAACAAAATTACAGCATGCTTTTCTATAAGATCAGGGATAAAATTAACATACCTTTAAAGATTCATCTTCAAACACCCTCGATCACGAACGCTCGTGCAATCAGCAAGATAGCAACCCCCAGTGCTCGAACACTGTGACCGCAACACAACACGATCACAGAGACCGTGAATACGAACACCCGAACTCAACGAACGGCCTCCAAAAAACCTCAAACTATGTTGAGTAAAGTACGACACCACCAGAATGGCTACCTTGGTATTCTTGGTGTGAGAATCCAGAAGTGTGGGCTCTGTGTGGACTTAGTTAGAGGATGAGACCAAGGAATAATAATCGTGTAAATGATTGAGCAAGTGGGAGATGACAAAGTCTATCGTATTGATGATGCCTAATCATTTAACAAATGTTATGCGATCGTTTAGTAAAAGCTCTGCGATCATTTAACTAAAGGCCAACTGAGTGAACTATCGTGTAGTGTCATTCCACGATCGTACAATCTCTCTTCAACTATCTTTTAGTGAATCTAATCCACTTGACAATCAATCTGTGAGAAATTTCCAAGAATAGCAACTCTCACAAAATCAGACTAAAATTAGGAAAATATTTTTCCTTTTATCTCACGGTTACCATGAAACCACCAATAATCTCTCACTCAATTGGTTATTAAAGAAAAAGAGATAATTATCCAATCATTAATATTATTATAAATATATATGATAACCAACTTTCCATACTATATTTATAATCTATAGTTTTAATATTTCATCCCATGAAACATATACACCATAACTCTTTTTCTATTTCATGGTACTTAAAGTAAATCTCATTTACATTAATCCTCCACTTGATGTATCGCATACATCACCCCGATCATATCATATATAATCAAATTTTCTCTTGTAAATTTGAACATTTTAAATCAACACTAAGAACTGATTCTCAACTTGAATCCATTGAGCTACCAAAGGACCTTATGAACCTGTAGCTCGAAGCTCCAACGACATGTGAATAACTAACTAAACTCTTTAATCATGAGATGCATCATCCATTAACTGCCAGACACTCCACTAAAGATCGACAGCTAAATTCTCCTTACCATAGATATATTATGTGTCCATATCAACCAATCAACATTGCGATAACCTTTCACAGATCGCTCGTAAGTACAGCTGGGCCAATAATCGTTATGCCCCTATAGTTACATCTAACTCCTTAAGTACCACTGATCCCTCTAATGAACATAAGTCATAGTCCTACTATGACTGAGTCCTCTCTTCCAAGGAGAAGCTGTGGCCACTATGTTCAAGCTCTGGAATCAGCCCTTAAAGGAGCAATCTATCTACTTACCTCTACTTCAGGGAAGGAGTAAATTCCATCTTATATAACTGAGTTCCCAGCTCCCAAAATCAGAAAAGTTCCTAAAAAGGTAGGCATGTTGAGTTGGCAATCTGGCCACTTTCACCCATACTAATCAAAGGACCGCCCTCAAAGGCAGAAGTTCCCAAAATACTCAGGATTGAGGTCATGTCACCTATGTGTTGGGGTTGATGCCCTAAAGTCTCGTGTCCTGTAGTTTGTAAACAGTATATATAAACACTTGTGTTGTTAATATATGATATTTACTTCACATCTTGTTGTTTTGCTCGGTTATTTGTTTTATTTACTTTACCACAAACCAATAAACATAAAATCCTCGGTTATTTGTATGTGACTCAAGTATGTATGGGTGACATACAAGTGGATCATTCTTAAGAGATAACCAAAATGGTCTGTAGTATGTAGTATATAAATAAATGAGAGAAACCTTATCCTGGTAACGCTACGGATACGTCCCACTTTGTGGAATGATCACAAGTGTTGTAACTTGTCACAGATGGTCTGATCCTGATCATTCATATTGGAGACATGCAAACGGGGGCGTCCTATACAAAGAGTTTGTATAAGACCTGACCACGAAGTATTAATGTCTCGTTATATAACACTGTTCATAACAGAGACTTCACTTTACTAGGATGACCATAGGTAACATGATCTCAATCCTGAGTGAGTTGGGAACTCCTGCCATTGAGGGCAGACCTTTGATTTGTATGAGTACGACTGGCCAAGTCGCCGATTCAAACCTATCATTTTAGGGATTTGTCTGATTTGGGAGTTGGGAACTCAGCTACACAAGATGGAATTCACTCCTTCCCCGAGGCAGGGGTAAGTAGATAGATGACTCCCTTAAGGGCTGATTCCGGGGCTTGAATGATGTGGCACCACACACCTTCTCTTGGCCTGAGAGGTATTCACACATAGTTGGACTATGTTGTATTGTTCATTAGAGGAATCAGTGGTACTTAAGAAGTGAGATGTAACTACAGGGGCAAAATGGTAAATTGGACCAACTGTACTTACGAGCATCTATGAAGGGTTATCGTACTCATGATTGATTATATCTGATGGACACAGAAATATATCTGTGGTAAGAAGAGTTCAGTTGTTGGTCTTTAGTGGAATCACTGACAGTTAACGAATGGTGGATCTCGTGGCTAAAGAGTTTAGTCAACTATTCACGTACCATTGGAGCTTTGAGCCACATGTCCATTAGGTCACCTGGGTAGCTTGGATAAAGTCGAGAAGTAGTGTTTGGGTTAATTTGAAGTGTTCAAATTGACTAGAGGAAGTTCAATTATATATGATTTAATTGGACTGGTTAATTATATATGATATAATTGGCTAAATGTATGAGATACATTATTTTGGAGGAAATTAGATATAAATATGATTTATATGAAGTAGAGAAGAAAATACTATAGTAAATATATGATATCAAACTATAGGATATAAGTATAATATGATTATATTTATTAATTAAATTAATTGATTAATTATTTGATAATTAACGGATTTATCCACGTTCGGACATGGAAAGTGGGGTTGCGATGGTTATGGTAACCAGCGGATTAAAACAGTGAAAATCATTTTCATTTTAATTCAATCGTGCATTTGTGTTATCGCGTGCCCAAAAGAATCCGTGAAAGTGATCGCGAGAGCCTATACGATAGAAGCTCGTTCGTCTAAATGATCGTTTGCCTCACACTTTCTTTAAATGATCGCACATATTTTTTCTAAACGATCGTTTAGTTTTTCCTACACGATCGTGTACTGTACTATACAATAATCATTTTCGCTATACGATAGCGGAGTTTCATCTCCCACTAGCTTATCGTCTACACAACATGTTCTCCTCCGTCCTCTACCAAACTCACCAGAGCCCACTCTTTGGGTTTTTAACACCGAGGATACCCGAGTTTCTCTTGTGGTGGTGTCGTTCCCACTGTATTATTTGTGTACGTTCGGATCGTTCTGTTGCAGTCGACATACTCGTCAGGTTCTGGTAGATCGGTGGGAGGTTTTCCGCTGCTTAAGGTTCAGACATACGAAAAGAGTCTTTATCTGGTATGAACCTTTTTCCTTGTTAATTATTGTATTCTGAGCATGTCGATAATGAGTTTTAGATGTATAACTATATGTGTTGAATGTATGTCATTTGTGTTTCGGTCACTGTGAAATCGGAGCGATCTAAACCCGCTCATGGAACTCTTGGTATGAGATCCATCACTATGGTCGTTTAGGTGAGATGTAAGTCTCCAGTATCAACGGTGTTATATACAGAGAGTAGTCATCTCGTGGTCCGGTCTTATACAAACTCTTTGTATAGGACGCCCCCGCTCGCATGTCTCCACATGAATTGTCAGGATCTTCCATCTGTAGTAGTTCATAACACTTACAAACATCTACAAAGTGGGCCATATCCATAGTGTCACAAGGATCAGGTATCCCTCCTTAATCCTTATACTACAGACCTTTTTAGGTTATCACTTAAGGTATGATCTACTTGTATATTTTATATACATGCTTAAGTTTACATACAATAACCATGGAGCTTTGTTTATTGGATATGAGTAAATACCAGATAAAATAACTTTTATTTTATTTATAACAATGTGCATATATTACAAACTACGAGACTCCGGGAGAATTAGGACACCAATCCCAACAGTTGCTTCAGTCTAAAATTTCTTTGATATGATGGAATTTCATAAGAGACTTTTCACTTTTTCAAGTATAGTTCTATTCAACCTCTATGCTACCCCATTTTGGGGTGTATACCTGACTGTTCTGTGTTTGAGAATGTCTCACTGTTTGCAAAAATTGTTAAACTCTTCTGCATAAAACTCAAGCACATTATCTGTTCTAAGGCATTTAATTTAAAGATTTGTTTATTTTTCCACCATAATTTTCCATTCTTTAAATTTCTCAAAGATTAGTTTAAAGAAAATATATCTAGCTCTTCCTAGAAAAATCATCAATGAAGGATAGAAAGTACATGGAACCACTTAGTGATGGAATTGGTGAGGAACCCCAAAGGTCTAGCTATACATAGTCAAGGATTACTTTGGTTGTGTGCTGAGCTTTAACAAAGCTCTGTCTTGTAGCCTTCCCAATTACACAATGCTCATAGAAGGAAAGGTCTTGATGAACCCCTTTAGGTAGGATTCCTTGATTAGCTAGAACTTGAAGAGCTTTAGCACTAATGTGTGCAAGTCTTTTGTGCCATAGGTCTCCGTCAGTAGGCTCCTTGTGAGTTACAACCAAAGCTGATTATACTTTTTGAACACCTTGACCATATACACCCCATTGATCTTTACTCCTTTTGACATCAGCTAGGAATCTTTTCAAACTTCACAATAGCCTCCTTTCCCTCTATATTCACAGCTATGCCCAAAGATATCAAGTTTCTTTTTAGTTTGAGAATATGCCTAACATTCCTTAGAAGTTTAATAGGTTCATCTTCTAGTTTAAGAGGGATTAAACCAATGCCAATCACTGGACATGAGTTATCATTACTCATGTAGATAGAACCTCCATCCATTTCCTTGTAGGAGTTAAACTAGTCCTTTAGGTGTCAGTGAAAAGAACACCGTGAATCTAACACCCAATCAAGGCTCTTTGCTGGATTTCTAGGTTCTGACCTTTGATTTGAAGTGGCTAAGGCATTGAATAGAAAAATGAGTCTTCCTCTACTGAAACTTCACTTGACTGTATGGATTAAGCTTTTTGATTCTTATTCTTTTGCTCTTTTGTTCACTTTTGGGTTATGAAGTTCTTGATTAGATGTCCTACTTTCTTACAATATTTGCATCTAATCTTGGGCTTATCCTTACTCTCATATGTGGATGGTTGTTTGCCTTTTTCCTTATTGTGATGGTTGTTTTTGTCTTTCACAAACAAACCTTCAGCACTTGATCTTTCATCTTTATTAGACAGCAGGTCCATTTCTTTTACTTTAAGAGCAGAAATGATAATGTCAGTGGTAACTGAGGCTCTATTTTAGAGAAGGAATCGATGAAGGTCCTTGAACGGAAGCAGGGATCAGACCTAAATCCCAAGTTTTACAGAATTCTCATTTTTACAGAATATATACAGAACCATTATGCATTCGAAAATAAATTTTACCACATGCTATAATCAATTGAGAAAAGAGAAAAGAGAATAGGGAGATGGAAAACTAATCCTTGAAGATCAATCTTCTTCACGTAATTCCTTTTCTCTGGAATTTCAACAAATTCAAAATCCTAAATGGCCATCACCACTCGGTTTCCTTTATATTCTCTTGGATGAGAATCCAGGAGTTTTATGGGCTCTGTGATTTTGGAGAGGAAATGAGAATTAAAGATGAAAGAAGAGGAGATTGGGGAAAACTAGGATCTTAAAACCTTTTTGTAATACTCCCTTCGCCAAAACGAAGAAGAAGATCTCCCTCATCCAACGACCCACACAATATATAGGTTGAGAGAATAGGGGAAAGAAATTATTTTCCTCCCTTAATTTTAAATATTAAATAAATTTAAATTAAATTAAAAATAATTTAATTTTAATTTTATATATATACATACATACATACATACATACACACACACACACACACATATATATATAATAGCTAATTTATTATACATACATACATAACAATGTGTTATATCACATATAACATATAACCTGTAGTTTCTATATTGTACCAAATACAATATAACTTATAGTTTCAATTCTCTCACCAATGACATTTAATATAAATCCCGTTTATATTAAATTTAATTATATGAATCCAATTCATATAATTAATATTTGAATCATATTCAAATATTTATTTTCTCTCAAATAAACTTTATAATATATCAAATACATTATAGTAATTATATCATATATAATTAAATTAGATTAATTATATCACATATAATTAATTCCCTCAATTAATTTGAACAATTCAAATTAATCCAAAAATGGATTCTCATTTAATCCTCGTTGAGCTACAGAGGGGGACCTTATGGATCTGTAGATTGAAGCTTCAATGGTACTTGAATAATTAATTAAACTCCTTTAATTAAATTACTCAACATCCATTAACCCATTAACTGTCGTGCACTCCACTAAAGACCGATAGTTGCACTCTTCACACTATAGATATATTTTTGTGTCCATTGGATATAACCAGTCAACAGTGCGATGACACTTCACAAATTGCTCGTAAGTACATTTTGGTCAAAATTACCATTTTGTCCCTGTAATTACATCTAACTTCTTAAGTACCACCGATCTTTCTAATGAACAATAAATTATAGTCCCAATATGACTAAACCCTTCTTAAGCGAGGAGAGGGTGTGGCGCCACATTGTTCAAGCCTCGGAATCAGCCCTTAGAAGAGCAATTTATCTATTTACCTCAATCTTAGGGAAGGAGTAAATTCTGTCTTATGTAGCTGTGTTCACAGCTCTCCATTCAGACTAATCCCTAAAATGGTAGGCTTGTTGAGTCGGCGTTTTGACCACTCTCACCCATACAAATCAAAGGATCATTCTCATAGACAAGAGTCCACAACTCACTCAGGATTCAGATCATGTCATCTATATTCATCCTAGTAAAATGTAAGTCTTTATTATGAACGGTGTTATATAATGAGACTAGTCATTTCATGGTCCGATCTTATACAAACTCCTTTGTATATAATATCCATGCTCACACGTCTTTACATGGATGATCAGGATCAGATCATTTGTAGCACTTTACAACAATTGTAATATCTACAAAGTGGGTTGTACTCGTAATGTTACAAGGATAAGGTATCCAGTCTTATCCATCTACTACAGACCATTTAGGTTTTCACTTAAACATGATCCACCTGTATGTATCTACATACTGTTTAAGCTACAGAAGATAACCTTGGATGTTAATTTATTTGTTTGTAGGTTTAATGCTACTAAATGTAAAATAAAACATCTTATATTTTATTAAATAAATAAAATGTTGTACAATACAATTACAAACTACAGGATCCTATGAGATTTAGGGCATCAACCCCAACAATCTTTACATTCTTATACACCTCCGGAAGAAAATTAAGAAGTACAAATATTTCTTTATCTGCCCCTATTGTGTCACTTTGAGTTTTAAATTCTACTGTGATTTTTTTAAAATCATCAAGATTTTCTATTAGGGTTTTGGATGAATTCATCTTGAATGTAAAAAAATATATTCCTCAAGAATATTTTATTAGGAAGATCTTTTGATTCATACAATTCATTTAACTTTGACCACATTTTAAAGGCAGGGCCTTGATCAATTACCTGTCAAAGAACATTGTCTAATAGATTCAAAATGAGAGTCCCATATGGAATTAACTCCATGTTCTCTTTATTATCTGTTGTCACAGTATTAGACAACTTTGAAGGATCATATAAAACTATGTTGCCCAAAACAACCCTGATTTTAGCATTCCATAGGTTGATATCTCCTTTCCCATAAAAAATTTCAATGTTGTACCTCGTAACTGTCATATCCTTGCTTCTTTCTTACTTTAATGTCTTTAAGATTTACTTTCTTTGAAGTTCTTGAATTTCTTTTGATAGTTCTTGCAGGCTCTAATACCAATTTGTTGGGTTTTTCCTTATTCCACTGAGGCTCAAGTAGGTCAAGTTGATCTAAATGAAAAGAATTAATGCTGCAGCAAGTGGATACAAAGATGCCACGTAGAAGACTGATGCTGTAACACGTAAGTATTCTGCTTTTCCTCTATATTCAATTTGATTCAATCAGATCAAAAATCATTTTGCATAAAAGAACTTCTTTCAGATTTCTCCTTTTCCTTTCGCCATTTTAGCAAAAGAAGAGGAAGAACAAAGATGAAGAAAAATCTATGAGAAGATGAAGATGAATTATGCATGCAAGGACAAAAAGATGAAGAAGACCACAATGATTTTACGTAGTTTGGCAAAGCTACCTACATCCACGAGAGGAGCTAGAATTTCAAGTTCTTGGAGGAATTACAAAGAAGAGTTCTCACACTGATTTCACTCTCTTAACTTTTCTCACTTCAGACTTCACAGTTATATTAGTTTAATACTATAATTTTTTTTTATCCACTTCATTTTTCAATAAATAGTTTACAATTATTTTATATGTAAATATTTCCTATTGTTTAATTTTGAAATTAATTTTCAATATTTGATATTATTTTGTACTTATTTTTGTTGGGATTTATGCCCTAAAGCCTCGTAGTTAATTAACTATTTGATATACCTGTATCATGTTTCAAGTAATAACATAAAGGGTCTATAGTATATAGATTAAGTTTAGGTACCTCATCCTGGTAATAATATGGATACAACCCACTTTGTAACTGTTACAAATATTCTAAGTATTACAAATGATTGGATCCACATCGTTTATATAAAAACATGTGAGTGAGGTATCCTATATAATAAGTTTGTATAAGATTAGACTGCAATATATTTAATCTCTCCTTGTAACACTGTTGACTGAAGAGATTAATATTTCATAGGATAATCATGTAACTCGATCTTAATCTTGAGTGAGTTATGGACTCTTGTCTATGAAGACAATTCTTTGATTTGTGTGGGTGAGAATAGCCTCAGTTTCCGGCTTAATAAGCCTATCATTTTGGGGGTTTGTCCTAGTAGAGAGCTGGAAACATGACTACACAAGATGGAACTCACTCCTTCCCACCTTTAGGGTACGTAGATGAGTAGTTCCATTAAGTACTGATTCCGAGTCTTGAACAAATGGTACCCACCTTCTCACTGGCTTGAGAGGGACTTAATTTATAGTTGGATCATAAATAGATTGTTCATTAAAGGGATCAGTGGTACTTAAGGGAGTAAGAGGTAAATTACAGAGATAAAACGGTAATTTTATCAGCTGTAATTACAAACTACTCGTGAAGGGTCAATTTAATATAATGGTTAATCCATGGATACAGAGCGAAAAGTTCAGTTATGAGTCTTTTGTGGAGTGACCAACAGTTAATGAATGTTTATTAATATAATTAGTTTAATTAGTTAATATTGAATCATTGATGCTTATAATCTATAGGCCCATTAGGTCCCCCTACTAGCTCACAACGGGTAAATAAGAACCAAGAGTTTTGAAAGAATTTGAGTTGTTCAAATTAAATAAGAAAATAGGCCCATTAGGTCCCCCTACTAGCTCACAATGGGTAAATAAGGACTAAGAGTTTTGAAAGAATTTGAGTTGTTCAAATTAAATAAGGAAATAATGTTAATTGTATATGGTAAAATTAATATAATGTATATAAGTACATTATAATATAAAGTTAATTTTTAATGAGTTTTAAAGTATTAAAAGGAGATTTATTATTTGAATATGATTCAAATAATTAATATAAATTAGATTCATATAAAATGAATTAGTTTCATATTAAAACTATAAATTAAAAGTTAAGTTAATATGAATGAAATTTATATTAAACACTATAGGTTATAAGAGAGATATAATCAATTAATTAATTTAAGTTAGTTATTAATTAATGTAATTAATAATTAATTTAATTTAATTTAATTAAGTTTGTTTGATTTAACTAGCGTATGAAGTGGGTGGTTTTTCTCTAAATCCCACTTCACATTAAAACATGGAAAGTTTTCTCGTGGGGGAAGAGTTTTTTTTTTTTGGAGAAGAAAAAAACTTATTCTTCCTCATTGATATCTCTCAAGTTGAATTTAGAGAAAGAGTTCTCTGTAGAAAAATTCTCCTCCACAACAAGATTTTCTCTCTCTTTCAAAAGTCGGTTCCCACAAATGGGTCCTTACTAAGAGAACAGCAAGGAAGACTCTTTTGGTGACATCTCCAATGATGTATGTGGTGATTTGTTTGTTGAGAGAAAGGAAATCTTGGAAAAGGAACTGCTAGAAATTGAAGATGGTCTTCAAAGGTAAGTTTCTTCTTCCCTATAGAAATTTTTTCATGCTTAACCTAATATATATTGATGTATGTTGCTTTTTTTTGTATTGTAATTTACAACAAAATCGAAGCACAACGATCACTCTCTTCCGATATGGGAATCGATCCTTTAAATTAGTATCAGAGACAGGTCATGCATTTATTTTTGTTTTGAATTTTACATAGAATTGAATGGTGGGTGCGTTTTAACGTGCATATGAGTTGTATGGTTTATTTTGCATAATAGATGTTTATAAGTATTAACACTTTAGATTTACAACTTTTTTACTTTGATTTGATCAATGTAAGGGTCCAACATTTTGAGCACTTGTTCTGTAAATCGAGTCAGTAAATCAGGTCATTCGTGGTGAAATGATTGCTGTGAAAAGGAAAAAACAGAGATGAAAGACGAATTCAAAGTGTACATGCAGATTTTTTTTCGTCGGTCATCTTTTGTTCAACATTAAAAGCTTCTAACGATTGTTCGTTATTGTTTGTACGCATGGAAAGATAGTGGCAGTTTTCTTCCAACTTTTCAAGACATTTTATTGCGTTTTAATTTAAATTAATGAAATTTAATTTTTATTTTTATTAGGGTGTCAATATTTGATTAATTATTGCTATAATATAGTTTAATATGCATGAGATATATGTTTAATTATATTAATTATATATTACATAAAATATGCCATATAAATTAAAATCTAACCATAGGTTAAGCATGTCATGCATCATATTAAAATATAAATGTCAATGATAGCATATGTTATATTTTTCATTATTTTAATATATTATAGTTATATTAATTAATGAAAAGGTATGACCATGCAACATTCTTAAATATAAATGTTATAGTTAAAGTTAGCTTATTTTTTAAAGTATATATATGCATGATTATACTATATAGTTTGCATGTTTATAATATAAGAGTTATATTATATGATTTTAATGTATGATTAAAAGTATGGCTACTATGTAGTTTTTTTTTTTTTTTTATTAATGTTTGATATGCATAAGATATGATTGTTATTAGAGAAATTATTTTAAATGAAAAAACTGCTGAAAATATTTATAAATAATAGCAAAATATCATAGTCTATCGCAGATAGACAGTGAAATTTATTATGTTTGCAAATATTTTGGTTCATATTCTTATTTAGAATATAATAGCTATATTTAGTTAACAATCATGTAATGCATATAATAATTTTTAATTCATTAATATAAATATAAAAATTATATTGTACGTTTAATAAATGAAAAACTTTGAATAAAGTTGCATACTAACCTAATGAGATTAGGATAAAATTAATTAATTTGTTTTAAATAGTTTAAAATTCAGTTAACTAATCTTAAATTTTATTTCTAATGAGATTAGATTTAAAATAAATATTTTATTTTGTTTTAATAGGATTAAAATGGGAAAATAAAATATCAACAAAATATTGTCTATAAGAGAATCCTATCTAGGAAGGTTATGTCTGGATTGAGGTATTTAAGTAGACTGTAAGGGAGCATCCCTACCTAGAACCAACCTAAGGATTGAATTAGTTAATATTTATTAAACATGCAATAATGTTTTAATTTATTAAAATGTTTAATGAATCAAAATATAATAGTAAAACTATCCAAGATATGTGATATATTGGGAAGACAATATTCACTTTGATAAATGTTTTAGCCTAATATACCTAAGTATTGAACCCCCAATTTAAAAATATTTAGTAGGAGAAAAAGATATATATGATATGTCATTTTCTCTTATGCTTCTGTACGTTCACACTGTGAGATTCATGCTCGGCCTTGTGTTGCCTGAGCACGACCTCCCTTTGGAATATGTTTGCATGGGTCAATATCAAGATGAATGGAGAAAGTATTTAGAGTATGTGGGAGATAGACATATGTCAAGATATCCTATGGTCTCCTTCATTGGTGGACAATGTAAGACTTTAGGCTTGGCCTCGTATCGCTCTGGGCACGACCTCCCTTCGAAAGATGTTTACATGGAATCAATATCAGTGTAAACTCCATAAATGGATAGGGTCGCTATAGTTTTTGCACCATTATTGTCTTGCCCTTTGGCAGACTTATTGGGGCAAAACTATAAGATCTAAAATGAAGAGTCACACTTACAAGAAATTATTAAGCAAGTTAAAGATTTTTTGATTGAATAAATGGTAACTAATCTTTATAGGAATAAAAGTTATTCTGGTGTAATGATTGGTTGAGAATGTTTCAACCTAGTGAAGGAATAATTGACCATTCTTCAGTAGCGGGTCAGAGCGGATTTCATCGCCCAAATTCGGACCAAATAATTTAAGCGTATCTACCACAACAAATTTCTAGTCTTAGTGCCAAGATCAGGTCAACACACAGGGATCTCTAAAATTTATCAATTAAACGATTTAAAGCCTGAGACTAAAAGGAAGGTTTTTTTTTTTTTTTTTTTAAAAAAATGTTTTGTAGCAAAAGAAATTTAAATGAATAAAATAAAATAAAGTGTTGAAATTCAATCAAAGAAAACCTAGCTTGGATTATTATGGGATTCTCCTATTCAATGCATTCAATCATAGAATTCTCATTACTAGAGTGAAACAATTGTCTACCCTAACCAAATTAATAAGAACAACCAATTAATTGGTCTTAATTAACTAATTAGTCCAATTTAAATCGATGAATAACATGCAAATTCAAGTTGGTCTAATTGCATTAAAATCTAGGGCAAAGTTAGGTTGAAAATCTAATAGGAATAATCTCAATTAAATATTTGGTTGATTCGATTCTAAGTTGGTGAGAACAATATATCTAAATGATTTGTAAGCTAACCTCACCTATTGCTTCTAGTTGATTAACACAAGATTAAATGTCACATATCAAATGTCAATCAAAAGTGATAATTATAAAATTCTCAAGTGTCCAATAATATAATCATAAACATTCAAGAATATAATTGAATCCGACAATTGCAATAAACTAGTTCGAAAACTCACAAATACATCAGATAGTTAGAAAAATCCTAAACACAAGCTAGAAACGAATAGCTTAGCCCATAATAATCATGATAAATGCCAAAGAATCATTTTGATACATCCTACTGACCAAAAAGAGGAGAAAAGATGAGAGGAATCGTGTGGAAGTCAGTTGGTTGACAAAATTTTGACCTAATTCGGCAAAAACCATATTTATAAAAGTGGTAGAGCGTTGCAACGCTGGACACAATAAGCCTACATTTTGGGGACTTTTCAAGTAGGTAGATGGGAACACAACTACACAAGATGAAACTTACTCCTTTCCCGACCTTAAGGAAAGTAGATAAATTGCTTCCTTAATAGCTAATTTTGGGACTTGAACATTGAGGCCTCAACCTCTCATTGGCCCAAGAGGTGTTAGTTTATAGTTGGACTATAAACTCTTTGTTCATTAGAGAGATCAGTGGTATTTAAGGAATTAGATGTAACTACAGGAGTAAAACAGTATTTTAACCCAGCTATAGTTATGAGCAATTTGTGAATGGTCGACTTGCTGTTGATTGGTTATATCTATGGACACAAAAATAAATCTACAATGCGAAGAGTACAACTATCGGTCTTTAGTGGAATGATCAGTAGTTAATGAAAATTGATTAATTTAATTAAAGAGTTTAATTAATTAATCTTATATCATTGGAACTTCTAATTTGTAGGTTCATAAGGTCCCTTGTTAGCTCACTAAAGAATATATAAGAGGAATGGTTTGAATTATTCAAATCAATTGCATATTAATGAGATTAATATAATATGGTTAATTATAGATGTGATCTATAATTAAGAGAGAAAAATATTTGAATAAGATTTAAATATTAAAGAGATGTATAGATATAAATATGTGATAATTATATGTTGATTAATCATATATTAAATATGATTTAATATAGTAGTTTAATTGGTTAATTAATGGTTAGTTAATTAATTAATTAATTTTTTAGAAGTAGAGATAAATAAATATGTTATGTTTATTTATTATTTAATTATATATATATTAAATTGTACTTAATATATATAGTTATTTAATTATTAAACTAATTAATTAAATAAAAATTATTTAATTAAATTAGAACTAGAGAAGAAATAGGAAAGACAACGAGAAAAGGGTCATCCCTCCTCTCTATAAATAGGTCTTCATGACCCATGTTTGTGACATAGTTGAATTGGGAATTTTGAATCCTAGTCTCTTACTACTTCTCTCAAAATCTCTCTTTTCTCTACTACTTCTTCTTCCTCTTCCAAATCTTGGAGACCAGATATTTAATTCTTGGGATCCTAGAGAATAATAAGGTTTCACTTATGATGGTGTTCCTTGATCATTGAAGAGACGTTCCAAAGAAGATGCAATGGGAATCTACAAAGGTAAGGTTTAGCTCTTCCCTCTTTTCGTCTCTTAAATGCATACTAATCTTGATTGTTTATCCATTATGTTATTATTTTTATACCATATTTTGTTTATGTAAAATCAAAAACAAAATTGCAAGGCGATCACATACTTTTGCTTGAGATTTGATCCCTTCACTTGTCATATTATATGACAAGAATTGAAGGGTGCTGACAAGAAAACAATATGTCAAAGTCATGAATCATAAGATAAAGTTTGTGTACTTTGTTTCAGTATGGATTTCCAGGTTTTCTTGATGGGATAAAACCCATAGGATATGGATTGATCAACAAAAAGGACTTAAAAGTGTAGAATATGAATATAGAGATCTTCAAAATAAGATTCTTGGCAAAGAGTGAAAACCGTCGCCGCAACTAGTGAGAGAAATTAGACTCTGAGTCAATTTTCTCACTTGTTGCTTTAGTAGAGTCTTTATACATTATATGATTCATTATTGCATATGAGATATGTAAAAATATATTAATTCTTTTATGAAAAGAAGTTCAATGCATTTACAAAAATTTTCAAAGAATGAATTGCAAAAAGTTTACAGAATTATATGTGTTCATTTAAAAAATGAATTACACAATTGGAATCTTAGAATATTAAGGGTTTGATAAAAACATCATAACCTATGATTTTGAATAAATAATAATGTACTTGTATTAACAAGAAAATTATTATTAAATACTAAATGGGCAATTTTTCATATTTAATATTGATGTTTTATTACTCATGTGAATGAAGTAAAATTTCGATATAAAGGTTGACTACCTAACCAATTTCAAATAAATGATTTGAAATGGTATTGTATATTAGATATCCAAATAGAGTTTTTAAGGACATAATGTTAAACTTGTCTCAAGTATCTTACATTTACAAAAAATGTTTGTGAAATATTCGATGCAATCACTTAATCCAACTGCTTCAAAGTTATAGGTTTTTTTCGTTCAAATTCTTTTTATTTTTTATTTTTGGAATAAAAATTATTTCATATTATTGATTGTTCAATACCTTAACATCTAAGATTTGTTTATATTTTCATATTTAGAATATTAATATGTCTACTAGGAAATATGAATATGGACATGAAAAGCTCAAGAAGAAAAGAAGAGTAGAAAAATTGATCGAATCTAAAAAAGGTGCTCTTGATAAATTTATTATTGGAAGTAAAAGTAATAAAACTGATGAAATAATAGAAAAATGATAGGCATAGACAAATTGAAAGATCAAACAAAAAATGTAGATAATTATAGCATGTAATCAAATAAACTTGAATGAAAAAAATTAGAGAGTGAGGAGTAAAATGAAAAGAGAGAAAACAATGATATTATTAGTAATGCTAGTGAGACATACATGGTGCATTATGAATAAAATATATAAGATCTAGGAAGATGGAAAAATATTGATTCTAAATTAATTGACTTATTGGTTGAAAAAGGCCCCACTAGAGAAAGTCATTTAATTTTTCCAAAAGATGAAAATTCTAAGCATTTTTCTAATATTCATTATACTAAAAAATTATCTAATGGCGAAAAATACGACAGAAATTGATGAGTATTGTGTTTTTGTTGGTATGTTTGGTACTAAATCTAATACATTTCAATTGACTAACAAAAGAGTTAATGATTAGAAAAATCTTAGTTCTCGACTTAAAAGTCATAAAACTAGAACGAACATATATCTAATATGAATGTTTGGATTGATTTACAAATTAGTTTGTTAAAAAATAAAACAATTGACAAAGATGTTCAATAATTAATTAATAAAGAAAAAGAACATATGAATAAAATACTAACCTGAATTATTGCTATTGTTAAAAATCTTGCTAAAAATAATTTAGTATTTCAAGAAAGTAATGAAAAAATTTATCAAAAAAATAATGGAAAATTTTTAAGCTTAATTGAAATGATTGCCATTTTTTTAAAGCTTATTGGAAAAGGTTTATTTGATATGTTAACACAATTAAATATTTTAAACTTTTGCTATAAAACGTATTTATTCTTTATTTTCTTCATCTATAAAACGGTGGAAACTTTTGCTAGATCACATAACCAACTTGACTATCAAACCATTGTCACAAACACAATGGGAAAGTTAAATTAAAAGTGTTAAAGCAATAAGATTTCAAACGCCTCAAATAAGGGACACTTTATTTAAGTAGGAGAAACTAGAGAAGATCCTAAAGTGAAAAGTAAAGCTAATCGTTTAGCTACTTATAAATTTGAAAATTTTGAATTCTTGTTAGACATGACTATATGGTATGATATTTTATTTGCTGCAAATTCTGTGAGTAGAATCTTACAACATAAAAATATGCATATTGATGTTGCTTTAGATCACTTGAAAGGTTTAATTTCATTTTTAGAAAAATATAGAAAAAAAAAATGAATTCATAAATGCCATATTTCATCTAAAGCAATTGCAAATGATATAGAAATACTGCCAATATTTCGTGAAAAAAAGAATGATTCAAAGAAGAAAATAATTTGATGAAAATGTTGACATTGAAGAAACACAATCACTTGAAGATTCTTTTAAAATTGGTTACGTTCATTGTATTATACATCAAACAATTTCTTCACTAAAACTATATTTGAAAATTTTCAACCATACGAAAATACTTGAACTTCTTATTTGATATTTTAAAAGTCATTAGATGATGATAATTTGAAAAGATAATGTATTAAACTTGAAAATACATTAAAACATGATCTCTTCTAACATTAACGATTTAGATTTATTTTTTAAATTAAAAATATTAAGAGAAGTCTTGCAAAATGAAATTGATTGTCCTATTAAATTATATAAAAAGGTAAATATTTTTCCAAATGCATATATTGCTTATAAAATATTATTGACAATACACGGTTGTTTCTGCTGAAAGAAGCTTTTCAAAATTAAAATTAATTAAATCTTATTTAAGATTAATTATGTCGCAAGAAAAATTAAATCGATTGACTATTATCCTTTGAAAATGATATATTAATGAAGTTAGATTATCAAAATTTAATACATAATTTTGCATCTAAAAAATAAGAACAATAAATTTTATATAATATTTTTTATATGAAAGCCTATCTACTAAAGTTTTGTCTAAGGCTCATATGATCTCGAATTGTACTTGAGATTCATTTTAAAATGAATAAGTTTTATATTAAAACTATGGATTAAAAGTTCATAGGAATGAGATTCATATTAAAAACTATACATTTGAATATTTAATTAAATATTTAATTAAATATTAAATATTTAATTTTGTAAATTAATTAATTTAAGTTAGTTATTATTTAGGAAGTTTCACACTCTTTTGGTGGTATCTCCATTATGTACATTTCTTTGTTGGGGAATGGAAATCTTGAAAAAAGAATTGTGGGAAATTGAGGCTCTTCAAAGGAAAGTTTTTTCTTTCCCATAGAAAATATTTCATGCTTAACTTAATACATATTGATCTTTTATGTGTTGTAATTTTAAAACAAAATCGAAGTAAAGCGATCACTTGCTTCTGTTGTGGGATTCGATCTCTTCAATTTTATCATTTTATTTTACATTTATGCTCTTGCATCAACATTTGCACAAATATTTTACAAAATCCATCTAAAATGTTGTCTTACTCTACTGAAATGATGATTAAAAATGATCAACTATGTTATAATCAAAGTTTTATTAACTAATTATAATAATTTCTATAAAATTTTCAAAATTTACGATGTCGAAACTTTCATCAATATTTCTATAAAATCGACACCTCAATATTTACATGGAGATGAATATTTCGAACTTTAGTAAGAATAGAAACACAACGCAACTTCATAGCGTTATGAATGGGCTGAAATGAAGGCGGAAGCATAATTATTCCACCATCATCATAATTATTTATATATTATTTTATTGAAAAAATAATAATTTATAATCTATAATAACAATTATTTTTGGAATAAAAGAGAATACATAGTTTTGTGGAAAATATAATATAATAAGAAAAGAAAATATAAAATGACAGAGAGGAAGAGAAAAATCAAAGGACGTGACAGTACAGCGCGAGAAACAAAAAAGAGACGTTATAATGAAATGACGAAATTACCCCTTCACTCTTCAAAAAGGACAACTCAATGCGAGGAGGAAGCAGAGAGAAAGACAGAGGTCTTGTCAGTACCCAGCTCTGGAAAATAAACCCAAGAAAAATAATAATTATAATATAATAAAAAAAATCAAGAGAGAGAGAGAGAGAGCAAGGGGAGCTAGCTAGCTAGCTCTAAGCTAAGCTCCATGAGATGAAGAAAGAGTAAGAAGATCCCTTCTTCTTCTCAAGATCTCTCTCTGTTTTTAGCTCTCTATTTTAGACTGAGCCTCTGTAAATTGAAGCTTCTGGGGTTCTGTATGAGTTTTCTTCAGTAAAAGGCAGAGCTAGTGGAGGAGTTATGGGCTGCTGTGGATCGTCTTTACAGAGGCCTCACAGTCTAGGACTAGGAACTGCCAAAAGCAACCATATCCCTTACTCCCAAAACAATTTCCAATCTCATCCTTCTAATGGCCCTTCTGATCCCGCCGCCGTCACCGGTGGCGTCCCTGCTTTCTCCGAGTTCTCCTTCGCCGACCTTAAGGCTGCTACCAACAACTTCAGCTCTGATTACATCGTCTCCGAGAGCGGCGAGAAAGCCCCCAATGTCGTTTACAAAGGCCGCCTTCAGAACCAGAATAATCGCCGTTGGATCGCCGTCAAGAAGTTTACTAAGTTGGCTTGGCCTGACCCCAAGCAGTTCGTTGTACTTCCCCTTTAAACCCATTTCTCGTTTTCGCCTAATCTTTTATGTTTCCACATTGGGGTCAGGGGTTGTAGGGTTTGAATTCCGATATGGGTTTAATTTCGTTGCTGATTATTTCTATGATTCTGGTTGGCTTCTTCAGGAGGAAGCATCTGGGGTCGGTAAATTGAGGCATCAAAGACTGGCGAATCTCATTGGGTATTGCTGTGAAGGCGATGAGAGGCTTCTTATTGCGGAGTATATGCCCAATGACACCCTCGCCAAGCATCTCTTCCACTGTAAGTTGTAATTTCTTCTAATTGATTATTGATTAATGTCCAGATAAGGAGTTTTTGTAAGCTCGATCTTTCTTCTTCATTATTAGCTCATTGTGTGATGATATCTATTTTGGGTTTGTCTCTTTTGGAGTCTTGGCCTTTCAGAGCACTGTGAAGTAGTAACATAGTGATGTCTTATCCTATTATTAGTGTTTATTTATTACGTTCGTGTCTATGTTAATTAAAGGCATTGATGATGTATGCAATCACAACTGCTTTATGCAGTCAACATCAGTTTTTTTGGATTTTAAAGTTTTGGTAATTTTTCTTGGAAGTCTCTGCCAATCTTCTATCTATCTTTTTTTTTTTTTTTTTTTTGCCATTTTTTGGACAATTTTCTTTAATATGGCAAGAAAATTTTTGTTTTCTTGACAGGGGAGAATCAGACCATTGAGTGGGCTATGAGATTAAGAGTTGCTTTATATATTGCTGAAGCATTAGACTATTGTAGCTCTCAGGAACGTCCATTGTACCATGACTTGAATGCGTATAGAGTTCTATTTGATGAGGTGCTGTCACAATTTCTTTTCCAGAGATATAGGAACTTATATATCTACTTAATTTTCTATTGGCTTTTTTAATATGTTATTTTGGTAATTTTGTTTAGATACTCCATATGGGAATCGCTTGTCTGTATGAGAGCCATGTGGTAATTTGTGGATGGTTTTTTTTTGACAGAATGGTGACCCTCGACTTTCTTGTTTTGGATTGATGAAAAACAGCAGGGATGGGAAAAGTTATAGCACCAATCTTGCGTATACTCCACCTGAATATCTAAGAAATGGTGTTTGTTCTTCTTCATGCAACAATGTATTTATGTTTTGACTTCATAAGTCTCTCAATTTAGTAAATGAATAAATATTCTCTTTTTCAACATTCGGAAGTCAGTAATTTTTGTCACAATTTTTTTTCTTATTTTCAATTTGAAAATAGAAGAATTTGAATAATCTAGCTGAGGCAATTTTAGCTGGGAGTGGGGCTTGGCTAGAGATGATGAAAACTTGAATTTGAATACATACATAACTGCAAATAATCAGTCTACTTGAACCTCGATAATAAATTGACTAATTGATAAAGTATCTTGATGTTCTTGTTTGAGATAATGATAGTGTTATCCTAGGACAAAATTTGTAGTTATACTATTCTTTGCTTGGTTGCTTGGTTGTAGCATTAACCAAACTATAACAAGTATGACAATTTTGTAATATTCATAAATATACATCTTTATAAAATAATTACAAACAAATACTTTTAATAATAATTGCACATGTAACATAGCTTATAATAATAAAACAAAGTTACATGTATTCCATTTTTAATTTATGAAAACTTATTATTTCTAAGCAAGGTGCTCATAGGAAAAATTATTCAATGAGGCTACCTTTTGATAAACGTTGGATGTGGATTAAAAATTTATGACCCTAATAACTGCTAGATACAAATTCGAAGTATTTTTGCAGTTTTCCTTTTGTATATTCAATGGTGAAACATTGTCAGCCACATTGTGGATGTCTTCTCGAATAATTTCTCATTCATAGGGAAAATAATATTAGTTTTATTGTTCTTGGCTTGCTTGAGTTGTACCGTTAACAGAAAATTAACATTTGTTATTTTGTTTGTTATAGGAAGAGTGACTGCAGAAAGTGTCATCTTTAGTTTTGGAACTGTCCTCTTAGATCTACTGAGTGGCAAGCACATCCCTCCCAGTCATGTAAGTGTTTGTTTCTTATTACCTATGCATAGCTTTAATTGGTAAAAGGGCAATGGAACCTTTTGAAGCTAAGCAATCATTTTCTATAACAAGAATTTACATTTTTGGTAAATAACATCTCTCTCCAAAACACTCTTCATAATTAGTCAAATCATTGGTCATATATATGTTAGGACAAGAGACTATTAGGAATATGATGATAAATGTTTGAGTCATGGGGACAATTTTGTAGTTGTTGCATTTGGATTTAGGACTTAACCTTCATATTAATATGTATAATGGCATGCGCAGGCACTTGATATGATTCGAGGCAAAAACATTCTTCTCTTAATGGATTCGCATTTGGAGGGTAACTTTTCAACTGGGGAGGCAACTGTGGTTTTTGATCTTGCTTCACGTTGCTTACAATATGAACCTCGAGATCGACCAAATACTAAGGACCTTGTTGCAACCCTTGCCCCCTTACAGAATAAACCTGATGTAAGCAACCATGTTGTTAGCTTGTATTGATATACATTTCCCATTTGCTTGCTCAGAATTTCAAATATTCTATGCGTGTTCTAAACAAGAAGATTTTGCATTCTTGCTGCAGTATCATTTGTATATGCATATTTTGATTTAAATTATTCCTAGATGTGTAATTTATGCGTGTTGTTATCTGATTTGAATACCAAATAATTTATGCTAACCACCATATATTGACTCATTACTTGAAAAGACAACTAAATATACAAATGTCTTGTAGTGAGTTCTAGCTAAGATGGTCATTTTGGATATTTAAAATATTTAATACTTCTCATTTATTATGGGTTGAAGCATTTGTCTGGTATGACTAATCTTGGCGATTAATGAACAGACTATATGTTTCTATATGTTATGCTTATGAGAATTTGAGGGCTTTATTTTCAAATATATTTATCTTGTCAACTTTATTGATATGATCTTAGCTAGAGGTTTAATGAGCGTTCATTTATGCCTCCATATCTTTGTTCCTCCTAGGTTTTAGGGCTTTGTTTTCCCTTCAAGCTGTACATTGACTAATGGCCTAACCAGAAAAACCTTGTCTTGAGAATGCAGGTTCCATCTTATGTGATGCTAGGAATTCAAAAGCATGAGGAAGCACCTCCAACTCCACAACATCCACTCACTCCAATGGGTGATGCTTGTGCAAGGATGGATCTCACTGCCATCCATCAGATTTTGGTAATGACACACTACAAAGACGACGAAGGAACAAACGAGGTGAAATAATCATGCTTCTTAATAAATGATCTTATTTTCATTTTTCTGTATGATGTATTAAATTCCTAGATTTCTTTTCCAGCTGTCGTTCCAAGAATGGACTCAACAAATGAGAGACATGTTGGAGGCAAGGAAGCGTGGGGACTTAGCATTTCGTGACAAAGATTTTAAAACAGCAATTGACTGTTATTCCCAGGTATGCATTTTATACATATCACCTTTTTTATAGGGTAGATTGGATGTTTGCAATGAGTTGGTTCGAATCCTAGAAAACCCATTTTAATGATTTCAAAACACGTCCAAGTAGTTGGTCTGTGTGGTGTAGTGCATGATACTGGACTATCTTGCTACCACCGTCTCGCTTTGTTATCTTGCTAAATTTGTTTGATCCATTTTTTTATTATGCCTGCCAAAATTTCCCCCCATAATAGTATCATGAGAAGTGATCTTTGTTTCTTGATATGAGTGGAATGGAACAATTGTTGATCATGTTGAAGTCTGAAAAAAGAAGTAAATATGATGCACCATGCTCTTTCATCTGCAGTTCATAGATGTGGGCACCATGGTTTCTCCCACTGTTTATGCACGAAGGAGTCTATGTTATCTTCTTTGCGACCAACCGGACGCTGCTCTTCGAGATGCCATGCAAGCCCAATGTGTTTACCCCGATTGGTCAACATCTTTTTACATGCAGGCCGTTGCGCTTGCCAAGCTAGATATGCACAAGGATGCAGCTGACATGCTGAACGAGGCTGCTGCATTGGAAGAGAAACGGCAAAAAGGCGGACGGGGATCTTGAAAATCAACCCCTGTAAGTGTGCCCTTCCTGTGTTGTTCCTGATCCGTCAGTCTGCTGTTGATAGTTTTGAAACAGGAACATAATGTTGAGTTGCACTTAAAATGGGAAGTTACTAAATCTGGTCATGAAATCAAATTGTAACATAGAGAGGAGCTTGTGTCTTCTCAATAATTGTGTTTTTTTTCCCCTTTAGAATTGGGAAATAATTTCTTGGTTTTATTTATGTATAAGCTTAATACAACATATTTATATTCTTGAGTGTGCATAATTGTGCCACGAAGAAAATCAGCTTTTATTATCATACCATTCATGATACTGGATGGAGGAGAGCAGGGCAACTTTATTTTAAGATCAATAGGAAAATATTCATTTTGAAAACAATATATTAATAATATTGTAATCAATGTCCCTATATGGCATTTGGTATCTTTTTATGTTTTCTTTTGGCACTCTAGTGATTTATCCATCCTCCGTTGTAATAGGGATTTTCTGCCGAAGATACTTTGGTAATTTGATTAATTGTGCTATGTAAGCTTGAACCAATTCATTAGCTTTAAAACTGTAGCCTTTTTTAATTTGATTAAGGGCAAGTTTAGGCAATTTAATCTTCTTGTTGGACAAATTGCTTGATGAGGCCACTACAACGTGATTGTCTTATAAAAAAGGAGAAAAAAATTTTTGGTTGAGAATCTCACATTGATTACTTTTGAAAGAGGAGTCTCCTTATACTTCTATGTTGGACTTTGGGTTTGGGTCCCAAGGGGGTACCCATACTTTAGAGGGAGTGAGAAGATAGACAATTGTGGGTACGGTGGATATCTCTTGCATCGTCATTTGGTTGGGTAAAGCATGTGTGATTATATTTTTAAAAAAGAACTAATTAACTTTCTTTTAACTTCTTTTCCTTCAACAGAACCAACATGTGTTGCGAGTTGGTCATGTCTTCTTTGCACTTTGCGCGAGCACCTGCACGTTCAGCGGCTAACTGTTCTTTTCAGTTATTTTCATTCATCTCAATTCATCCACATCTACTCAGTATCCCCTCTTGACCCCCTCTATTTTTTCGTTTTAAGTTTTTCGAGCAAGTTAGTCTGAAGTGTGTGAGTTTTTCAGTCTGGTACTATGCATTTTCAATCGAGACAGTTTTCTAGGTTGTTTTATCATGGAGACGATGTGGCACTACTGAAGAACTGCTTGCACACTTGGGTAGAGCTATGAAACGTCTTAAAGAGAGCGAGATCTGTGACTTAGCCTGTAACAAGTTTCTATTTTGTAGGTCCATTTTTCTGATGATTATTGTTCGTTATTGTTCGCCGCTATCAAATTTGACCATTGGAGGGTAGTCGGAACCAACAATTTTAAGACATTTTTCATCTGCCACTACTGCGATAGCCCTTACAAGTCATAACGACATCATATCATCAGACCTCAACTATCCATTCTGGTTCGAAGAAGCAAACTTCAAACGGTGGAAATGGGAGATGTTTTTCCTTACGGTCAAGAAAGTTGCTGACGTTTGTACCATGGATAAGCCAACCATTTCGAAAAAAGATTCGACTGAACAACAAATAAAAGAAGCTACTGATTGGGAAGAAAAAAAATTTATGTTAAAATTTCATTTTAAATGGTTTGACTGATGATCTTTATGATTACTACAACACAGTGAAGACAACAAAGAAGTTTGGGACGCCCTGTAGAAGAAATGTGATATCGAGGAGGCCAGATCGAAAAAATATGTCGTTAACCGTTATCTCAAGTTTCAAATAACGGATGACAAATCTGTGGAGACCTAGCCTCATGAACCGCAGAAGATAAACCATGAAATGATAACTGAAGGTATGTCCCTAGACGAGCAATTCCAAGTTATCGTCATTATTGACAAATTGCTCCCCTTGTGGAAGGATTTTAAGAACACATTGAAGAAACTCTTAACGAAGAGCATCCATGAGGGCTTCGGATCTTTTCGATTTCATCGGGACCGAAATACAACACATACATTCAAACAGACAGTTATGCAATACCCACTAATTAAAGGCATGCTTCAAACAAAAAATATAAGGGAAAGAGTTCTCATACCAGTTGAAGACTCTCTTCAAGCTTTTAACTTAGACGCAGCGGAAGAACCTCCACTCGTACTCTATCGCCTAGCAAACAAGTCCGCTGCAGTAACACGATCGTCTACACGAACGGTAGCAACACGATCAGTCACGAACAAGTGAACACAACGGGGACGACACCACCAAATGGAGCCCTTGGTATTTTCGGAGTGAGAATCAAAAGTGTGGTCTTTGGTGAATTTAGTAGAGGTAGGAGAAAGAACAAATCGTGTAGACGATAAGCTCATGTTTTTTGGCCAAGAAAGACTTGCCAAGATGTAGGCTTGGATCTTCTCATTCGCCCTTGTCCAACGCTCATATGCCTCCCGAACATTTTGAGCGGCATTTTGAGCTGGAATAGGAGAACAAGCCTCCATGAGAGCGAACATGAGATCCTCGATGATTAGGATCGTCGTGATCATCTGTTTCCATGTCGCGAAATTGTCGCCAGTTAATTTTTTAGCGCTTAACAAAGCTAATGTGGCTGTTGCCATTTTGAAAAAGTTGTTGCTCAAAATACGAACAAAACCTTATTAGATTTTGCTAAACCACTTTTAAACCAATCAGTTTTGCAAAACAGTTTCAAGTACCCTAAGTGATACACTTCTATTTTGCAATGATGCCCCAGTGAGGCAGGACAAACGTCACCAGTGGGGTGATCAGATGCCCCTTCGCTAGGATGAGACATTCTCAACCATTAGGCAGAACCAACTCTTGTAACTGAACCTAACAGCTACCATTTTTTGGTCCAAAATTGTTAATCTTTAACAATTCAGCGTAAGTGTCACCCCTCGCTTTCAGTGCCAGAGTCTCGCCTTAATGAGCCCACCGTAGGGAAGAAACAAATTAGGACAAGAGATTAAGTTACCTTATCTTGTTATAGAAGATCAAATAAAGAAACATGCAAAACTGCCATCCTTTAGGGGGGACACTCCTAGGGTACCTTGAGGCGATGCGCAGTAATTTTATTCAACCCAACGAGGGAGATCGTGGGATATGCTGTCGCACTTCCCGCTCCCACTTACTATGAACACTCTTTCCATCCACCTTGATATTGACCTACCCAAACACTATCCGTTAGGGGGACACGCCAAAGGTGCCTTGAGGCCGATGGTAGATCTCACGGTGTGGACTATTTAGGAGAAACGTGAAAGGTTTAAGTGAAGCATCTTATGCCCTAAATACCTCCCACTGAATGTTCTACCTAAGGGTTCATTAACCTAGACAATCCGGCTACTGATTTTAGTCTAAGTCGTCTTTTTAAACTCTGCTTATAAACAATGTTTGTCTATGAAATATGAACAAGTTCAAGTAGTCACATTTAAACACTTTAATGGACTGTCCTTAACTTGCATGCATGCAGAAAATCTATCTAATTCACCTTTCCAGGTAAGATCCTAGGTAGGGGTATTACGTTTGCGTCAACTTAAATACCCCAGCCTAGACAGAATCCGCCATAGACAAAAGGTCCCTTATAGAAAGATTTGCTACACTTTAACCTTTTATTAGTCAATTTAATCCTATTAAACTGATGAAAAAAGATTAAAGCCTTAGGGTTGCTAATCATATTAGAACCATGATTTTAGGTCTATGTGATCCAAGTTTTAAACATTTTAAAACCATGAATTAAACCTAAGTGAGTATGCATATCTTTCTTATTTCTCTTTAACTTTTAAAAAGAAACAACTAAAAATCCATTGCCCACAACATGGTATTTATAACATTTATAAAGTAATCTATGTGTCATGCTTCATTCAATGTCCGGTCATATCTATACATAACTTTTATATATATAGCGTAATAACCAAGCAAACATGCTATCATTCACCCTTATACTATAACAATTATAATATAAAGATGAAGCATATCAATGCTTTTTATGCATGCGTAAATATAACTCTTATATTATATGATGCATGAGCATGCACTTAGATAATTAAATCATATTTCTCTAAATTATAACATTTACAATAAAGAGATGATGCATGACCAATGCATAACCTAAGGTAGGATTTACTATATGTGTATACCATATGACATATAAAAAATATACATCGCACGTAATAAATTAAGGATTAATGGACCGGGATGAGCCTTTAAAAAAACGGGAATGAAATAACTCTATCTATTACATTTTTCATCGAGCACACTGGTTCACAGGCGAACAATGGTCTTGAACCGCCAGAAGGACTCCATCGTATAGTAAACGCCGAAGGTAGACGATCGCCCAGCGTGCACTAGACGATAGATGCAAAAACTAAACGATCGCGTAGACGACAACGAGGCTGCGAAGCCGGATCATCTAGGCGATCGCTTAACGCGGCGACAGGCAAACAATTTACCTTGCATTACTAAGCAATCGTTTAGTCAATTACTAAGTGATGAAGCTTGCTGAGCTAAACAATCGTCTAGTGCGCGCACGAGTTAAACGATACGTGAGCATCACATCATCTACACGACTCGATACTCAGCGATCGCTTACCCATCGTCTACACGACGCGATCAACCCTTGATCGTCGCCTTCCTCGAAATACTGCAACTCTTGCTTCGATCTTCTTTACAAACGACTCAAGACTCAAAAAGACTTTGAATTATAGACTCGATAATGATTATTAATGCCCAAAAACGCAGGAGCCTTTACAAACAACCACAAATGTAAAAGAATTAAATCAAAACGAGGCTACCATCCACAAAAACATCCATTAGTCCGTACAACCATAATAATTTAACGATTAAACAGAGCATATATGCACCCAACAAGAATGTATATGTAATTTGTTGCAACAATAAAATTGGAATATCAGAACCTAGCTGTTATACCAATTGAAGGAACTCTTAACGAAGAGCATCCATGAGCGCATTCGGATCTTTCCGATTTCATCGTGACCGAAATACAACACATACATTCTAACAGATAGTTATGCAATACACACTAATTAAAGGCATGCTTCGAACAAAAAATATAAGGGAAAGAGTTCTCATACCAGTTGAAGACCCTCTTCAAGCTTTGAACTCAGACGCAATGGAAGAACCTCCACCCGCATTCTATCGCCTAGCAAACAAGTCAGCTGCAGTAGCACGATCGTCTACATGAACGACAACAATACGAATAGTCACGAACAAGTGAACGCAGCGGGGACGACACCACCAAATGGAGCCCTTGGTATTCTCGGAGTGAGAATCCAAAGTGTGGTCTTTGGTAAATTTGGTAGAGGTAGGAGAAACAAAAAATCGTGACGATAAGTAAGTGAGAGAGAAAAGAAGCTATCGTATAGCTATGTGCTTATCTTTTAGAAGAAGCTACACGATCGTGTAGATTTTACTAAGCGGTCGTTTAGTAAATGGTGGATGATCGTTTAGAAAACGCGACACACTATGTGATCGTTTAGGAGAGCTAAGCGATCATTTAGGGACGAGCGTACGATCGTTTAAGCGATGAGTGACTATTGTATAAGCTCTTAAACTATGCGATCGTAATGTTTTCACACCAATTTCCAATTTTTCAAAATTTTGCAAAATGAAACAAATTTTCATTTTATTCTTCGGTTACAATAATCGACTTCAGATTCTCCCACTAACGCACGTCCAAGAGAAGTTTTAGGCCAATTATCATATAATTAACCAATTTAATAATTAATGAATATAATCATATTATATTCTTACCTTATAGTTTGTACATGATATAAATCATATTTATATCTAATTTATTCCAAAGTAATGTATCTCATACATTTAGTTAATTATATCATATATAATCAACCAGTTCAATTATATCATATATATAATCGAACTCCCTCTTGTCAACACTGATTCTCGACTTTATCCAAGCTACCCAAGGGACCTAATGGACCTGTGGCTCGAAGCTCCAACGATCCATGAATAACTGACTAAACTCTTTAGCCACGAGATCCACCATCCGTTAACTGTCAGTCATTCCACTAAAGACCAACAGCTGAACTCTTCTTACCACAGATATATTTTTGTGTCCATCAGATATAACCAATCATGAGTACGATGACGCTTCACAGATGCTCGTAAGTACAACTGGGCCAAATTACCATTTTGCCTCTATAGTTACATCTCACTCCTTAAGTACCATTGATTTCTCTAATGAACAATACAACATAGTCCAACTATGTGTGAACACCTCTCGAGTCAAGAGAAGGTGTGTGGCGCCACATTGTTCAAGCCCTGGAATCAACCCTTAAGGGAGATATCTATCTACTTCTCCCTACCTCGGGGAAGGAGTGAATTCCATCTTGTGTAGCTGAGTTCCCAGCTCCCAAATCAGACGAATCCCCAAAATGGTAGGTTTGAATCGACGACTTGGCCACTCGCACCCATACAAATCAAAGGACCACCCTCAATGGCAGGAGTTCCCAACTCACTCAGGATTGAGGTCGTGTTATCTATGGTCATCCTAGTGAAGTGAAGTCTTTGTCATGAACGGTGTTATATAAGGAGAAGTTAAAACTTCATGGTCAGGTCTTATACAAACTCTTTGTATAGGACACCCCTGCTCGCATGTCCTTACATGAATGATCAGGATCAGACCAACTGTGACAAGTCACAACACTTGTGACCATTCCACAAAGCGAGCCGCATCTGTAGCGTTACTAGGATAAGGTTTCCCTCCTATATCCATATACTACTGACCATTTTGGTTATCACTCAAGACATGATCCACTTGTATGTCACCACATACATGCTTAAGTTACATACAGATAACCAGGGATTTTATGTTTATTGGTTTGTGGTAAAGAAAATAACACACATAACTGAGCAAAAAATAAGAAGTGAAGTAAATATCATATATTATACAACACAAGGGTTCGTACAAACTGTTTACAAACTACAGAACACGAGACATTAGGGCATCAACCCCAACAATCTCCCATTTGTCCTAAAGTGAAGTGGGGTGTACATAAAACTAGTACAAAACAATAAACTAGGGCATAAAAGCCCAGTACAAGAAAATCTCCCACTTGCACTAATCCAACCGCGGGCGATCTTGTAGACTCATACTCCGTAGGTGACCCTCAAACACTGTAGCTGTGAAACCTGAATTTCTATTATTCCTACTTAAGCAGGTGGCTAGGGAAATTTCTAAGTGTTGAATAGATTTTCCTTGAGTAGTTTTGAGTTAAGCTTTAATTGATGAAAAATTGGCTAAGGTTAGATTAGGCATTGCTATGCGTTGGCCATAAGGTCTCAAAGAGATTACTTGGGCAAAGGGAGAAGAAAAAGTGTAAATTTGGAAGCTTGACTTTTGGGGAAAAACTTGGAAAATTGGCTAAGTATAAACCTATATGTTGGAAGCGTTGGATGCATTGGATGTTGGATGTGTTGGATGCGTTGGATGATGGATGCATTAGATGCATTGGATGCGATGGATGCATTGGAAGGGTGGTATGCGTCCATACGGCTGAAAGAAGAAAGTTGAAAGTGATGCGTTGGAAGGTTGGGATGGCATGAGGGTCGACTGTGCAGAAGGCATATAGGTGCAAGGGTAGGTGAGGACGCGGGCAAGGCATGCGCTGGAGGGTGGCATGCATCGATGCCAGCGCCCATGCGTTGAATGGCGAATGAGCCCTGCGAGCGATGCTAAGCGCCCATTTCGAGCAAGCCCATGCATCGATGCCAGCGCCCATGCATCGAGTGGCTGAGCGAGCCTTGCGAGCGATGCTAAGCATCAATGCCGAGCGAGCCCATGCGTCGATGCCAGCACCCATGCGTCGAGCAGCCGAGCGAGCCCTGTGAGCAATGGCAAGCTGCCGTGCCAAGCGATGCGTCGATGCTAAGCTGCCATGCCAAACGATGCGTCGATGCCAAGTTTCCGGCCAAGTGCCCATGCAAGGCAACTCATATGAGCCATGCGTTGATGCTAAGCAATGCGTTGGAGCCGTGCGACCTTGCGATGTCTTGGAGGTTTGTGATGGATTGCATGAGGGATGCATTGAACATAGGACATGCGATAGACTAGGTTGGACGCATGGTGTTGGCTCTTACGATGGTTAAGGGTTGCGATGGTGCTACGTTGGAAATCAAGGGAAACCAAGGGTTGCTATGTGTTGGAGTCATACTATGTGTTGAGGACCTACTATACGTTAACATCCGAGGCTAGTTGTATGCATTAAGAATCACCCTAGTGAACGCATATTGATGGCATAAGAAGGCTGAGCTCATATGGAAGACGTCATCCTAACATGTGGCTTGTTGAGAAGAATTCTTCAACCTTAAGGATTTGAGGTGAAGGCTTGAGGAGACATGCAAAAATTAGTCTCATGCATTAGCAATGTAGAAGAAAGAAACCCAACATTTGCATTGATCAAACCTTGCGTTGGTAGACACTTTAAGCAAGAGGTGGAGGGGGTTGGAGGTTAGCAATCTTTAAGAGTAACACTTGGAGGAGGAGGTGTCGACCTTGGAGAGCCTTTGGACGCCTATAAATAGAGCTAAGGACTTCAGATGAGAACTCAATTCTCTTCATAGGACATAAAGAAGAGTGTATTGGGAGGAGGCTATGCGTTGATGGTAAGACCATGCGTTGGTCAAGAGATTCCAAGAGGGGAGATGTTGTTGGACAGAAAGGTCAAAAAGTAGCATCAACTTGGGAAGAGAAGTTCTCCCAGAATATTCGTGTGTTTGATGTGATTCCAAAGCCATCAGAAAGCTAAAAGAGTTTAGTTTTCATGGTGTGGCTGTCAGAGAAGAAGATCTAAGGAATCGGGCTGGAGAAGGAGGAAAATACCGAGGGGTCGAGCTGTTGGGTAAGCTGGGCCAGTCTTGATGTTTTGATGTTTCCGGCCAAACCACGAGGAGTTATGAGCTTAGATTTTGAGGTAAGATTTCGGAGACAGTTTAGAGCATATTTGTAGAAGGAAGTAACTCGAGATAAAGTCTAGAACGATGAGTAGTTTGAGCTTTAATTTGAATCTGGAATTTAGGGTTCAAAAGAGGAGCCCGAGAAGACTAAGGAACTTCTAGAGAGAAAAGTTCCTAAATGACCAAGGTGAGTGATACTTTCCTTTAAGTCTTAAAGAATATCTTTTAGGGTAAATTTTATATGCTTAGGTAATGAATGAGTATCTAGCGTGAGAATGAGATTATGTGATTGGGATGGTCAGGGGGTTAATAGACCTAGTGCCTGAGCCCGTAAGAAAAACCTCATGGGATGGTCAGGGGACATGAGAAGTCTAGTTCCTGAGCCTGTGGGAGGATCCTCGTATGAGATGGTCAGAGGGCCAACGGGCCTAGCTTCTGAGCCCATGAGTGGGGAGCTATGTGCAATAGAAGACAGAGGGTACATACAGAGTAAGCGTTGTAGCTAGTAACATTTATCTATCTACCATGTGTGTAGATAGACAGTAAGCTCATTCTAGTTAGTTATCAGTTTAGCTATCTACCGTACATGTAGATAGAAGTTAAGACCAGATTCGTTCAAAGTTGAGGTTTGAATGTAAACTTGTATTTGTGATATGTTTGTTATTTATGAGTTGAAATAGACTCTAGAAGTTGTTTACCACTCACCGAGCTTTGTGAAACTCATTCTATTATTTCATGTTTTTCTTCCTAGGTAGTGAAAAGTGAGGAGTTTCAAGGTGCTGCTAAGGTCAAGGTCTGCCACATGCCACAATTACACTTCCAGGGCTTTACAGTTATTGTTGTAACTTTGTTGTTAAGTCTTGGAGTTGTATAAACATTACATTGTTGTAATAAAATGGGCCTACTTAATCAATTGTTGTTTGCCTCCTTGACTTAATCAGTTGGTTGTGGAATTTTTTGATTGGTATCATAGTTATATTCTGCAAGAGTTATTAGGCAGTAAGTGTCAACCAAAGGGTTGATAATTGCTGCAGTCATGCCCTTTCCTAGGCTCAGAGGGTGGTCTGGGGCGGGGTGTGACAGCTTGGTATCAGAGCATAAGTTTCTGGGGAGGTTAAAGAGTTAATTGATACTAGCTTAGTATCAGAGCTTATGTTTCTGAGACAATTGAGGAATTAGTTATACCAGCTTAGTATCAAAGCACAAGTTCTGGGAAAGGTTGAGATTAAGTTGATACTAGTTTAGTATCAAAGTATATGTTTTTGGAAACCAGAGGGTTGAATTAGAAAAATCTGAGGTTTGATCTTAGTAAAACCAGAGGGAAGTGTGGTAGAGTAAAGGTTTAAAGAGAAACCTAAGAATTAGTCAATGTGAGACTAAGAGGAATGGCAGATGTGGCATGACCTAGCAGGCAACCGAAGCTGGAACTCATAACGCTACCTGAAGATCTATCGAGAAAGGTAAGTGTGAATTTAAGTTATTCTCATTTAGTATTTGAGATAGAAATGTTTATATTGTAGTTAGTTTGGTTCAACATCTAGCTTAGAGATGACTAGGTGAGGTATTGTTGGATAAACTAAGAAAGTTGATATCAGAGTAGTGCAGTGGAAGCATAGTAATAGATAAGGTTATAAGAGGTTACAACAATGGTTGTTGTGGAACTTTAAACCGGAGTTAGTTTTGTTGGGAAACCTTAAACCGGAGTTAGTTTGAGTAAATTTCGAGGATGAAATTTTCTTAAGGGGGAAGTAAATGTGAAACCCGGATTTTCATTATTCCTACTTAAGCAGGTGGCTAAGGAAATTTCTAAATGTTGAATAGATTTTCCTTTAGTAGTTTTGAATTAAGCTTTAATTGATGAAAAATTGGCTAAGTGTTAGACTAGGCATTGCTATGCGTTGGCCATAAGATCTCGGAGAGATTACTTGGACAAAGGGAGAAGAAAAAGTGTGAATTTGGAAGCTTGACTTTTGGGGAAAACTTGGAAAATTGGCTAAGTATAAACCTATATGTTGGATGCGTTGGATGATTGATACATTGGATGCGTTGGATGTGTTGGAAGGGTGGTATGCGTCCATACGGTTATAGGAAGAAAGTTGAAAGTGATGCGTTGGAAGGTTGGGATGGCACGAGGTTCGGCTATGCAGAAGGCATATAGACGCAAGGGTAGGCGAGGACGCGGGTAAGGCATGCGCTGAAGGGTGGCATGCGTTGATGCCAGTGCCCATGTGTCGAGCGGTCGGGCGAGCCCTGCGAGTGATGCTAAGCACCCATGCCGAGCGAGCCCATGCGTCGATGCCAGCACCCATGCGTCAAGTGGCCGAGCGAGCCCATGCTCGATGCCAGCGCCCATGCGTCGAGTGACCGAGCGATGCCAAGCTGCCATGCCAAGCGATGCGTCGATGCCAAGCTGCCGGCCAAGCGCCCATGCCAAGCGACTCATGTGAGCCATGCATTGATGCTAAGCCATGCGTTGGAGCCGTGCGACCTTGCGATGCGTTGGAGGTTGGTGATGGCTTGCACGAGGGATTCATTGGACATAGGCCATGCGATAGACTAGGTTGGACGCATGGTCTTGGCTCTTGCGATGGTTAAGGGTTGCGATGGTGCTATGTTGGAAATCAAGGGAAACCAAGGGTTGCTATGCGTTGGAGTCATACTATATGTTTATGACCTACTATGCATTCTTAAGTGCACTATGCCTTAACATCTGAGGCTAGTTGTATGCATTGAGAAGCACCCTAATGAACGCATATTGAAGGCATAAGAAGGCTGAGCTCATATGGAAGACATCATCCTAACATGTGGCTTGTTGAGAAGAATTCTTCAACCTTAAGGATTTGAGGTGGAGGCTTGAGGAGACATGCAAAAATTAGTCTCATGTGTTGGCGATGTAGAAGAAAGACACCCAACATTTGCATTGATCAAACCTTGCGTTGGTAGACACCTCAAGCAAGAGGTGGAAGGGGCTGGAGATTGGCAATCTTTAAGAGTAACACTTGGAGGAGGAGGTGTCGACCTTGGAGAGCCTTTGGACGCCTAAAAATAGGGCTAAAGACTTCAGATGAGAACTCAATTCTCTTCAAAGAACATAAAGAAGAGTGTATTGGGAGGAGACTATGCATTGATGGTAAGACCATACGTTGGTCAAGAGATTCCAATAGGGGAGATGCTGTCGGACAAAAAGGTCAAAAAGTAGCATCAACTTGGGAAGAGAAGTTCTCCCAAAATATTCGTGTGTTTGATGTGATTCCAAAGCCATCAGAAAGCTAAAAGAGTTTAGTTTTCATGATGTGGCTGCCGGAGAAGAAGATCCAAGGAATCGGGCTGGAGAAGGAGGAAAATATCGAGGGGTCGAGCTGTCGGGTAAGCTGGGCCAGTCTTGATGTTTTGATGTTTCCGGCCAAACCACGAGGAGTTATGAGCTAAGATTTTGAGGTAAGATTTCGGAGACAGTTTAGAGCATATTTGTAGAAGGAAGTAACTCGAGATAAAGTCTAGAACGATGAGTAGTTTGAGCTTTAATTTGAATCTGGAATTTAGGGTTCAAAAGAGGAGTCCGAGAAGACCAAGGAACTTCTAGGGAGAAAAGTTCCTAAACGTCCAAGGTGAGTGGTACTTTCCTTTAAGTCTTAAAGCATATCTTTTAGAGTAAATTGTATATGCTTAGGTTATGAACGAGTATCTAGCATGAGAATGAGATTATGTGATCGGGATGGTCAGGGAGTCAATAGACCTAGTGCCTAACCCTGTAAGCAAAACCTCACGGGATGGTCAGGGGACACGATAAGTCTAGTTCCTGAGCTTGTGGGAGGATCCTCGTATGGGATGGTCAGAGGGTCAACGGGCGTAGCTTCTGAGCCCATGAGCGGGGAGCTATGTGCACATAGGAGACAGAGGGTACATATAGAGTAAGCGTTGTAGCTAGTATCAGTCATCTATCTACCGTGTGTGTAGATAGACAATAAGCTCATTCTAGTTAGTTATCAGTTTAGCTATCTACCGTGCGCGTAGATAGAAGTTGAGACCAGACTCGTTCAACGTTGAGGTTTGAATGTAACCTCGTATTTGTGATATGCTTGTTATTTATGAGTTGAAATAGACTCTAGAAGTTGCTTACCATTCACTGAGCTTTGTGAAGCTCATTCTGTTATTTCATGTTTTTCTTCCCAGGTAGCGAAAGGTGAGGAGTTCTAGGGTGCTGCTAAGGTCAAGGTTTACCACATGCCACAGTTACACTTCCAGGGTTTTACAGTTGTTGTTATAACTTTGTTGTTAAGTCTTGCAGTTGTATAAACATTACATTGTTGTAATAAAATGGGCCTACTTAATTAGTTGTTGTTTACCTCCTTGACTTAATCAGTTGGTTGTGGAATTTGTTCATTGGTATCATAGTTATATTCCGTAAGAGTTATTAGGCAGTAGGTTTCAATCAAAGGGTTGATAACTGCTATAGTCACGCCCTTTCCTAGGCTCAGAGGGTGGTCTGGGGCGGGGTGTGACAGTAGCTGTGAGAGCGTTCGTAAACGGGTCAGCAACATTGTGCTCCGAAGCGATCTTCGTGATGATCACGTCCCCTCAATGCACTATCTCGCAGATCAGATGATACTTCCGCTCTATGTGTTTGCTGCGCTTGCGACTCCTTGGCTCCTTGGAGTTCGCCATTGCCTCAATATTATCACAATATAGGGTAATGGGCCTAGACATATCTAGAACAACTTCCAGTTTTGTCAAGAACTTCATGAGCCAGACGACCTCCTTAGCAGCTCCGTGCGCCATTACGTACTTCGCCTCCATAGTGGAGTCGACGATACACTCATGCTTTGTGCTTCACCACAATATAGCTCCTTCGTGAAGAGTAAAGACTGACCCTGATGTGGTTTTGCAAGAGTCCTTATCCGTCTGAAAGTCAGAATCCGTGTATCCAATAAGGAAAAAATCCCTAAAACCACACGAGCTTGTAGTCCCTCATTCTTCGAAGATACTTGAGGATGTTCTTCACTACAGTTCAGTGACCCTGGCCTGGGTTAGATTGATACCTACTGACTATACCCACAACGTAACAGATGTCTGAACGAGTACAGAGCATCGCGTACATCAAATTGCCAATGACAGACGCATATGGGACCCGTCTCATCTCCTCAACCCCTTGAGGCATCTTAGGACACATGCCCATAGACAAAGTGACTCAATGCTTGAACTAAAGTAGGCCCCTCTTGGAGTCCTGCATCGAGTACTTGAGCAACATCTTTCATTTGAGACAGTGCTAGCACCTTGTTCTTACGATCCCGAAAGATCTGTATACCTAAACCAAACTGGGCCTCTCCCAAATCTTTCATTTGAAATTGGGTCGCTAGCCAGTTCTTAACTATAGTCAGTAGACCTACATCATTCTCAATGAGTAGTATATCGTCTACATACAACAGTAAGAAGACTACTGAAGTGTTGATGATCTTCTTGTAGACACATGGTTCATCAACATTTTGGTCAAAGCCATAAGACTTGATCGCAGTATCAAACCATATGTTCTAAGATCGAGACGCCTGTTTCAGCTCATAAATGGACCGATTCAGCTTGCAAACCTTTAACTCTTGACCTTGGCTATGAATCTCTCGGGTTGCACCATGTAAATGGTCTACTCAAGATTTCCATTCAGAAAGGCCGTCTTGATGTACATTTGCCAGATCTCATAATTATAATAAGCTACAATAGACAGGAGGATGTGGATCGACTTTAACATGGAAACAGGCGAGAAAGTCTCCACATAGTCGACTCTCTCTACCTGGGTATAACCCTTTGCCACAAGTCGAGCCTTGAAGGTCTGTACCTTCCGATCAACACCCCATTTACGCTTGTAGATCTATTTACAACCTATAGATCTTACCCCATCAGGCTGATCTACAAGATCCCATATTGAGTTGTACATCGACTCCATCTCGAGATCTATGGGCTTGACCCATTCATCCCGGTTAAAATCCTCCATTGCCCTCTTGTAAGAACACGGATCCTCAACGTCGCCATCTGCTACTATAGCAAGGATTTTCATGAAACCCAGATAGCAAACAGGTGGGTTCGCAACCCTTCCATTACGTCGAGGTTCCCTCAACTCTTTTGGTAGAACCAACCTACTAGATGAACTCCCATCAACAACTCTTGCTGATATAGCAGACTCTTCAACAACTCTTGTTGAAGTTTCAGTAATTTCATTGGAAAGCTCACGTAACACGACTTTACTTCGTGGAATGTGCTCCCTTATATGATCCTCCTCCAGAAAAGTAGCGTTCGTTGAAACAAACACACTATTGTCCATCGGATCATAAAAATAATACTCATAAGTACAGCTAAGCCAATTTATCGTTTTGCCCCTATAGTTACATCTCACTCTTTAAGTACCACTGATTCCTTTAATGAACAATACAACATAGTCCAACTATGTGTGAACACCTCTCGGGCCAAGAGAAGGTGTGTGGTGCTACATCGTTCAAGCCCTGGAATCAGCCCTTTGGGGAGCTATATATCTACTTACCCCTGCTTTGAGGAAGGAGTGAATTCCATCTTGTGTAGCTGAGTTCCCAGCTCCCAAATCAGATGAATCCCCAAAATGGTAGGTTTGAATCGGTGACCTGGCCATTCGCACCCATAAAAATCGAAAGACCACTCTCAATGGCAGGAATTCCCAACTCACTCAGTATTGAGGTCATGTTACCTATGGTCATCCTAGTGAAGTGAAGTCTCCGTCATGAACGGTGTTATATAACGAGACGTTAACACTTCGTGGTCTGGTCTTATACAAACTCTTTGTATAGGACGCCCTCGCTCGCATGTCCCCTACACGAATGATTAGGATCAGACCATCTGTGATAAGTCACAACACTTGTGACCATTCCATAAAGCCGGCCGCATCCATAGCGTTACCAGGATAAAGTTTCCCTCCTATATCCATATACTACAGACCATTTTGTTATCACTCAATACATGATCCACTTATATGTCACGACATACATGCTTAAGTTACATACAGATAACTAGAGATTTTATGTTTATTGGTTTATGGTAAAGAAAATAAAACACATAATTGAGCAAAAAACAAGATGTGAAGTAAATATCATATATTATACAACACAAGCGTTCATACAAACTGTTTACAAACTACATAACACGAGACTTTAGGGCATCAACCCCAACACTGAGGCATAAGACTAAGGAGTTTTCCTTGGAGAGTTTTATCACTCAGCTGAGGTTTGAGAAGGAAGCTAGAAAGTAGGACTAGAGGGAGGACGTGAATATCATTCCTAGGAGATCCACCTCTGCCGCGATAAAGCCTGACCAAAAGTCCAATGGGACAAAGAGGGTTAAAATTGTGGTTCCAGCAACCAGAACCAACAGAAGAAGCAAAAACCCCATTCATGAGAAATGGTACAATTCCTTTGCTTTAACTGTGATAAACCTGGAAACATGGCTAGAAACTGTAGGAACAGACATCGTTCTGCTGGTCAGGCAAACTTGACAGAAGAATCGACGTTAGTTGCCATGATCATAGAAGTTAATGTGATTGGTGGTTCTGAAGGGTGGTGGATTAACACTGGGGCTACGGGCATGTTTGTCATGACTTTAGTTTCTTTAAATCTTATACTGAAACTAAGGATAAGAATATTCTGTTAGGGAATCATCACTCAACAAAAGTTGTTGGAATCGATGATGTGAAGCTGAAGTTTACTTCCAGAAAGACCCTCACATTGAAGGATGTCCGTCCTACACACTCTAGAGATAAGAAAGAATTTGGTCTCGGTCTATCTCCTCAATAAGGCCAGATTTACTCAAACCATAATGGCATATTTACATGCCCATACTAAGAAAAATGTAATAGCAGGGAAAGGTTATGCAACTGAGGGAATATTCAAATTAAATTTAGACATAAATAAAATGAAATCTTTTATTGTATGTTGTGTTCTTTAAATGTTTGGCATGCTAGACTTTGTCATGTTAATAAGAAATTAATTAGTAACATGATTAGGTTGGAAATGATACCTAAGTTATCCATAAATGAATTTGATAAATGCGAGTATTGTAGTTAGGCGAAAATAACTAAAACCCCATATAAATTTGCACCTAGGGTATCTAAGCCTCTAGATTTCATTCATTCTGACTTATGTGATTTTGATGACATCTTGACTAAGAATAATAAAAGATATTTTATTATTTTTATTGATGATTGCTCTGATTTTACTTTTGTATATTTGCTGGAAAACAAAAGTGATGCGTTTGATGCTTTTAAATTGTTTGTAACTGAAGTACAGAATCGATTTAACATAAAGGTTAAAAGACTTCGTAGTGATAAGGGAACTAAGTATGACTCAGACAACTTTAATTTAACTCACATGGAATAATACACTGTGATTGCACCTTACTCTCCTTAAATGAACGGAAAAGTCGAAAGGAAAAATAGAACTCTAGCTGAGCTAGTAGTTGTTATTTTACTTAGTTCAGGAGCCATGTCCTATTGGTGGGGTGAAATCATATTTACCATGTGTTATGTTCTAAATATAATACTAAAGTCTAGAAACACAACTTGACCTTACGAAGTCTTCAAGAATAAGAAACCAAACTTGTCGTACTTTAGAACATGGGGATGTCTAGCCTTTGTAAGGATTCCAGATTCCAAAAGAAGAAAGCTAACTAGTAGAGCTTATGAGTGTGTCTTTATAGGTTATGCCATAAATAGTAAAGCCTATAGGTTCTATGACCTAGTAAACCAAGTGATCATTCAGTCAAATGATGCTAACTTCTTTGAGGATAGATTTCCTTTTGAATCAAGAAATAGTGGGGGCTTGGGATCCAATAGTCTAACCCTAATTAGAAATCCTACCTCTACAGAGGAAGCCGAACCATAACCTAGAAGAAGCAAAAGAACTATAATCATTAAGGATTTTGGGTATGACTTCCATACCTATAATGTAGGAGAAGATCTTAAAAACCTAAAAGCTGCCCTGTCCTCTGTAGATGCCAACTTATGGCAAGAAGCCATAAATAATGAGATGGACTCTCTTGAGTCAAATAGAACTTGACACTTAGTATACCTACCCCCAGGTTGCAAGGCAATTGGGTGCAAATGGATCTTAGGGAAGAAGCTTAGACTTTGACAAGTTTAAAGCCAAGTTAGTGGCGAAGGGCTTTAAGAAAGAGAATACATAGACTTCTTTGACACCTTCTCCCCTGTCACTAGAATAACCTCAATTCGTGTTATGTTTTCTCTCGTTGCCCTTTATAACATTGTAGTGTATCAGATGGACATAAATACCACCTACCAAAATGATGAAGTTGAAGAAGAGATTTACATGGAATAACCTGAGTGCTTTATAGTCCATGGTCAAGAAAATAAGGTTTGTAAGCTAGATAAATCTCTCTATGGTCTGAAACAAGCTCCTAATTAATGGCATGAAAAGTTTGATAACCTAATCCTATCTAAAGGTTTTAAGGTTAATGAATGTGACAAATATATCTACTATAAGTTTGAAAATAATCTTTGCACTATCCTGTGTCTGTATGTAGATGATTTGTTAATCTTTGAGTTGAACTTGAATGTCATAAATGATGTGAAATCTACATTGAGTGCAAATTTTGACATGAAAGACTTAGGAGAAGCAAGTGTAATGTTAGGCATAAAAGTGAGTAGGTTTGAAAAGAGATTTTATTTGGATCAATCTCATTATGTTGAAAAGATTCTAAAGAAATATAATTACTTTGAATGTAAACCAACATGTACTCTTTATGACCCTAGTGTTAAGCTGTTCAAGAACACTGGTGACAATGTTAAATTTTAGTATGCGAGCATCATAGGCAGTCTTAGATATGCTGCTGACTGCACTAGGCTTGATATAGCTTATGCTATATGATTACTTTGTAGGTTTACAAGCAGACCTAGTATTGAACATTGGAATGCTATAGAGAGGGTTATGAGGTACTTGAAGAAAACCCAAAACGTAGGATAACATTATCAGAAGTTTCCCGCTGTCCTGGAAGGATTCAGTGATGTTGATTGAAACTCCCTCTCGGATGATTCAAAGGCTACAAGCGGCTATATCTTTAATATAGCATGCGAAGTTGTCTCTTGGAAACTAAGAAACAAACTATTTTAGCCCAATCTACAATGGAGTCAGAAATGATAATACTAGCAAGTGAAGAAGTAGGTTGGCTTAAAAGTCTTTGAAGATCTTTCTTCAAGAATTCCCTCGAAAAACACATGAACCACTTGAAGACCTTCTTCAAGAAAAACTTCGAACAAGTTCGAACACGACCACAATGGTTTCCTCGGTATTCTCAGTGTGAGAACCTAGGAGTGGTGGGCTCTAACTATTTTGGATTTGAGGGAATTTTGTGGAAAGAAAGAAGGAATTGGAATTGTTCACCAACAAAATCCAAGTCACACAAACATAACTCTTCTGTTTTTTTTTTTTTTTTTTAACTATCAAATTCGACTCACTTGGCAAGAAAAATAAACCTTTTCATTTTCAACATGCCAAAATTAACAACCACCCATTTACGAGGGTGAAGAGAAAAGAAAAGGAAGGGAGTTATTATTAAAAAAAATAATTAATATAAATATAAATATGATAACTAACTTAATATATATATATATATATATATATATATATATATATATATATATATATATATATATATATAAACTTATATGTTATATCAAATATAACATATAACCTATAGTTTTAATATTGTATCACATACAATATAAACTATAGTTTTTTTTCTCTCTTATATGACATTTAATATAAATCACATTTATATTAAATTTAAAACCTATGAATCCAATTAGTAGAAACTATATTTTAATCTAATTCAAATATTTATTTCCTCTCATTAAGCTATAATGTATCAAATACATTATAATAATTATATCACATATAATTTAAACAACTTAATTATATCATATATAATTAAATCGTGCTATTAATTTAAACAATTCAAATTAATCTAAAATTGATTCTCAATTAATCCTATTGAGCTACCAAGGGGACCTCATGGACCTGTAGCTTGAAGCTCCAACGGTACATGAATGCTTAATTAAACTCTTTAATTATATTATTCACCATCGATTAACTGTCGGACACTCTACTAAAGTCTGACAACTACACTCTTTACACTACAGATATATTTCTGTGTCCATTAGATATAACCATTCAATAATATGATGACCCTTTACAGATTGTTCGTAAGTACAACTAGGCGAAATTACCATTTTGCCCCTATAGTTACATCTAACTCCTTAAGTACCACTGATCCCTCTAATGAATAATAGATCATAGTTCAACTATGACTAAACCTCTCTCGGCTAGGAGAGAGTGTGGCGCCACATTGTTCAAGATTTGAAATCAGCCCTTAAGGGAGCAATTTATCTACTTACACCTACCTTGGGGAAGGAGTGAATTCCATCTTGTGAAGTTGTGTTCCTAGCTCCCCAATAAGATGAATCCCCAAAATGGTAGGCTTGTTGAGGTCGACGATTTGACCACTCTCACCAATACAAATCAAAGGACCGCCCTCATAGACAGAAGTTCACAACTCACTCAGGATTCAAGTCATGTTACTTATGATAATCCTGGTGAAATGTAAGTCTTTATTATGAACGTGTTAGGAAACTGATTCTTAATAAAACTCTAATTACGTAACTGACCGGCACAACAGCTAACGAAGACTGAGTTCTTTATTAAACGATAAGCGTCCAATGGGACTAAACGATCACTTATATATGCTACTCGGTCGTTTATCAAATACTAAACGATCGTTTACATGTACGATCGCTAATATTTACTAGACGATCGCATAGAAAATGCTCTGCGATCGCTTACAAATTCCTACACGATCACTTACAATCTAGTACACGATCGTTTATTGATTACAACATGATCGCCTACCACTACTACACGATCGTAGGCCTCCGCTACACGATCTCTTAGAAGAAGAAAACGATAGACAGCACATGACGATAGGAACTACACGATGGAATGCCCGAACTCCCACTCTTGAGAGCTCCCATTTTCAGCTTCAGAAATGCAAATCTCCCATGCCCGCCTTTCTATTTCTTCTTTTAAACGATCAACTTCGAAACAGAATTTCAGTTGTGGTTCTTAACCTTCTTAATGGACTCAACTGCTGACATCGTCACTTGCTCTAACTTTTACTCCTCCTCCATTGAGTAAGATGCCTATCATTACCTCCCCCCTCCACTTTTACCTTGTCCTCAAGGTAAAATTCGAGAAACTGATTTTGGAAGTCATCGAGCACCTCCCATGTCGCCTCATGCTCCGACAAGCCTTTCCACTTTACCAAAACTTCACGTCCCCGTTGCAACAGCCTCGGTCTAGAGTTCAAAACCACTTCTGGTTTTGGCAACCAAGTGTGATTTTCATTGATTAAGGGATCCACAGACGATTCTTTATGGGGTTGGCCAACCAACTTCTTTAGCTTTACGATATATAAAACACGGGGTGTATGGACACCGTTGGTGGAAGGTTCAATTTGTAGGCTACCGCACCCACTCTCGACCACCTGATATGGTCCATAATACTTAGGAGATAATTTTACAAACTTCTTCTGTCGAACTAAAATTTGGCGATAAGGTCGTAACTTCAACCACACCCAATCACCAATCTGAAATTCAACATCACGACGCTTCTTGTTAGCAAACTTTTTTATTTTCTTTTGAGCCTCCCGCAAATGATTCTTAAGCATGTGTAACGCTGCATCTCGATCTCTCATCTGTTGATCCAAAGTTTCATTGGCAGTACAATCATCCCCATAATAAACCAACACTAGGGGTTTTCTTCCATACACAATCTGAAAAGGAGAAAAGCCAATGGAAGCATTATATGTTGTGTTATACCAATATTCTGCCCAATGCAACCAATTGATCCATTCTCTCGGCCGCTTTCCACAAAAGCACCTCAGATACATTTCTACACTGCGATTCACCACCTCTGTCTAACCATCCGACTGAGGATGATAAGATGTGCTGCAGTGGAGCTTGGTAGCCTACAACCAGAACAACTCCTGCCAAAAGTGACTCACAAACACCTTGTCCCCATCCGATATAATTGACTTCGGCACGCCATGAAGTTTAACTATCTCTCTACAAAATGTATCAGCTACAATACTAGCATTAAAAGGGTGCTTCAATGGCAGAAAATGAGCATATTTACTCAATTGATCCACGACTACTAAGATCATCTCATAACCCCTCGCCTTCGGTAAGCCTTCAATAAAATCCATTGAAATGTCTGCCCACACCACATCAGGGATAGGCAATGGCATCAACAATCTGGCTGGTGACAATGCTAACGATTTATTCTTCTGACAAACTATGCATTCCTCTATATACCTCTTAACAGTCGTTTTCATGCCCTCCCAATACAACTCCCTTGCTATTCTCTTGAATGTTCTCAAGAACTTCTAATGGCCACCAAATACCGAATCATGATACATATGCAAGATTGTAGGGATCAACGAAGGGGAGCTAGAGAGTACTAACCTCTATTTATACTTCAATACGCCTTGCTGTATAGAAAAAACCTGCACCCCGTCCTCTTTCTTTGGTACACGGCATTTAATTCCTTGTAACTGGTCATCGAGCTCAACTTCCTTCTGAATTAAAGCTATATCAATCAAAGTAGGAGCTGATATTTGAGCCAGCTGAGCCTCTATCTCCACCCTGGACAAGGCATCAGCGACATCATTTTCCAATCTTGGTCGGTATATCACTTCAAAGTCATAGCCAAGTAACTTAGCTACCCACTTCTGATACTGTGGTTGTATTGTCATCTGTTCCAGTAGAAATTTCAGAGCCTTCTGACTAACAAAAAAGGATGCCACCTCTGCACTGCCATGACAACCGCCAACAATTCCCTCTCATACATCGGCTTTGCATGATCTCGCAAAGACAGAGTATGGCTGTAAAAAGCGATCGATCGCTTCTGTTGCACTAACACCGCGCCTATGCCATATTCGGATGCATCTGTCTCCATCTCAAATGGTATACTGAAATTAGGGAGTGCCAACATAGGTAACGTCATCATGGTTATTTTGAGTTTCTCAAAAGAAAACTGAGCATCCTCTGTCCATCGAAATGTCCCGCCCTTCAAAAGCTTCGTCAAAGCCGCTGCTATACTGCCATAATTTGTACAAACCTTCGATAGTAACCAGACAAGCCCAAGAATCCCCACACCTCCTTCATTGTCTTAGGCATTGGCCACTCCAACATTACCCGTACCTTCTTCGGATCAACCTCCACGCCCTGTTGAGAAATAATATGCCCCAAATACTCCACCCTATCTCTTGCAAACTAACACTTCTTCTGATTATCGTATAGTTCATTCTCCTTTAAGATTTCCATTACTACTTCTAAATGTTGCAAATGTTCTTCGAAGTTTCGACTATATACCAATATATCATCAAATAATACTAACATAAAGTGGCACAAATATAGTCTGAATATATCATTCATCAATGCTTGAAAAGTAGAAGGTGCATTAGTTAAACCGAAAGGCATTGCCAGAAATTCATAGTGTTCCTCATGTGTCCGGAAGGCTGTCTTCTCCACATCCCTCGGATTCATTCGAATTTGATGATATCCGAACTTCAAATCCATCTTCGAGAAGTAGGCAGCTCCATGTAACTCATCGAAAAGCTCTTCTACCACGAATAGTAGCAATGTTAAGAGAGCGATAATCTACACAAAACCTCTATCCTCCCTCCTTCCTTTTCACCAACAAAACAGGACTTGAATATGGACTGGTGCTCGGCCAAATGATGCCCGAGTCCAACATTTCCTCTAACAGTTTCTCCATCTCGGCCTTCTGATGGTATGTATACCTATACGGTCGAACGTGTATAGGATCGGTTCCTTCCTTCAAGTGAATGTGATGCTCAACATTCCAACAAGGAGATAACTCTCCAGGCCATTCAAATACGTCTTGAAATTGGTTGAGTAAATTTGACAAGACTCCAGTACTGATTCAATTGCTCCGTAATTCCCATGCTCATTTGTTATCTCGTCTCTATTCAACAGTCTGCATTCAACTAAGAATCATTGATCTTCTGTCTCCCACATTTTTACCATACATTTTAGACTGATCCTCGTCTTCGTCAGACTTGGATCCCCCTACAAAATTATCTTCTGACCCTCATGAGTAAACGTTATTCTGAGATTTTGCCAGTCAACCTCTATTTTCCCTAAGGAATGTAACCACTGCATTCTTAAAATCACATCCACACTTCCCAACTCTAGTGGTAAGAAGCTATCACTCACTTCCCAATCACCCAGCTTCATCTCCAAATTTTTATAGATTCCCTTCCCATGCACCGCAGTTCCTGATCCCAGAACAACTCCATAATTGGTCGTGTCCGTGACATCTAACTGTAGACGATTCACCAGGCCTTCTGTTATGAAGTTATGTGTAGCACCATAATCTATCAGCACCACGACGAATTCTCCTCTGATGTCCCCTTTAATCTTCATCGTTCGTGGATTAGTTAATCCCACGACTGAATTCACAGACAATTCAGCAATTGGCGAAAGTTCTTTGCTCAACATCAACATATTCAGCTCTAACGTCTCTTCTCTAACTTCATCATCTTCACATAATTCCAATTCTTCTCCAAACGCTTGAACTACAAGTAATCTCAATTCTCTCAATTCCTGCCCTTTGCACTTATGGCCAACAGTGTACTTCTCATTGCACTGGAAACAGAGTTCTTTTTTTTTTTTCCCTCTTTCTTTCAATCCACCCCACCTACTGGTTTACTCAAATTATCAATGTTGAATTTCGAAGAGTTCGAGGTTTGGAATTTACCTACATATGTTTACACTCATCCCGCTTCGACTCGCACATTTTCTCTATCTTCAACACTTTGGGCCAACGACATCATCTGCGCCAATCCAGTAGGATCCAAGCATTCAACTTTCGCCTTTATCCATGGTGCCAATCCGTTCATGAACGTCTCCTCTAAAACTTCATTCAACAGATGAGGTAATGATGCTACTAACTTATTGAACAGATTTCGATATGCCTCCACAGTTGTTTCTTGTTTAACAGCCAAGAATCTTCCACAAATTGATCCCTCCCTTAAAGATCGGAATTGGACTAACATTCTTTTCTTCAAGTCTTCTCAGTCTTTAAACGATTCTCTGCCCTCTTTTGACCGGTACCAGTCTAGTGTAGCACCATCGAAGCTTACAATCGCCACGATCATCTTCTCCGATTCAGCCAGCTTATGAATTTGAAAATATTGATCTGCCTTGAATAGCCAAGCTTCGGGATCGCTTCCACTAAACACCGGCATTTCAAATTTCTTGAATTTACTATGGTCGCCAAACGTTTCTTCCCCGGTTGCTTTCACCAAACTATTTGTTCCACAGACGTTATTGGTATTCGATCCTTCCGCTTCCTCCGCCACCTTTTCTTTGCCTTTGGCCATTTTCATAACGTAGGAAATGAACATCTGATGATGTTTCTCCGCCTGCATTCCCAATCGCTCATAACGATGCCAGATTTTCCTCTATAGTTGGAAACTTCTGCAATTCAACTTTAAGTCCAGAGATCTCTTGGTCGAGCAACTCCAGTTTATGTTCAAAGCGTTTCTGAGCCATGCTTGCTCAGGTGATTGCTCTGATACCAATTTGTTAGGAAACTGATTATTAATAAAACTCTAATTACTTAACTGACCAACACAATAGCTAAACGAAGGCTGAGTTCTTTATTAAACGATAAGCGTCCATCAGGACTAAAAGATCATTTACAATTGCTACTCGATCGTTTATCAAATAATAAACGATCGTCTACATGTACTACACGATCGCTAAGATTTACTAGATGATTGCTTACAAAATGCTCCGCGATCGCTTACAAATTCCTACATGATCGCTTACAATCTATTACACGATCGCTTACTGATTACAACATGATCGCCTACCACTACTACACGATCGTAGGCCTCTACTACACGATCGCTTTGAAGAAGCAAATGATAGACAGCACACGATGATAGGAACTACACCATGGAACGCCCAAATTCCCACTCTCGAGAGCTCCCTTTTCCAACTTCAGAAATGCAAATCTCCCGTGCTCGCCTTTCTGTTTCTTCCTTCTTTTAAACGATCAACTTCTGAACAGAATTCAATTGTGATTCTTAACCTCCCTAACGGACTCAACTGTTGACGCCTTCGCTCGCTCTAACCTTTTACTCCTCCTTTTTTGAGTAAGATGCCTATCAAAACGATGTTATATAATGAGACTAAACATTTTGTGGTCCGGTCTTATACAAACTCCTTGTATAGAATATCCCCACTCACATGTCTATACATGAATGATCATGATCAAATCATTTGGTTTTACAACAATTGTAACACCTACAAAATGGGTCATACTTGTAGTGTCACCAAGATAAGGTACCCAGCCTTATTCATCTATTACAGACCATTTAAGTTATCACTTAAACATTATCCACCCGTATATCTTTACATACATGTTTAAGATAAAAAAAAATATCCTTGGATGTTAGTTTATTGCTTTTATGGTTAATGCAACTAAAATATCATATATTTTATAAATAATGAATTTAAATAAAATATCATATATTTTATTAAATACACAATAAGTTTATTCAATAATGTTTACAAACTGGAATCAACCCCAATAATCTTCCACTTGATCTAAAGCTAGTGGGGTGTACAATATAGTGTAAGGGTAACTCCTAATTAGTTTAGATTTACCCAAATGAAATCTTTTCAAACTAGGAAGTCTAATTAGATTTAAATTTCATTATCTTATTATTATTATTTTTTTTTATTTAAAATTCTTCATATTCCAAAATTAATTTCAGGTTTAAATCATTTGGTTTTTTCCTCACATCAAATTAAATTGTGTGAATAAAATCTCAATTTTTTTTTAAAAAAAAAAATTGGCTATATCCCAAATATTATCTTAAATTCAAATTATCAAATTTTGAACCTTTATCTTCTAGTCAAAATAAATTGTAGATAAAAATCTCAAGTTATCTCAATTTTAAAATTCGGGCATAACCCAAAATTTATCCCAAATTCAAATAATTCAAATTTATCTTTTTATGAGAATTAAATTAGGATAAAGTCTCAGATTCATCTCAAATTAAAATTTGGCCATATTCCAAATTTTATTAAAATTAAAAAAATCAAATTGTTCAACTTTGAGGTTAAATTTTATATAAAATCTCAAGTTAAAATTTGGACATATTCCAAATTTTATCAAATTTTATCTCAAATCTAAATCGTCCAAATTTAGACTTTTTATCCTCAAGTCAAATTAAATTGAGGATAAAATCTCAATTTGATGTAAAATTCAAATTTGAGTATCTTCCAAAATTTATATCAAATTCGTTCAAATTTAGGTTCTGATCCTTATTTTCAAATCAAATTGGGGTAAAATCTCAAATTAAAATTTGGAATAAATTTTATCCCAAATTCCAGTTAAACTTTTGTACTAAATTCACAATTTGACTGACACATCAATTGAGATCAAATTCAAGAACAGATTGAAGAAAATCAAATCACTAGGATTTCCATGAGCAGCGTAAGGGATCGTTCCAAATTCCATTTAGATTGAACACAAACAATTACAGTCTAAAATGAAAACTAACAGGTCATGCATAAATAGAAATTATAGCATGCTTTAATAGAATCAAGGGATAGAGTATGTGTACCTTTGAAGAACCATTCTTCAGGAATCCCTCAAACAAAGTCCAATGCGTCTAAAAACAACAACGCTTGAACGCAACGACCGGAACAACACGACCACGAACACAACGATCGTTTGGATGCTCCTCAAACCCAATCGAATCCAAGTCGATTCACGAATAGAGTAAAGACACCACCACAATGGTTACTTTGGTATTCTTGATGTGAGAATCCAAGAGTTGTGGGCTCTGTATGATCTTGGCTTGAGGAAGAGACTGGAGGTATGCAATCGATTAAACGATCGAGCAAGTGGGAGATAAGAAGTTGGTCTATCGCATTGATGATGTGCTCGATCGTCTAGTAAACGACAGCCTATCGCATAGACTTAGCTACTCGGTCGTGTAGCAACGATCAGCTGAGTGACTATCGTATAGTCAACTCTACGTAATCGTTTAGTTTCTGTCAACGTGAAACTCTTTCACTCGATAGCTTATCTCCGTGAATACTTTCCGAATGAAGTAACTTTTAATTTTAGGAAAATAATTTTTCTTTTATCTCACGGTTACCATAAAACTACCATAAACCTCCCACTTAATTGGTTATTAGAGAAAAAGAATTAATTATCATATAATTAATAAATTATAAATAAATATGATAACCAACTTATCATATTATATTTATAACCTATAGTTTTAATATTTCATCTCATGAAATATACAAACGATAGTTCTTTTTCTATTTTATGGTACTTGATATAAATCATATTTATGTCAATTCCTCCAAATAATGTATCTCATACATCACACCAATTATATCACATATAATTAAATTTCCTCTTGTTAATTTGAACACTTCAAATCAACCCAAAAATTTGATTCTCAACTTGAATCCATTGAGCTACCAAGGGGACCTTATGGACCTGTAGCTTGAAGCTCCAACAGTACGTGAATAACTAACTAAACTCTTTAGTCATGAGATCCACCATCTGTTAACTGTCGAACACTCCACTAAAGGCCGACAGTTGCACTATTCTCACTACAGATATATTTCTGTGTCCATATTAACCAATGAACAGTTCAATGACCATTCACAAATCGCTCGTATGTACAGCTGGGCCAATTTATCGTTTTCCCCCTGTAGTTACATCTAACTTCTTAAGTACGACTGATTTCTCTAATGAACAATAAGTCATAGTCCTACTATGACCGAGTCTCTCTTCCAAAGAGAGGATGTGGCACTATGTTCAAGACCTAGAATCAACTTTTAAGGGAGCAATTTATCTACTTACTCCTGCTTCGAGAAAGGAGTGAATTCCATCTTGTGTAACTGAGTTCCCAGCTCCCCAATCAGACAAATCCCAAAAAAAGTAGGCTTGTTGAGTTGACAATCTGACCACTCTCACCTATACTAATCAAAGGACCGTCCTCATAGGCGGCGGTTCCCAAAACACTTAGAATTAAGGTCATGTCACCTGTGGTCGTTTTATGAGATGTAAGTCTCAATTATCAACGGCGTTATATAAAGAGACTAATCATCTCGTGGTCCGGTCTTATACAAACTCTTTGTATAGGATACCCCTGCTCGCATGTCTTCACATGAATGGTCAGGATCAAATCATTTGTAGAACATTACAACACTTGCAACTATCTATAAAGCGGGTTGTATCCGTATTGTCACCAGGATAAGGTCCTATAACCTTATACTACAAACCATTTAGGTTATATTTGAATTTCAATTCCAACTTTGTTTTTCGAGATTCATCCACTCATATATATGCATAAATCTCGAAAAGAGGCCTTGTTGGATGAGAAATTTTGGACCAATTACAAATTGTCATATCATTCACTAAATTAATGATGAAATTCTAAATCATCAAATTTGGGACGACTTAGGAGTTGATATGTGTACCAAATTGAAGTTGAATACAAATTCCGATGATGTCATGTGGCTTCATCATGACCATTGAATTATATAAGATTAATTTAACCCAATTGATATTATTATCTAGGTTAAAATCCAAATAAACCTAGAAATGGGTTGAATTTGACCCAAATGTCAAATCAGACCCAAATCTAACTAATTGGGCCCAAAGGCCTGGTTCATGGGCCAACCAAGCCCAAGCCCACGAGGCCCACTAGAGAACTCTATAAATAGAGGAGCACCCCTCATTTGTGGGGGTCGAAAATTCTATATTCTCGAGAGTCCAGAGAGAATTCACCAACAAGCAAAAGACTTTTGGACTTCTGAAGCTGTACACTCCTTGAAGACACAAGTGCCTTAAAGATACAAATATTCTTCCAAGACTTCTACTTTAAGAACGTACGTATGATACTTTGCTTCTTCAAGTCAAGTGCACTCATTCAACCAAGAGAGAATCAGAGGATCATGTGTTAGAAATTGAACCACAATGCATCAAATCAACATCTACACCAACACAAACTCAAGTTCAACTCCACAAAACAAGTTTCTCCAGAAATCTTATGTGAATAAATTTCATGAGCGAGAGGCTTTCTTTTGCTTCCATGTAGTGGACTTGTCATATCTCTAAGCCCTTAGGAACTGAAAAGAAATCCAGAAGCTGATTGACACTAAGGAATCGTTCTTAGAAGGTGGCGTGCGATTTTCTCTCTGCAAACACATTATCAAATGATATGCCTGGAAAAGGTATTCATAGGTTTTTGGAAGATACTTCTCTTTGTCACGATAGCCCTTAATTCTTTAAGGGAAAGAATTCACCTCCTCATAAAAGCTTCCCCTGATTGGAAGACCCCTGAGCGACCAGAGGTCCCATAAAAAAATTGAGACTTCGCCTATCGTGGTATGAAGAATGTTGGTTAAAGGACACTAAGCTTCGCAAAAGGCTCGAACTACGTCACTATATGATCATACATGTATAGAGAATTTGTCACTGTGTCGAATAGACTAATATCATAAAGGAACTGCTAGTTTTGGCTGACTAAAAATTCAAGCCACTCCTAATAGTAGTCAGTGAAGTTGAATTCTCCAGGAACCTTCATTATGGCATTCCAGTGGACCTGACCCTCAATTATACAACGTTCGAGAGTTAGCACTTGGTCAGGATTAAGGGTCTCATCATGAATGAAAGATTGTAAAACCCACACACGTTCTCCCCGAGTTAAAGGCACATTCATTGATAATTTGGAAAGGATCATGTTGTTGTCTAAACTTAGCCAGCGATCTACAAAGGGGGCAACTAATAACTTTGCCACAAGAAAGCTAAGTGCATCCTTTATGGGCTGACCTCTGTCTCCAAGAATCACGAGGTATCTCTTACTGACGAAATGTTTTCGACGAAGGGACCATCGTTCTGCCAAAACAAAAACTGCCATAAAGGAATAAGTCTCAACGACATGGTTGGATGAGAGTGATGGAGACATGAGATCTTTCCAAGGTCATTCCTATATGGATCAAATGGGGGTTGTTAGACTTTTTCGAGGTCATCCCCATGTTGATCAAAATGAAATAGAAGAGTATCCCCATGTGGAACAAATGGGGATTGTTAGACCTTTCCGGGATCATCCCATATTTATCGAAATATAATAGGGTTAGTTAGACCTTTCTGGGGTCATCCCCATGTTTATCGAAATGTAATAGGGCTATTTAGACCTTTTCGGGGTCAATGGTTAGGTATCGGGGGTGAAATAGAAGGGTCCACATTTTCTTTAGTGCCGCCAACCCCCCAACCCTCTTTTCTCTCTCTGTCCCTCACGTTCTCCCTCTCTAAAGCAGGTTTTTCTAGTTGTCGCCGTTGACTAGAAGCTTCCGTTGTGCCTCGATCGCCCTACTGTCGATCGGAGCTCTGTCCGTGGTCGCCAAGGTCGCCATCGTCTACACGACTGCCTCCCCGTCGTTTCAGTTTCGGCTGCCCACACTTCTAATCACGCCACCATATGCAGGCATCGTCATCTCTGAAACAGATCTCGGCTGAGTGAAGTCCTGTAGCAGCCGTCATCCATGGTGCTGAAAAAAATGGTAGAAAAGAGAAGGAAGAAAGCGTAAAAAAAGAGACTAGAGGAAAAAAAGGAAGAAAAACAAAATCAAAAAGGAAAAAGGAAAATAAAATGGAACGAGGAAGAAGAAGAGAAGGTGAAGAAGATGAAGATTATAGTCCAGAGGATGTGGTGGGGTTTGAAAGTAACTAAAATTAGTGTTCAAGAGAAAGAAAAAAATGTAGCAAAGAAAGATGATTTTTTTTCTTTAAGAAAAAAAAGTGGATTAGAAATCAATTTTGCCCACCTCTTCACTTCATCAATCAAGTAGCAACGCTGTGCTCTAAGCAACATTCAAAAGAAAAAAAAATTACTTTGGTTGCCATACTTGGAATTAACCGAGAAGAGATGGCTTGATCCAATTTATAGTGTGAGGGTAACTCCTAATTGGTTTAGATTTACCCAAATGAAATCTTTTCAAACTAAGAACTCTGATTATATTTAAATTTCATTATCTTATTATTATTATTTATTATTATTTTTATTTAAATTTTGTCATATTCCAAAATTTATCCCAGATTTAAGTCATTTGATTTTTTTTCTCACATCAAATTAAATTGTGTAAATAAAATCTCATTTTTTTTAAAAAAAAAAAAAATTGGCTATATCCCAAATGTTATCTTAAATTCAAATTATCCAATTTTGAGCTTTTATCTTCAAGTCAAAATAAACCGTAGATAAAAATCTCAAGTTATCTCAATTTTAAATTCAGGCATAACCCAAAATTTATCCTAAATTCAAATCATCCAAATTTAGCATTTTATGCGAATTAAATTAGGATAAAGTCCCAGCTTCATCTCAAATTAAAATTTGGTCTTATTCCAAATTTTATTAAAATTAAAAGAAAAATCAAATTGTTCAACTTTGAGCTTAAATTGTTTATAAAATCTCAAATTAAAATTTGGACATATTCCAAATTTTATCTCAAATATAAATCATCCAAATTTAGACTTTTATCCTCAAGTCAAATTAAATTGAGGATAAATTTCAATTTGATGTAAAATGCACATTTAGGCATCTTCCAAATTTTATATCAAATTCATCCAAATTTAGGTTCTTATCCCTATTTTCAAATCAAATTAGGGTAAAATCTCAAACTAAAATTTATTCCAGATTCCATTTAAACTTATGTACTAAATTCATAGTTTGATTGATACATCAATTGAGATCGAACATATATATTTGAATTTCGATTCCAACTTTATATTTTTCGAGATTTTTTCACCATATATGTACATAAATCTCGAAAAGGGGCATTTGTTGAATGAGAAATTTTGGACCAATCACAAATTGCCACGTCATTCACTAAATTAATGACGAAATTCTAAATCATCAAATTTTAGAAAAATTAGGAGTTAACATATGTCCCAAATTGAAGTTGAGACAAATTTCGATGATGTCACGTGGTTTCATCGTGACCGTTGAATTAGATAAGATTAATTTGACCCAATTTGATTGTAACTTCCTGGAATCTAGGTAAATTTAAATTAATTCATGAAATTATTCGTTTTCTTTTAATTCAAGGTAAAAGTTTAGGCAATTAATAATTTTGTTGGTGGTTTGAATTTTATTTTTATGGGAAAAAGGAAATTGGGAGTTGTTACATTAATTTTTGTTTTGTTTTGTTTTTAAAAGAATTAGGGTTAAGGATTTGGTTATTTAAAGAGGGGACCTCAGAATGCGTGAAGTAAAGAAAAACCAAAAAGGGTAAAATCTTCTTCTTCCAGCCGCATGCACGCGAGATCCCTCCCCTCCAAATCTTCTTTTTCCAGCCGCGCAAGGAGCCCACCACCTAGCCATAGCCGTCGTCGACTACACACCTGAAGGCGTCGTCGGCCGTTCGACTCGCGTCCCAGGCCACGCCATCCTTCCACGTTCCGTTTTCATTCCACTGCAGGGTTCAGTCGCCGCCTAGCCGCCGCCTGCACAGGTTAGCGCCGCTTGCCGCTTGACCTCCGCCAACCGAGCCCTTGTTCCGTTCTCGTTCTTTCCGTCCGCCAGCCGTTGGTCTAAACCCAAGCGCCATGTGCCAGCTCTGACGCGGGCAGTTCTGGTTGTTGCCGGATCGTGGGTGGTTCCGCCAAACTTTCTGTTTGAGGGTAAGTTTCGGGTTTTTTTTTGATAGCTCATCGTCATTGGTTATTTTTGGGCCAAAGCTAGTTTACCCATGGAATTTTGTGGTTGGATTCAGGAACTTATGGTGGTGAAGGAAGTTTCAAGCAGAGTGAAGGTTCGTTTTGGGGCAGTTCAGTATCCTTAGGTAAGTGGATGCAGTTTCAATGCTTTTGTAGGTTGGCTTATGCTACTGTGTTTTGTGTCAAACTGTTGTGTTGTTGTGTGGCCAGGTTGGACTGCTCATTTGAAGTGTTGGGAGTTCATTCGAGTGTGTTGGGAGTTCATTTGAAGTGTTGTGTCAAACTGTTGTGTTACTAACGATTTGCCCTCGAACCTAAGCATGCGTACCACTGGTTCTAATTAGAATGTAATATCTTGATATGTCTGTATATGGGTTTATGTTAGTACCCACCGAGGTCACTACTTATGAAAGCGTGCCTTCGGGTTCGTCCATTATACCTATACCTATGATGTTGCTATGCCTTCGTGTGAAGGCTCGTGTGAAGGCTAACAGATCACTAAGTGGAATGTCTGGTCTAGAAGTTAGGCATTTTAGAAACCTATGATTTCTCCTTAAATTCATTTATCGATTTATTTAAATGTTATTTATTTTAAAGTTAGGTCAGGGATACCCCAATGAATCGTTTTGTTTTGTTCCTTATTCCGTTGAGTTTGTTTTGTTCCTTATTCCGTTGAGTTTGTTTTGTTCCTTAGTCCGTTGAGTTTGTTTTGTTCCTTAGTCCGTTGAGTTTGTTTTGTTCCTTAGTCCGTTGAGTTTGTTTTGTTCCTTAGTCCGTTGAGTTTGTTTTGTTCCTTATTCCGTTGAGTTTGTTTTGTTCCTTATTCCGTTGAGTTTGTTTTGTTCCTTATTCCGTTGAGTTTGTTTTGTTCCTTATTCCGTTGAGTTTGTTTTGTTCCTTACCTAAATTTCGTTCGAGAAATGGATTGCCAAGCATGCCAAGCATATGCATGTATAAAGTATCGTCCTAGAAATATATTAGAAATTAGGGTTGTTACATTGATATTATTATTTGGATTAAAATCCAACTAAACCCAGAAATGGGCTGAATTTGATTCAATTGTCAAATCAGGCCCAAATTATGCCCAAGCCCACGAGGCCCACCAGAGGACTCTATAAATAGATGAGCGTCCTTCATTTGTGGGGTTAGTAATATTACATTCCAGAGAGCCTATAAAGAATTCACAAGACTCCTATAGACTCCGGCAGCTGCACACTCCTTGAAGACACAAGTCCCTTAAAAATACAAAGACTAAATACAAAGACTTTTCCAAGACTTTTATTTCAAGAACATACTACGTTTTGCTTCTTCAAGTCAAGCACACTCAGATCAAACCACAATATATCAAATCAACATCTACACCAACACAAACTCAAGTTCAACTCTACGAAATAAGTTTCTCTAGAAACCTCGTGTGAACAAGGTCAAAATAATATTTTGGTCCATATACTTTGAAAATTGTTTAATTTTAGTCTCTGCACTTTGGATTGTCCAACGATACTAGTTTATTATTGATTTTCGTAGATTCTTTTTTATTTAATAGCATTTTTACTACAAATTTTGAAAACATATTAACATATTCTATTTCTTTGCATGAAAATTATCATCATCATTCAATTAATTTCAATTAAGATTAACTTTGAGAGATTAAATTTAAGATTTATTGAAAGAATGGGAACAACTAAAAGTACAATTATTAAAATTGAAGAAACTTCAAAGTATGAGGACCAAAATAGTATTTTAATCTAAAAATAAATACTAAGGGATCTTTTAAAACTATTGCTAAAAACTGGGGACTAAAAGAGTATGTTTTAAAAACCGAATGATCAAATGCAGCTATTCTAAAACACTAAGGAGGTAAAAAGGTCTTTTAAAAATTCAGTGACCAAATGCACTTATTTTTCACACCGTAGTAAATTTGTTCGAAAGGAAAAAGAATATGACCTACAAAAGAAGAAACCTGTACATCAACCTAGATACTACCTTTAATGTTTAAGTTAGAGTGTAGAGTGTGGAAGCTAGAGAGTTAGTATGATTCAAGTTACCTTTATTTATGATCATATATTTATAGTAGGAGTTGACTAGGTGTTCTCCTATCTCCTTTAGGAATTCGATTATCTGATAACGTAATCCAATCCAATATTCTATAAGCTTATTGGACTGGGTGGACGTGAGTTGGGCTCCTTGGTTGATGGATGGGTTAGTCCAAAGGCCCAACACCCTTCACTTGGCCCAATCCATCTTGTCTTGTTCTCAATTCCATTTTCTTTTCCTTAATCTTTTATATTTCTTCGTTTAGTCCAAAATTTTTTTACCAAAATTCTTTTCATCTATTTCTATCAAAATATGGAATGAAACATTTTTAAAACAATTTTTTTTCCACGGATTTGATTGGCACAATCTAATTTTTTCTATATGAATTCAAAAGACTTGATAATTTTTTTTAAAAAAAATTAATTATTTCAACAAGAAATATTTGACTTAATTAACAATAAAACGAAAAAATAGTATAGAAATAATAATAATTGAAAAAACTCAACCACAAAACTTGCAAACTCAATGGATCGAGAGAATGAGGGTGAACAAAAAAAATTTGAGTAGAGATATGGAGCATTGATTATTATAGTTTGTGGGTTTATAATAGTCTGTGTAAAGGACAAACTATTTTATTCTGAATTATAATAATAGTTCGTATTTTAGGTGCAACCTATTTTAATCTAGATAGAAAATAGTAAATACTAAAGATGAATTTGAAATAACAATATAATAATTAGTGATAGGTTATAATAGTTGGAAGCACATACTATTATAATTTAGAGTCCCAAACATGGTGTGAGTTATAATAGTCCCTCCATCTAAATTGGTGACTCAAACACCTCTAGAAATGTAAAGATTGGACCTTAATTTTATGATCTTTCATCTACCAATAAGTTTCAAAACACATTTTTTTTCTTTTTTTTTTTCTTTTCTTTTTTTCTTTTTTTTTTTAAAGAAATGAGTCTATTTTCAGAATTGAAAACGCAAATGACCCATTTTTATCAATTTCCTAATAATTTTGCTATATTTAGAATTTGAATGAATGGTTAAGTTTTGGAACCATATAAGCAACACTATTAAGTTTTCACTTTTCAAAACTAATCTACCTTTTGAAAATTTGTTAAACTAGTTTTTTTTTTGTCCATATCTGACAAGATCGACTACCGAGATTTAGTTAAAATTTTAACTTTTTTAGCTTATTGATTGTTTTAGGCCATGAAATCTCAGACAATAATACCACTAGGATTCTACTAATTTTTCTAAATATTATATAATATTTCCAAATTTTATATCTTTTCAAATTTTCTCCGAATTCAATTATTTTTACCAAATTTTATATAAAAATTTTACATAATTTTTTAAGTCTTTATCCTAATTTTTGTTTCCATAATTATATGAATTTTCAAATGTCCAAATGGATTTACCAATTATGATTTTTTTAGGTGGATCTCAAGTGCAATGTGATTTTATATTTTGTAGAAGCTCATATTTTGAAAATAAAAAATTAAGATGTGGGAAAATATGAAGAATCTCGGTGTTAATCTGTCTAATATTTCACAAGCCTAAATATATAAAATCTTGGTGTTAATTTTGTGCGAGATATACCGAGATTCTGTATATCTCCCAAAACTTAATTTTTGGCAAATTTTGATATTTAGGTCAAAAGATTTGAAAAACTAGGTAAGATTTGATATAAAATTTGAAAAAATTGACAGAATATTGGTGTTAATTGTTTGAAATTTCATCAAGAAAGTCTAAAATAATCAATAATATAGAAAAAGTTAAATTTTTATGCAAATCTTGATAATCGATCTCAGGCTAGATGAACCGAAAAAATTATTGTAATAAGTTTTTTTAAAAAAATGCTAATTTTAAAAAATGAAAACTTGAGTAAGTTATTTGTGACAAATTTTCGAATAATTGATGCATGTGGACATTCCTAAAGACAAAATATATAACTATAATTGTTAGTTATACCTGAATTTTAGTGTCTGTATCACGTCCACTTTGAGTAAATTGAGGAAAGGACAGATCAAATCTATAACACCGGATCTGGTCTGTCCAAATACGAGCTTGATCGTTCATTTCACTCTTAAATTAAAATTCTTTTACAAACAGAAAAAAGAGGGGAAAAAAGACAACCACAAACTTGATAAAATTAACCATCAACTTTCCGTTTCATTCCTTTAAACTTTATGATCGTTTAATGAACTATGAAACATATAGTACGAAATTGATGATATTTCATAGAAATAGATATAACAATGTTTAGAGTATTAAGTGAGGAGTACATGAATGATTTCTTCATAGCATGAGACTTGTTGGATAATTCCCAAAAACAAAGCCTTAAGAATTTATATCCTTACCATCAAGATCAATATCATATCATTATGGTGATGGGTCGAGATTCTATTATCAATTGGTATTAGAGGCATGAAACCCAACTATGTATTTGAGAAAATCCTTAAATTTGGAACGAAGAAAATCAGTAAGCCTCATATTGTATTTTGTTTGGGCGTAGTCTTGTCATTTTTTCTATCTCGATAAGAGCAAACAAGTGCAATTTGTGTGCTCGTGCTCATGCTTTTATATTTGGATGTTAATATGAGATGAAAGAGATGTGCCTCAGGATAAAGAGTATGTAACTCGAGATGATCAATTGGATGTGCCTCGGGATTTGGAGCAAGTACTTTTGATTGAGAGTGGATAGATTTGTTCGGGAGGAGGTTCAAAGTGGTATTGTGTTGATGAGAGAATTTTGTGTGATTGTAACAATTTTTCACCTGATGGATTTCTTTATAGTGGGTCGTGGTTTTTCTCTAGATTTAGAGTTTTCCACGTAAATTCTTGTGTTTTCTTTTAATTTCTCAATTACTTTACTACTTGTTCCGTAGTGAGAGATTTTTTCCAACAAATAAAGTTTCATATTGACTAGAGAAGGAAGTGATCATGAGTATATAAGTGAGGATAATTATCTTCATTAGTATAAAACCAAGTGATACCAAAAGCAAAAAATTTTGAAGGTTTATAACCAAAGTAAACAATATCGTACCAAATATATAACATATCAACTATTATTTGAGGAGCAAGGAAATGAATTTCCTTAGGCTTAAAAGGACTAACAGGACCAAGAAAGGGGCCCATGGTTGGTAGTTGGTACTTTGATTTCATGGAAATTTGGCCCTCCTTATTTCCTCACCCTCCTTCAAACACATCCAAATGTTGTACTTTACAATTATTATATTCGTGATTTCCTATCCACTAAAATGTACGAGGATAGCCATAAGGCCTCAATACTATATGAAATCACAGTTTAGAAAAACATAATTGTCATCAATATGATAAAAACTATATCACAATCATAATATTAATCATTTATCTTAACAAGCATTTTAAATCACATTATGTAAAATCAAATATGTAGTAATAATTATAATTTAATGTCAAATATGTAATCTACAAATCGATATGAGCTTAGTTCAATTATGGTGAACTTACTTCTCAAAACATCGGAGGTTGAAATACCTCTTCCAAACTCAACAAAAGGAAGAAACAAGATGTAATATATTGTTAGTGTACAAGAATTATATTTATCGTTAATTTTTTTAGTTGAACAACACGTGAGTGAAGATTTAAATTATTTTTTTTTTGTCAAATGTAATGCTTTATCCAATTGAACTATGTTTAGATTGATATAACTAATTTTTAATACATGTCAAATATAACTTTGTTTGATGTTTTTTTAGAAAATCCAAGATGTTCAATTTTAGAAACCAAAGGCTTCTTCAATTCATTAATTATATGAATAGAAGGTCTAATTTGATTGACACTTGAAATAACTGGTTGGAAAATGAGTTTACAAAATAAGTTATTTTTAGATAAACACTTGAATATAAATTTAAGGAAAATTATTTTTGAGTGTTTAATTGGAATTCTTTCCAATTTTTAATGATATATATATGGAAATGATTAAAATACTCTCATACTACTTCAATTTCCTATATCCCTACTGTTGGAAACTACCACCGACGATCATCTCAGGCAACTATCAGTATCAAAAATATCGAATGACAACCTGATAACTTCTTAAAAGATCTATCATATACTCACTAATCTTGATAATTTAAGTTTTTTTAACGTATTTAAATATTTATAGTTGTAGAAAATCATGCAAAAGCTATATTTCAGAGTGTTAAGGCGATTTGGGGTAAAATTGAAGTGTTTAGAAGCTCATTCGAATAATCGGGGCTCCAAGAATGTGAAATAACCAAAATACCCCTACCCAAGAGCATTGCAACGTTGGACAACACTCAAATCAACACTTAGAGACAGACGTGTCGAGTCGCAATGTTGTCAGACAAGTTTGAAAAGTAGTGTTACTTGACGCTGTGCATGAAGTGCAAGAGATTTCCTGACAGAGCTGCAATGCTCTCACAAGGAGTATAAGTTGATTCTTTCAATTTTAGGTCAAATATCTTGGACCTCCAACTCTTTTCCTCGATTCTCTCTTCCATTTTCTTAGTTTTTTAAGCTTTTTCTTTGATTTTTTTTTCTTGCAATCGAGTTGGACGATGAAGATATTAGCTTCCTATCCTTGTCTTAATATGAAAAGGTTCTCTAATTTCTAGTATTAGAGGTTTGGAAGAACAAAAAAATGTAATTTTGTGAGGATTGAGCTTAATTTTATATCTTTCTTGGTTGCAAGTACTTTTAGTATGTGTTTGAACTTCTTTAGCATGTGTTAATGATTAGATCGACACTCCAATTGTGAATGCATGACTAAGCACTATAACTTGATGCTTAATTTGTTATTGTTATGTTTCCAATTGCCTAGGAAGCAAGAAATGAATCATGGATATGTGTTTTTCCCAGCGTTTACTTTTGGGTACATAGGTGGTAAGGTTTTAAAATTAGAGAGAAAAATCAGTTAATTAATTGAGTGTTTCCTAGTAACTAGTTGTCACATTACTTCTCTAGATCTTAATATGAGTGTTTGACATACTAATCGTGAATATGTTTCATTCCTAATTAGTTTAAATCTTAGTTTATTTAGGACGCGAGTCCTAATTAATAAATTAGGATGATTAATTCAACGTTTTCGCGTTAAGTAAATCATATACATGTAATAGTTTGAAATAGAAATCCTATAATCAAAATTGTATTAGATGATTCCAATCCTCTATATAAACTTGATTTTTCAATGAGATTATGCCTTTATTCTTTTATTCTCTTGCATTTATTTTTTGCCTTTTATTTTCTTTGATAGCACCCTAAAGATGCCATCGCCCTTAGCTTAACTCGGGCTCGTCCGTGGAATTTTATTTGTTCATTTTGCTATTTTGTAGATATTGAGCAACTAAGAGGTACAACGAATATTTAAAGCTAAAATGAGACCTACCCGAACAAAATTGGAGTTCCATAACAATGAAGAAAAGTGTTCAAAATTACTAAAATGCTCCTGGGAGAGCATTACAACCCTCCATCCGAGTGTAGAGATACATTGGAAAGTAGTAGCGTGGAGTTGTGGGAGCATAACAATGCTCCCTTTACGCTGTCCCTCTAAGCTGAAAGGCAGTAGCATTAGCATCACCCACAGTGTAACGATGCTTGTGTTATGTTGGTGCCTTATGCTAAAGACTCGAGAGCACCTATTCTTAGAAGGTTGCAATGCTACATCGAGCATAGCTACACTATGTACTTTGATGGAAAAAACATGCACGTCTGGATGAGGCTAGCATTGCAATGCTCGACCTAGCGTTGTAACGCTACGACATGGATTATTTAAATTAACCTAGTTGCCACACTTGACACACATGATTTTGAGCAGATTTCTCCTTACACTTGACACATATGATTTTGAGCAGATTTCTCCCTACTTTTCTAATCATCTCCATATTTCTTCTTCTCCACTCAATTAAGACTTTTTTAGATCATTATTTTGTTGATTCAAGCATGTATCAAGGCTAAGATACTATTATCTAGCTCGAGATTTAAGATTTGTTACATCATGAGATTATGAAAATTTGTTGTCATATAATTTTAACTGTTTATTGAATTTTCTCCTTGCTCTTATTTAGTTGATTGATTGTGTTTGAGATAATCTGATAAATTGGTCAAACATGTTTAATTCACAGTTATAGGTTTATACCTAATCTGTAAATGTTAGGTTCTTAGATCGCCAAGTAACGAGAGTTAAGTTAGAGTTGCATATTGATTTGGCTTTTCCAATCGGATAGCATTATTCTATCTAACTTAGGAGAAATTTGTATCGAATACTTAATTAGGTTGTTCCTAATTATTTCATTTGTCTTAGTAATTGCCCTCGACCTTAATGCTAATTAGTTTGCATGTTAATGAGGCTTTCCCCCTAGGCTTAAGAATTAATTTGATTAATTTGACTTCTTTCTAACTTTTCTGAAGTGATTGGCTAAGTTAAAACCAATTAAATTGCAAGACATTTTTCTGATTGATCAATGACTGGGTAGCAAATTAGGAATAAATTTGATTTATCCCGAGCTAGACAACCTTGTTTAATTGATAGTTTTAATTTACCCAGCATCAAATTTGTGTTCAATCGTTACCGTCTTTAATCAAATTTATCACAATCGAAAGTAATTCATCAAACCCCTAGTTACCTACAACAAGTAATTTAATGGAAAAATTGACCGGTTGTTTGAGGGTCGACCCATCACTACCTTAATACTACGGAATTAGAGTAGGAAATGAAACAATTATTTGGTCGAATTGAAAGTCTCGACACCTTTTCGGTTTGCCATTCTCTTTCCACATAATCCTCCCGTTATTGCTTTAATTAAAAAATTCATGGGAACTATCCTAGGCTTTCTTGTGGTTTGACCCGGCCTTGTACTAATACTACTTAGTTTTTGTATTACCAAGTTGGTATTATCAATCTATTTGATCAATAGAAGACCTCAATAACATTCGATCCATCACCACTCCACCAACTATCAATTGGTTAAAACGTAATTTTTTAATATAAATTTGAAGTTATTAGTTTAATTGTATTTAATTGTTGTTTTTTATTGTCATTTTATTTTTGTACACAAGTATTTTTTGAATGTGTAGCAAACCTAACGTAAATTTGTGTATAAAAATACACAAATTTTCACGGACAATTAAACAAACACTACATATATCTTTGTGGTGATCATTTATTTCTAAAACTCTGACAACGAGGTTTAATTTCCGACATCTATTTCTTTGTATGAATAGTTATTCTTGATTATTTCAAGTTCAAGTTTAATTTCCAACACCTATTTCTTTTTTTAAGAAACTTTTTCCTGTGGCTTTTAATTCCTTGAAAAATTGATGGTCAATTTAAGCTATTTTTCTTAGCTGAAAATTTTGTGATCGATTTCAATTGTCTTTGAATAGTTAATTTTGGTCTCTTTTTATTAAATTAAATTTGAACGAGAAACACATTATTGGCTATCAATTTTTTTTAGTACAATAATTACGACATAGAGAATTGAACCTTACGACTTCTTGGATCAGAGTGCATATCAATACTATTAAATTAAGCTCACTTTGGCATCTATCAATTAGTTAAATTATTAAACTTGAAAGGATTTGTAAAGTTTTTAATTTATGGTTTCTTAATTAAATTAATGAATTTACTGGGAAAGCTAATAGAACATCTCAACACTCAAATGTCGCATCGTTTTCTGTTTCCTTATTTGGAGTTTTCTCCAAGTACTTTTCTCTTGATATTTCGAGAGACTCTTCTCTTGTCCATAAAATGAAGAATCCAAGGCATTTTCCTTCTTTCCCCAAAATCTCTCTTTATTTTTCTTAAAGGAACTTGGAATTGTGACTTTATTTTAGGTTGAAATACTATTTCTGTTTCGAGTTGGTCCAATTTTAATCCATATATTTTTAATTTTTTTTTTGTACTTTCAATAAATCTTAAATATATTCCATGAAGGATAGTTTATTGTGATTTTATTTAACCAATTTTGGTCAAAATATTAATTTTAAGGAATTATATCTAAGATTTATTGAAAGTATAAAAACTAAAGCTAAACAATTGAAAATATATGAACTAAAATTGAACAAATTTCAAGAAATATGAATCAAACTTGTATTTTAACGTGTATTTAGTAAGAGCTTAACAAAACTTTAGTGTGTAAAAAGTGTTAGAAATTTTGACCAATCACAAATCGTCATGACATTTTTTAAGTTTATGACGAAATTACAACTTATCAATTTGGGATTAATTAAAGTTGACATGTATCCCAAATTGAAAACATAAGTTAACAAATCTTGATAATGGCATGTGTTTTCATTGTGACATTGGATCAAATAAAATATTTTGGTCCAATTTGGTATTAGTATTTGGGTCTAAGTCCAATTGAACCTAAAAATAGACTTAATTTGGCCCAAAGGTCAACCAAGTCCAAGATCCAATTAATGAGACCCAATGACCAGGTCTATGAATCAACTAAGCCCAAACCCATAAAATTCATTGGAGAACCCTATAAATAAAAGAGTTCTCTTCATTTAAAGGTTCAGAAATTTTACACTAAAAGAACCTAGAGATAATTCTCTCAATTATCAGAAGACCTCCTAACTCTTAAAATTGAATACTAATCAAACATAACACGCTTCGTTTCCTAAGGTATTAGAGATCGAACTACATCCGCACAAAATCAACATAATTCAAGTTGAACTCTAGAAAACACATTTATATGAAAATGGGTGATTTATTGGGAAGGCCAATAATTTTCAATATTTATGCCATACAAACATTTATATGAAAAGGTGTATTGAACACAAATACTTCAAAATATGGGACCATTCTGAAAAGGTTTTAAAATTTATATGGAAGTGTATTTTAGTCAATAAAAAACTTCATCATCAAGATAAAAGAACTAAGGAGTAACAACATTTTTTCTTTCATGATATAGATGCCATATATAAGAAGAAAGATGGCATAAATATTGAAAATTAAATTAGAAAAACTATTTAATGATAAATTAGTAAAAAGAAATTAATGGGATTTAAATTTTGAAGTTATGGGTGACATAAGAGTCCAAATTATATACTTCCACAACCCACATCCCCTATCTAAAAATCTAAAAATGTAGATAATAAGGTAAAGGCCACATCTTTGAGTACGTGTATGTTAACATCACCTTAGGTTGTACAGTGGATATGGGCCTTTTGAATTCCCAATCCGTACAACCATTACGTCACTGCCCCCATCCCACAATGCCCATATTTCTCTTTCCTCCAATCAAATTTAATACTTTTATTGATTATTTCACACATCATTAATTTATTTTTTATTTACTTCCTAGATTCCACTAGCGGTGTTCATGAATTGGGTTGAAAACTTTTTAAATCCGATTCAATTGTTCGGATTGTAAATTTTTTCAACCCAAATAATTCTTATTTAAAAATGAACCAAACACAACCCAACCTAACCTAACCATACCATGAAATATTTGGGTTGGGTTGGTTCGGGTTAATCGGGTAATTTATTTAAAATTTTGTTCTAAAAAGAAACAAAACATAAATATGCAAAAATCTAATTTAGTTATTTTCATATATTGAATTAAGATTAACAATTCAATTTCAATTTATATAGTGAAAATTTCTTTCTAAAGTGTAAAAAAAACTATTTTTAAGAGTTGTTGAAAAATAAATTCTTCAAAAAATATTAGAATTAAATAAAATTAAAATCAATATATATATATAAATAATTTTTTTATAAGTAATAAAAAAACATATTTTTAAGTTAATAATAAATTCGGGTTGGTTTAGGTTATATTAAGTAAACCTATGAACCAACCCAATCCATAAAATTTTTATTTATTTGAACCCAACCCAACCCAAATGAGTTGATAACCCAACTTAAACCATACAGGTTGGGTTGGGTTGATCGGTTTTTTTTGGGTCATCGGGTTTTTTGAACACCTCTAAATTCCACTTAAACTTTAAAAGCTACAATTATGGCAAGCAATGAAGTGAGGTAGTATAGAAAATTTTCCATACTAATGTAGTACTAAAAATTTTCTCTATAATGATAATACTGAAGTGAATTTTAAGATTTATCTATCTTTATGCACTTCACTCCATTAAGAATTAAAACATTTTAAAAAATACATAAGAAAAATTTGTTGACAAATTATGATTGAACAATTTGAAAATAATAGTTTTTTTTTTTTTAATAATCCTTTTAATTTTCTCAACACAATAATCTAAAAGCTTAGGCTCTATTTGTTAATTGTTTAGTTTTTATTTTTGAAAATTAAGTCTACAGACACTACTTCTACCTCTAAATTTCTTCATTTGTTATCTATTTTTTTACCAATGATTTAAAATATTTAGCCAAATTTTGATACTAAAAAAAGTAGCTTTTAAAAACATGTTTTTGTTTTTGGAATTTGGCTAATAATTCAACCATTGTTTTTAAGAAAGATGTAAATCACAGAAAGAAATGAAGAGAAAATATGCTTAATTTAAAAAAATCAAAATAAAAAAAAACGAAGATCCCATTTGGTAACCATTTTATTTTTAGTTTTTGAAAATTAAGCATATGTTCTTCTCATTTCTTATTATGATTTGTATCTTTTTAAGTATAATGATTGCATTCTTAGTCAAATTTAAAGAACAAACATAAATTTTTAAAAATTTCTTTTTAATTTAAAAAATTTAGTTTAGTTTTTTAAACAATTGGTAAAAATAGATAAAGAAATTTGAAGGTGAAAATAATGTTTCTTAATGTTATAAAACAAAAACTTAAAACCCAAATAATTACCCGATAGAATCGAAATGATTAGCAAACAAGTCTAAAAATTAAATTTATTATTTTCTAATTCTCTGTACAAATGCATATGGGTTTCAACAAATACCCACAAAAAAAAGGGGAAAAATTATAGAAAGATAGCAAAGTTGTTGGATTTTTGGTCATTGGGCAATGTTTTGAGGTTTCATCGGTAGAATTCTGTCTGCAAAGTGGCGTTTAGTTCCATCTGTTCGGCTTCCCAATTGGCCTTTGCCAACACGCCGTCGTGAACTGGCACATATTCCTGCCAATTCTATCTTATTAAATCACTACTAAATTGTCAAAAATCATTCTATCAAACTTCAAAATTAAAGGTTGATTTCCCATCCCATAAATATTGTAAAAAAATTCTATTAAACAATTTATGGAAGTTAATATAAAGATGAAAGACTGATAATCAATGTTAATTAGAGTCCAAATGGATACTTTTTTTTTTATATTTTATTTAATGAAAAAAATATTTTAAATGATAAAACTGCTGAAAATATTTATAAATAATAATAAATAGACGACCACATTTTGTTGTATTTATAAATTTTTTGATTCATTTTTCTATATTTAGAAATAATTACAAAATAAATTTATAGATATTAGTTCTTTTCATTAGTGAATGTATTTTGTTACCTATATCCTAATATTTTAAAAAATAAAGTTAAATTTTAAAAACTAAAATAAGGAATTTTAAAGTTTTTTTTTTCCTTAAGAATTTGACTAGAAATTTGAATCTTCTCTTTAACCAGAGAAAAAAAAATAATAATTAAGAATTTTAAAAAACAGAAAACTAAAAATAAAATTGTTATGAAATAAAAAATTAGAAATTTGAATATAAAAATGGTAAATTACGACTTCATTTAGTAACTATTTAGTTTCTTGGTAGTTTACCTCGAGCTTCTGAACAAGCTCCTTAGCGTTGGGGGCAGAGACAATGATACTACGTTGAGATGGCATGATGAAGCCGTCATCTACAGCCTTGTCAATGAAGGAGAGAAGCGAATTGTAATAACCATGAACATTAAGCAAACCCACCTATACCATCATTATACTTCATTAGCCATATATCTTAGGCGGAGACAATAAAATATCGAATCTCAAACTTCAAAATTGATAATCAATTATGTCCATTCATGCATGTTCATAGATATAATGGTATAAAATTATTAACTGCAATTTTTCCAACCTTTTGAAATAAATGTGGGTAACTTTTTAAAGATTAATAATCAAAGAAAATAATTTTAAATGACAAAACTACTGAAAATATTTTCAAATAATAGCAAAATATCACAGTCTATCTGTAACATACCACAATAGACTACGATATGAATTTTGTTATATTTATAAATATTTTAGTTTATTTTTCTATATTTGAAAACAACTCAATTAAATGTATAACAACATTCTTAAAAAATTGCGAATATACCAAAATTTATCGGTGATATACTCTCATCAGACATCAACGATACAGTCTATTACTGATAGACTCTAAAAGCTGATCTAAACTTTGATATATTTGTAAATTCTTTTATATACTATATGATTGTTACATTTATAACTGCCTCTTAATCTTACTGGCTTGTCGTGGATGCCGAGCTGGGCCCAGGTTATGACTTCGAGGAGCTCTTCCAATGTTCCATATCCACCTGTTTGGTCGTCATAATAATAATAATATTATTATTATTATTATTATAAATTTATAAGTTAAAAATGTTTATGTTTAGAAGAGAGAGAGATAAAGAGACCTGGGAGGGCAATGAAACAGTCAGAATGGCGGGCCATTTCCGCTTTCCTCTGATGCATGTCGGCTACTGGTCGGACCTCCCCAACTGTTTCCCCAGTAATCTAATTCTCCAACACCATTTTAATTAATTAAATTATCAACATTATTAATATTAATATTAATATTATTATTATTTATTCATCTATTACTTCATATATCAAAATCTTATCCTATGTTTTTATATTTTCTTAATCTTAGTCTCACAACATTTTCTTTTTGTCGGATAATATGTGAAACTCTCAAATGATACCGTACACAGGTATTAACTCTGTTGTTTCAAAACTTTATCCTTCTAATATTATTTGAAATTTATTTCATATGTGTACAATAGTTGAGAGATTTCATACCTCTTTACGCATCAATGTTTTTGGGATAATTCTGTCAAATAAATTAATAACCCATCAAACATAAATTAAATTATATTAATTTAACATATATTAAGCAAGGTTACTAACCAAATTTTGGGACTTAATTTTAGAAGCACTTTTCTAATTTTGAGGGAAAGAAAGAAAAACTCTCCGACCCTCACAAATAAAATACTCTTTCTTTCCATAAAATATTTCCTATAGACATTTATCTTTTCAATAACTAAAAGATAAAAATGCAAAAAAATTGAAAGAAAGTAGAGAGATTATTGTTTTTGTTTTTGTATTTCAACCGAAAAAGTTGTGGAAGATAGATAATTTTTTTTTAAAAAAAAAATTGAATGCAACTATATGTATGGTTGAGAATCTCACATTGGAAAAACTAAGGGACTCACATTCTTTATAAGATAGATTAGTTAGTCCTTTCATTGTCAATTGGTTTTAAGATGAAACCCCATACTATCAAACATGGTAAAAATGATTTTTTAGAAAAAAAAGTTTCACCAAGGTATAAAAATGAGTACATGTGGATTAGGTGTAGGGAATATGGATGAGAGAGAGAGAAATGAACATAAAATTTACCCAATCACATGTCCACCTCCATTGTGAACTTCTCGAGAGACAAGTCCCATTAAGCCAATACTTCCTCCTCCATAAACAAGATCCAATCTTCTCGAAACCTAAAACAAAGAATTAGAAAAACCACACATAAAAATTTACTCAACAAAAAGAGTATGGGAAGTACCTACCAATTCTCCGGCAAGTTCGACGGCGGCTTCCCGGTAGCAATTTCTCTTGCCAGCGCTACTTCCACAAAAAACACAGACCCTTTTGAACCTTGAAACTAGGGGAGGTTTGTGTTTATTCTCCCTATCATCACCCATAATAAAATTAACGAAACTATTTGTTTTCCTTGTTTGGTAAGACAATATAACACGACACAGAAACAAGAGTATATTGAAGGAGAGAATAATATAATAAATTTAGTATCTTAAGGTTGGAAAGAGAGAGAGAGATCAGAAGGGGAAAGGGATACCAAAAGAAGGAATAGCCAAAGAAAGGCATATATAGAAGAGGAAAGAAAAAAAAAGAAATGAAAAAGAAAGGGTAAGGCAAAGGCAAAGGCAAAGGCAAAGGCAAAGGGCAGTCAATTGAGTCACTTTCTGAAATCATGTTGGGCCACGTGCACGGTGCACTTATATTCTCTTTTTAGTTGCTTCATGATCCATTTCGCCGACAGGATTCAATTCTCTACCTGCTGCTCTAATGTTTCTTTGCCTGCATCACCATCCCTTCTCCAATCTCATTCTAAATGGTTCTATATCTTTTCTTTTTCCTTCCGACCTTTGATTTGAAGTTTCAACTAAACTTTTAATTGACACGTACAACTTCTCTTAAAATTAAAGGTTCAAATTCTTATACCTTATCTATTATGTTGGAGTGCAAATCTATCAAGCCACTTTCTCTCTCTCGAGGTCCCTTTGGTTTGAAGACTTTGTTCGCGCCGGTATGCATGAGAACTTGAATCAATGTGATGTTGAGTTGGGTATACTCTGATACTTAAGTTAGTATACGAATAGTTTAGTTTTTCTATACATACATGAAATTGTGTATCCCTTGAGATGGAGATATGAGACTGTTTATAGAGTTCATGGTCTGACATCTGCTTAAGATAAGTGCAATGTTGGTAGAGCGTAGGTTTATTGTCGAGGTTGTAGGATTCTAATAAGTAGGATTGGCTAATTGTTAACCTTTTGGTGAAATAGAATGAGCTCGACTAGACTGACCAAGGCTCAAGATCACAACTTCCCATCTCAAGATGTGCGAACTCCCAAAGTTTTCTTGAGCTTGGGCCAACAAGTGCACCTGGGCCTTTCCTTGGATAACCCCCAACATAAACATGTTGTAATAATAAAAGGTAGTTGCAAGTATAGCAATCAGACCAACGTATTTGCAATTATAAGACAATGCAAAATAATTTGCAAATATAGAAAAATTTAGATTTGGCTTTCAAAGTCTATCAGTGATAAACCATATCGCTAGTAGGGAGTCTATCAATGACAAACCATACAATTGGTAGGAGTCTAATACTGATAGATTTTACTATATTTTCAATTCTTTAAAAAGGTTTGCTATACACTTAATCATTATCCATAAAATACACCCAATGCAATTATCCTAATAAAACAAAGGTAAAGTTTGAGCCATTTGTGATCTCTCTCTTGAAGGACTAGAAGTTTGATTACTCTAATTTCACTACAAGAAAAAAAAACTCTCCCGATGCTAGAAACAATTGTTGAGAGTTTAATAGTTGGGAGTTAGACTAACTCTTGATGTAAAGTTGGCGTCGGGAGAATAAACTAACTCCCAATGCCGTATATGATCGTCGGGAGTTAGTCTCAATCTCCGACGCTTAACATCAGGGCGTCGGGGGATTCTTGATAACTCCGAACGAGTAAATTAACTCGTTGGGTGTTAGTATAAATTCTCGAAGGGTTCGATAGACTATCGGGAGATGGGGTTTAAAACCCCATATCTGAAATTGACTAACAATTGAAAGCTAGAACTTTTCCTCTCTGCCTCTCCATTTCCTCTCTTTGACGTCCCTTTGTCTCTCCATCTCTCGGTTGCGATGAACATCCCAGTCACACTAGTAACCAATTCAGAAGTGTCCTGTCAGTCGAGGCCCAATAGTCGCTGCTCGTTCACATGTTCTAGCATTGGTTAGATCGAGCTAGTCCACGTGATGCACATCAGATCTCTCTCTCACCCAATCTCCGTCTGTTGCCAGTCACCAACCGCGAGCACCGTCCAACCGCTAGCCTTCATGTTTATGGTGTAGATCCGGCTGTCAGCGTTGTCTGTTGATCTTAGTAGGGCAGTCTCAAATCTGCCGTCCTTGTGGTTCTTCACTGGAGTTTTTTTTGGGTAAGGATTGGTTAATTTTGATGAATTCGTGGTGTATCTTGAATACCCAACAAATTTTGGCCTAAATTCTTTTCGCTCTTGGCATTTTAAGGTTGGATTGGAGTTTTTGAAAGAATTTGATGTGTTGTTCAATAGAGCTTGATTTTGGTGAAGATTTGTAAGTTTTAAGCCTTTGATGACACTTATGTGGATTTACTTTGGTTGACTGGAAAATTTGGATAATACCTTAAAGCTGTTAAGCTCTTTTGAATTGTTATTAAGATTGTCACGTGAGTTCTTCTAACTCTTAAAATTTGGTTAGAAACATGCAAATTGAAGTGGGTTGAATTGTTAATAAGTGTAAGTTTGTTTTTATGTGTTTGTGGAGGGGTGAGTGTGAAATGTTAATGATTTGGGTTTGTTTGGTATCTTAGAATTGTTTGTAGGATTCATTGAAGTGGGTCGAATTGTTAATAAGTGTAAGTTTATTTATTTATTTATTTTTTTGTGTTTGTGGAGGGATAGGTGTGAAATGTTGATGATTTTGGCTTGTTTGGTGCCTTAGAATTGTTTGTAAGACTCATTGAAGTGGTTTGAATTATTGATAGGTCTAAGTTTGTTGTTTTGTGTGTTTGTGGAGAGATAAGAATGAAATGTTAATAATTTGGGCTTATTTGGTGTCTTAGAATTGTTTGTAAGATTTAGTGAAATGGATTGAATTGTTAATAAATATAAGTTTGTTGTTTTGTGTGTTTGTAGAGGGGTGAGTATGAAATGTTAATAATTTGAGCTTGTTTAGTGTCTTAGAATTTTTTGTAGGATTAATTGAAGTGATAATATGATCTAATATCTTAACCTAATTATATTGTAGGTAAATTTGATGATTTGGAGGTGCTTTTAGGGGTTATAAGCTACATGTAAACACACTTCTCTTGTACTCAATTATTTTCTAGTACACCTATCTCTCTTATATGTAACAACAATATTAACAACAACAGTTTCTTTTTCAATGTATGTGAAAGCTTTTCATTTGCTCAATTATTATTGATTTGGGTTTTAAATTTTAGGTTATAAAGATCAACGTTAAAAATAATTAACTTAATTGTGAATATTCTAACAGAAATTAAGGGTCTATTTGATAGAAAATCCAGATTTTGTTTTATGTTTTCAGATTCACTGAGTTCAGTAGATCTGTGTTTCGTATACAACTAGGAATTTATTTATGAAATTTGTTTTCGAATTCTATGATCCAAATAGTGCAAATTCTGGAAACAAAATTTTTATGTTTTTATTGTATCCAAATTTTGAATTTTAAATTTTAAAATGCAAAATTATATATAAAGATAAAAACATTTATTAGTCCAAGAGATACAATATGCCATGTAACAAAGTCAATTCATTTTATAAAAATATAATATGTATTATGTAATGTATTATAAATTATATATTATTACAAAATAATATATTTTTATCATAAATCATGTCATAAATAAATAAATAATAGTTTATTGTCAACTAAATATTAATGGGTAACTACAACTAGTTTTGTGTATATTATCAATCACATTTTAAACAATTATTTAAATTAGAATTAAATTTCTTAATCTGCTACCAAACAGATATCTAAAAACATGAAATACAATTCTATTTTCATTGAATCTCTTATTTTCCAATTCTTGTTTTCAAATTCCTTACTAAACAGCCCCTAAGAATCTCCCGACGGTTAAACACCTTATTAGGAGATTAATGAACAAGACAGACATAATGAACTCCTGATGTTGATAGCCACCCCATCGGAAGTAAGTCTTCCGACGTAGATTTTCCAACTATACTCTCGACGAAGTCAACGACGTCAGGAGATGATATCCTGACATGTTTTTTACTATTTTCTGACGATATTAGACATCGAGAAAGTTCTCTTTCTTGAGATGAAGTTTGATAAGTTGCTTAAGATAATTAATTACTTATGATTCTCTCCCTTCTCATTTTGTGGAAGAAACTTTTGATTGCCTATGCTATTAATTACGCTTTTGATTTGTTAATTATTAATTCAAAGGCTATCAAGAGTTAAAGATGTACCAACTTTTGACCAAATTAAACTTTAAGAGTTTAATATTGATTATGTTTCTTTGACATAAAATACAAACAAAAAACACGTTAATTGCCATACATGTTAATGCAGGATTAGACGTCAATGTGTAAAAGGTTTTGCTAATTAGTGCCAGCCAGTACACGATAAGAATATAATTAATGTTGATGTGAAATGCACAGATCGCGGTTAACTATAATGTTTTAGTTAGTTCGAAGTTGTTGGATGATCAACAATTCTAAGGCTAGGGTTGGCAACGAGGTTGAGGCGGGAGGGAGGTTCCGTCCCCATCCTTGACCCCCACGGGGGAATCATCCCATTCTTGCCCTTGTCCCCACCATTTGAAGGTAGGGTCGGGGGCGGGGATTCCCCGTGGAAATGGAGTCTCCATGGGACCCATTCCCCTATTAATTTCAGATCTGTTAATTCCTGTAGGGATTCTCCTATTGACATTTTTTAAAAAAATTCGAGTCACTTTATTTAAAATTGCACTAGTTCATAAAAAAATGGACAAAATTTAATGGACTAATCCATGAAATAAACACAATTTAGAAGCTCATAAATCCATTAAATAAGTTTACAATTTAAATTGAATAAAGTTCGAATAAAAGTTGGAAGTCAATTAAAGGCAAATGTCTTATAAAATTACAAATATAACAACCACAATCATAAATTGCTTGTCTTTCTCTCTTCACCGATGATTTTACATTCAAAGTTTTCTCCTTTCTTGACATCATCCCATCCTTAGTTGTGACTATTATTCCAACATTTAAAATATAATTAACAAATAATGTCACCAAAAAAAAAAAAGAAAATAGACAACTGTTAGAGTAAACATGTAAAAAACGGAAGCTAAACAGAATTATTAAGCACTCTAATTACATTAATTTGAGTAATAAGCATGCTAAAAAAATAAGTTTTTCAAACAATATAAGGTTTAATTTTGTATACTTTCGATGATTTCCACTTGGTCCATGCAATTTCCACGAAATTGACCTTAAATTTTTTCATTAGACCACCAAGAGTAACATCTTTATTATTTTCAGTGTTGAATTGAATGGTGGAACTCTGAATTGAGAAGAAATTGGAAGTAGTAAGGAGAGGGTTCGAGAGAATAGAAATTTCTGTAGAATTTCTTTCTAAAAAAAACAGTTGCATCCCCTCAAATCTGATCAAATTAGAAGTATTTAATCAACTTGATCATGCAAGCACTTAGTTAAACATCCAATTGACACTTCAAAAGGCATTAACTTAATGGGTTATATGTTAATTTGTGGAAAAATCCACTCAAACAATTGAGTTTGGGATAATTTCTAAATCCCATTTTGTCGTTAATTTAATTCAATTTAATTCTAAATATAATTAAATTAACCATTAATTCAATTTCTAAAATTGAATTGAAAAAGTGAAAATGAATTTAATTCAAATAATTAATTAAATAAATTTAATTAATTAATTGAATAGGAATAATTTAATATCAAATATTAATTTAATAAAACACCTAGTTCAAACATGAATCCCTATTCATGTAATCAATATTTAATATATTGAACTCTTCAAATACGTTTAATTTCAATAAATTTAAACGTTTAATTATATCGAATATAATTATCTAAACCCTAAATTGAATTTGAACATTTTAAATTCACTAAATATTCTAATCCAAGGTATAATCTTTTACGAGCTAATAGAGGGACCTTATGGACCTACAAATCATGAGTTCCAACGATTTGAGATTAATTGGCTAAAACTCTTTAAACCGAATTAATCAATATTCGTTAACTACTCGAGACATATCACTATAGCTCAGCAGTTGCAATCTCCTCACTGTAGATATATTTCTGTCCATTTGATTTAACCATAATCAGTAACTCGATCCTTCAAAGGTCGTTCGTATTTACAACTATGTCAAAATTACCGTTTTATCTCTGTAAATACATCTTGCTCCTTATGTCTCCATTAGTCCTCTATTGAAATATTGGTTTATAGTCAAACTAATATACCATATCCCCATCTGTCATGAGAGGGCGGGGTCCCTTTGTTCAAGACTAGAAATCAATACTTAAGGGAACAACCTATCTGCTAAGCCTAAGATGGGCATGAATGAATTCCATCCTGCAGGACTATGTCCCTAACTATCTATCTAGTTTTATCTCCAAAATGGGAGGTTTATTGAGCGGTGATGTTGAACTACTCTCATCTATGCAAATAAAAAGATATTCCCGGAGTTCATAGTTAGCTCAAGATTAAGATTGAGTTACCTTAGGCTATCAATTTGAAATAGTTAGTTTTAACAGTAAATGGTTGTTATAAAGAAAAATGACCATTTAGTGGTCCGGTCTTATGCAAACGTCTTTTGCATAGCATGCTTCCACTCGCATGTCTCCACATAAGTGATTTCAGGATCACATCGTTTATATCAATATAAAAAATGGGCCGCATCCATAGTGTCCCCAGGATGAGGTACCCAATCTCATCCATATACTTATAGACCTTTTTGGCTATATACTAAAACTTGATCCTCTTTTATGTCTCTGCATAAAGTTAAAGTATTCATACTACAACCATGAGTGTTTATCGTATTTTATAACAAAATGCAATTTCAATAGCACATTTATTGAATGAAGTCTCAATAATACTTTTATTGCAAAATAAAATATGTTTAAAAATTACAAACTACGAGTTTTAGGACATTCTCAATAATATTTCACTTGAACTAAAACTCCAGTGAGTTACAAATATATACAAATATACAATGTTGAGAAAAAGAGAGAAAACACAATAAATTAAGGCATCTATATACCCTTGACATTCTTCCACTTGCCCTAGATTTATGAAGCTCGTAGTCCCAGTTCAACCAGGTGACCTTCGAATACTTTAGCCGTGAGGGCTTTCATAAATGGATCAGCAAGATTATCTTCAGAGGCTCTTTTCGTGACTATCACGTCTCGTCGGTGTACTATCTCCCTGATGAGATGATACTTTCGCTCGATGTGTTTTCTGCATTTATGGCTTCTAGGTTCCTTTGAATTGGAAACTACTCCATTGTTGTCACAATACAGGGTAATCAATATATGCATATTTAGAACCACTTCCAAATCAGTCAGGAATTTTCTGAGTCATACTGCTTCTTTAGCTGCTTCACATGTAGCTACATATTTAGCTTTGATAATGGAGTCAGCAATGCAACTCTGCTTCATGCTTCTTCATACTATAGCTCCTCCGTTTAGTGTAGATATTGATCCCGAAGTACATTTCCTAGAATCTACATCTGTCTGAATATCTAAATCAGTGTATCCTGTAAGAATCAAATCCTTAGGATAATACATGAGCATATAGTCCTTTGTTCTCCAAAGATACTTGAGGATGTCTTAACAACAATTCAATGGTTGTGTTCGAGGTTGGATTGAAACCTACTGACTGTTTTGACTGCAAAGCATATGTTTGGGCGTGTACATAACGTAACATACATCAAGCTCCCGACTGTTGATACATAAGGAATTATTTTCATTCCCTCAACTTCTAGAGGTGTCTTAGGACTTTGTTCCTTGGATAAATGAATTTCGTGTCTAAAAGGTAACATACCCTTTTTGGAATTTTGCATATTATATCTTGATAACATTTTGTCAATATAAGATGCTTGAGATAGTGCTAGCATTCTGCTCTTGCGATTCTGAACAATTTAGATTCCAAGAATATACTGTGAATCTCCTAAATCTTTCATTTGAAATTCCAATGCTAGCCATCTTTTGGCGTCAGCAAGGAATATTATCTCATTCTCAATGAGTAGGATATCATCAACATAAAGTACCAGAAAAGTATAGTCTTATTGACTATATTCTTGTAAACACAAGGTTCGTCAACATTCTGTTCAAAGCCATAAGATTTGGTCGCAATGTCAAATCTTATATTCCGAGATCGAGATGCTTGTTTTAACCCATAAATAGATCTTTTAAGCTTGCTAACTTTTTGTTCTTGACCCTGTTCAATAAACCCTTCTAGTTGAGACATATAAATACTTTAATCAAGATGGCCATTCAAAAAGGCTGTCTTGACATCCATTTGCCATATTTCATAATAAAAAAAAGTAATAATGGATAAAAGTATTATAATAGATTTAATCATGGCAACAAGAGAGAAGGTTTCTTTATAGTCTGCCCCTTCTCTTTGGGATTTTTTTTTTTGCCATGAGTCCGGCTTTGTAGGTTTTCTCCTTACCAGTTTGGTCTCGTTTTCTCTTGTAGATCCACTTGCAAGCTATAGATTTTGTCCCATCTGGTTGATCTCTAAGCTCCTGGATAGAAATGAAGTACATTGACTCCATTTTTAGGTCAATGGCTTTTATCTATTGGTTTTTATCTACATCTTCCATGGCCTATAAATGTCTATGGATCCTCTAAGTCGTCATCAGGTAGGAAGACTTAAGTTTCTATTAAACCCATGTAGTGGTCAGGCTGTTGAACAACCCTCTGATTACGTTGAGGCATTCTCAATTCATGAGAAGGACATGATGGACCAATAACTTTTGTTGAAGTACCAGCTTGATTAACAAATTTTGTTCAGGCCCCGTAATCAGCCCTTAAGGGAACAATTTATCTACTTACCCCGATGTTGAGGAAAGAGTGAATTCCTTCTTGTATAGTTGTGTTCCCAGCTCCCCAATCAAATGAAACACCAAAATGGTAGCCTTGTTGAGTCGAAAATCTGGCCACTCTTACTTATATAAATCAATAGACCGCCTTCATAGGCAGGAGTTGACAACTCACTTTGGATTCAGGTCATGTTTCCTATGGTCATCCTGGTGAAATGTAAGCCTCTATTATGAACGGCGTCATATAATAAGACTAAACATTTCATGGTCTGGTCTTATACAAACTCCTTTGTATAGAATACCCGCTCACATGTCTCCACATGAATGATCAGGATCAGATCATTTGTAGCACTTTACAACAATTGTAACATCTACAAAGCTGGTTGTACTCGTAGTGTCACCACGATAAGGTATCCAACCTTATCCATTTACTACAGACCATTTAGGTTATCACTTAAACATGATCTACCTGTATTTCTCAACATATATGTTTAAGCTACAAGATAACCTTGGATGTTAGTTTATTGGTTTGTGGATTAATGCAACTAAATGTCAAATAAAATATCACTTTTTTATTAGATAAATAAAATGTTTGTACAATACTATTACAAACTATAGGACCCTACGAGATTCAGGGCACTAACCCCAACAATTTTGTTTCTGTAAAATAAAATTTGGGATTGATATCCATGTTTCCACTCAGGGAATTGACAAGTTCCTTTAATTGGTATTAGAACGTGATTTTTGGTCACTAATTTTTATTGTTTCATAATTAAATTTTACAGAATTGGTAGGATTTTGCATTCAGTAAACATTCTATTCATATGATGAATGTTTTGGTGAATGTTTACGATTATTGGATGTTTTCAGGATATGACTTTTAGATTTATTTCTTTAATTTTACAAATTGGTTTGTATTGCCCAGTGTTTTGGTCATATATTTTGTGATCGAGTCTGTATTCATTTGTCTTGAGTCGTTTGTGATCGTTCCAGTGAATTTTTGGAGAAAACAAGGGCAAAATTGGAGGAGAATCGAAGGATTTCGCAACTGTACAGTGGCTACTATACAACAGTGTTGCAACACTGTGAATAGACGAATAGGAAGGACAAAAATTTTTGTAGCATTGCAACGCTCTGAAACAGAATTTTTTTGGTTCGCATCTGGTTTAGTTTGTAGCTCAATTGGTTCGCATTCGGTTCGATTGGTTCGAGCGATTCATGGTCGGTTTGGGTGCTGGGCAGTCTGGTTCGTGCGAATCAAGACTCCGTTCACTTGTTTCGAAGTGGTATGGATATTAATTTGTAATAGTTAGCTATTTTAATTAATTAAATTAATATAGGTGTTATATTAATTTAATTAATTGTTTAGGTGTCCAAACATAACCTTTAACCTTTCTTCGGTCGAACAATTGTGTGACCTTGGCTTAACTGTTTTTTTTTTTTTTTTCTACTGGGTGTCAAGTTTAGGATCCATAGATGAGACAGACGATTGGTACGAGTCGCAAAGTGGGAAGATTATGTGATCTCACATCACTCCAGATCCCTGCTTGCTCTATTTCTGCTCCTGCCATAGACTCCACTATTATTATTGGCATCCCTATCTTGGTCATGCTTCTTCTGAAAAATTTCGTCATTTAATTTTTGTTAAAAATTTGAATAATGTTTTCAAGTTTGTTCCTTTTGATTATTTGAATTTCAAACTTGTAATTCAACATGCATTATCTTTTTCCTAGTCTTGTTCTATATGTAATCAACCTTTTGACTTAATTCATTCTGACATTTGGGGTCCTGCCCTTACTACTACTTTCAATGGTTATCGCTATTTTATTTTGTTCATTGATGATTATTCTCAGTTTACATGGATATATTTTCTTAAACATCTTTTTGCCTTATCTCAAGTATATATTGATTTATCTAATATGGTTCAAACTCAGTTTTCTCATACAATTAAAGTCTTCACATAGATAATGCCTTGGAGTAAGGACTACAGTCTTATTTTCTTTTTTACCCAGCAAGGCACTCTCGTTTAGCACTTTTGTCATCATATCTCTCAATAGAAGTGGGAGCGAAACGTAAACATCACTATATTCTAGACTCCGTTCGAGTCCAACTCCTGTCTGCCTCTTATTCAGAGAAATTTTGGGGTGAGCTGCTCTAACATCTGTATACACGATCAATCTTCTTCTTTCTTCTGTCATTCAAAATGTCTGTCCATTTGAACATTTATATGATACTTCTTCCAACTACTTTAATCTCAAGGTCTTTGGTTGTGTATGTTTTGTTCTTCTACATCCACATGAACATACTAAATTAGAACCAAGAGCTTGTCTCTGTTGCTTTCTTAGCTACAAAACCCCACATAAAGGTTTTCGTTGTTGGGATCCTATTTCTAATAGATTATAACAATTCTAACTATATATTATAACAATTATAATATAATGATGCATGATAATATCATTAATGCATGCAAACATATATTATATGATGCATGAGCATGCTATAAAATTAAATCATGCAACTGTATTATAACATTTATAATATTCATGATGCATGATTAAATACATAACCTATGGTGAGATTTTCTATATGGCATACATTATGACATAATATAAAAATAAACCATATATCAAATGCATAATTTAAAGAACAATATATGGACCAGGATTGGACTCTTAAATAATTAATTAAATTAATACAACATTTATTTTAATTTAATTAATGGAAAACCTAACTATTACATTAAATAATAGCTGAACCGGTTCAAAACAAGTAAGCTTGACCTTGAACCGCACGAACCAAATTGCCAAAAACTCGAAGCAAAAACTGATCACTGAATTGCTAGGCTTCATGAATTACTCGCGAATCTTGTGAAGTTTTTGTCTTAGAGCATCGGGAAGCTTTTCCCGAGCATCACGACGTTACGAAAAATCATCTCTGTCTACCATATCACAGCATCACAATACTACTGTACAGATGCGAACTCCTTTGTTTATGCTCAATTTGAGTCTAAATTTCTCTAGAAAATCGTCAGAAAGTCACGATCGACATGGACAATAAATGTACAGACTCGATTGCAAAACTAATGCTCAAAACACCGAACCCTTACAAACCAAATTGTAAATTTAAAGCAGTAAATTCTAAGGACAAATCCCAAAAAAATCCATAATTATAAACCATCATTCATCAACATGAACATAGTATAGTAATACAACCCACCATAGACTGAATCTTAATTCTAGAGAATAAAAAAATTGGGAACCAAAAACCTCCGCTCTGATACTAATTGAAGGACTATGAGGTTTGATGCGGAAGCGTGGATCGTGACCCAATTTCAATTTCACAAAGAAAGAAAATACAGTGAACTAAATTATGCATATCATAGAGATTTCACAGCAACCTTTATAAAGAAAAAGTGAAGGAAATTAGGGTTAGTCACACTTACCCTTGAAGAATCGAATACTCATGAACCTCTTCCTTCCGATCACGAACACTTCATACAGAAATAAATCTCAGCGTGGACGCCACCATAAATGAACCTCATGTATTCTCTTTAGGGGTGAGAATTACAGAGAGAGTTGTGGGCTCTCTGTTGATTTTTGAGAGAGTGAGAGGAGAAGAATTTTTCTATATTTTTATGAGAGATTATTGGGAGTTCAAAACCGAGAGAGTAACCAATAGACCTTCTCTAAGGAAGAAGAAGATCGCTTGTAACCTCAGATTCCTATGTATGTGATTAGAGAGAAAACCAAGGGAGGGAGTTATAACTCCATTCTTTTATTAAATTTAAATTAAATTAATACTATCTTAATGTAATTAAAAATATATAATTATATAACAACCATTTTATTATGTAATATATATACACTATATGTTATATCTAATATAACATATAACGTATAATTTTAATATTGTATCATATACAATATAACCTATAGTTTGAATTCTCTCAATCATTTTCGACATTTAATATAAATCAAATTCATATTAAAAATAATTATATGAATCTCATCCATATAATTAGTATTTGAATCATATTCAAATATTTAATTCCTCTCAAAATAAACTTTATATTATAATGTATCAAATACATTATATTAATTATATCACATATAATTAATTTAAATTAATTATATCATATATAATTAATTCCCTAAATTAATTTAAACAATTCAAATTAATCCAAAATTAATTCTCAATTATCCCTGTAGAGCTACAAATGGGACCTTATGAACCTGTAGATTAAAGCTCCAATGGTACTTCGATAATTAATTAAACTTCTTTAATTAAATTATCCAAAATTCATTAACTACCGATCACTCCACTAAATACAATCAACTGCACTCTTCGCACTACAGATATATTTCTATGTCCATTGGATATAACCAGTTAATAGTGTGATGACTCTTTACAAATTGCTCGTAAGTACAGCTGAGCCAAAATTACCGTTTTGCCCTAGTAGTTACATCTAACTCCTTAAGTACCAGTGATCTCTCTAATGAGCAATAAGTCACATTCCAATTATGAACAGACCCCTCTCGAGCCAAAAGAGGGTGTGACGCCACATTGTTCAATCCCCAGATTTAGCCTTTAAGGAATCAATTTATCTTCTTACCCCAACATCAGAGAAGAAATGAATTTTGTCTTGTGTAGCTGTATTCTCAGCTCCCCAATCAAACAAATTCCCAAAATGATAGGCATATTGATTTAGCAAACTGGCCACTCTCACCCATGAAAATCAAAGAATTGCCTTCATAAGCAGGAGTTCACAACTCACTCAGGATTCAGGTCATGTTATTTATGGTAATCTTAGTGAAATGTAAGTCTATATTATTAATGATGTTATATAATGAGACTATTCATTTCGTGCTCCAGTCTTATACAAACTCTTTGTATAGGATACCTCCACTCACATGTTATCACGGGAATAATCAGGATTAGATCATTTGTAGTACTTTACAACACTTTGTAACAACTACAAAGCGGGTCGTATCCGTAGTATCGCCAGGATAAGGTACCCAACCTTATTCATTTACCACAGACTATTTAGGTTATTATTTAAACATGATTCACCTATATGTCTCTACATACATGGTTAAATTACATAGAATAACCTAGAATCTTTATTTATTGGTATGAGTGTGTGCTCATAAAATAACAATTTGTTTATATAGAGTATATAAACTACAAGAATACATGAGAGATTTAGGACATAAATCCCAATAATTTGTGTATACAGAGTTTACAAACTATGAGAATATAGAGCTTAGGAAAAACTATTTCATAAAGGTGAAGGAATCTCATACTTAGGGTCGGGGAGCCTAAGAAAGTCTTTTTCAAGGTACCTCAAACAAAGCTTAAAAGAAGCCCATTTATAGAAGGTGAGGGGATCTCAAAATTTGGAGGAGTCTAAGTCGAATCTAATTAAATAATCGACTATACGTGAATTATTGTAGAGGAAGTTTAGTTAATAGATAAGTACTTCATTGTAATTAATTAATTCTTTTGATAGTGAAGTTTCCTTTAATCAAGTACACTTCCTGGAAGTAGATGATATTACACTGAACTACGTTACCAATCTATGTGACAATCTATCTCTCTTCTTATTATTTGTTATTCTGTTTGTCTACTTTGTTGATTGTGTTGTTACAAAACCGTGCTTGATTTATATGTATTCTATGTTAGTGATAGCTTGTGAAGGAAAGCGCTCTGAAGCTAAATTCTTGAAGATGCCATTGCATGCTTTATAAAAAATAATCGTTCAAATCCCATTATAAATAAATCAGCGTGGTAGCTTCGAAATGTTAATAACTCATAAGGCTCGTCGCATTTAATGGTTTCTAAGGGAAATTCGTAATTGGGCTGGAAAAAAAGTTGGTTATGGTATGGTGGGTAGGGTTGGCAAAAATCTCTGCAGGGTCGGGTCCTGTGAGTCCTCGCCCCGATCAGGGTGGGGATTCCTTAGTTTGACTGGGGATGGGGTCAAACGAGGATCCTAACTGGTTCCGCGATCGAGGAAGGGTGGGAATGGGGAGGGTATTCCCGCCCCATCCCGGATTATTTTTTTTAATATATGTATATATATATATATATATGTAAATGGGGATGGGTCCCTACGAGGACCTATTTCACCAGCGAGGAATCCCCGTCTTCAATTGGTAGGGTCGGGGGACGGGGGGCGGGGATGGGGGAATACCCCTACAGAGACGGGGATGGGGAGTCCCCTATCCCGCCCTGGCTCCGTTGCCGATCCTAATGGTGTGATGTTCATAACATAATGGAAAAAAGTGAGGATGGGGACCGATTGTTTGAAGAATCCCTACACTCGTCCGTGTACGTATTTTGAGGAAGCAGTGCACTGCACGACCTATTTTGAAAGTCGGGTGGAGCCTTTAATAAGTTGTCCCTCAGGCACATGATTGTTCCCTAGAATGATATTTAAAGATAATACTTTAGAAAATCAATTTCATGCAAGTAACTATAATTAATTAGTCATGCAGCCTATGATCTAATCCAAAGTCTCTTTTCTCAAGCTTAAATTCAAATCAAGATGATAATTCTTTAGTTAGAAAATTTAAAACATTAAGCACAAGTTACACAAATAAAGCTAGTGAAAAGACCTCTAAATTACTCAAGAAAAGATGGTCATCCGACAATAACATCTAATCTTTGAAACATAGAATTTATGCGACTCAAAATTATCATTAAAACGATAAACTCATTTAAAATCATAGAAATTACTAAATTGAAAAGAGGAAGTAAAAACTCTTTAAAGACGACGCATGTCGTACCCGTTTCCAATGTGAAGTCCACGATCCTATTGAGAATTTAGTTAATTTTTATCGTCTAATTTTTCATATATACACACAAAGTTTCATAATATTTAGTAAACTTTTTTAGATAAACTAATTGAAGAAAAAATTTCATCCTGTTTTAAAAGTAATATATTTTTTTAAATTTTATTCGTTGTGTTGCTCGTTATAATTTTTGAATTAATATATTTCATATATTATATAATTTTATTTCAGATTGTATTTGTATGAAGGTAACATATTACAAGTTTACGATCAAGGTCTTTTCAGAATTAATAAAAAGGTGTTGAATGCCTTGAACTTGTTTGTTGGCACTTCGATCAACCAAGTATGGGGTCTTGCTATTAATAAACCTATTCAGAATTCACAATTTATAAACCTATTCAGAATTCACAATTTATAAACCTATTCAGAATTCGTATTTAGCATATTTTTATTTGTAGTTATTTACGATTATGACTCTAGGGTTTAGAGTAATGCGCTATATATAAACTCTCTAACCCTAGAGGTGCCATTTTTTATGTAATTTTCTGAAAACATTCTCCCTCTGCCCGTGGACGTAGCTAACACATCGTTAGTGAACCAAGTATATCTGTGTGTCGATCTTCTCTATCTCTATGTTCTTTTTTGTGTTCTTTAAATGTCGATTTCATAACAAAAGCCCTAAACCATTTACAGTATATAGCAAAATTTAAAAAGAACCCAAAACCGGTGGAAGAAAGCCCAGTCCAAAAAGTGAAATACCAAAACTATCTCTGTCCGCACAAAAAATTGCGACTTGTATATGATTAAATCTGACTATCCAAATCGGCTCGATACTCACATCTGTCTTCCACGTCTTCTTTTTGCAACGACAACCGATCTTTGTCTATCGCTTTCTATCTCGCCGTTGCTGCTTTCGATTTTTGGTGTCTCTTTCATCAATAATCATCAATCGATTTTTGTTACTTATTTTGCTGCCTTTTCCTCTTGAACCAAATTCTACTTCATCTTCATCTTCTTCTCCCATTGTTGCTTTCAATTTTTTTAGGTTACAATCTATCATCATATCTTTCAAGGTAATAATCATTCTCTTATCTTTTTCATTTCTTTTATTCTTCTATTTAATCATACTTATTAAATATTATTGAAATTATTTTGTTTAACTAGATGGTAAGCAAAAAAATAGTCAAAGTTGATGGAAGCAAAGGGAAAGGAAAGAAAATAATGTGGTATACAGAAAGGTGAAAATAACTTCAAAGTAGTTACAAATCTGTTACATTCAAACTACCTTTAAATACACTGTGTAACTAATTGTAAAGAGTAAGAGAGAAAAATTGTACAGAGTGAGCAAGAAGCTTGAGACTTATCTTGTAGCAATCTTGTAATATTCCCTAATAAAAAACTCCTGTAAGCTTTTCCGTGGACGTAGGTTGTCCTTGGCCGAACAACGTAAACCATCATGTTCATCTTTTTCCCGATTGTCTTGTTCTATCGTTTACCTTTGATCCACTGATCGTGTAGCTTTTAGCCAACGATCGTTTACTTCGACACCCCTATCGTGTAGACGACCATCGTCTTGAACCCCATCATTTAGACGATCTTCAGTAAAGCCTTCATCGTCTAGACGACTCTTCTCCTATTGTCTAGACGACCTTCAGCTTTACATCCCTTCGCCTAGACGTCTGAAGCATCATCGCCTCTTCGATTTTTGGCACCTCTCCCTCGGGTTCTTTCTTTTCTTTTCTCTCTATTTTCTCTGCAACAAAGAAAAGAAAAGTTTAGACATTTGAAGTCTACAATCAGTAGAAGTGCCAAGTTCTAATCTCAGCCATCAAAGTGTAAGGTCGAGATCTCTCATCACATGGATTGTGCTTTCAGTACATTGTTTTGTGTTTGTGTGAATAAGCAAGGTGGTATCCGGTATTTGTATAGGGTCTTAATTTTGTCAAGCCCAAAGATCAAGTGCAGTCTATTATTCCAGCCCATATTTCTCTTATTAAGCCCAACAAGTGGTATCAGAGCCTACAAGAAAGCTTCGAGATTAGTCAAGATTCAAAAAGAAGCAAAATCTTGAAGCCTTTCAGTTGAAATTTGAAATAGATATGGTAGTAGCAAGGTATGACATTGAGAAATTTGATGGGAAAGGCGATTTTGGTTTGAGGAAAGCCAAAATCAAGGCTATCTTAGGACAACAAAGGGCTCATAAGGCCTTAGAAGATCCAACCAAGCACTACAACAGAAGAAGAAGAAGAAAACATGGAGCTAATTGCTCATGGAACACTGGTTTTAAACTTGTCTGACAGTGTCCTAAGGCAAGTGATTGATCAAGAGACAACTTTTAAGATGTGGAGCAAATTGAATAAGCTATATGAGACTAAAAATCTGCCCAACAAACTTTTCCTAAGGGAAAGGTTCTTTACCTTCAAGATGAGTGCTTCTAAATCCTTAACAGAAAATCTAGATGATTTCAAGAGGATAACTACTGAACTCAAGACTCAAGCAGAAGAGATTGGGGTAGATAATGAAGCTTTTGTGCCTTTCAACTCATTTCCGGATTCCTATAAAGATGTAAGGACTGCACTGAAATATGGGAGAGATTCCCTAACTACCAACACCATAATTTCTGCTCTAAAAATCAGAGAAATGGAGCTTATTACTAGCAAGGAAGACAAGCCTAGTGCAGAGGGCTTATTTGTAAAGGGCAAGTCAAAACAGAACAATAAGGAAAAAGGAAAATAGAGCTCAAATGAATAAGGGAAAGAGAAGTCCAAGGTCAGATGCAAGTATTGTAAAAAACTTGGACATTTAATCAAAGATTGCAGAACTTTGAAGTGGAAGAATGAGTAGTAAAACAAGCAATCACAACCACAACCCAAAGTCCAACTTTATCAGTCAGGTGAAGCCTTAGTTTGTGAGGACTCTTACTTCTATTTTGATGCTTTGACTACCTCCAATTGTAAGGCAGAAGAAGAAGCTAATAAGAACTTAGATTAGGTTCTAGATTCAGGGTGTTCTTTCCACATGACACCCCATAAAGACTGGTTTAGTACCTACAAAGAGTTGGATAGAGGATCTGTCTAAATGGGAAACAACAACTCATGTCCAGTGGTTGGGATTGGCTCAATCTCACTAAAGCTAGAAGATGGAACAGTTAAGCTATTGATAAATGTCAGACATGTCCCTAAGCTGAAGAGAAATTTAATTTAACTAGGCATGCTTGATTTTATTGGCTGTGAATATAGAGGCAAGGAAGGTTACTGTGAAGTTTTGAAGAACAGTAAGCCTATCCTTAGAAAGGTGAAGATTAATGGAGTGTATGTTGTTCAAGAAGTTCATAAAGTTCACTCAGCTTTGATTGTGACTCAGAAGCAACCTACTAAAGGAGATCTATGGCACAAAAGACTCTCACACATTAGTGCCAAAGGTCTAGAAGCTTTTGCCAACCAAGGAATTCCACCTAAGGGAGTTCATGAGAGCCTATCCTTTTGTGAACATTATGTGATAGGAAAGACTACTAGGCAAAGTTTTTTGAAGGCTGAGCATACAACCAAGGCCATCCTTGACTATGTGCATTCGGACTTATGGGGTCCTTCACCTTTTCAGTCCTTAAATGGAGCTAGATATTTCTTAACCTTTGTTGATGACTATTCAAGAAAAAGTTGGATCTATTTTCTTAAATCTAAGGATTTAGTTTTTAAAAAGTTTAAAGAACGGAAGATCATGGTTGAAAAATTGTCTAACTGTCAAATTAAGTGTCTAAGAACTGATAATGGGCTTGAGTACTATGCAGAGGAGTTAAATGTTTTTTGTAGATAGCATGGTATAGCTAGACACAAGACAGTTAGGTATACACCTCTGCAAAATGGGGTGGCAGAGAGGTTGAAGAAAACAATAATGGAGAGAAAGTAAGAAGCCTATTGTCTGATGCTATATTTCTTGAGAAATTTTGGGCAGAGGCAACCTCATACACTGCATATACACTGAATAGATGCCCTCATGCATCTCTTAACCTTCTAACCCCTGAAGAAAGGTGGACCAAACAACCTTCTATCCTGAATAACCTAAGGGTGTTTGGTTACACTAGTTTTGTTCATCAGAGTAAAGGGAAATTAGCTGCCAGAGCTGTGAAGTGTATGTTTTTGGGCTTCACAGAAGGTGTTAAGGGGTTTAGAATGTGGCACCCTACTGAGAAGAGATGCATCACCAGTAGAGATGTTGTTTTCAGAGAAGATGAAATGTATATGCAGAGATCTAATCCTAATGTTTCAGTACCTCATGTGAAGAATAAAATTGAGATGGAGCAAGTGCTAATCCCTACTTCTGATCCTTTAAGCTCTGAATCATTTTTTGATCAACTACCTGATCTAGAAGAAGAAGTAGAAGATTCTACTATTGATCCCGAGCAAGAAGAACCAGACTTGAGAGGGTACAACCTAGCTAGAGATAGACAGAGAAGAAACATTGTGCCACCTTCAAGGTATGAAGACTACTTAGCTTTGAATGGTTTTGATTTATCTAATGATTCAGAACCCTCAACCTTTGAAGAAGTAGTGAGTTGTTCTAAAGCTAAGATGTGGATAGAAGCTATGAATGAAGAGATTGATTCACTAGTGAGAAACAACACATGGGAGTTGACACCTTTGCCAAATGGATGCAAGCCAATTGCATCCAAATGGGTGTACAAGTTGAAGGAAGTTTTCCCTAATGATCAAGGACCTAGATTTAAAGCTAGGTTGGTTGCTAAGGGTTTTACACAGAGGCCAGGTCTTGATTTTAATGAGATTTTTTGTCCAGTAGTCAAGCAGACTTCTATCAAATTGTTGTTTACTATTGTGGCTCAAAATAACCTAGAGTTGAAGCAACTAGATGTTAAAACAACTTTTCTACATGGCTTTCTAGAGGAAGTTATCTATATGAGCCAACCAAAGGGGTATGAGGTCAGAGGGAAGGAAGACTATGTATGCCTACTTAAAAAGTCTATATATGGCCTCAAACAATCCTCTAGATGCTGGAACAAAAGGTTTAGTGATTTTGTACAGAAGAATGGTTTTTATAAAAGCTCCTATGACAGTTATGTTTACATAAATACAGAGTCCTACACTCATCCTATCTACTTGTTACTATATGTGGATGACATGCTTTTATCAGGAGCAACTATGAAAGAACTGAATAAAGTAAAAGATTTACTCAAGTCAGAGTTCGAAATGAAAGACATGGGAAATGCAACAAGAATACTAGGCATTGACATTATTAGAAACAGAAAAACTAGTATTCTAAGCATTGATCAGTCACAATAGTGTAGTATATTGTTAAAGAAGTATCAAATGACAGAGGCTAAAGTAGTGACTACTCCTATTACTAAACATTTCAAACTCTCAGCAGAAAATTCACCCAGAGAATCAAATAGTGAACATCAACAGATAATGTCAACAATCCCTTATTCCCAAGTTGTGGGAAGTTTAATGTATCTAATGGTGTCTACAAGACCTGACATTGCCTATGCTACTAGCCTGATGAGTAGATACATGGCCAATCCAGGTAAGAGGCACTAGGAGGCAAAAAAGTGGATAATGAACTATCTTAAGGGTACTTCTAATGCTAAACTAATTTACCAACAGCTTCCAGACAGTGAACCAGAGCTGATTGGGTATGTTGACTCAGATTATGCTGGAGATCTAGACAAGAGGAGGTCATTATCAGGGTATATCTTCCTATTTGGAAGGTGTGTCCTAAGCTAGAAGGATACTTTACTATCAGTAGTAGCCTTTCTACTACTGGAACAGAGTTTATTGCTCTTTCAGAGCAGTAAAGGAAGGCCTATGGCTAAAGGGTCTCCTATGTGACTTCGGAATTAAAAAGAATACAATGAACATATTTTGTGACCATCAAAGTACAATACATTTATCTAAGCATCCTCAGTACCATAATAGAACTAAACATATAGATGTTAAATATCATTTCATTCGACAGCAGATAGAAGCAAAACTGATTGAAGTTCTGAAAGTACATACATTAGAGAATGCCTCCGACTTGTTGACAAAGACAGCCACTCAGCTCAAACTTCAGAAGTGCCTTGATATTATAGGGTTTGAGCTGAGGGACAAAGGTTAAAAAAGAAGACAGTCAGATCAGAGAAGCTGAAGAAAACTTGAAGTTTATTTCAAGGTGGAGATTGTTATATAGAAAGGTGAAAATAACTTCAAAGTAGTTACAAATCTGTTACATTCAAGCTACCTTTAAATACACTGTGTAACTAATTGTAAAGAGTAAGAGAGAAAAATTGTACAGAGTGATCAAGAAGCTTGAGACTTATCTTGTAGCAATCTTGTAATATTCCCTAATAAAAAACTCCCATCAGCTTCTCCGTGGATGTAGGTTGTCCTTGGCTGAACCACGTAAACCATTGTGTTCATCTTTTTCCCGATAATTTTGTTCTATCGTGTACCTTTGATCCATCGATCATGTAACTTTTAGCTAACGATCCTTTACTTCGACACCCCTATCGTGTAGATGACCATCGTCTTGAACCCCATCATTTAGACGATCTTCAGTAAAGCCTTCATCGTCTAGATGACTCTTCCTCTATCGTCTAGACGACCTCCAGCTTTACATCATTTTGCCTAGACGACTGAAGCCTCATCACCCCTGTGATTTCCGGTAGCTCTCCCTCCGGTTCTCTCATTTCTTTTCCCTCTATTTTCTCTGCAATAAAGAAAAGAAAAGTTTAGACATTTGAAGTCTACAATCAGTAGAAGTGCCAAGTTCTAATCTCAGCCATCAAAGTGTAAGATCAAGATCTCTCATCACACGAATTGTGCTTTCAACACATTGTTATGTGTTTGTGTGAATAAGCAAGGTGGTATCCAGTATTCGTATAGGGTCTTAGTTTTATCAAGCCCAAAGATCAAGTGCAGTCCGTTATTCCAGCTGATAACTTGTAGAAATACAAGTTATTTATATCGTTTTATTTAGATTATGCGGCAAGAAGAAAGAAAAATTTCGTCGATAGTATAGAAATTGGTTTAGAAATACGAAAATTGTCAAGTGTCATGAACACACCCACTAACCCTATTGCAATGGCGAAATGGAATGTCCAACTCTTTGTTTTGCAGAAAATAGGTCACCGGATGCGACAATCATTCGAGGAAAAAATGAACAACTTATTATCACAGCATGCGGCAATCGATCAAGAACGAAAAAAGATCAATGCAATTGCAGTGCATGCGACGATCGATCATGAATTCGAGCGATCAACGCATTTCCACCGCATGTGGTAATTCAAAACAACTACAACGCATGCGGCGATCGATCAAAGATGTGAAGAGCAACGCATTCGCATGGACTTCTGAAAAGTGTACAACTTTTCTATTGTACGATTCTAACAAATTGATCATGTAGTAGAGTGGACATTTCCACTACGCCATGGCAGGAATTATCACATTTACAAAGTGGGACCACTAATACAGAGAGCCAAGGTCTATAAATAGCTTCCTCGTATTCAATGTTAAGGAGGCTGGTTTGAAGAGACAGTACAGAGAAAATTCGGAAGAACGACGAGACAAAAGTGAAAGGTAAGTCTCCGAGCAAGAAATTCTTTCCATTCCCGAAGAAGAAGCTTTTTGCAAGAGGTCACTTCTACTGGGAAAGCAAGCCTGAGAGGGAAGCTTTCCACTCTATTTCATCCACACGCCGGCAAGCACAACATCTCTGATCGGGATCCGTGTCAAGACATTGACACTCTTTCTGTATTTTTTGTTATTTTCCAATTCATCTACTGTGTTCTTCTTTCTTTAACCTTTCATTCACGATTTGTATCAAACGCTTATCTCTAGAGTTAATATCATTATCGTAATCATTGTCATTTCTTTGTTCTTCTCCACACATTCAACATCTGTTTTCTCCATCATGTGTCACTAATCCCCTGGGTAAAGGGGAAGGATTAAGCGAGCAAATTAGTCCTTGTTAAGGAAATCGGTTGAGTTTAGCTAAAGCATGCTCGACGACATCTTCACCTGTAGAAGTGAAGATGTTATTCCACCTATCAGGAGAAAGTTAGAAGAATGCGTTAACTAAAGCGAGAAGTATTTCCAGAGATGGAAACAACCTTGCGTTCATCACTTTCATCCCTGTTTCCCCATAAACATATGGAAACGTGGCCGATCACTGAAAGGTGTAAGCCAGGGGAAAGTGAAACCTTAGTTACGTCCTCAACAAGATTGACGAACTTGCGATGTCCATTCCCTCAACCCATTCTCTTTCAGTTTCACTCACAAGACTTGCCACCGCATTCATTAGATTCTTTTGCACAACTTCACAGTCAGTCCTCACCCTGTATCATTAATAGTTTAGTCATTTACTTATCATCGCAATTTACTTTACGACACTTTACTTTCCATTGCAATTTACTTTCATCGCAATTTACTTTTCTGCAAACATCATTCATTATTCTTTATGTTAAACTGGTCGCATATACCACATTAGTATTGCATTTAAATAACAACAATCCCCGTGTTCAATCTCAGGTCAATCTGAGAAACTTGTGTTGGAATTATACTTGGTTCTAGTGTAAGATAACTTGTGACACGCACTACATCATCGTATACTACGAAGCATATCATTGTCAATGCATACATTTTGAACGTAGTATCGCAATATCTTTATCGAAAAGAACTTGAATCATTCATAAGTAATACATTAGTTAGATAAAGATAACAAAATTTTTATATTACTAGTTTTTGGCGCTGTTGCTGAGGATTGGTAACGTTTAGTGTTGAATATTTTGTGGTATTTTGCAGGACAGATCTCTATTGTACTGTCTATTTATCGCGGAGAGTAGGCCGACGGTTTATGAGTACTGGGACTGATCCACAATTCGAAGCCGACCCAGAGACTGAGCATACTTTTCACGCACGAGTACGCCATAACCATATTCGACGAAGAAGGAACATGGAGAATAATAACGAAAGGCCTGATGGGAATCAAGGGGTTAATAGGCCGGCGCAAGATCTTGTTTTTCTTACTGCCGACCGCAATATCTCAATGAAGAACTATGCGGCACCGAACTTATATGACTTCTCGCTCGAAATTTCAAGACCCACGGTTGAGGAGAATGCACGCTTCGAGATCAAGCCGATCAGGCTTTAAATGATCCAAAATGCGGGACAATTTAGAGGTATGCAAGATGAAGACCCGCACGCACATTTGACCAGCTTTGTGGAAATGTGCAATACTTTCTCCATTCCTAGCGTTACTTCTGAGGGAATTAGGTTATACCTCTTCCCGTACACACTGAGGGATGAGGCGAAGAGGTGGGCTCATTCTTTGGAGCCAAATGAAATTACTTCATGGCACCAGTTGGTCGAGCGATTCATGAAGAAATTCTTCCCGCCAGCCGTCAACGCAAGTAGACGGAGGGACGTGTTGAATTTTGAAAAGATGGAAAATGAGACTCTCAGCACCGCCTGGGTGCGATTCAGAAGATTGGTAAAGAATTTTTCGCACATTGGGATTCCTGATTGCGTTATGATGGAAACTTTTTACAATGGCCTGAACCAATCAATGCAAGCTGTTGCTGATGCCTCTGTGGTAGGAGGATTCATGGACAAAACCTACATTGAAGCCAAGGTCATCTTGGATCGCATTTCGCAAAACACAAATGACTGGGTAGACGATGGGTACGAGGGAAGAGGCCCAGAACGAAGAAGATCGGAAAATGCCATTGTACCAACTGATAGAATACTATCTCTGTCTATCTAAAATAAGCAATGATAGACAATGAACACTAATATTTGTTTCTAAAGTTTCTATATCGTTTGCACTCTATATTAGTTTAGTTGAGTGGATCTATTCATAACTTTATATTAAGATAGACAATGATAGAGCGCTATCGCTATCTATCTAAGATAGACAATGACACATTAAACACAATCTATCTCACTAGACGGTTATAGAGTTCTATTTCTGTCTATCTCAGATAGATAGTGATAGAGGGTTACTTTTTGTCTATATCAGATAGACAGTGATAGACTTCAATGGTAAATACTAATATCTGTTTACTATATGTTCTGCATTCTATATTTATTTAGAGATGAGATAGACAATGATAACACACTATCTCTGTCTATCTAAGATAAATAGAGATAGAGCATTATCTCTATCTATCTAAGATACAACACTATCTCTGTCTATCTTTGATAGATAATGAGATCGACAGTGATAAACTTCAATGGTACACATTCATATTTTTTTGTATAGTTTCTATATTGTTTGCACTTTATATTTCTTTAGTTAAGTGTTATTATTGATAACTTTGAATTGAGTTAGATAGAGATAGAGCACTATCTCTATCTATCTGAGATAAAAAGAGATAGATCACTATCTCTGTCTATTTCAGATAGACGACAATAGATATTGTTAAATATTATTGATAGTTATCTTAATAGTTATTGGTGTTATTCAAATTTTACTTTCTAATATATTGTTAAATATATCTTTTAAATAGGTGGAACATGATTTTGTCATGGAAAATAAGAACATACACTTAAAAGTTACAGTCTACTTTAGTATAGAGGTCTTAAATTTGGTAAGAACAAAGTTAGATGAAACAATTTTTCCAAGAGTTTTAAATTGCCCATTTGGACACTTTCTTAATTTCAATGGCCATTTGGAACTTTCTTAATACCCAACTAATTCCTCAACTACTTAGTAAGAAAACAATGCTATACAAAGAAGCCAAATATCATTGCATTCATTTTCAATGGCCATATAGCAGAATTTGGGTTGAAGGAATTTTGTTTAGTAACTAGATTGAAAGGCCACAAATTCCCTCAATTAGATTAGGCCAAAGAAAAGTGTCTGAACTTTGGAATAATTTTTTTCTTCATGATGATCATGAAGGAAATCAGATTTGAGATTTCCATGAGCAGAGGAACAAGATTATTCCAAATCACAATCATGAATGAACAATACATTTACAGTCGTCTTCAAACAAGTGGTTATAAAATAAAAATGTAGAAACTACAGCATGAACAACAAAGGAACAATGAGAAAAACTCAACGCACATAGGCAGAAATGTCTCTACGCTCCGTTGCACACTCTGATCGCTCGAACAATAGCAACCATGAACACTCGATCTACACGATCGCAACACAGCACGAACACTTCGTGCTCGTCCTCAAAAATCGCCTCGGCCATGAACTCCTCAGCAACACGAATGGCCTCCACAACACCACGAACGGCCACTAGAAAACCTCGACGGTGTCGAGTTGAGTCTGACACCACCAACAAGGCTACCTTGGTATTCTCAGTGTGAGAATCCACAGGGGGGCTCTGTTCGGACTTGGTAAGAGGCAAACGGAGGAGGAAATACTGATCGCGTACACGACTGGGCAACTGGGAGATGGCGGAGACCTATCGTATAGGTCGATGCCTAATCATTTAGATAAAGCTAAAAGATCGTCTAGCAAAAGCTATGTGATCGTTTAGCTCATGGTTTAGCTCGGTCTGTCGCCTACAGACTCTACACGATCGTTTACTTAGGGCAAGCGATCGTCTAGCAAAACTATGCGATCGTTTAGTAAATACTGCACGATCGTTTAGCTCACCACTGTATGATTGTTTAGCTTGCCCAACCTTCGTTTAGTAAATCCGTATTTACTCGATGACTAACGTGAGTTTCTTTGCGCCGAGAGAAAAAACTCAAAACCTTTTTCGATCGTTTTGTAAAAAACATCCTTTCAAAATAAGAAAACTATTTTCCTTTTAAATTCACGATTACCATGATTCAATAACCACCTACTACTTTAGTTATTTAAAAGAAAAAGAATTAATTATCCAATAATTAATATTATTATAAACATAAATGATAACCATTTTATCATACTATATTTATAACCTATAGTTTTAATATTTCATCTCATGAAACATATAAACAATAATTCTTTTTCTATTCCATGGTACTTAATGTAAATCTCATTTACATCAATCCTCCACTAGATGTATTTCATACATCAAACCGATTATATCATATATAATCAAAATACCTCTTATCAATTTGAACATTTCAAATCAACACCAAAAACTGATCCTCAACTGAATCCATTAAGCTACTAAGGGGACTTCATAGAACTGTAGCTTGAAGCTCCAACGGTAAGTGAATAACTGACTAAACTCTTTAGTCATGGAATCCACCATTCGTTAATTGCCAGGCACTCCACTAAAGACTGATAGCTGAACTCTCCTTACCACAGACATATTATGTGTCCATCTTAACCAATGAGCAGTGTGACAACCTTTCACAAATTGCTCGCAAGTACAGGCAGGCCAATAATAGTTATGCCCATGTAGTTACATCTGTCTCCTTAAGTACCACTGATCACTGTAAGGAACATAAGTCATAGTCCTACAATTACAGAGTCTTATCTTCCAAAGAGAAGCTGTGGCCACTATGTTCAAGCCCTAGAATCATCCGTTAAGGGAGGAATCTCTCTATTTATCCCTACTTAGAGAAATGAGTGAATTCCATCTTGTGGATTGAGTTCCCAGTTCCCAGATCAGATAAGTCCCCAAAAAGGTAGGCATGTTGAGTTGGCAATCTGGTCACTCTCATCCATACTAATCAAAGGCCGCCCTCAAAGGCAGGAGTTCCCAAAACACTCAGCATTGAGGTCGTGTCACGTATGGTCGTTTAGGTGTGATGCAAGTCTCTAGTATCTACGGCGTTATATATAGAGTCTAGTCATCTCGTGGTTCAAGTCTTATACAAACTTTTTGTATAGGACGCCCCCGCTCCACATCTCCGCATGAATGGTCAGGATCTACCATCTGTAGTAGTTTATAACACTTGCAAACTTCTACAAAGCGGGTCATATCCGTAGTGTCACTAGGATCAGGTATCTCACCTTAATCCTTATACTACAAACTTATTTTGGTTATCACTTAAGGCATGATCCACTTGTATATCATATATACATGCTTAAGTTCACATAAGATAACCAAGGAGCTTTGTTTATTGGATATGAGTAAATGCTAAAATTAAATAAAAATTATTTTATTCATTAAACAATGTGTATCTTTACAAAACAATGAGACTTCGGGAGAATTACGACACCAATCCCAACAATCTCCCACTTTTCCTAATGACTCGGAAGACTAATGTACAATATAAAATAAACTAGGGCATACCCTAGTATCATCTCCCACTTGCCCTAGACAAGATGCCGCATGTCCTGCAGACCCAGACTCTCTAGTTGACCCTCGAACACTTTAGCCGTGAGGGCCTTTATAAAGGGATCAACGACATTATATCCCGTAAGGATTAGATCCTTATATCCATACATAAGCATGTAGTCCCTCGTTCTCCGAAGATACTTAAGGATTGTCTTGACCGCCGTCTAGTGATCAAATCCTGGATTGGACTGATACCAACTGACAATCCCTATTGCGTAGCAAATGTCGGGTCGAGTACACAACATTGCATACATCAAGCTTCTAATAGCAGAAGCATAGGGAATCTGTCTCATCTCCTTAACTTTTTGAGGTGTCTTAGGACATTGATCCTTAGACAGAATGATTCCATGCCTGAAGGGTAACACACCCCTCTTGGAATCCTGCATCCTGTACCTGATCAACATTTAATCAATGTACGATGCCTGAGACAGGGCTAACCGTTTGTTCTTGCGATCACAAATGATCTGGATCCCGAGAACATACTATGCCTCACCCAAATCTTACATTTGAAACTGGACAGCTAGCCATTTCTTAATGTCAGTCAGATACCCTACATCATTCCCAATGAGTAGGATATCATCTACATACAGTACCAAGAAAGCTACTGAGCTGTTGATGATCTTCTTGTAAACACAAGGTTCATCAACGTTCTAATCAAAGCCAAACGATTTGACCGTACTGTCAAATCTAATGTTCCACGATCTAGAAGCTTGTTCAGCCCATAAATGGACCTATTAAGCTTGCAAACTCTTTGCTCTTGATCTGGAACTACGAACCCCTCTGGTTGTGTCATATAGATGGTCTTCTCAAGATTACCATTAAGAAAGGCAGTCTTGACGTCTATTTGCCATATTTCATAATCATAAAATGTAGCTATGGACAGAAGAATCCTCATAGACTTTAGCATTACAAAAGGTGAGAAAGTTTCCTCATAGTCTACTGCCTCAACCTGGGTATAACCCTTTGCCACGAGTCTAGCCTTAAAGGTTTGCACCTTTCCATCTACACCTCTCTTTCACTTAATGATCCATTTACACCCAATAGGTCTTACTTCATCAGGTGGATCAACAAGCTTTCAGACGTTATTGAAGTACATAGACTCCATTTCCTGGTTCATGGCCTTAACCCATTCATCTTTGTCAACATCCTCCATTGCTTTCTTAAAAGACAATGGATCCTCGACCCCATCATTTGTAATGACGTTTTAGGCTTCAGTCAAACCCATGTAGCAATCCGATGGGCCCATAACCCATAGGTCCGAGGATCGGAACCTAGCTCTAATACCAATTGAAGGAAATCATATTTGAGATTTTCATGAGCAGCGGAACAAGATTATTCCAAATCACAATCATGAATGAACAATACATTTACAGTCGTCTTCAAACAAGCGGTTATAAAATAAAAATGTAGAAATTACAGCATGAATAACAAAGGAACAATGAGAAAAACTCAACGTACATACGCAGAAACGTCTCCACGCTCTGTTGCGCACTCTGATTGCTCGAACAACAGCAACCACAAATGCTCGATCTACACGACCGCAACACAATAATGAACACAGCATGAACACTTCGCACTTGTCCTCAATGATCACCTCGACCACGAACTCCTTAGCAATACGAATGGCCTCCACAGTACCACGAACGACCTCCAGAAAACCTCGACGGTGTCGAGTTGAGTCTGACACCACCAAAAGGCTACCTTGGTATTCTCGGTGTGAAAATCTAGAGGGTGAGCTCTGTTCGAACTTGGTATGAGGCAAACAGAGGAGGAAATACCGATCGCATACACGAATAGAGAAGTGGGAGATGGCAAAGACCTATCGTATAGGTCGATGCCCAATCGTTTAGATAAAGCTAAGCGATCGTCTAGCAAAAGCTATGTGATCGTTTGGTTCATCGTTTAGCTCGGTCTGTCGCCTACAAACTTTACACGATCGTTTACTTAGGGCAAGCGATCGTCTAGCAAAACTATACGATCGTTTAGTAAATACAGCACGTTCGTTTACTCGCCACTGCACGATCGTTTAGCTCGTTCAGCCGTCATTTAGTAAATCCGTATTTACTTGATGACTAACATGAGTTTCTTTGCACCGAGAGAAAAAACTCAAAACCTTTTTGGATCGTTTTGTAAAAAACATCCTTTCAAAATAGGAAAACTATTTTTCTTTTAAACTCACAGTTACCATGATTCAATAACCACCCACTACTTTGGTTATTTAAAAAAAAAAAATTAATTATCTAATAAGTAATATTATTATAAACATAAATGATAACCATCTTATCATACTATATTTATAACCTATAGTTTTGATATTTCATCTCATGAAACATATAAACCATAATTCTTTTTCTATTCCATGGTACTTAATGTAAATCTCATTTACATCAATCCTCCCCTAGATGTATCTCATACATCAAACTGATTATATCATATATAATCAAAATACCTCTTGTTAATTTGAACATTTCAAATCACCACCAATAACTGATCTTCAACTTAATCCATTGAGCTACCAAGGGGACTGTTGACAGGAAATTAGAAGTCAATTATATTTGACAACCAAAATCCCATGGACGCAGTATGCGATGCATGCTTCTAAGATATGTGTTGATAGTCATGCATCGATGGTCATGGATTGGACTGATAATCTGTTAATGAATGTATGCGATGAACATGCATCCTGCCACAAGTTTTCTTGCGTTCATGCTAAGTATAATGCGATCGCAAATTTCTCAAGTAATTTTAGGTCGAACACAGAGACTTGTAGCTATATGTATGCAGTAATGTGCATGTAGCGGTTTGAATAAAAGAATGGAAGGGATGTTACTAAGTTAATCCTACTCATACTTCTATGTATCAGACAACGCAATGAGAATATGCGTGAAAGGTAGAGATACGTCAAACCTTGACATGAAATAAAGGTGTGGGAAAATAGATAAAATGCAGAGATGATTTCATTGCAACCCTTAAAAGTGACTACAAGGGCAACCTTAGTCAATGCAAGTCAATGCGATCATGCAACACACATACAATAGTAAACCACCTCTCAGTGCGAATGCTACGACTTCTAATGCTAGAACACATGCAATATATGCGATAAGTTTATAGAACCTACACATAAGCCTCTATTCTCATTTATGCGATGACAGAGTGACACACACACAAATAAGGTGACCATATAATATCATACCTATTCCTAGGATGCATGCGATGCAGTGTTGACAAATAGAGCTTATCTCTAAGTCTCTATCTCTTGCTTTTGCTGATCTAATCTCGCTCTCTCGAGTCTAGATTCTAACCTAGCTCTCTCGAGTCATTAGGTTCTTTCTTTAAACTCTCTCTCGAGTAGCTCTAAAGGGGTGTTGGGCACAACATAAAACAAGAAAAATGCATGAACTTGGTTGACGCAAGATTACTCCTATCTCTAGTGAACAATGCACGCATTGCTTAATACGTCCAACCATTTACCCTCCCGGGCAGTTCATTGTTGCTGACTTTACTCATAGACAAGCAATGCGTTAGTCTATAGACAGGCGTTGCAGCAGCTTCACACTAAGCAAATAAGATTACTCACACACTCACACAACGCACACCTCTCGGTGGGTTGCTACATGCTTCATATCCCTAATCCACATGACTAAGGATGCGATACCCAAGCAATCCCACTAAGTGTTGTAATGAAAGTAAAGATGCTAAACAAAGAAGATGGAGATAGAGTTGAAGGAACAGAGAAATGCATTGGAAACAAATTGTATTAATTCCTTAATCACAAAATGTCGTACAATACAATATAAGAAAGAAAGGAAAAGGAAATGACCGGCTGGAAGTAAAGGCTTGCTCCCAGCGGATGTGCGTCAAGGCTATCGGTGGTGCCATGGATGGATGGAGGAACTGACTCTTTCGAGATCTAGCTCCAGTTGAAGGCTCTAGTCGTCACTCGGAATGGATGAAGGAGGTGAAGAACTCTCAAACTTCTTCTCACGCGTTCATCTGGATCGCAAGGATCCGCCCTAGGCGAACCTTAGGCGAAAACCTTGGATGATTTGAATTTCTACTCATCAACTTCTATTTATAGAGCTTAGGTCTCCGACAACATTAATTGGACTACTCTGAGTCTGACATTCGGCGCGTTAGTCTTTTCTGAACCTCTGCCACTAACGACGTGGTAGGTGAAATGTCAGCATCATCTTTTGGTTTTTCTCGAGGTAGATGCGTTGATGCGTTCAATCCACCAACCTTGCGTTGATCCCATTAGAGTGCGTTGTCGCGTAGTCGCAATCATTCAATGACCGCATTCGCTTAATACCACAACTCTACATGATGACCGCAATTGCTTGATGAGCACAACTTCCATGCGATGGACGCATACGGCAGATTACTGCAACATCCATGCGTTGATCGATGCGTTTGCCTTTGCGATGGAGTGTTTTTTCGCATGCGGTTGTCTATGCGGTGGTCCAGTTTCTATGTTTACGTTCATTTCCTGCGTTAGTTACAAAAATAGAACATTAAACGCATAATAACACAAAATAACGGGTTAGCTGAGATTCAATCATGCTGATCGACGCAAGCTCATTTTCTTGTGAATTTCTAACATGATTGATGCATATTCTACTTAACAACCTTCATAATTCTAAGTAAAAGGCCTAAGATGACATGCATTTCTGCATGTCATCACGGATCTCATGGACCTGTATCTCGAAGCTCCAAGGGTACGTGAATAACTGACTAAACTCTTTAGTCACAGGATCCACCATCCATTAATTTTCAGACACTTCACTAAAGACCGACAGCTGAACTCTCTTTACCACAGTATATTATGTGTCCATCTTAACCAATGAGTAGTATGAAAACCCTACACAGATCGCTCATAAGTACAACTGGGCCAATAACCGTTATTCCTCTGTAGTTACATCTGTCTCTTTAAGTACCATTGATCTCTTTAATGAACATAGGTCATAGTCCTACTATGACTGAGTCTTCTCTTCCAAAGAGACGCTATGGCCACTATGTTCAAGCCCCAGATTCAACCCTTAAGGGAACAATGTCTCTACTTATCCCTACTTCGGGAAAGGGGTGAATTCAACCTTGTGGATTGAGTTCCTAGCTCCTAGATTAGGCAAGTCCCTAAAAAGGTAGGCATGTTGAGTTGGCAATCTGGCCACTCTCACCCATACTAATCAAATGGCCGCCCTAAAAGGCAGGAGTTCCCAAAACACTCACCATTGAGGTCGTGCCACCTATGGTTGTTTAGGTGAGATGCAAGTCTCTAGTATCAACGACGTTATATACTGAGTCTAGTCATCTCGTGGTCCAGGTCTTATACAAACTCTTTTTATAGGACACCCCCGCTTCATGTCTCCACATGAATGGTCAGGATCTACCATCTGTAGTAGTTTACAACATTTGCAAACTTCTACAAAATGGGTCGTATCCGTAGTATCACCAGGATCATGTATCTCACCTTAATCTTTATACTACCGACCTATTTTGGTTATCACTTAAGGCATGATCCACTTGTATATCACATATACATGCTTAAGTTCACATAAGATAACCAAGGAGCTTTGTTTATTGGATATGAGTAAATGCTAGAATTAAATAACAATTATTTTATTCATTAAACAATGCGTATCTTTACAAAACAACAAGACTCCGGGAGAATTAAGATACCAATCCAAATAGATCATATAACTAGAATAGTTAGAGAGACTTTCAAAACATTGCACAATGAGGAGGAAGAATCGTTGAAAATTAAATTAGCCAATCTCTACATCCTAGAAGCTCTTTTAATCCCCAAGCAACAACATAACCATGTCAATTTCAAATGTCTAGACATTTTGGATGATGAACTAGTCTTCAAAGATTATCCTTGGGAAGATTGTTTTACAACCTAATCTATCGATTTTTTAAGAGAGCATCATATAATGAGAAGGATGTTGTCTACCTTCAAGGATTTTCATTAGCATTAGTTTATTGAGCTTTTGAGATAATCCAAAACTTTTTGATTGAGATGTTGGATTTGGAAGGAAACTGGGAATTAAAGGTCCAAGAATCATCACATGGGAGTGATTGGAGTGAAACGAATGGATGACTCTAAATGAGAACATTTTTGAAACTGAAGATGTAAGCAATTTTTTAAATGAGAACATTTTCATTGTCTATCACTTTAAAGATAGATAGTGATAACGTTTTATCTCTATCTGTCACTGATAGACACTGAGAGACTACTATCACTTGTATAACTGATGGTGCTAGTTGTTAGGTGAAAATTTAACTTTCAAAACAAAGAAGGAACTAACTTTTTTGGTTGGAGAATCCCACATTGGAAAATTTGGTGTTGGAAGTCTCCTTTATGTACTCCAACCTTGTGTTTTAGGTTTGAGCCCCAAGGGATACCCATGTTTTAGAGGGAGAGAGAAGATAGACCCATGTAGGTTCGGTGGACATCCCACACGCGCGTCGCCGCCGTTCAGGCGTGGCGTGGCATGGAGGCGCGTGTGTGATGATTATTTTTAATAAAAATTATTATTATTATTTTTAATCAAAAATAAGGGGAAACAGTTCGTTCATTCGCGCATTTCCTCTGCCCATCCCATTCGCGCACATTTCGATCCCTACCGTTCGACACTGAAGACCTATGAAAGGCGAGACCTTTTGCAGTTCGTAATATACAGAATTCAATTTCTTAATTCCCCACTTCATTTTCCTCTCCTCATCCATCTTAGCTTTTCGAGAAGTGAGTTTAGAAAGGGTGTATGTTTTGGTCGATAACGGTGCATTTTCGATTGATTTTCATTTGGCTGTTTTATCCTGGGGATGACGTTGCAATTTTAAGACCTGCTTGCACACTTGGGCAGAGCTGCAAAACGTCTTAAAGAGAGTGAGCTTTGCAACTTAGCCTATAACGAGTTCTGTTTTGCAGGTTTTGCTCTTCGTTTGACTGTCGTGCCTTGACGGTTTACAGTTTGTCATTCTGAGGGCCCTGCCATTTCCAACAATTTTAAGACATTTTAACATCATCAATGGCCCTCAGTAGCAACAATGAGATATTTGACCTCAACCGTCCATTCCGGTTGAAGGAGAGAACTTCAAGCGGTGGAAGCAAAAGATGTTGTTCTTCCTCACCGTCAAGAAAGTTGTTGAAGCTTGTACCAGCACTAAGCCGATCGTCCATTTAAAAGAACCAACTGAACAACAGATAAAAGAAGCTACTGACTGGGAAGAGAAAGACTTTCTATGTAAGAATTTCATTTTAAATGGTTTGACTGATGATCTGTATGACTACTACAGTACAATGAAGACAACGAAGGAGGTCTGGGATGCCCTGCAAAAGAAGTATGACACTGAGGAGGCTGGGTCAAAGAAATATGCGGTTAGTCGTTATCTCAAGTTCCAAATGATGAATGAGAAATCCGTGAAGGCCCAATCCCATGAACTCGAGAAGATAGCCCACGAGATAATTACTGAAGGTATGCCTCTAGACGAACAATTCCAAGTTGCTGTTATTATTGATAAACTGCCTCTTTTGTGGAAGGACTTTAAAAACCTTTTGAGGCATAAGAACAAGGAGTTCTCTTTGAAGAGTCTTATAAGGATGGAGGAGGAAGCAGGACAAGAGGGAGGAAGTGAATGTAGTACAAAGGAAACCCGCCTCTGCCGTGGTAAAACCAGACAAAAAACCTAAGGGGACAAAGAGGAAAGGTCAAAACCGTGGCTCCAACAATTAGAACCAACTGAAAAAACAGAAGCCCCCTTCAGGAGAAATGGTATAGTTCCTCTGTTTTAATTGTAATAAACCTGAGCACATGGCTAGGAACTGTAGGAACAGGCTTCGTCCTGCTGGTCAGGCGAACCTGACGGAAGCACCGTTAATCCCCATGATCACAGAAGTAAATGTGATTGGTGGTTGTGAAGGGTAGTGGATAGACACTGGCGCAACGCGCCGTGTCTATCACGACCTTAGTCTATTTAAAACTTATACTGAAACTAAGGATACAAATATTCTATTGGGAGATCACCAATACACGAAAGTTACTGGAACCGGCAAGGTGGAACTGAAGTTTACCTCTGGGAAGACCCTCACGTTGAAGGACGTTCTGCACACTCTGAGATATGAAAAAATTTGGTTTTGGGCTATCTCCTCAACAAAGCCGAGTTTACTCAAACTATAGGGGCAGACCTATATACCCTTACCAAAAATAATGTATTCGTAGGTAAAGGGTATACAACCGAGGGAATGTTCAAATTAAGTTTAGACTTTAATAAAATGAAATCTTCTGTGTATATGCTGTGTTCTATGAATATTTGACATGCTAGACTCTGTCATGGGAATAAAAATTTAATTAGTAACATAATTAGGCTAAAAATGATATCTAAGTTATCCATGAATGATTTTGATAAATTCGAGTATTGTAGTCAGGCTAAAATTACTAAAACTTCGCATAAATCTGTACTTAGGAATTCTGAGTCTCTAGATTTGATTCATTCTCATGTCTGTGAATTTGATGGCATATTGACTAGGAATAGTAAAATATATTTCATTATTTTTATTGACGACTGCTCTGATTTTACTTTTGTATACTTGTTGAAACAAAAGTGATGCTTTTGATGCCTTCAATTTTTTTTTCTGAAATAAAGAATCAGTTTAATAAAAAAGTTAAAAGACTTCGTAGTGATAGGGGAACCGAGTACGACTCGGACAGTTTTAATGAATTATTTAACTCATACGGAATAATACATGAAAATACCACACCTTATTCTCCTGAAATTAACGGAAAAGTCGAAAGAAAAATTAGAACTTTCGCTGAGCTAGTAGTTGCTATTTTACTTAGTTCAGAAGCCGCGTCTTATTGATGGGGTGAAATCATCCTTACCGTGTATTATATACTAAATAGATTCCCGAAATCTAAAAATAAAACTTAACCTTACGAAATTCTCAAGAATAAGAAACCAAACTTGTCCTACTTTAGAACTGTCTAGCCTTTGTAAGGGTTCCTGACCCTAAAAGGAGAAAGTTGGCTAGTAGAGCTTACGAGTGTGTCTTTATAGGTTATACCTTAAATAGTAAAGCCTACAGGTTCTATGATCTAGTGAACCAAGTGATCACTGAGTCAAATGATGTTGACTTTTTTGAAGATAGTTTTTCTTTTAAATCAAGGAATATTGGGGGCTCTAGTTCAAATGGTATAACCCTAGTTAGAAATCCTAACCCTAGAGAGGAAAGTAACCTAGAACCTAGAAGAAGCAAAAGAGCTAGAACTGCCAAAGATTTCGGAAATGACTTCCTGACCTACAATGTAGAAGAAGACCCTAAAGATCTAAAAGCTGCCCTATCCTCGGTAGATGCCAACCTATGGCAAGAAGCCATAAATAATGAGATGGACTCACTTGAGTCAAATAGGACTTGGCACTTAGTAGATCTACCCCCAGGATGTAAGGCAATAGGATGAAAATGGATCTCAAGGAGGAAACTTATACCTGATGGGACTGTCGACAAATTTAAAGCCAAGTTAGTAGCGAAGGGATTTAGACAGAGAGAAAACATAGATTTCTTTGACACCTTCTCTCCTGTCACTAGAATTACCTCTATCCGTGTCCTGTTCTCTCTCGCTGCCCTTTATAACGTCGTAGTACATCAGATGGATGTAAAAATCGCTTTCCTAAATGGTGAACTTGAAGAAGAGATTTACATGGAACAACCTGAGGGTTTTGCTGTCCATGGTCAAGAAAACAAGGTTTGTAAATTAGACAACTCTCTCTATGGACTAAAACAAGCTCCTAAGCAATGGCATGAAAAATTTGACAACCTTATCCTATCTAAAGGTCAAGGTCAATGAAAGTGACAAATGCATGTACCATAAGTTTGATAATAACCTTTGCACTATCTTGTGTCTATATGTAGATAATTTATTGATCTTTGGGTCGAACTTGCACATCATAAATGATGTAAAATTAATATTGAGGGCGAACTTCGACATGAAAGACTTAGGAGAAGCTAGTGTAATATTAGGCATAAAAGTAAATAGGTCTGAAAAGGAAATTTCTTTAGATCAATCTCATTATATAGAAAAAATTCTAAAGAAATATAATTACTTTGAGTGTAAACCAGCCTGTACTTCTTATGACCCTAGTGTCAAGTTGTTCAAGAACACTGGTGATAGTGTTAATCAATCTGAGTATGCGAGCATCATAGGCAGTCTTAGATACGATGCCGACTACACTAGGCCTGACATAGCTTATGTTGTAGGACTACTTTGCAAGTTTACAAGCAGATCTAGTAAAGAGCATTGGAATGTTATAGAAAGGGTCATGAGATACTTAAAGAAAACCTAAAACCTAGGATTACATTATCAAAAGTACCCCATTGTCCTCGAAGGTTCAGCAATGTTGATTGGAACTCTTTTTCGGATGATTCAAAAACTACAAGTGGCTATATCTTTAATATAGCTGGCAGAGTTATCTCTTGGAAGTCCAAAAAATAGACTAGTTTAGCCCAATCTACGATGGAGTCAGAAATGATAGCACTAGAGACAACTAATGAAGAAGCAGGCTTGCTTAGAAGTCTACTACCAGAGATTCCTTTATGGGAAAAGTCGGTACTAGCCATATTGATCCATTGCGATAGTACTGCAGCAATCACAAAAGTTCAGAACCGTTACTACAACGGAAAGAGACGTCAAATACGTCGTAAGCACAGTACTATTAGAGAGTTCTCACTACTGGTGCAGTTAGAGTGGATCATATACGGACTAATGAAAATTTGGCTGATACTTTGACGAAAGGACTGGCCAGAGAAAAGGTTTTTGGAACCTCAGAAAGGATGGGACTCATGCCTATCGAAAAATGAATCATAGTGAGGAAAACCCAACCTGTAGACTAAAGATCCTAAGAAACAGGTTCAATGGGTAATAACTGATCACGAGTGATATATAATGAATCATGCTAAGCCAAACACAAAGTTTCATTCTTATGACTTAAAGTCTGAGCATGATATCCTGAAGTGTAAGAAAGGTTGAACTCAGTTCTTAATGAGATCTATACTTGATGACAAGTGGGGTACCTAACTACAGGAGTACCCTTGATAGACTCACCTGCGTGAATGTGGAAGTGAGGGCGGCTTCCTATGGAGTTTTTAGGTAAACTCTCTAGAGCATTCACTAAATCGGAATTCAGGTGCTAGGCCTTAAAAGCACAGGCTTTCATACTACACCCTAATGACACTTTGTGTGAGATGCTGTAGAGATAGAGTTCAAAACCAAGGATTATTCTAGTATATTCTGAATCATCTACATTATGTAAAGGTTCAAGTCGTAAGACACATTTGCTTATGCACAGTGTTGTATAGATTGAAACTGCTCAATGAAAATCTTTTCTCTCTTTTCCTTTTGTTTAAATTTCCAAGTGGGGGATTGTTCGGTGAAAATTTAACTTTCAAAACAAAGAGGAAACCAACTTTTTTGGTTAGAGTAATCCCACATTGGAAAATTTGGTGTTGGAAGTCTCCTGTATGTACTACAACCTTGTGTTTTGGGTTTGGACCCTAAGGGGTATCCATGTTTTGGAGAGAGTGAGGAGATAGACCAATGTGGGTTCGGTGGACATCCCACACGCGTGCTGCCGTCCGTCCGGTCGATCGCGCGGGGCTAGGCGAGGCGAGTGTGTGTGATTATTATTTTTAATAATATATATATATATATATATATATATATATATATATATATATATTTTAACTAGAAAAAAGGGGGAAACAGTCCGTTCGTCCGTGCATTTCATCTGCCTATCCATTTCAATTTCATCCGCCCATCCATAACATCCATGCACATTTCGCTCCCTACCGTTTGATGTTGAAGGCCTATAAAAGACAAGGCCTTCAACAGTTCATAATATACAGAATTAAATTTCTTAATTCCCTACTTCATTTTCCTCTCCTCTTCCATCTTAGCTTTCCGAGAAGTGAGTTTAGAAATGGTGTACATTTCGATCGATAACGGTGTATTTTCGATCGATTTTCATTTGGCTGTTTTATCCTGGGAACGACGTGGCAATTTTCAGACCTGTTTGCACACTTGGGTAGAGCCGCAAAACGTCTTAAAGAGAGTGAGCTCCACGACTCAGCCTATAACGAGTTTCTGTTTTGCAGGTTTTGCTCTTCGCTTGACCGTCATGCCTTGTCGATTAACAGTTTGTCGTTTTGAGGGCCCTGCCATTTCTAACACTAGTTTTTTTCTCTAATAATTTAACTTTTGTTCACTTGTAGTTTTGCATGACACCATTGCATCCAGCGAAAGAAGAATGTCAATCAATTTTCAAATTTTTCATAGAAGTTGAGGCAGGGGAGGAGAAAAGGAGGGAAAAAAAGAAGGAAAAAGAGAGACAAATGAACAAAGAAAAAAATGAACAAATTCACAAAGTAGGAGCAAATAGAATAATGAAAGAAATTAATGAATTAAGAAAAGGCCAACAGAAAATAGTAGAAGAACAAAAACTTTTGAAACAAGGCCAAGAAGAAATCAAAACAATATTGAGGTCAATTATGGAAGCCTTTGAATTGTAGACTTCCATTAGATTATCTTCCACAACAACAAGAGTACGAAGAAGGTGTGGAAAAAAAACCTTTTCTTAGCCTTTGAATATTGGAAGAAAGTCATGATCTTGATACAATGGTTAACTATGCGACAACATATTTATCTGGCGAAAGTCTTTGGTTTGTCATATATATATATATATATATATATATATGACATATTTATTAACTAAAATTTCTTTTCCTTGTAGATCCAAGTTGAAAATGAGAGTTAAAAGGGAAAAGGAAAGGGATTTCTTTTATGTATGATAGACAGTGATAGTCCTCTATCACTGTCTATCTTAATATTATATTTTTTTTAAGTTTCTTACTTTCTTAGATAGAAAATAATAGATTCTTTGATAAAAAATAATAACAAATTATTTTCTTGTAGGAAACTGAGATTCAAACATAACTTGAAACAAAAGATGATTTGGATCCAATTCCAACTACAGATTTGGAAACACCCAAAACGCAACTGTTGTCTGAGGTTTGATTCTTTTCTTAATCTACTTTTTGTTCAAATACAAGAGATAGGATAGTGATAGTCCTCTATAACTTTGTATCTCAGATAGAAAATTTCACATAGACTTTGATAGAGGTCTATCACTGTCTATCTGGGATGGACAGTGATAGTCTTCTATCACTGTCTATCTGAGATGGACAGGGATAGAACACTATAACTGTCTCTCTAGAATGGACAGAGCACTATAAGTGTCTATTCAGGATAGACGGAGATAGAACACTATCAGTTTCTATCTGTGATAGACGGAGATAGAACACTATCAGTTTCTATTCGAGATAAATCGAGATAGAACACTATTGGTGTCTATTTGAGATAGATTAAGATATAATACTATCTCTGTCTATCGGAGATAGACAGTGATAATCCTCCATCACTATCTATCTAATATACACATTGATTCTTACTTTCTATCATATGCTTGCAGATAGATGAAGATGAAGAAGACAATGAAACTAAAACTGAAACAAAAAAGGAAGAAGATGAGGTTGAAGAAGATGCTGAAACAGATAAGGAAGAACAAGAAACTGAAGTAGAAGAATTTGAACCAGAAGAAAATAAAAAAATAAAAAATAAAAAAGAGAAAGAAGATCTAAACATAAAAATGAGAAAAAGGTAAATATGATTTTTTATATATGTGATGATAGACAATGACATTAGATTATCATTGTTTATCATTTAGTGTTCTTCTTATGAACCCCAGTATCTTTCTGTAGTAAATAAATGATGAAGAGCAAATTGAGAAAGAGAAAGAAGATGAAGAGCAAAAGAAAGTAGATGAAGAGCAACTAGAAGAAGACCAAGAGAAAGTAAATGCAGATCAAGTAGAAGAGAAGCAAAATGAGGAAGAACAAGTTGAAGAAGTGCATAAGGAAGATACTGATAAGGAAGAGAGTGAAGAGATTCGCTTTCAGAACGAGAGATCAAAGAGAAACCAGAAGCGGAAGCAAATTGTTGATGAGGAAGATGAAATGGAAGAAAAAACTGATAGTGAAGAGGATATAGATAAAGAGATTCAAACAAAAGGAAAAAAAAAAAAAGAGAAAACAATAAGAGTGGGGCAAATGTAAAAAGCTTAGGCCAAAGGTGCTAGAAGACATACACTTTCAAAAGGAGAGATCAACGAAAACCAACCGAAAAAATATATGCAAAGAATTTCAGGAAGAAAACTAAGAAGAAGAACTAAGGACAACTCGAACTTTAACTCATAAATATGCAAAATCTATGACGGACACTGCTCCATGCTTTAGTTTGAATATTTCTCAAATTCAATCTTAACCTAAATCCCAATCCTAATCTCAGTCTCAATCTTGATTGTAGAATTACTTTGTACAGTTTGTAAATCTTCAAATTGAACATTTTGTTGTACTTAGTTTTCTACTTTATACAATTTGTTGTACTTAGTTTTCTACTTACAATTTGTAAGTTTCTTTCTACTCGTTGACAATCAATTACTTCTGTAATTTATAAAATTTGTTTCTTTCTACTCGTTGACAATCAATTACTTCTGTAATTTATAAAATTAACATGTTTTGTTCATTGCCTTATTCTACTATCACTATCTGTATTAGAAACTTTAGCAAATATCGAAAAACTTAAACACCAATGCATACTTGCTTATTTAAGTGGATTTATTATTGATAAATTTGAATTGAGATAGACAAACATAGAGAACTATCTCTGTCTATTTGAGATAGAAAGTGGTAGAGTACTATCACTATCTATCTAAGATAGCTATCTATGTCTATCTCAGAAATATAGTGATAGAGGGCTATCTTTATCTTAGATAGACAGTAAAATAGGGCTATTATTGATAATTTTGAATTAAGATAGATAGAGATAGAGCTCTATCTCAGTGTATCTCAGATAGACAGTGATAGAGATAAAGTTCTATCTTTCTCTATCTTTGATAGACAGTGATAGTGAGTTATCTTTGTCTATCTGAGATAGACAAAGATAGAATATTGTCTCTCGATAATGTTTTATCATTGTCTATTTGAGATAGACAGAGATATAATACTATTTGTTTATTTGAGTGAATCTATTATTGATAACTTTAAATTGAGATAGACAAAGATAGAACTATCTTTGTCTATCTGAGATAGATAAAGATAGAGCACTATCTTTGTTGGTAGATAATTGTTTATCATACATACTTGTTTATGATACAAAATAATAATTTGACATCATACGTACTTGTTTATCTGAGTGGATTTATTATTGATAATTTTAAATTGAAATAGACAAAGATAGACTGTTTATCTGAGATAGACAGTGATAGAGGGCTATCACTATGTATCTTAGATAGTCAGGGATAGATGGCTATATCTATCTATCTTAGATAAACAGTGATAGAGGGATGGGATAGACAGTGATAGAGGATTGAGATAGACAACTCAAGAATTAATAGAAAAATATCATTCATAAACTCTAATGTCAATCCATATGTCTATACATGTATTACACTTAAAAAAATAATGATTAAATCATTGAATTAATTGGTTCAGGTTTGCAAATCGTATTATTGTGGCCTTTACAATTACAATGAGTACATTTTAATGAATTTTTAAATTCACCTACAAATAGATTTTTTTTTTTTGTTTTTCAGGTCTTCTAGCTTGACGTTTTACAATAGAAGGTAATGTTTTCATGACACAATCTTCAACTCTCTAATAAAAATGAAATCTAATAGGTCGAACAAAACCACTGTGTGCTATTGATAATGTTCTTTTATAATAAAAGGTAGCTACATAATAATATGTATCTAAATTAAGCGTTCATAGAACGACAAGTGCATGTGCACATGGAACTTCTTCAAAATTTCATACTCAACAGTTGCAAGAACCCAAATCTAGCTTCACAATGAACTGTTTATGTCCATCTATTATCTTGTATTTAGTGTTGCTAATGGGATCAACCTAATAGATAAATACAAGAAAGTATCAGTATCAATAAATAGAATACTATCATTTCTATCTGAGATAGATGACACTAAAGATCAATTAAAGATAGAGTCCTATCTTTGTCTATCCCTGATAGATAAGATAGGCGTCTATATCTATCACTCCTTTCGATCCAATCCTGTACTAATTTGAAATTTTCGACTAACTAGTTTCTAAAATAGCTTTCCGGTGTTGTACGCAATAGCTTGTTGGAATTGTGGAGCAAAAATTCAATAACTTGGTTTATGAATTGGTTTAAACTGCCCTCTGAGTTTTTTTTTAATGCTTTTTTTTACAAAATAAAGCATTAGAGTGAAGAGAATACTGTGAAGTTTGAAGAAGAAGAAGAATTGTTCTCCACTCGGCAATGCAATGTGAGATATTACAAGGCAACAGAAGAAAGAGAAGAAGAGGTACCTATGTGATCGATTGACCCGACAAAGAAGAATAAAACCTCTGAGCTATGTGGTGACAATGAAGTGATCAATTGAATTGAAATTGGAGAAGAAAATGAATTGAAATTGGAGAAGAAGAAGAAGAAAGAAAGAAAAATGGCGTAGGAAATCAAGGGTAGTTTTGAAATTTTTTTAAAAATATCAATTGATATGATTTTTTTTCCATAGTATGTAAATACTTTGTATTATTTTTCTATTTTTTGAAAATTTCCCTTTATGATCTCCATATGTTGTTAGATAGAAAAAAAATATTACAAGTTTAGTTCTTCAATTTTCAAATTTGTGTCTAATAGATCTCTATAGTTTAAGTAATGTCTTATTGATCTTTAAACTTTCAATTTTATATCAAACAAAATCTTGAACTTTAACAACATCTAAAAACTGACTCACGAGGTTTCAATTTTGTATTCAATATGTTGGGCACATATACTTTTTAAAAAATTATTGTTATACAAGAGAAAATTTATATTCTAATTAAATTTGAAAGTTATAATATTGCATCCAGTAGATATATGAATCTTATGAGATATCAAATAAGTTGGAAACATATTAGACACCAATTAAAATTTATATATAATAAAATATTTAATTTCTTAAACTTTGAACGTATCTCTATTGTACACCAAATTGGAAGTTTGGAGACTTATTACATACCTTCAAAGTTTACACTACAAGAATTTTGGTTATTCCCGACAAAATTTTTTCTGACATAAGAAAAAACGTCGGTGCATCTCATTTCCCCCGACGCTAAAATGGTGGTGTTGAGATAAAAACCAATCCCGACAGATCGTTTACTAGCGTCAGGTAAACCACTATATCCCAACGGTCTATAAACCAACCGTCAGGCTTGTTGAATTGAGAACGTCAGGAGATGTTTAATTTTTTAAAAAATGTGGAAACTACAGTCTTATATTCTCTCAATGGTCGGAGCAACACCATCAGGGTAAAGTCCCTTTGCTCGGTTCCGGACCAATGGGAGGTAGTGAAATAGAAAATTTAAAAAAGTTATGGAAAATTGTCAAATTCTCCCTACGGTTCTCAAGCGACTGTCGAGAGTATCTACTTCCGCTGACGTTAATGCACTCGTCGGCGGATTCTTAATTTAAAAAAGGAGATTTTTTAGTTTTTTTTTGTTAGCCTATCCCGATGGTGTGGGGAACGCCATCGGGCGAAGTTTTACTTTTTAAAAAATAAGAAATATAAATAAAAAATTATGAAAATTGTCAAATTTTGACTGATGGTATGGAAGAAATCGTTGGGATAATATTGAGTTCGCCCGACGGTATTTGAGCGACCATCAAAAGTTTGTATTTCGGCCGACGATATTGGAGTGATCATCAGACGATCGTTATTACAATAAAAAAACTTATGGAAAATTGCAAAGTTATGCCGATAGTGGTGTAAGACGATATTGGAGCAATCGTCAACCGATGGGTATTAAACTAAAATCTATTTATGGGAAGTTGTGAAGTTATGCCGACGGTAATATTAGTACACCGTTAGGATAAGATTGTGTTAGTCCGACGGGACGCATGTGACCATTGGGAGTTCGTAATTTTGCCAACGTCGTGATATGGTCATTTATCCCGATGGTTTACCAAATGATCGTCGGGATAAATTCGTTAAAAACACTCATCTACAGTTTATTCTTTTCATTCTTCTACCATTTTTCTCCTCTCTTTTGTTCTTTCTTCTCCGAAACCCATAATCGTCCGATTTCTTCTCCTTCGCTCGCCGTCTGCTAGCCATCCACTCGCTACTTGCTCATCATCCGCTCGCCATTCGATTTTGGTAACATATTTTCCCCCTTTTTTTCTTTTTCGTTGTTAACATATTTATGCTCTTATGCTTAGATTTCTGGCTTTATATTTGCTTTTTCTGGGTCAATTTCAATTTGTAATCTTGATGTTTTGAGGCATTAGATGGATGCAAAGTGGCCATGGTTTTAGTTATTTGCTTGTTCTAGGTCAATTTGTTGTAATCTTGAGGTTTTGAGGCGTTAGATGGATGCAAAGTGGCTTTATATTTGCTTGTTTTGGGTTAATTTTTAGTTATTTTTTTCTTAATGCAATTAATTATATTATATGCAAGTCGATGAAAATTTCCATGATTTTATGGTTTTTAATACTCTTGAGTTTCCTATGAAATAATGCAATATACCTAAAATTGGACAAAGTCTTCAATTCATTATCATCTATTTTAGATTATTATTAGAGAGTTATGCTAACTTGAGTATAGTTAAATAATATAATACTTTACTTAAAAGGGCATATTTGGAATGGTTTCTTAACTACTGTTTGTATAATTTTTATTTTTTTAATTTTTTGTAAGCCTATGATGTATTATTTGTTGGGATTGGTGTCCTAATTCTCCTGATGGTCTCGTAGTTTGTAAGCATTTTGTATACATATTGTTATAAATAAAATAAATGTTATTTTATAAGCATGTAATCAAATCCAGTAAACTAAGATCCGTGGTTATTTCACGTAACTTAAGCATGTATGTGAAATATACAAGTGGATCATGCCTTAAGTAATAACCCAAATGGTCTGTAATAGATGGATAAAGGAGGGATACCTTTGACAATACGGATACGACCCGCTTTGTAGATGTTACAAGTGTTGTAAAATGCTACAAATGATTTGATCCTAACCATTCATGTGGAGACATACGAGCAGAGCTATCCTATACAAAGAGTTTGTATAAGACTAGACCACGAGATGATTAGTCTCTTTATATAAGGTCGTTGATAATTGAGACTTACATTTCACTAGAATGACCATAGGTGACATGACCTTAATCCTGAGTGAGTTGGGAACTCCTGCGGTGGTCCTTTGATTTGTATGGGTGAGAGTGGCCAGATTGCTAACTCAACAAGCCTACCATTTTGGGGATTCGTCTGATTGGGGAACTGGAAACTCAACTACACAAGACGGAATTCACTCATTTTCCGAAGCAGGGGTAAGTAGATAAATTGCTCCCTTAAGGGCTGATTCCGGATCTTGAACATAGTGGCCACACTCTCTCCTAGCCTAGGAGTTCTTAGTCATAGTAGGACTATGACTTATTATTCATTAGAGGAATCAATAGTACTTAAGGAGTTAGATGTAACTACACAGGGGAAAACGGTGAATTGGCCTAGTTGTACTTACGAGCGATTTGTGAAGGGTTATCGCACTATTGATTGGTCATATGGACATAGAAATATTTCTGTAGTGCGAAGAGTGCAGCTGTCGGTCTTCAGTGGAGTGACCAATAGTTAATGGATAGTGGATCTCGTGATTAAAGTGTTTAATCAGTTATTCACGTACCGTTGGAGCTTCAAGCTACAAGTCCATGAGGTCTCCTTGGTAGCTCAATGGGTTCAAGTTGAGAATCAAATTTTGGGTTAATTTGAAGTGTTCAAATTAACAAGAGGAAATTCAATTATATGTGATATAATTGATATGATGTATTAGATACATTAATTGGAGGAATTAATATAAATATGATTTATATTAAATACCATAAAATAGAAAAGAAACTATGGTTTATATGTTTCATATGATGAAATATTAAAACTACATGTTAATGATAAGTTGGTTATTATATTTATTTATAACATATTAATTATGTAAAATTGGGGGGAGGTGAGTTGGTTTGTTAAGTAAATGTATATATAAGTTTAAGTAAATATAGATATGTCTTGGTTGTTTCAATTGTTATGAGTTTGTTGGGTTTAAGTTGGGTTTTAAGTTCTATATTAGGTTTGAGATTGAAATATGTAGATATGAGTTCGTTGGGTTTGAGTTGGGTTTTAAGTTCTATATTAGGTTTGAAGTTAAAGTGGGTTTTATTTGTTAATGTTCTTATATTGGTTTTAAAGTTAGTATAGGGGTAAATATAAAATTATGATTAAATTTAAGTTGGGTTTTAAGTTCTATATTGAGTTTGAGATTGAAATATCAAAGTTTGAGTTGACTTGTTTCAATTCATTAATGTTCTTTGTTGAGTTTTAAATTCTATATTCATTTTGAGATTGGTATATTGTATATTGAGCATTAAACTTATTTAAATTTGTATTTTATAGGTATCACGAGATTTATGTTGATGATGCATCTTCCGACAAGCGTATTTAGGTTGTAGATATTAATGTTATTTTGGATTTAGGAATTGTTAATTAAGGTTGTAGATGCATCTCCCGATAGGTAGTTAGTTATCATGTAATGTTATTTTGAATTAAGGAATTGTGGATGTTATGGTATATTTTGGATTAAGGAATTGTGGATGTTATACTAACTTTTGAGATTCAAATATGTTTTCTATATATTATTCACTATTCTAGACATTTACTTGATCTTGGAAATTCTTATTTTAGTTTAATTAATATTTGTAAGATTCAAACATGTATGTCATTTGGAAAAAAAAAAACAGATTTAAAAAAAAAAGAAAATAAAAAAAGAAGTTAATTTCGATGATTAAATATACAATCCCGATGATACACGGGGTCGGAAAAAAGCATAATTTTATACTTTTTCACCTTTTCCTGATGCTAAAAACCATCCTCGACGGTCCCAAGGGTCGGGAAAAGCCACTAAATCCCTACGATAAAAATAAACTTCGCCCCCAGTGCAAAGACACCGTAGGGATAAGTGAATATCACCTCACAGTGACACTAATTTGTCACCGTCGGGAGAAATTCATTTGTCTTGACGTTGTCGTTTCACCGTCGGACAAAGTTTTAACTCCCGACGGTCTTTATAAATTAAGACCGTTGGGCTTTGGCCGGTTCTTCCGACGGTTTTGTTTAGGATTCGCAGAAAAGCCCCATCCTCCATCCATCGAGATAACTTTTTTTTTCTACGATACGGTTTTATACTGTCGAGGAAGGTTTTGCCGCGACGATTCGACCGAAACTATTTGACCGTTGGGGAAGGTTTGACCAACGAGAGCTAAACTTGTCATCTAAATTCTGCCCGTGATTTATATTCATGGAATCACCACTGAAATTATATATAATATCTTTTTGCTATCCTTACCGATGTCTTTTTTTTTTTCTAAGAATCCATTTAACTTTTTAAATCCTTGAAATTAACAAGTCATTAAATACAAAAGAATTATTTGTGTGTGTGTTTTTTTCAGGTATATTATGTAAGATGGTCAAAGTAATAGCAAGGAAGATGGAAAAAAGGCTTTCTGGTTTGAATCCTTAGGTTGCAACTTTTTAGATATGTTATCTAGATATTATAATTTGTAGTGCACCATATATTTTATTAGTTGTGACTAATTATTTCAAACATCACCTCTTGTTTGCTCACTATATATTTCATTACTAAAAGGTAAAGGCTTACTAAGCAAAGATATACATCCACTTTTTGATTTTGGCATCTGATCTATTATTCAATGTTTCTAATTTGTTGGGTTTTGTGATAACCACTCAAACTAGCTATTTCTACGACCACACTAATCTAACTTCCCATCAATATTTGATTCTATGAAAATATACATCAACATATCGATAAATTTCTAAGTTGAAGGATTCAATATTGCTATTAAATATTCTCTGATATTTTTAATGTCTTTTACAAAGAAAAAATATCATCTAATTAATTCAATATGAATTGAAATACTAATGACAATATTATTTATTAACGTAATTTAGGAGTAATAACAACTTGATTAACAAAATTTTTAATTTTTTTTACTTATAAAAATATAAGTTGATATCAATATTTTATCGATATATTTGTAAAATTGAAATATTGATATCAATATGAACATTTAAAGGTTAATTCTGGGTTTGGAATAGCTCCATTCTTGAATGGATGTTATTTAAATAAAATATATTACCTTTTTATAATCACATATAAAAAATATTAATAATTTAAAGTGTGTTTTGTATAGCTCCTAAAAAGTCTATTAATAAACAGAAAAACACTTTAAAAATATTTGATTAATTTAAAAACTATATTTTTAGAGAAATGCTTACAAGATAGACTGAAATAAAAACTGGCATATTTTAAATTTTTATATGGTAAATACCATTTTACTTAAATTGTTGAATTTTACTCCCTTATACTACAAATATTTAATTTTAGTTATTGTACTTTCAACAAATCTTAAATCTAGTCTCTATTACTTATTTACTGTTAATTTTTAAAAATTATTAGTTATTTATTCATATCTTCCCTCCAAATTTTAAAAACATATTATTATTATTTGATTAAATTTAAGAATGATTAAAAATACATGAAATAGAATTGAAAATTTGAATATACTTCGATTGAATATTATATAAAAATCAAAATATAGAGACCAAAATAATATTTTAAATGTTTAAGAATATTAACCGAAATGTGAATACAAACATAAATAACATAGATAAGCTGTTAAAGCAATTATAATTTCTTGTTAAAGAGATTCAATTTATAATTCCCATTAATTGAACTGAAAAGATATTTTAAATTAATTAGTTTTATTTAGTTAAGTTAGGTTATATATTTGACTAAAACTAATAAGATAAGATAATTATTGCTCCACTTGCTTCAGTCTCATGAACTCCCAACCACAAACACTGACTAGTAATACCCTATCACTTTGACCATCCATATTGCTTTCAGCTTTCTGTCATATGTAGAGCATTAGACTTGTCTAACCTTTTTTGCCATTTTTTTTTTTGAACTGCCTTGTATGATTAGAAATTGTCTCAAACCCAAAAAGAACAAGAGAGAGAGAGAACATTCATTGAATAACAAATTTCAAACTTTCTTCTTTGAAGAAACATATTATTCAATTGTTTTCAGCTCAAATTCTTATTCCTATTCATTTGAACCTGTCTTTTCTTTGCCCTCTCAAGGGAATAAGCTTTGGAATTGGCTGCAATTTCACCAACATAACTACATACAAAGTATTCAACCATACTCACTAACACCAAAAGTAGTCTCCCAACCTTATCTTAAAATGATCTTATACTTTTTTATGAATGCTTACATTAATACTTAATTTTACCTAAGGCTCGGGTAGGTTGCTATTTCTTTGTTGAGATGCCATAAATATGATATCTGACGTTTCGAATGACTAAATACAATCTTTTTGATGGAATTCGAGAGTAGCACCTTCAAAATCTAAGTTATATTGAGATTATGTTTTTGTTTTTGTTTTGGACCTACTATATTTAGGGTTTAAGAGATGTACCATATATATAAACCTTTTTAACCCTACCGACATATTATCTCTCTCTTTCGTACTCTATTCTTCTCGATATAGTAAAATTGCTCTTATTCTTTAGCTCTTTTGTACTCTATTCTCTCTTTGTCTATGAATATATATCTAACACATCATTAATGAACTTTTTTTGGTTCTTATTCTTTATTTATTTTTATTTTTTTGCTAACATTCTTACTTAAGAATCGTTTATGAAAAGTGAGGAATTGAATGTCGATAAATAGAAAGAGATTTTTTTTTTTTGGGTAGGAATTGAACCTTTTTTGGAAAGTCGAAATATGTAAATTTGAAATGACGCATTCGATAAAAAATAGTTATATTTCATATTTTCAAATTTGTGTTTGGTAGTAGATTGAGAAATTGAATCCCAATTTAAACTATTATTAATCATATATTTATAAACTATAAAATAGTTATACAAACTAAATAGTTAGCTAAATATAAACTATTGTTAATTAATTTATGAACATGTTTCATATTAAAATTTTTTGTATAATTATTATTTTACAATATCATATAATTTATAATAAATTATAGACAAATTTTCATAGATAGACAAATGTCAAATTGTTTATAGAAATAGTTTAAAAAAAAAAAACACTGATAAACACTGATAGACTTCCATCACCATCTATCAGTGATAGACCTTTATCAGTTTCTATCACGGATAGACATTAACAAACTTCTATCAGCCTATATCGAAGATGATTAAAATTTTGTTATTTTGTATAAATAGTTTCCCTTATTTCTCTATTTTTGAAAATCCTCCTATATTATATTATACATATTTTAATTTAAAAAAAATAATTGAGTATTCATTAAATTTTTTATTTTTTAAATATAATTTTTCATTTTAAATTTTTAAGTTTAAAATCTAGGATACATTAAAAATATAAAAATATTGTTGTTAGAATTTACATTTTTGGAATGATAGAGTTGGAACAATTTTCATAAATAGATTTGCCATATACCTATTAATTTGAAAACATAAAACAAATCTTAAGTGGGAGGATAGCTATAAATTTGTAGGGGTGGTAAGTAAGAAATTTCTAGTGACCAGTGAATAAGTTTTATTTTCATTATCATTATTATTTTAGAATAATAAGTAAGTATTGTCCTTGGCACTTATGTTTCTAAATCTTCAAGTGATTAGGGTAGCATTATTCTAGATGCATGTGTCTAAATCTTTTAAGTGAGTAGGGTAGCATTATTCTTGCAAATGTGTCAATCTCCAAGTGAGTAGGGTAGCATTATTCTAGATACTTATGTATTCGCCAATTGTCATGTGCCGTTTTATGATACTAACAGTCCATAAATTTCATACAGACATTCAATCTAAAATAAATAAATTAGAATCTCATCTAAGAATCATAAAATCAAAAAGGTCCCATCTTGTTAATGATCCGATTGAAAAAAGAGAAAAATTTGGATGTTCCCTTGGATGCTGTCACATGACGGTTTTATTATTATTTTTCTAAATTGATTTTTTTTCTAATTTCTTTTTTGTGTGGTAAGAAATAAGAAGCATATGAGTTAGGTGCAACATGACTCTTTAAAACATATAAAATGAATCAATCTTCTGATTGCCAATTAAAATAGATTATTCCTCTCATTTTTAAATAATTTTGACATCATAATCATATCGTAGATAATAAAAACTTCTAATTTTTCTCTATTCATGCAAGTGACTTGAATTTCCTTTTAGGTGTATAGCTGTCTCTCTGTATACATACATATCGTGTCTGTTTCTACTTCATTTCGTGTCTGTGAATGTGTATACAGTCTCTTTCTTGCTCTCTCATCATTCTTTTGTGGAAAAGTAATAAGAGAGATATGGAGATTCCATAGTTATGGCGGCTGGAATTTACGTGTACAACTTTCCCAAGAAATTTGTGAAAAAAGAAGAAAATGACCTTTAAGTTTTTTTTTTATATATATATATATATATATATATATATCTATGAAGCACAACACGGATACGGCTACATGATATGGATACGATCGGATACGATGATTCGTCAATTTCTTAAAAATTAAGATACAGATACGTTTAAGGATGCGTCATTTTTTTATATACTTTTTTAATATATATATTTCTAAAAAACGAGGATACTGATACGTTGAAAATACATTTTTTTCTTTAAAAGAATCTAGAATATAGATAAATTTAGCATACAAATTAATAACAATAGCACAAAATAGAATACAAAAACTGAAATACAATACGAAAAAAAAAAAGCAATATCTAAGATATTGAAGTACAATAGTTAATAAAATGCAATAGAAAAGTGACTCACATGCAAAGAAGAAGAAGAATATTAGAGAGAGAAGTATGAAGATAAACTAAGAACTTATTGTTGAAGATATCCAAATGATTTATATTTCGGTGGACTTTTTGTGGGGACTCAAATGTGAAAATGGAGATTAAATTATTCTAGTTTAAGGTTTGGTCCATTATTTATTTATCTTTTCTTTTAGTTTCGGACTCGACTAGCAAACTTTTTAAATATGTTGCTTAATTTTAGATTGGGAAAATTTAGATAAATTATTTGTCTTTTTTTTCAAAAAAAAAACTATGCATGGAAATAAATATGTCAAATCGCGTGTCAGATATATATCTGGGAAGTATCTGAAAGTATCAATATTCGATATGTGTCTGTTACTGACTTTTTATCTCGCATGAAGTATTTGGTGTGTGTATATATATATATATAATCTAAGTGAAATTTCGCAGTCATAAAAAGGAAAGGTGACTGTATTGTGGGTTAGGCGTTTTAGGAGAGAAAAAATGTGTGTTTGTTGGGGCCAGCAGTTTAGGAAGCTAAGGGTTGACATTGGAACACATCATATGGCCAATCCACATCAACAGAGACTTCAAAGGTTTTTTCACAGAATTCAAAGATGCCTATCAAAAGAGAGTTTTAAGGGAGTTTTTTCGTCCCATTTTGGCATTTTTAGTACATTATTTGAGATTGCGTTTTGAGACTAAAGACTGTGAGTTTGAATAAGCTTTATGCTTTTGTCTCCACACACCAAAAAAAAAAAAAAACCCTTTATGTTTCTTTTTTGGGTGGGGGGAAAGTATAATTATAGTATCTATGTATTAGCTCATATACCTCATTGGTATATTTATGATGGAAAAGTAGGATGGGAATATGTCCAGCAGGAAAATTTCCTATATTATGGTAATATGGACAATTTTTTATATTACCTTCACTTATTGTGTGTCAAATTAATGCACTTTTAAAAATAGGACGGGACCCACTGACATTATTACGAAGCTCACAAATATTTACAAAAGCAGATTTATATAATGTGAACAAAGCGAGTATGGTACTTCCTGTAGTATTAAAAATATTTCCTGGGTAGGATCGTGGAAGTTTAAATGCTAGGCATGTTTGGAATGACTTTCTAAGTATATATATATTTGCTCTTAAAAACCCTTATTTAAAAATTGAGAAAATAAATCCAAACAAGCTCTAAATCTATGAGAATTTTGATTGCTAAGGTCGATTAGTCTGATAATGGTTGATGCTAAAATCTAGACAAGAGAAAATGCATCTGACCTTCTTGTGACAACAACGAAAAATTTATTATTAAGAAAGATGTGACCGAACAAGAAGAATCGAGGCACTTGTGTGGTATTTGCCACAACGCCTCTGATACCTAAGTCAGTTAGAGGCTTTTGGTTATAGCTAGAGTTTTTAGGGATGAGAATGAACTTACTTTTTCTAAAATCATAATGATGTATTTTTAGTGGAATGTTGACCTACGATGCCCATATCAGGGTTTCCAAGTTATATTAGGTTAATTAATCATATTAGGAGGCTCGACCTCGGCCAAGGATGAGACTGATGAGATTAGTTTGGACTTTTGGCCTAAACTATCCCCTTTCTATGGCTCAAATAGGTCGGAGCGTGCCCCACTCATCAAATGGGGAGGGTCAACTGAGCAAGCCAATTTGAGTCTTGACCCAAACTCTCCTTTTTCCATGCTTAATGAGGCCCTACGGTGTGGTTTTCTAGCTTGTGTTTCACCATTTCTTGATCGAATAGTTTATGAACTCCATATAGTGAGTTATGTCATCTGGTCCAAGTCTACCCATAATATTAGGCCCCTACTCCCAAGTTGGATTTGGATAATTTCAGTTTGAGGTTTGTGTGGGTTGGATAATAAGAGACCAATTTGGGAGTATAACTTTTCAGATCATACACTGTACTCTGTCTCATAAGACAACACTGAATATGTTTTTTATTTGTCGCTCCAAGATCTGCCTCAGTTTCACAGACTTAAAAATGATCAATCCAAGCCTTTCAGGATCAAACAAATCTCAAAATCATACTTTACTCAGCCTTGCAAGGCTACACATCGTGTATAAAGCGTACAATCCCAAGGTTTGCCTCAGTGTAATGATCTTAGGGTGATTAGTCGAAGCCTTTTGGGCTTATATTAATCCTAAAAGCATACTTTACTTGGTCTTGTAAGACAACACTTAGTATGATTTTAACTCAATCCAAGCCCTTTTGGTCTTGAACCAATCACGGAAGTTACACTTTACTTCGGTCTCGTTAGGCTATACTTGGTGTATAAAAGCTTGTTGTCCCAAGGTTTTCCTTGATTTAACAAAGTGTAGAGTGATTAATCCAAACCTTTTTGGATTCAAATCAATTCTAAAATCACGTTGGCATAACTTAACTTTTTGTCATAAGATTCAAATACTAATTACAGGACGATGTTACTCAGATTCATATTAGTAGCAACTTTCAAATTAAGTATAAAGAATGATTTTATTATTGGGAGTAATCTAATTTCCATCAAAAGTAATGATTTTAGCCTTGGGAAAAGAATTAGTCTAACTTCTCAAAAATAATAATTCCATTCTAAGATTAAGGAGAAAAATAAGGCACGACGAGAACATAGATATCGAGAAAATATCATTACAAAATCTACTACTGACCACTTATTCATAGGAATTTTGACAACTAGGATGTGACACATTTAAACACCAAGTATGAGAAGTTACATGACACATGATCAATATATGGGATAATGGGATCATCTATATTGCATCTATGTTATAATATTTATAATAAATTCAAAATAAATAAACAACAATAGAGTTCGAGGCAGATATATGACTAAATGAGTACAATTATATAGTATCCCAATAATGCATTGGATTGCATCAGAGTACGTTCACTAGAGCTTTGGAAGAAGACTAATCAAGGTGCCTTTAAGTACTGTCATTGAAACATCGTCATTAATGAATCGATCAACTGATTTGTAAACACCTGGATATTTTATGTTTATCTCGTAGAGATCGCAAAAAAAAATATCATCGGCTATTAAGAGTTTGTTTGGTAGAGAATTTGAAAATATAAATTTGAGAATAAAGGATTCAATAAAAATAGAGTTATATTTCATATTTTCATATATGCGTTTAATAGTAAATTCAAAAATTGAATTCTAATTTGAACCATTGTATGAAATGTGTTTTGATACTATATATGCATAAATCATAAAACTAATTATAGTTACCCAATAATATCTAGTTAACAATAAACTATTATTACTTTATTTATGAAGATGATTTCTATTAAAAATTTATACAATTATTACTTTGTAATATTATATAATAACATAATATACAATATATATATATATATTAAATGAACTGAGTTTAAAACATGATATATTGTATTTCTAAAATTTTTATTTAATATAATTTTACATTTTAAAATTTAAAATTCAAAATCATGATAAAATGAAAATATAAAAATCTTGTTTTTAGAATTAACACGGTTTAGAGTTATTTGTCAAAAATATTTAATCAAGTAAATCTAAAAATAGAAAATGAAATTCGAAATCTGTACTAAAGAGGCTGTAAATTTTTCTGATTGAGGGGTGGTCTTTTTTCCTTCTTTCCTTTCCTTTCGGATGTCCATTTGTTCTCATGGTGACGTGGTACCACCATTATTGATGACCCAATATTTATGACCGCTGGCTCAACCTCTTGTATGATAGGCCACAATCGATTGTTTATGAGAGGAGAACACCTGTAAAGAGGCACATTCTTACTCGTTCTTAGCTAGCTCAAGTCACTGCAAACCAAGAAATAATGCAAAGTAGCCTGGTTAAGAGATCAGATGAAAGAGAAAAAATACTAAAAGATATAATGGAGGTTACAAAAGCTCACGTTGGCGATTGGTAGCACTCAAAACATGTTATTTTAGGACTTATTATTGGCTGTTTTCTTTAATGCTTTTCGTTGTTCTTGAAAGGCTGTCGATGTCTTCACAATTGATGAAATGCATTTATAATTATATCGATCTAAAGCTACTACTAGTAGTAATATCAATAAGAACGGAAATATAAGATAAAGGCGTTGGACTGGTACCAGCATGCAGCGGAAGCGAACAGGATCAATAAGGACCATGCATTTGCTCCAAATGCATCCCATAGCCTATCTTTCATCAGCATCCGTTACTGATCCAGGCGTACTTCCTTCTATCTCGATAAAAACCCTTCTTTCCTCTTTTTTTGATATGGGGTCTAATTCATTAATTTTGGCATAAACGGAAACAAGCTTAAATAGAGTTTAATAGGTTTCAAGAACATACCTTTGAAGAACCGTTGAAATCTTGATTTCTAGCTGCTAAATCCTCCAAATCCTTGTGTAGACCACTACAAGATCTTTCTTACTATTCTCTTAGTGCTCTAGATTGAGTTGTGTGACTCAAAATAAGCTAGAATCAGAGGGAATTTGGAGAAAGCTCACTGCAACAACCTAAATGAAGAACACTTTCTTCTACCTAAATTTTTTAGAAAAATTCAATCGGTTGCAACAACATAACTTCACTCCAATCTCTTCAATATATTGCAGATTATCATGCAAAGAGATTTGTTGCATGGGATGCAGCTCATGCTTGGAGTAAATAAAGGTTGAAGAAGTGGGTTTCATTGTGAGCAACTTGAAGATGAATATGAAAAATCTAATTTTTCCTTTTTTGTGTAATTTTCTACTTCCAAAATCTATTTTTGATTTTAAAATCATACTTTATTTCTAAAATCACAATTTATTAATTTTACAAATTAATTTCATAAATTAATTTTCTAATAAGATTAATAAATAATTATTTAAATAATTCTAATTAATTTAATATCCAATATTAAATTAATTTTTACACAAATTCATTTTCATATATTTAAATCATATTTAAATATATATATTCTCCAATTCTGTTTGATTCTAATTTGAATGTTTCAAATTAACTTATCACGCTACTCTAGAGCTAATCCATTTATGAGTTAATAGGGGGACCTCGTGGACCTACAGATCATGGGCTTCAACGATCTGAGATTAATCGACTAAACACATTAGACCGATCTAACCCCCATTCGTGAACTAATGGGTCACTCCACTAAAGCCCATAGTTGAACTCCCTTCACTGTAGATATATTATGTCCACTCGATATAACCATGATTAGTAAGTCAACTCTTAACAGGTTGTTCGTAATAACGGCTGGGTCAAATCTCTGTTTTACCCTCCGAAATTATCTCTTGTTCCTTAAGTCCCCACTAATCCTCTAATGAACAATTGTTTTGTGATCAAATCAACAAAACCGAGTCCCTCTCGGGTTAATGAGAGGATGAGGCCTCTTGTTCAAGACCTAGAATCAACACTTAAGGGAACAACCTCTCTACTATCCGTAAAGCAGGTAGAAGTGAATTTCGTCTTTTATCCTATATCACCAACTATCTATCCAGTCTTACCCCTGAAATGGGAGTCTTATTAAGCCAACACTATTAAGACAACCCTCACCTATGCAAATCTAAGGGTAATCCTGAATAAACAAGAGTTCATAGTTAGCTCAAGATTGAGGTCAAGTTACCTAGGTCATTGCTTTGAAATAGTCAATCTTAAACAGTAAACAACGTTATAAAGTAAGAGTGACTAGTTTTGTGGTCCGATCTTGTACAAACCCTTTTGCACAAGGACGCTCCCACTTCTCATATCCAACATGAACGAATTAGGATCACTTCGTTTGTAGCACTTTACAACTTCTTGTAACAACTACAGAGCAGGCCGCATCCAATAGTGTTACCAGAATAAAGTACCCAACCTTATTCATATACTATAGATCACTTTGACTATTTACTTGAACCTGATCCACATTTATGTCTCCACATAAAGTTCAAGTACTCATCAATAGTCAATGGACTTTTAGGTTTATTGGATTTCTTATAAGCAATAAATCTATTCAATAACATCTTTATTGAATTTTCAGAATAAGTTCCATTATTTACATACCACGAGTTTTAGGACATAAAACCCAACAAACTCTCACTTAGACTAAAACTCTAGTGGTAACTTATATATCTCATATATAAGACTGAGTTTCTGAGTTTTATAGACAAATACAATAAACTAGGGAATCCTATACCCATCTTTTATCATTTGGTATCTCTATACCCGATATTTCTTCACTTGCCCTAGGTTATCTGGTATGCCTAGTCCTACTAGGTAATTCTTAAACACTTTAGCCGAGAGAATCATTGTAAACATTGTTTAGTATACAATAGGCTTTTGAATAAACTATATGGAGATTGCATCCTATTCTCAATAATGGCCAGGAAGCACACTTTTCTCCCACTACATTGAGGTACTTTCAACTCTTTGAGTAAGATACATCTGACCTGTCTCAACAACTCTTTGTTAACAATCAGATCTAGAAATCTTTTAGATTTTCAATACTTTGATCTAGCCATTTAAATATCTGAATATTTACAAATGGCTTTTAACAATTTGATTCTTAACTGAGGTTGCTAGAACAAATATAATTTTTGAAAATGAACATATCATTTATCACAAAAATATATACAATTTGTTCTACAAGATTTACAATAGCAAATAATATCAAGCAACAACTTCTCCCACTGTATGAGCTGAGCAAATGGTCCTAGGGACAACTTAGCCTGTTTACCTTTCTCTACTCTCTACTCGGCAAGATATTGAGGCTAGTGTCTCCTATGGTGCCCTTCTTCGTTGCAGTGGAAACATTTCCCTTTATCTGCAGCGTTATCCTTGTCTTTCTTTCCAGTAGGCTTCTTCTTCCCTTTCCCTTTTCCTTTCTTCACAGGAATACTCTTACTCTTTGAAAAGAGGGCAACATCAAGCTTGAAGGACATTCCTCTTTTCTCGGCAGTAGTAACATTTACTTCTGACTTCAGACCCTTTGTTGTCAACATTGTCTGATAAGCCTGTAGCTCATTCAGTAGAGTAGTCAAGCTGTACTCAATTTTATTCATCAATGCATTCTTACAAAATTGCAAGAAACTATTCGGAAGAGATTCTAAAATAAAACCAACTTGATTTCTCTCGTCCATGATAGCACCGTTTACTTTTGCCATATTAAAATGGACCATCATGTCCAGGACATGTCCACGAACATTGGTCCATTCATTCATGCGACTTTTGTAAACGTACTTTGATGGCATCATGCCTCAGGGTGAAGGACGGTTGCCCAAACATCCCTCCCAGAGATTCCATAATCTCTTTGGCAATACTCATATCCTTTTTGCCAACAAATCAGATATGCTGGCGAGGATATAAGCACGGGCTAAATCATTAGCCATGACCCATCTGTCATACACATCTCGAACATTTTGGTTTGTGTTATAGCTTGGAATGAGAGGACAATCCTCAGTTAAGAAAAATCCAAATCATCTATCACAAGTATCATGTTCAAATTTGATTTCCAATTTACATAGTTATCCTCGATAGGTTTATCCGATGCCAACACTTGTATTATTGAACTAGTCATTCTGAAAAGTTAAATCCAATCAAGTTTTAACAATTTTAATAATGTACCCAAGATTATTCTTTTGCAACGATACTACAACAAAACATTCTTGTCTAAATACTATCTCCAGAATAACTCATATTCCGATAGTCATTTAGGTACCATTTTTTGTCAGAAATTATTAACACTTAATAATTCTGTAAGTGTAGACCCGCCATTTTTAGACGTCAGAGATCATTAAGACCTAAGAATTCCTATCCATTTATGGAGCTTGAGTTGTTCCGAATCCTATGTTATAACCCTCTGTAGGGATAGCCGTCATTAAACGACTAGCAAAGAGCCGCTTAAAGCTAACCAATAGGTGCAACGTAGGAATCTCATGGTCCAAACTAATGGAAGAGACCGCATGATATATTGACACATTTCCTTCACCCACTTACTATGAACTACTTCTCCCGTTCACCTTGATATTGACTCATACAAAACACTTTCCTAGGGAGATCACTCCAGGGTGACACAAAGCGTCATATGAATCTCACGGTGTGAATTATGTGGAGACGTGGCAGTTGAAATCATACACTTGATTTCTGTTCGAACAACTTCCCTTTATTCACTAGAGTCTAAATTTAAACTAAAAAATACTTTCCGTAAGGAGGTCACTCCTAGGGTGACACGAAGTACTACTTAAATCCAGACTGTGAACTCTTAGGGACGCAAGAGCTAAGAATAACATATCGTGCATGTTATTAATCTCCCGCTGAAGTTTTCTAATAACTCTATCATATAGAGGTTATTGACTACCACTGAAATGTTCTAATTTTTGAGTAAAATTATACTTAGGTTCTTTTCCAGCTAATAAGAACAACCCTAAGTCTATGTGGTTTATCCAAGTATAACACTTATAAATGAACTTAAACCTACGATGTCTAGGTGATAAACCATTTTATTACCTCACATCGCTCACGAATACTTATAAAACCGATTACCAATGCTCAAATAATCGACTATAATCCCCAGGCAGGAGGTGTTCCCTAGACCGTCAACTTAAATACCCTCAGCCTTTGACATGATTATATACCGGTTGAGTTTGTAACCCTAGTTTTACAAGTTTAACGACCTATTTTAACTATTAAAACAAGTGATTAACCTACGTGAGCATGCAATTGTTCTTTGTTATGGATTTTAAATGTCTAACCCAATTTTACAACAACTTATAAAACTTTAGACATGCTAAACATCCACAACATATAGGCATTCAATATCTATTATAATACTTATATCAAATACAAGAAACTCTAACATGCATACTATATATTATAACAACTTATAACATACTTTCAATACATGTTGCATGCTTCCTATGGTGGGATTTTAAATCTAAATGGTATACTGTATGCACAAACAAGATTTATTTAATTATAACATACATCCAATGCATAAGTAATTAAACACGAACTGATATGATTTTAGTTTTGGTAAAAGAAAAAGCAAGAAAAAGCCTAACTATTACAAATACAGTTTCAACACCGCACGAACTGCTCCAAAACCGCTTGAACTGGACCCGAACTGTCTGAACCAGACAAGCAAAGACTAAACCGAACCAGCCAAAAACCATTTGAAGCTGAATCGGACCAGACCTCAAGAGAACCGGTCGAACCGGCTGCTCTTGCTCTCGCTCACTATCTCACTAAGTCTAATCGTTTAGTATTAGCGTGATTGTTTAGCAACCAACGCCTATCGCTTAACAAAGTTACACAATCGTATAGTGTTTTCCTTCTATCGTATAGTGTCATCGTCTAGTGTTAGAGGTCGCTACACGATCACTTAGTGTCCAACACTATCATATAGCTCCATCATTTAGCACGGACAATTTACTACACGATCATTGAGCTCTATCGTTTAGCACTGCGTCTTGATCGTTTAGCGCGCGCATAAGGTAAGCGATCGCTTAGTGTTATCGTATAGCTCTCGACGCATCACCCAGCTGCCGTGCATAGGTAAACAATCGTTTAATACTATTGCTTAGCATTTCAATGCATCGCTTAGCTGTCGCATAGAGGTAAACGATCGTTTAGTGCTATCGCATAACAACTCAACGCATCACTTAGCTCCCAATCAAAGGTAAACGATCATAGTAAGTGATCATGAAGCGCTATCATATAGCTCTTCACCTCATCGCTTAGCTCCCACTTGAAACTACACGATCGTGTAGTGCCATCATATAACAATACAACGCATTGCTTAGCTCCCGAGGTACACGATCGTCTAGCGCACAACACCTAAACGATCAACGCCCGAAGCTACACAATCGTTTAGCTTTTCCTTACATCACCTAACGTGAAGCTAAATGATCGCTTAGCTACTGAAGCTCAACGACGATATGAACAGAGGCTAATCGTCTGGAATCTGCAACTCAGCCTCTTCACTTATTTCTTCGAATTATAGCTTAATTTCAACACTAATGACTCCAAATAAATAACATATAAGCTCCAAAATCAAATCGAATTGAAAACCATATAAGCTCATCTAATAAGAGCCAATTACAAATTTAAACGAGAAATTAAAGAGCAATTAAAGGCTAAATCTCATAAAACCATATCAGTACAACAGTTTCATATTTTCATATAAAACATCCACCAAACCAAAATCAAATCGAATTGAATGCTTATATGATGCTCTGATACCAATTATTGGACTGGTACCAGCTTGCAGCAGAAGCAAACAAGATCAATAAGCACTCTAATTCATTAATTTTGGCATAAGCGGAAACAAGTATAAACAGAGTTTAATGGGTTTCAAGAACATACTTTTTGAAAAACCGCTGAAATCTTGATTTTCAGCTGCTAAATCCTCCAAATTCTTGTGTAGACCACCACAAGATCTTCATTACTATTCTTTTGGTGTTCTAGATTGAGTTGCAGGACTCAAAATAAACTAGAATCAGAGGAAATTTGGAGAAAGCTCACTGCAACAACCCAAATGAAGAACACTTTCTTCTACCTGAATTTTTCAAAAAAATCAATCGGTTGCAACAACCCAACTTCACTCCAATCTCTTCAATATATTGCAGACTATCATGCAAAGAGATTTATTGCATGGGATGCAACTCATGCTTGGAGCAAATGAAGGTTGAAGAAGTGGGTTTCATTGTGAGCAACTTGAAGATGAAAATGAAAAATCTATTTTTTTTTTTTTTGTGTAATTTTCTATTTCCAAAATCTATTTTTGATTTTAAAATCATATTTTATTTCTAAAATCACAATTTGTTAATTTTACAAATTAATTTTCTAATAAAATTAATAAATAATTATTTAAACAATTATAATTAATTGAATATCCAATATTAAATTAATTTTTACACTAATTCATCTTCATATATTTAAATCATATATTTATTCCCGAGCTAGTAAAGGGACCTCATGGACCTACAGATGCTCCAACGATCCGAGATTAATCGGCTAAACACATTAGACCGATCTAACCCCCATTCTTTAACTAATGGGTCATTCCACTCAAGCCTATAATTGAACTCCCTTCATTGTAGATATATTATGTCAATTCGATATAACCATGATTAGTAAGTCAACCTTTCACAGGTTGTTTGTAATTACGGCCGGGTCAAATCTCTGTTTTACCCCAAAATTACCTCTTGTTCCTTAAGTCCCCACTGATCCCCTAATGAACAATTGTTTTGTGATCCAATCAATAAAACCGAGTCCCTATCGGGTCAATGAGAGGGTGGGGCCTCTTGTTCAAAACCCAGAATCAGCACTTAAGGGAACAACCTCTCTACTATCCCTAAAGCGGGTAGGAATGAATTCCATCTTGCACCCTATGTCCTCAGCTATCTATCCAGTCTTACCCCTGAAATGGGAGTCTTATTGAGCCGACACTGTTGAGTCAACACTCACATATGCAAATCTAAGGGTAATCCCGAATAAATAGAAGTTCATAGTTACCTCAGGATTAAGGTCAAGTTACCTAGCTTATCGCTTTAAAATAGTTAGTCTTAAACAGTAAACAACGTTATAAAGTAAGAGTGACTAATTTCGTGGTCCAATCTTGTACAAATCCTTTTGCACAAGGACACCCCCACTCTTCATGTCCAACATGAACAAATTAGGATCACTTCGTTTATAGCACTTTTCAACTCCTTGAAACAACTACAGAGCGAGCCGCATCCAATAGCCAGAATAAGGTACCCAACCTTATTCATACACTATAGATCATTTTAACTATTTACTTGAACCTGATCTACCTTTATGTCTCTATATAAAGTTCAAGTACTTATCCAATAGTCAAGGGACTTTTAAGTTTATTGGATTTCTTATAAGTAATAAATCCACTCAATAACACCTTTATTGAATTTTCAGAATAAGTTTCATTGTTTACATACCACGAGTTTTAGGACATAAAACCCAACAAAAGGGAGCCTACGCATTAGATCTCTAAGGTAGAATTTTGCTACGCTTAATTTTGTCTACTGTACGGATTTAATCAAAAGAAGCTTACGCTTAATTTCTCTAAGGTAAAATTTTGCCTACGGAAAGCAATAAGGAAGAGTTTGACCGGTAGAACAAAAACATAAAATAAAATACAGGAAAGTAAGATAAAGGTGAGAGAGAGATAGTAAGAGATTACCTTTCCGATTCAAAGATGGTTGGGTTACCTTTGTGTTCATCGATTTATCATGGAAATAGGGTTACATAACTTACAACCCAATCAATTGAGTCAAAAGAGGTAGCTAGACTCCTTTAAGGAGAACCAACTCACAATTGACGAAATAATTCCTAAACCAATTTGATAGTAGTAATGCATTTCATTCTACCTAGTTAATCGCATGATTAAGCACAAATATTGATTAGGACGATTAATTAAACTAGCCAACTTCTTTTATCGCTTTTCTATTCGTAAGGTCGAATATGAGCAAGTTACTGATTCTATAAACTTAACCTATTGCTACTTAGATTAAATATGCATTCTCAATAACTTCGGATCTGGCATAAATGCATAACATCGTCAAACATTCAAGCATGATAAAGACATCAATTTCATCAACTAGACAACTAGTGCAAGAAATTAAAGCAAGGAAAATAAAACAATAAATCAAAGAAACCTATATGTCATACACTAAAAATCTCACAAAAATTCATAAGATAAGCGCAAGCAACCTCTAAATTAGTGTTTTGGGCCCAACAAAATATTGATACAGGATCCTTGATGCCAAAATCTTAAATTACAAGAAAAAATAATCAAAATCTTAGGAATTTTGACCAAAATCCATCAAAACTGAACCTTAAGAACCTTAAACTCTATACACAAATGACCTATAATGAAAGAACATATACATCAACTACGTGAGAACATCGCAGCCTTCGTTGATACCATTGCAACATTGCCAAGAAAAGCAACACCTCGTAGCGTTGAACAATAGCTTTGCAACGCTACTCATCTTTTTGCTCGATACGTAGGAAAGTTGTAGGGCATCACATGTGATACTACCTTTTTGTCTTGCAGCATTGATCACGATCGTTATGAAGAGTTACAACGCTCATGGCCAGAAGTATTTTGGTCATTTCACGTTCTTGAATCTCTAATTGCTCGAATAAGTTTCCAAAATTTTGGTCATTTTATGTTCTTGAATCTCTGATCGCTCGAATAAACTTCCAAAAGCTCTTAAATAACCTAAAATAACCCTTAATGCTCCAAATTTACCTTGTGCTTAATTTCCTATAAATATGAACATATAAACATATTAAACAACTTAAACCGACAAGATTATAGTCTAAGATAACTTATTTATGAAGCTATCACATAGGTCGAATAAAAGTTTTGCCCGTATTCTTGCTCATAGATGACCCCTTTCACCGAAAGTGTTAATGGGCTAAAACGAAGGTGAGAATGGTGGCAAGGTCTGGAAAAGTCTTAGTTTTTTTCGTAGCCATATTTTTTTAAAAATAATATTATTTTAATATTTATTAACAAAAATAAGGTTGAGAGAAAAGAAGTGACAGAAATAGGGTGATGAAATTGTGGACTCGGTCCACGAGTACACCAAATTGTTTACGGGGCCCACGAGTATCTAAATGAATCGTGGACTAGGTCCACGATTAAAGGAAAAACGTATACCTAGTCCATGAGTTGGTTGCTAACCTGCTGCTGACCTACCGCCTGTCTACTATGTAGGAACTCGTGGACCGAGTCCATGATTATGCTACTCATGGACCAGGTCTACGATTCCATGGTTCCCAAAACCTTTAATTTTCCCACTTAGTTGATCACATTATCTTCCTTCTTCCTAATTTATGCCTTCACCCTCTAGCCCGTTGTCGTCTTCCATCATCCGTCGTTCGTAGTCTGCTCTCCTCCCACAAATACTATTCCAGTAGGTGATCTTTTTGTTTCCAAAAGTTTTTTTCCCCCAATATTGTGACTAGTATGCGTAAATCTAGTTTTTTTTTTTCAAAAAAAAATTGTGACTAATATCCATAGGTCTAGTGTTCTTTTTCAATATTATTGCTAATATGCATAGATCTAGTTCTTTTTTTTTTCAACATTGTTGATGAATAGATCTATAGATCTAGAATATTTATTTTGTTTAAATTTTGGACTGATATTGGTTTTTGGATCATTGAGACTTGAAGGATTAATTTTTGTTTTTGGAATCTTGAGTTTGGACTTGAAATTTGGATTGTTATTTGGAGTTTGTTATTTTAGTTTCGATTGATGTTGGATTGGGCTGTAGTTTTTTTTTTTGGTAAATTTGTATTAATTTTAGCTGTTAGGTAAATTAATAGTTTGGATTGATGTTGGATTTGGACAGATCTTGGGCCGTTAGTTTGAACTTAAAATTTGGACTAATATTTTATTAATTTGAGAAACATAACAATAGAAAACTAAGAACTTTTATTAATCATTTCCATGTTATATGTCAAATGGCATGTTCTAAGGTTTTATAAACGTAAAAAAATTAATAATAATAGAAACAAGAAAGAAAATTTTTAATTAAAAAAAAGAACCTAACTCATGGACCCACTCCATGGTTTTATACTTTACTCGTGGACTCGGTCCACGATTTCTGTGATGTGGCAATTTGGGACAAATGACTATCTTAAGACTATAATAATCATCTATTGCTACATTAAATACTATTTTGTAGTCCCCAATTACTTACTATCAACTTTTTCGAAACCCATTTGCTACAAGTTTTATTATTTATTACACTTTTTACTATTTTACATTCATCGACTTTTTATCTTTGCTACAATGTTTACTATTTCTTTCTCAAACTAAAATAGTTTATACCACAAACACATACTATTATAACTCAAGCTAAAATAACCTATATCCCAAACACAAACTATTATAACCCAACTACAATTATCTAAGACTATAATATCCAACTCCGTGTCTCAATCACCCCTTTTATTTTTAAATTTTTTTTTCCAAATACCCTATATCGTTCTTTTCAAAAGAACATTATTCTTAAACTTAGTACTTGTTGCTATGTTAGAAACCATGACTATAAAAGTAAAAATCATTTATTGTCCTTGTTATATCTCGCTCTCATCTAACTATACGAAGTGATTTTAAAATGATGAAAATTATCCATTATTTTTTAAACCACTCTGTTTGGCTTTACCACATTAAACATAAATTTTCATTCAACAAAATTTTATTTTTTGGATTTGAATAATTAAAGACAGTTTTTACAGAAGTTTTGAAAATGACAAAAATAATTTTATCCATTTCAAAATCACTTCCCAACATGCCAAAGATATCGTTTTCTCCTCCTTATAACATGTTAGATTTAAATCACAGCTACGTGAAAATGGGTAAAATAACTGGTAAATCATGAAGATGATCCAAACTCTAGGATAGAAAAGCATTCACAAATTTCTAAAACTACTCACATTCTCATTCCTTTTCTTTTTTTTCCTTATTTTCTTTCTTTTTGGGATAAGCCTGCTTTCCTGGTGATTACAGAACACGATATAACAGAGAGTAATGGGGGAGGAGAAAGGACCAAATCTAATTTTTGTGAATATAATTCGGGGAATTTATAACATAAGAAAAGTTTAGTATATCTCTCATTCTACTATCAGGTTTTCACATGGACAATGGAAGTAGCATCCTTCTTTTCTTCTTCCTAGCCAATCTCACTTGCTTTGTAACTTTCATGCAAAGAAGCAACAACATCGTGATGCATACTAAAATAAAAGCCAACTGCATATGCCGAAAGTATAAAGAAACTGCCGAAAACACCAAGAAGGATAGAATTATGAGTTCCCATATTACAAAAATCACTACATCCACCCTGCATCCAAAACCAACAGAATCAAAATCCACATCAGAAGTGATATCATATTGAATACCTTCACAAACAGATAATTCATACATAAACCAGAGTCAGAATCTAATTCATATTCTTGCTAACAGAATAAACTGTACGATAAAGAATGTGTTACAGACATTCCCTCCTCCATCCGTCGTTTAGTGAGAAAGGCCGTTTTTTATGGACTGGTGGGATATGCTTTGTTATGGGATCTTTGGGGTGAGAGAAATAACAAAGTTCTTAGGGGTGTGGAGAGGGACCCTGGTGGGGATTGGTTCTCAGTAACGTTTCATGTTTCTCTTTGGGATTCAACTTCAAAGATCTTTTGTAATAACTCTTTAGGCAACATTTTACTTAGTTGGTCCCCTTTCTTTAGTGGGTTTTTGTGGGCTTCCTTATTTCCTTTTTCTTATATGCCCTCGTATTCTTCCATTTTCTTCCAAATGAATGCAGTTGTTTCCATCAAAATAATGTGTTACGAACAGTAGCAGAAAGTCAAGTGTGCTAATATCTATTTGGATATATTGTTCGTAAAATGAAAAGATGTATCGATTGGCATAAGTGAAAATTCTCAATCAATAATGAACTAGATCAAAGCAGAAAGAATGCAAATTAAGTTCCAAGCACCCATCATACATACTCTTGCACTTCCAACTTCCAATTTTATGCACTGACATGACATTCTTTTGAACCTCTAAAACAAACAAATGACATCGATCTAATCTAACGTCGTGCTAAGAAAATACAAGTGTTCTTTTCCCAATTTACACTAGATAAACTAACGATTACAAACAAGAAAACGTATTCTCAAGATCGTGTTATTTGACATTAGAACTTCACTCACAAGAGATACAAAATTGGAAAGATAAAACATAAATACATGTGGCATTCTTTTTCTTTTGAAGAACATAAGTCCTGATTGAAGAATCTGATAAACTTAGGTGCAATTTCCAGAATATTTTCCTTAGTGCAGTGCAATTAGCAATCGAGGTATGATAAAAATACAGAACTCTATCAACTGAAACTCATAATCTTAATTATTTCCACCATCATAAGCATCTTTCAATATCCAGTTACATAACATAAGAAAAGGATTTGACGCTAAGCTGGAAAGCACAAAAAATTTCCCAAGCTACAGCTAAAGGGAATCACGATCATGCTCAAGAAAAACGCAATGACTTGCATAAAAGAACTTCAGTTGAACGGCAAAGCAAAAATCTTGAAACCCAGAGGATGACATGATGCATCCAGACATTTGTTTATGAGAATTCCATTCCAAGTACCAAAGAAATCAACATTTAGAAAACGATCTCAACAGATTTCAAAGTTTAATGACCTAAAACAAACAGAATAGATTCACAGAAATTGGGGATATAATCTAAGAACATGTACAATGATCCGAATCCAGTAATTGAGCATATAAAGAACATAAAGGCATCGACCACAACCGACCCAATTGAAAAGAAAAGACAAGGAACGCCCTAAAATGAAAATCTGAAGAATCAATATAAGAAAGAAGAAGAAAGATACCTGGAGGACGTAATATTAGAGGTAGAAGAGAAGAAGGAGACGGAAGCCCACTCGTGCTTGGATCGAATCTGGTATTCTCTCAACTGCTCAACCAGATTCGATCGAGTAATCATGGCTGAACCCCGAGACTTTCTTTTCTTTGCCTCAAGGGAGGAAGGGCGAGGATGGAGAATGGAGGATTTAACACAGCGACAAACGAATCGAACAAGGAATTGAGAAATGGAATTGAGAGAGAGCATGAGCGATCAATTCGCAGTGGTTCAGGTTGAGGGCGTTTGTTGCCCTGCGTGGACCTTCTCTTACTACTTCCCCCACCCCTGCCCTTCTTCTTCTCCTCCTCCAAATTCCATTATTCCCCTTTTTCAAATTTGGACTCTGCCAATTGTGTAATGGACCTTTCTTCTGCTTTGGGTTCTCATTTCCTTTGGTCTTCCATCAGGCCCATGCCCACCATCATCGCCATGCAAATGCTTCCACACATTTTTAGGGTTTGTTGCAAAACTAAAATGACTTAAAACTCACAAATTTAGGCTATGTTTGCTGCATAATTCTGATTCTATTTTCTGTTTTCAGATTTATTGATTTCAGCAAACATAAACATGTGCTTTGAATTTTGTTTCTAATACATGTTTTTTAATTCTCCTCTAAATTTTGAAAATAATATTTTTATTTTTTTCATTGTGTCCATGTTTTGAATTTTAAATTTTAAAATGGAGAATTATATTAAATGAAGATAAAATAATATGTTAGATTATAAACTTAATTTATTTTTTTTAAAAATATAATATGTATTATGTAATGTATTTATATAATAATAATAATTATATAATTTTTTTTAACATAAATCAATATTCATAAATAAATAAAAATAGTTTATTGTCAACTAAATATTAGTAGGCATTGAGCAACTACAATTAATTTTATGATTTATAAATATATAATATCAAATACATTTTAAATAATTATTTAGATTCGAATCCATTTTCTAAATTTGCTACCAAACTCATATTTGAAAACATGAAATATTTTCATTAAATCCCCTATTTGCAAATTTCTATTTTCGAATTGGCTAGAAACAAACCCTTAGTCTTCAACCTTTTTTCTTTTCTCTCTTTTTTTTTTTTATGTCAGTATGTCTTTGAACTTTAACTATGTTTTAATAGCTCTGGGACCTTTTAATTGTGTAGGATAATTGCAACGGATAGCACTTTTAGGATTAATAATTAAGTGAAACAACATTTTCAAATAATTACAAATATAGCACAATTTGTCGATGATAGGCTCTATCATTGATAGACTCCTGTTAATGATAGAATCTACCACTCATAAACTTCTATTAGCGATATGGTCCATCACTGATAGACTTTGAGAGCTAGATCTAAATTTTGCTATTTTTACAAATTTTTTGCATTATAATATATCTGTTAATACTTTGAGCATGAATGTTATATTTACAATTGCTCCAATTTTGTATCTAATGAGGTCTTGAATTTTGATTTTTTTTAATTAATTCTTGACCTATTCAATACTTTTTAAAATGTATGAACCTATTTTACATAATATTGAAGGTTCGATGTCTTATTAAATATAATTTTTAATTCAATGTCAAATTTATTGATTAGTTTTACAAAATATTGAATATATTAAAAATCTATTAGATAAAAATTTGAAACTTCTTGGATTTATTTTATTCTTTTTAAATTTTGAAAACTTATTCGACACAAAATTAAAATTGTGGACCTATTAAAATTGCACAAATTTCAAAGGTTGATAAGTCTCATTTTCTAAACTCATTAGGCTCATAAGGCTAAGTTATTGATTAGCTTTTGCATATCTTGATTTTAACTCAGTGAATTTTAGTTAATTTGAAGAAAATTCAATTGAGCATGTTAGATGGAGGCATAAAATTGCAAAATTGATATTGGATTACAATTGCAATCTATCCAGATGGGTCAATTTTCAAAGATTCGCAAAGGAATCTGATTTGGCCACTTATGGAATGATTTTTTTTTTTTTTTCTTTACAACTTCAGCCTATATTTAACGATTTGCTTGCCTATTAAGTCTAGAAGATATTACCTATTCTAAAAAAAAGTCTAAAAAATATCCTAATGCTCGGGATCTTTTAAATCACCAATGGACTCAAAAAGTTTAACAATTTATTTTGATTGGTTTGAGAATTTTTTTAAAAGAAACTTATTTTTATTTAAACATTTTTATAAAAATTGTTAAAAATACACTTTGATAAAACTATTTTGAGTAGTTGTTAGACATTCTAAATTTTTTCAGAATGACTTATTTTTAGAGAAAAATATCTTTTTGGTCTTTAGATTTTTTGTCTAGTTTCTATTTAGTCTATTGGTTTCAAAATGTTATACATTTAGTCCTTAAGTTTTGAATTTAGTTTCAATTTAGTTCCTACGTTTCAAAATGTTACAATTTTATCCTCGACATTTGAATTTTACTTCAATTTGGTCCCTATGTTTTAAAATTTATACTTTTAACTTCAGTAATTTACTAAATACTTATTTTTTGTCTTTATTGTTAATTTATATTAACAAATTAAAAACAATTAAAAGAATTATAATTAATTAAGTTTTACTATTTTTATCACTTTTAAAATTAAATTTAAAATTTTCTTCATAAGTATTTTAAATTAATTAATAAAAATTAACAACAATGATTGAAAGTGACTATTTAATGAAAAATTGGAGTTAAAAATATAAAATCTTGAATCTTGGTAACCAAATTGAAACAAAACTCAAATCTCAAGGGTAAAATTATAACATTTTGAAACTTAAGAACTAAATTAAAACAAAACTCAAAACTTAAGGACTAAATGTGTAACATTTGAAAACCTATGGACTAGAAACTATACCCAAAACCTAAGACAAAAAAAGGTATATTCTCCTATTTTTTAAATTCAACACTTGAAAATGCATATTAAATACACACTAAGTTAGTGGATGAATGTAAATTTAATTATATATCATCCAACACTTCCCCTCACTTGTGGGTTTGACATATGAAGAAGATCCACCAATGAGATATTAATTGGGGAGAAAACAATAATGGTTTGAATACATAACCCTGAATTATCAACTACCCAAAAGCTTAAGCTGAAGGATAAAGATGGATTTGATTGTATATCACTTACCGCTAAAAAAAGGTAGCGAGTACAAGAATTCAACACAGTTTTCCAAGAGATTGACACTCTCAAGCTTTGGTTTTTTGCTTCTTTTATTTATTTATTATTATTATTTGTATTTTGGCCGAAAGATTTTTTTGTTGTATTTTTGTTAATTGAATTTTTGGATTTAATCTTGCTTGCCCACAATGTTTTATTTATAAATTGCAGTTGGTATGGAATTAATTTGCTGTTCAGCAGCATCAAAGGTCGATTTTGATGTTTTCGGCATAATTTTGGGTACGTACACAATGTTTTCGGCATGATTTCGATTTTTGTTCATTGCAGTTGGTATGGAATTAATGATGCTGAACAGCATAATTTGTTGTTCATATGTATATGGAGTTCATATATCTGTATTTAGGATGTAGAGTTATTTGGTACGAATTCATATGTCTGGGTAGTTTTTTGAATTCTAAATAATATGTTTTTATGATTACCATTTTTGTTTTGAAACTTTTTTATTTAATAGTTCTGCTTATCTTTGTTTGAATAAAATGTGGATTGCAATTTTTTTATTTTAATTTTTTAAACTTTTATTTATTTCTTTCTTTTTTGGCAACGAACAACAATTAAGCCATTACATTTCTTTTAGAAATATTGTTAAATAAAATGAGAAACCAAAGAGAAATCAAAACTTTTGATTCCAACTAATTTTTCTCCATGAATTTCATTATCATCTTCTTCTTTTTCTTCTTCTTCCTGTTGCTCTCTAATTTTATTATGTCAAGATCTCCCACATCATGTTAACTGGCAATGGAATGTCTCCACATTTCTTCAAACTTTCAATTCTTCTAAATTTGGAGGATTATCAAAGAATAAATCTCTATTTTAAAATTTTTATTTTATGATTTTTTTTTTGTTATATGTTACATACTTTTCAACTCTATACATATTTTTGTCTAAGTATTCTTAAAACTCATTTAGTATGTGAATTCAATTAAATAGAAATATTTTTTTACAATTTTTTTGTATAAATATTGCACTTAATGTAGACCAAATAATATTTTTTTATATAATGAACAACCCTACAACATAGTTTAACAACCATCAGTCTAATAGTAGTCGGAAGTGGTTGTCGAAGTTGATTATCGAAGATGATTTTCATTGCAGTTTGTAGTCGGAGATGATTGTCGGAGCCCAAACTTGGTCACATGAAGGTGGCATTGGGTTTGGTTGTCGAAGCTTGTCATCGGAGGTGGTTTTCAAAACCTTGAGTTGGTCAGGCAAAAGTGGTTGTCGAAATTGATCATCGAAAATGATTTTCACCGGAGATTGTAGTCGGAGGTGGCTGTCGGAGCCCAAAGTTAATCGCATAGAGATGGTATTAGAGTTTGTCGTCAGAGGTGGTTGTTGAACCCCTGAGTTAGCCATTGGAGTTGCTCGCTTAAAGGTGGTCATCAAATGTGATTTTCATCGAAGTTTGTAGTTGGAAAGGGTTGTCGGAGCCTACGAAGGTGGTCAACGGAGTTAGGTCACTGGAGGTGGCTGCTAAAAGCTGGAATTGGTTGTCAGAGTTTGTCGCACGAAGGTTGTCGGAGCCTTGAGTTGGTCGCTGGAGCTGTCATCGGAGATGGTTATCGTATCCCAGATTTTGTCGCTGGAATTGTCATCGGAGGTGGTTGTCAGTGTCCGAAGTTTGTTGGGGATGATGCCTTAAGGTCTCGTGTCCTTTAGTTTGTAAAAACATTTCGTACGAACGCTTGTGATGTATAATATATGATATTTTCTTCACTACTTGACTTTGCACATTGGATGTTTTATTTGCTTTACCACAAACCAATAAACTAAAATCCCTGGTTGTCACTATGTAACTTAAGCATGTATGTGGTGACATACAAGTGGATCATGTCTTAAATGATAACCAAAATAGTATGTAGTATATGGATATAGGAGGGAAACCTTATCCTGGTAACACTATGGATGTGGCCCACTTTATAGAATAGTTATAAGTGTTGTGACTTGTTATAGATGGTCTGATCCTGATCATTCATATGGGACATGCGAGCAGGGGTGTCCTATACAAAGAGTTTGTATAAGGCATGACCACGAAGTGTTATGTTTCATTATATAACGTCGTTCATGACAGAGACTTCACTTCACTAGGATGACCATAGGTAACATGACCTCAATCCTGAGTGAGTTGAGAACTCCTGCCATTGAGGGCGGTCCTTTGATTTGCATGGGTGCGAGTGACTAGGTCGCCGACTCAAACCTACCACTTTGGGGATTCGTTTGATTTGGGAGCTGGGAACTCAGCTACACAAAATGGAATTCACTCCTTCCCCGAAACATGGGTAAGTAGATAGATTTCTCCCTTAAGGGCTGATCCCAGGGCTTAAACGATGTGGCGCCACACACCTTTTCATGGCCCAAGAGGTGTTGACACATAGTGGGACTATGTTGTATTGTTCATTAGAGGGATTAGTGGTACTTAAGGAGTAAGATGTAACTACAGGGACAAAAAGGTAAATTAGCCCAGCTGTACTTACGAGCATATGTGAAGGGTTATCGTATTGATGATTGGTTATATCTGATGGACATAGAAATATATCTGTGGTAAGAAAAGTTCAGTTTCGGTCTTTAGTGGAATGTTTGGCAGTTAATGGATGGTGGATCTTATGGCTAAAGAGTTTAGTCAGCTATTCAGGTACCGTTGGAGCTTCGAGCCACAGGTCCATAAGGTCCCCTTGGTAGCTTGGATTCAAGTTGAGAGTTAGTTTTTAGGTCAATTTGAAATGTTCAAATTGACAAGAGGGAGTTCGATTATATATGATATAATTGAACTGGTTAATTATATATTATATGATTGACTATATGTATGAGATATATTAATTGGAGGAAATTGGATATAAATATGATTTATATCTAGTGAAGGAGAAAACACTATGGTTGATATATGATATTAAACTATAGGTTAACAAATATAATATGATTATATTTAATAATTTTTAATTGGACAATTATGAGATAATTGGCCAACATTTTCTTTGTAACCGTGTGTTAGTGGGAAGTTCCATTCAATTTTCGTAACTAAAGAATAAAATGAAAATTGTTTTCATTTTGCAAAGAACACGCTTATTTTGCTCAACGAAATGCTTTGATTTCCATCGCTTAGTGAATTGAGAGCCTATACGATAACACATATTTTACTAGATGATCACTTACACCTGCGCGCGTTTTTCTAAATGATTGCCCACATTTTACTAAATGATCGCTTAGTGCCTGAGCTTTACTAAACGATCGTATAGACGATCACCTAGCTTTTCCTACATGATTGTGTACCTCACCTAAATGATCAAGCATCTTGTCTATACAATAGATGTTGCCTTCTCCCACTTGCTTGATCACAGTATACGATTTCTTTTCCTCCTCTCCTCTACCAAATCCGAACAAAGCCCACTCTTTGGATTCTCACTCCGAGAATAATAAGGGTTCCAAGTGGTGGTGTCGTCCCCATTCTTCATATGTTCTTGTAAAGTCGTTCGTGGTAGACAATCGGAGTGGTGCTGAATGATAACCTGACGTTCTAGCAAGAGCAAAGCTTCCGTTCGTGGAGAGAGCAAGATTTCAAAGGAAGAGAGTCTTCAACTTGTAAGTTTACTCGTTCTCTTGTTTATTTGTTTCTTAGCATGCCGGTAATTTAGTAGTTTAATGCATATTTGTTTGTGTGAATGTAAATGTGGAAATTCTATCACAATGTTTTGGAAAGATCTGCTTCTGCTCAGAGGTACTCTTGTATAAGAGTTTCTTCAGGTCGTCAGTGTTGGATTTTATGTCCTAAAACTCGTAGTTTGTAAATTAATAAATATATTCTGTTTTGTTTTCCGATAAATTTTTTTATTGAAATTGTAATCTTGAATCAAATAAACTAAGGTCCTGAGGCTATTTAATGTAGTTTGAACTTTATGTAGTGACATAAAGGTGGATCAAGTTCAAATATATAGCCAAAATGGTCTATAGTATATGAATAAGGTTGGGCGCCTTATTCTGGGGACACTATGGATGCGACCCACTTTGTAGTTAGTACAAGTGATGTGGTCCTGAATCGTTCATATAGAGATATGTGAGTGGGGGCATCCTATGTAAAGAGTTTACATAAGAATGAACCATGAAATAGTCACTTTTTATGTTCTAAATACTGTTTTATGTATAAAACTGACTATTTCGTTAATTGATGACCTAGGTAACTTAATCTTAATCCTGAGCTAACTATGAACTCCTGTTCACTCAGAATTATCCTTAGATCTGCATAGGTGAGGGTAACTCAATATCACTGGCCTAATAAGCCTCCCATTTCAGGGGTAAGATCGGGTGGATAGCTGGGAACATAGGGTACAAGACGGAATTCACTTCTACCCGTTATAGGGACAGTAGATAGGTTGTTCCCTTTAGTACTGAATTTAGGTCTTGAAAAAGGGGCCCCACCCTCTCCTTGGCTCGAGGGATTCGGTTTATAGGTTGGACCTTAAACCAATTGTTCATTAGAGGATCAGTGGAACTTAAGGAACAAGATATAGTCTTGGGGGTAAAACGGTTTTTATGACCCAGCCGAGATTATGAACAACCTGTGAAGGATTAACTTACTAATCATGGTTATATCAAATGGACACAAATATATCTATAGTAAGGGGAGTGCAACTACAGGACTTTAGTGGAATGACCCGTTAGTTAACGAATGTTGATTAGCTTCGTCTAACGAGTTTAGCTAGATAATCTCGGATCGTTGGAGCCCATGATCTATAGGTCCATTAGGTTCCCCTACTAGGTCATATGGAATAAAGTTAGAATAGTATGATAGAATAATTCGAATTGTTCGAATTAGGTAGAAAGAGAGAAACCGACAAGTATATGTGATATAGTGGTCGGGTTTTTCAGCTTAGAAATACAGCTTTAATATTTAAATGTGATTTAAATATCAAGAATATGAATATGTTCATATTCAGAAGCTCGGAAATAATGGAAATGGTCAAAGTTGTAAAAAGTCAAAGAGTTGTTTTTTGACTTTGAAATGGTCAACTTTGACCGACCTTATATTCAAATGTGATTTGAATTTCGAAAAAATGCATGCGGATTCATGCTCGGGAGGTCAAAATTAGTCAACACGGATAAAATCATAAAAAGTCAAAATGTTGACTTTTTGATCAAAGTTTGACTTTGACCAAATGACTATTTTGCCCTTTGACTATAGTTAGTGGGAAAATCTAAACTTTTGTTGGATAATTTCACGAACAAAATAGTGGACTAGGTGTTGGCTTATAGTGGAGACATTAAGCCCACTAAGTGAGTGGATTCTAGGTGTTGGGTTTTTGTGAAGTTTTTTCATGCAATTGTTGCATGCCTTTTTTCTATAAATTGGGTTTTTCAATTTAGTTAAAAGTTTTTTGCCATTTTGAAAATTAGTTTTTTGATATTTGGGTTGGAAAATTACAACTTTGTGAAAAACAAAAGAAACACCCAAACCTACTCAAAATTCTATTCCTTATTTTCATCTCTTTTCTCTCTCTCGGTTCTCTTCATCCACCGGGTTCCACAACTCGGTTCTGAGTCTAGAGGATAGTAGGTCAACTCTAATGGTGGTCCAAAAGAGTTCGGGTCGAGATTCAACGAAGAGAAGCGGCTTTCTGGAGCTTCAAAGGTAGCATCTCTACACTTTAAATTCACTGTTTTTTCTTCAATTGCATGCTATTTTCCTTTAATTTAGAAGCAATTAGAGTGTAATTAGGTCCCAATTCTGCGGCGTATGTCTCATATTCCATCAGCTAGATTTTTCATCAGAGGTGGTTGTTGGAGCATAGAGTTACTTCCCAGAGTGTGACAATGGCCAATGGGTGGAGCCATTAATAACATTGGAAAAAGAGGGAGTTAAGGGGTGAATTGGTAAAATATACCAACTCAACTCCACCAACATTTAAAGTTGGCGGGCCAAACAATGAGTTGGTATAAACCAACTCAACTCAACTCATGTTGGTGAGCCAAACACCACCTAAGATTGAAATAACATGTTTATGGTTTGATATGAAATTTGAATGTTGTTTATTGCATATTGGATTGATGGTGATTATTAGCACTCTTATCGAACTATGTACTTCTTATGTTTGTGAATCTTCGAGTTCACTTCTTATGTTTATCATTTGACGCCACCTATGCTTATGATTATGACCTTCTGGGATCACTAGCTATGAAAGCTTGCCTTCGAGCCCGCCCATTATGCTTATGCCTATGATACGTGATGTACACATATGAATCAATAGGAAGGCTAACAAGTAGTGGACCTAGTAGCTGGTCACTTACTGAGTATTTTTATACTCACCATTTTTTCTACATCTTTTTCAGGTAGAGGAAAAGACAGAACGACGAATGACAAGAAGAAGATGTGACCGAGCCTTTGGGACTTGACATCACTTCTACATATGTTTTCCTCAATTTTCTATGTTTTGGTTAGGAGTTAGACATTTAAAATTCTTTGATTGTTTTATTTAGTTATTTATTTAATTCATTTTAAATTGGAGTTAGGGGTACCCCGAATAGTGATACCATGATTTTATTCTTTAGGAACTTCGTTTAATGAAAAGGGTTTTGTTTCTTTCATTTAAGTTTGCAAAGACCTTTTTTTCTAGTTATGCATGCATGAACTAACGTCCTTTTAGTATGTATAGAAATTTAGGTCGTTACAGTTGATATTAGTGTGTAAGTTTTTAGGTTATGTAGACTGACTGGCTTACTATGTATATCCAGATTGTCCCATTGGCCATCAACGGATTCTTTGTCATCGTTAGGTGTGATCTTTAGAAAAAAAAGGGCCTCTAAACCTATATGCATGGAATATTGTTTGATTTACAGTTGTAACTGCCATGTTTCTCTTGGTAAAGAATTTGAAATGAGTTGACTATGTGTGAATGTTAGGATATGGGACCAAAACTCATAGTTAAAAAGAAGGTTAAAGGAAGGGTTTGGGATCCACAAGTCTAGGACCCCAAGTTCGAGATCTCCAAGCCTATGACCTTTCCGCGTCGGGAGCGCAGAAGGATGGATCTGAGTCTTAATGTTCCAGTAGCTCTGACCCCATCCAGTGCTCAGGTTGATGAGAATGTAATGGCAATGCAGTTTGGGGAAGCTATTACATCATCTTTGTTGGAGAGGATACAAGAATTAGTCTGCAGTGTAGTGTCAGAATAGGTAACTCAAACTAATTGGACTTAGCAGATGGCAATACTAACAGTTCAGGTGCAACAAACCTAGACTTAGAACTAGAATCTGCAAGAACTTTCAGTAGAGGTCAAACACCCACAGGATTTCATGAAATACAACCCTCCTACATTGTTTGGGTTGCTAAAGACCCTACTAAAGCAGAATTGTGGTTGTCTTATGTGGAAACCATATTTTGGTATATGAAGTACCCCGAAGATAAAAAAAAAAAAAAAAAAACTGTTGTGTGTCATCTTCTTATTCGTCAAGAACACCCAGTGTTGGTGGTGATCAATAGAAAGAATTATAGACGCGAGTGATGTACAAGCGACATGGGACCAATTCAAGGAACAATTCTATGAAAAGTACTTCTCTACGTAAGGTTCAACAAGCAAGCAAAATTTATGAACTTAAAGTAAGAGACCATGCTTGTGGAGGAGTATGATGAGGAGTTTGATAGGTTGTCTTGCTTCGCACCTGATTTGGTGTTTACAGAGGCAAAAAGAGTTAAAAAATTTATTCAGGGATTACGAGATGGGGTGCCAGGTATTATTCATGCTCTAAAGTCGACTACCTATGCAACAGCATTTGACGTAGCAGTACAAGTAGATTGTCCATCGAGGGCTGAGTTCTTGAAATCATTGGTAGTAGAATCTACATTGGGCCAGATGCAAAAAATAGAATAAAAGGCCCTTAAGCCTCAACCAAGGAGTCAAAACTCAGACAGGCCATTTCAACACTTCAAGTAGCAGGCTTCCAAGTCAGAAGGGGCCTGGAGGGACAGACCCATTTGCAAATCGTGTGGAAAACATCATTGAGGTTGCTGTTTGATTGGCACGAGGACTTGTTATAGATGCAAGTAGGAGGGGCATACGGTTGACCGATGCCTTAGTGTTCAATCTTGTAGTAGTAGAAATCAGCCCTCAAAAGACCACCAGAAGGTTATGAGCCATGAACAACAGCAAGACCGTGTTTATTCAACCACTCGACAGGAGGCCGAGAAGTCAGACATAGTGGTAATAGGTACGATCCCAATGTTGGGACATTATGCATTGGTGCTGTTTGATTTGAGCTCATCCCATTCGTTTATATCATCAATATTTGTAAAGCATGCTATGTTTATTAGTTTCTACTCCGCCTGGAGAAATTATGTTAGCAAATGAAAAGATAAATGCATGTCAGATTGTAATAGGAAATCATATGCTAGATATGACTTTAATAGTCTTGGACATGCCTTATTTTGACGTCATATTAGGTATGGATTGGTTGGCTTCCAACCATGCCAGTATAGACCGTTCTTGTAAGGAGGTGATTTTAGCCCTCCAATGGAAGCTAGCTTTAAGTTTAAAGGGGTCGGGATCATGGTCTTATCCAAAATAATTTCAGCTATGAATGCGAACAAGTTGCTTAATCAAGGTAACTAGAGTATTTTAGCCAGTGTGGTTAACACAAGAGAGGCTGTGGTCTCATTTGTTGGGAATGGTGTCCTAAATCTCCTTGTAATCTCGTAGTTTTTAAACTCTATATAAATATATTGTTATTAATAAAAGAAGTGTTATTTTATAAGCATATACTCAATTCAATAAACTATGATCCTAGGTTATTTCATGTAATTTTAACAAGTATGTAGAGACATACAAGTGGATCTTGTTTAAATAATAACCTAAACGGTCTGTAGTAGATGGATAAGGTTGGGTACCTTATCCTGGTGACACTATGGATACGACCCGCTTTGTAGGTGTTACAAGTGTTGTAAAGGGCTATAAATGATCTGATCCTGATCATTCATGTGAAGACATGTGAGTAGGGGTATCCTATACAAAGAGTTTGTATAAGACCAGACCACAAAATGATTAGTCTCTTTATATAACGTCGTTAATAATAGAGACTTACATTTCACTAGGATGACCATAGGTGACATGACCTGAATCCTGAATGAGTTGTGAACTCCTGCTCATAAAGGCGATTCTCTGATTTATATGGGTGAGAGTGGCCAGATTGCCAACTTAACATGCCTACCATTTTGAGGATTCGTCTGAATAGAGAGCTGGGAACACAACTACACAAGACGGAATTCACTCGTCCCTCGATGTAGGGGCAAATAGATAAATTGCTCCTTTGAGGGATGATTTCATGTCTTGAACATAGTGGCCACACTCTCGCCTGGCTCGAGAAGGACTTGGTCATAGTGGGGACTATGACTTATTGTTCATTAGAGGAATCAATAGTACTTAAGAAGTTAGATGTAACTACAGGGACAAAACGATATTTTGGCTTAGTTGTACTTACGAGTAATTTGTGAAAGGTTGTCGCACTGTTGATTGGTTATATCCAATGGACAAAGAAACGTATTTGTAGTGCGAAGACTGTAGCTATCGGTCTTTAGTGGAGCACTCGACAGTAAACAGATGGTGAATAATGTAATTAAAGAGTTTAATTAATTTTTCATGTACCGTTGGAGCTTCAAGCTACAGGTCCATGAGGTCCCCTTGGTAGCTCAAAAGGATTCAGTTGAGAATAAGTTTTAAGATTAATTTGAATTTTTCAAATTATTAGAGGGATTTAATTTTATATGATATAATTAAATTATTTCAGTTATATGTGATATAATTGTCATAATGTATTCGATACATTATAGCTTAATGGGAAGAAATAAATATTTGAATGAGATTCAAATATATTTTCTATGAATTTGATTCATCGTTATTAAATTTAATATAAATATGATTTATATTAAATGTCATAGAATAGAGAAAAAAAACTATAGTTTATATTGTATATGATATAATATTAAAACTATAGGTTATATGTTATGTTTTATATAACATATAATTTAATATAAATATAATATGATAAGTTAGTTATCATATTCATTTATATTATATTATTATTTGAATAATAAGGAAGGAGTTACAACTCTTTTCCCCATCTTTTCTCTCCACCCACTTTGGTGGAGGTGGTTATCTTTTATAGCAAGAGGAATAAAAGAAAATGAGTTTTTCTTCTTCCTCTATGTGTTTTGTTGAACGATTTGCTACTTGGTTGAACGATTGAGAGAAAGTTGTTACAGAAAAGTTATGGGTCCTCTCGACTAAAGTGTTTGAGAGTCACCTAGTGAATCTAGAACTACGAGTTATATAATCTAGAGTAAGTGGGAGAAAAAACCCATAGATATTTGATACCTAAGGTATATGATACCCAGTAAAGGCAAACCATGGGTATATGATGCCCTAGTTTATTGTATTTCTCTCTTAAAACTCAAAACTCAACATTATGTATATATATGTGTGTTACCACTGAAGTTTTAGTCCAAGTGGGAGTTTGTTGGGTTTAATATCCTACAACTTGTGGTTTGTAAACAATAAACTTATTCTTTTAATTAATATAGATATTATTGAAGTTTTATTCAATAAATTCTTTATTGTGTGTCTGAATTGCACATTTCGTTTTAGAAATAAATCCAATAAACTAAGGATCCATGGCTATTACATGAGTACTTGAACTTTATGTAGAGACATACGAGTGGATCACATTCGAGTAAATAGCCAAAATGATCTATAGTATACGAATAAGTTTGGGTACCTTATTTTGGTAACACTATTAAATATAGTCCACTTTGTAGATGTTACAATTGTTGTAAAGTGCTACAAATGATGTGATCCTAATTCGTTCATATGGAGACATGCAAGTGGGGGCATTCTTTACAAATAGTTTGCATAAGATCGGACCAAGAAATTAGTCACTTTTACTTTATAATGTTGTTTACTGTTTAAAACTGACTATTTCAAAGCGATGGCGTAGGTGACTTGACCTTAATCCTCAGCTAACTATGAACTCCTGTTTATTTGGGATTATCTTTAGATTTTCAAAGGTGAGGGTTGGCTTAACAGCGTCGGCTCAATAAGCCTTCCATTTCAGGGGTAAGACCAGGTAGATAGGCTGAGACATAGGGTGCAAGATGAAATTCACACCTACCCGCTTTTAGGGATAGCGCGCTTTAAACGATACGTGAGCGTCTGATCGTCTAACCGATGTGTGCAACTTGGTAAACGATTTACCTTGCGATGCTAAGCGATCGTTTAGTCAGTTACTAAGCGATGAAACTTGTTGACCTAAACAGTTGTCTAGCTCACGCGCGCATTAAACGATACTCAGTGATCGCGTGCCCGATTGTCAACCCGATATGACCAATTCTTGATCGCATACCCCATCATTCAATCGATGTATTCGTTCGCGATCGCATAGTCCTTTATCTACACGATGCGATGGACAGCGATCACATAGAACCTTTTTTGCACGATGCGATCAACCCTAGATCATCTCCTTCCTCGAAGAGCCGCAACCTTTGCCCAGAACTTCGACGAATGACTCAAGACTTCAAACACTTTGAATACAGACTTGATTACGATTATATATGCCCAAAAACACAGGGGCCTTTACATACAACCGCAAATGTAAAAGGAATTTAAATAGATCGAGGCAATTCATCCCGAAAACATCCATTAATCTGGCACATCCACAACAATATTAACACTTAAAACAGTGTAGAAATGCACCCACCATGAATGTAAATGTTATTTCGTTGCAAAAAATGAAATTGGAGTATAAAAAACCTGGCTCTGATACCAATTTAAGGATCTCAAACTGAGAGTTCCATGAGCGGGCTTAGATCGCTCCGATTTCACAGTGACCGAAACATAAACAATATACATTCTATACTAACAGATATGCATATTAAACTCATCAACAACATAGTGAGAATACGATAAAACATAGAGAAAGGGGTTCATATCAAAGGAAGACTATCTTCGTATGAATGAACCCACAACAGCGGAAAACTTCCACCGATCTACCAACACCCAGCAAGTCTGTCGACTATTACTGCACGATCCGAACGTACACGAATAAGGTCGCAGGGACAACACCACCACAAGGGAGATCCGGGTATCCTCGGCGTCAAAAACCCAAAGAGTGGGCTTTGGTGAGTTTGGTAGAGGACGGAGGAGAAGACATCGTGTAGACGATAAGCGCGCACGAGAAGAACTCTGCTATCGTATAGCAGAGACACTTATCGTATAATAGAGCTACACGATCGTTTAGGAAAAACTGGACAATCGTTTAGGAAGGAGGTATACGACCGTTTAGAGAAAGCATGAACTAGACGATCGTTTAGACGAATGAGATTCTATCGTATAGGCTCTCACGATCGTTCTTTCACGCTTTCTTTTGGACGCGAGATATCAAGATCCACGACTGAATTGATCTATCAAAATGAAAATGATTGTCAATCTTTAACCTGCCGGTTACCTTAACCTTCACGGCCCCATGTTCCCACGTTCATATGTAAATTAATTGGTTAATTATTAAATAATTAATCAATTGATTTAATTAATAAATATAATCATATCATATTTATATCCTATAGTTTGATATCATATATCTACTATAGTATTTTTTCTCTACTTGATATAAATCATATTTATATCTAATTTCCTCCAAAATAATGTATCTCATACATTTAGCCAATTATATCATATATAATTAACCAGTCCAATTATATCATATATAATTAACCAGTCCAATTATATCATATATAATTATACTTTCTCTTGTCAATTGGAACATTTCAAATTAACCCAAATACCGGTTCTCGACTTTATCCATGCTACCCAAGTGACCTAATGAACCTGTGGCTCGAAGCTTCAACGGTTCGTGAATAGCTGACTAAACTCTTTAGTCAAGAGATTCACCATCCGTTAACTATCAGTGATTCCACTAAAGACCAATAGCTGAACTCTTCTTACCACAGATATATTTCTGTGTACATTTGATATAACCAATCATGAGTACGATGACCCTTCACAAATGCTCGTAAGTACAACTAGGCTAATTTACCGTTTTGCCCCTGTAGTTACATCTCACTCCTTAAGTACCACTGATTCCTTTAATGAACAATACAACATAGTCCAACTGTGTGTGAACACCTCTCGGGCCAAAAGAAGGTGTGTGGCGCCACATCATTCAAGCCCCGGAATCAGCCCTTAAGGGAGCTATCTATCTACTTACCCCTGCCTCGGGGAAGAAGTGAATTCCATCTTGTGTAGTTGAGTTCCCAGCTTCCAAATCAGATGAATCCCCAAAATGGTAGGTTTGAATTGGCAACTTGGCCACTCGCACCCATACAAATCAAAGGGCCGCCCTTAATGGCAGGAGTTCCCAACTCACTCAGGATTGAGGTCATGTTACCTATGGTCATCCTAGTGAAGTGAAGTCTCTACCATGAACGGTGTTATATAACGAGACATTAACACTTCGTGGTCAGGTCTTATACAAACTCTTTGTATAGGACGTCCCTGCTCGCATGTCCCCAACACGAATGGTCAGGATCAGACCATCTATGGCAAGCAACAACATTTGTGACCATTCCACAATGCGGGCCGCGTCCGTAGTATTACCAGGATAAGGTTTCCCTCCTATATCCATATACTACAGACGATTTTAGTTAGTACTCAAGACATGATCCACTTGTATCTCACCACATACATGCTTGAGTTACATACAGATAACCAGGGATTTTATATTTATTGGTTTGTGGTAAAGTAAATAAAATAAATAACCGAGCAAAACATCAAGATATGAAGTAAATATCATATATTAATAATCACAGGTGTTCTTATATACTATTTACAAACTATAGAAGACGAAACTTTAGGGCATCATCCCCAACAATCTCCCACTTGTCTTAAAGCGAAGTGGGGTGTACAAAATTTAGTATAAAACAATAAACTAGGGCACATAAAAGCCCAGTACAATAAAATCTCCCACTTGCCCTAGTTCAGCCGCGGGCGATCCTATAGACCCATGCTCCGAAGGTGACCCTAAAAAACTATAGCCGTGAGAGCCTTCGTAAACGGGTCAACAACATTGTGCTTCGAAGTGATCTGCGTGACGATCACGTCCCCTCGATGCACTATCTCGCGGATCAGATGATATTTCCGCTCTATGTGTTTACCGTGCCGGTGACTCCTTGGCTCCTTGGAGTTCGCGACTGCCCCACTATTATCACAATAGAGGGTAATGGGCCTAGACATATCTGGAACAACTTCCAGGTCTGTCAAAAACTTCCTGAGCCAGACGGCCTCCTCAGCAACTTTACAAGCCGTTACGTACTCCGCCTCCACAGTGGAGTCGGCAATGCACCCCTGCTTAGTGCTTCACCACACTACAGCTCCTCTGTTAAGAGTAAATACTGACCCTGATGTGGACTTGCGAGAGTCTTTATCAGTCTGAAAGTCAAAATCCGTGTATCTTATAAGGATCAAATCCCTCGAACCATACACGAGCATGTAGTCCCTCGTTCTCCTAAGATATTTGAGGATATTCTTCACTACGGTCCAGTGACCCTGACCTGGGTTAGACTGATACCTACTGACTATGCCCACAGCATAGCAGATGTCTTCACGAGTACAGAACATCACGTACATCAAACTGCCAACGACAGACGCATATGGGACCCGTCTCATCTCCTTAATCTCTTGAGGCGTCTTAGGACACATTTCCTTAGACAAAGTGACTCCATGCCGGAACGACAGTAGACCCCTCTTGGAGCCCTACATCGAGTACTTGAGTAACATCTTGTCAATGTACGATACCTGAGACAGTGCTAGCACTTTGTTCTTACGATCCCGAAAGATCTGGATACCTAGAATAAACTGAGCCTCTCCCAAATATTTCATTTGGAATTGGATCGCTAGCCAGTTCTTAACTGCAGTGAGTGGACCTACATCATTCTCAATGAGTAGGATATCGTCTACATACAACACTAAGAAGACTATTGAAGCGTTGATGATCTTCTTATAGACACAAGGTTCATCAACATTTTAGTCAAAGCCATACGACTTGATTGCAACATCAAATCGTATATTCCAAGATCGAGACGCCTGTTTCAGTCTATAAATGGACCGATTCAGTTTGCAAAATTTTTGCTCTTGACCTTGGGTTATGAATCCCTCAGGTTGCACCATATAAATGGTCTCCTCAAGATTGCCATTCAGAAAGATCGTCTTGACGTCCATTTGCCAAATCTCATAATTATAATAAACTGCAGTGGACAGGAGGATGCGAATCGACTTTAACATGGCAACAGGCGAGAAAGTCTCCTCATAGTCGACTCCCTCGAGCTGGGTATAACCCTTTGCCACAAGTCGAGCCTTGAAGGTCTGTACCTTCCCATCAGCACCCCGTTTGCGCTTGTAGATCCATTTATAACCTATGGGGCGAACCCCATCAGGTTAATCTACAAGATCCAATACTCAGTTGAAGTACATCGACTCCATCTCGAGATCCATGGCCTTGACCTATTCATTCCGGTCAACATCCTCCATTGCCTTCTTATAAGACAACGGATCCTCAACGTCACCATCTGCTACCATGGCAAGGATTTTCGTGAAACCCATATAGCGAACGGGTGGGTTCGCAACCCTCCCACTACGTCGAGGTTCCTCAACTCTTGAGGTGGAGCCGACCTACTGGATGAACTCCCATCAACAACTCTTGTTGATGTAGCAGGCTCTTCAACATCTCTTGTTGAATTTTCAGTAGTTTCATTGGAAAGCTCACGTAACACAACTTTGCTTCATGGACTGTGCTCCCTTATATGATTCTCATCCAGGAAAGTAGCATTTGTTGAAACAAACACCCTATTTTCCATCAGATCATAAAAATAACCCCCTCGTGTACCTTTGGGGTAGCTTACAAAGAGGCATAACCTCAACCATGGTTCCAAGTTCTTGGGATTAGCCTTAGTGTCTCAGACTATCGCACAACTCTATCGTTTAGCACGGACAATTTACTACACGATCATTTGGCTCCATCGTCTAACGCATGAAGCCGATCGTTTAACGCGCGCAAAAGGTAAACGATCGCTTAATGCCATCGCATAGCATTCAACGCATTGTCCTGCTGCCACACATAGGTAAGCGATCACGTAGTGCTATCGCTTAGCATCTCGACGCATCACTTAGCTGCCACATAGAGGTAGACGATCGCGAAGTGCTATCGCTTAGCAACTCAACTCATCGTTTAGCTCCCAATCACAGGTAAACGATCGTGGTATGCGATTGCTTAGGGCTATCGTATAGCTATTCATAGCATCGCTTAGTTTTATCGTATAGAACATCATCGCGTCGTTTAGCATCTCAACGATGAATGCCCAAAGATACACGATCACTCATCTTTTCTTCACATCGTCTAATGCATGAAGCTAAATGATCGTTTAGCTACTGAAGCTCAACGACGATAAGAACAGAGGCTGATTTTCTGGAACTGCAACTCGGCTTCTTCGCTTGTTTCTTCGATTTACAACTTAAATCCAACTCTAATGACTCTAAATTACAGACTCTTGGGAACACATTAGAGCTCATCAAGCAAGAACCAATTACAAATTCAAATGGAAAATCAAAGAGAAATTAAAAGCCAAAACTGAAAGAATCATATCAGTACAACAGTTTCATAATTCTCATATAAAACACCCACCAAACAAAAATTAAACCGAATTGAATGTTTATTGATGCTCTGATACCAATTACTGAAAGGTACCAATGTGTAGCAGAAGAAAACAGGATCCATAAGCACTCTGATTCATTAATTTTGGCAGAAAAGAAAACATGCTTCAACAGGAAAAAATGCGTTTCATGACATACCTTTGAAGAACTTCCTCTAAGCTTCGATTCAGCTGCAAATCTCCACAAGATCTTGTTGTAGACCACCCCAAGATCTTCCCTACTATCCTCTTGGAGCTAGAGATTGAGTAGTGGGAGTTAAAATAAGCTAGAATTAAGGGAATTTGGAGAAGCTCACAGCAGCAAGCATGTAGAAGAATACCCTTCTCTCAAAATTTTCTCTAAATTTTGTTCGGTTACTATCCCTTCAAAACACTCCAAAATATTCTATATATTGTAGACATTCATGCAAAGAAGTTTTCTGCATGAGATGCATCTCATGCTTGGAGTTAATGAAGAGTTAAAGTGGGTTGTTGATGAGCTAGTTCATGAAGTAAATGAAAAATCAATTTTTCCAACTTTGTGTTTTTCTTTTCTTTTTCAATTTTATCAAAATTGATTTCAAAATCAATTTTATTTAATAAAACTGAAAATATTATTAATTTTACAAAATTAATTTTCTTTAATAAAATTAATAAATAATTATTTAAATAATTTAAATAATTCTCATTAATTTAATATCAAATATTAAATTAATTTTGAACACAATTCCATCTTCAAATATTTAAATCATATTTAAATATTATTTCTCCAAATTCATTTAATTCTAGTTTGAACACTTTAAATTAACTTATCACGTTATTCTAGAGCTTCTCCATCTACGAGCTAGTAGGGGACCTCGTGGAGCTATAGATCATGGGTTCCAACGATCCGAGATTAATTGGCTAAACTCATTAGACCGATCTAACCCCCATTCGTTAACTAATGGGTGATTCCACTAAAGCTCATAGCTGAACTCCCCTCACTGTAGATATATTATGTCCACTCGATATAACCATGATTAGTAAGTTAACCCTTCACAGGTTGTTCGTAATAACGGTTGGGTCGAATCTCTGTTTACCCTCGAAATTACCTCTTGTTCCTTAAGTTCCACTGATCCTCTAATGAACAATTGATTTGTGATCCAATCAATAAATCGAATCCCTCTCGGGCCAATGAGAAGGTGAGGCCTCTTGTTCAAGACCCAGAATCAGTATTTGAAGGGAACAATCTCTCTACTCACCTTAATCGGGTAGGAGTGAATTCCCTCTTGCACCCTATGTTCCCAGCTATTCTTTCGATCTTATCCCCAAAATGGTAAGCTTATTGAGCAGAGGCAATTGGTCTACTTTCACCGTTTACAGATCAAAAGATAATCCCGAATAAACATGAGTTCATAGTTAGCTCAGGATTAAGGTTAAGTTACCTAGGTCATCACTTTGAAATAGTCAGTCTTAAACAGTAAACAACGTTATAATGTAAGAGTGACATGTTTTGTGAACTGATCTTGCAAAAAACTTATAAAGTAAGAGTACCTATGAGTGGAGGTAAGATCGTTCCAAATTCATTGTGATAGAAATACAAGCATTCACAAACAAACATATAAGTTATGCATCACAGAATAAATTACGGCATGCTTTTAACAAATAAATACAAAGGTTCGAGAGACTCACCTTTGAAGCACACTTCTTCTATATTTCTCTTGCTCTCGTCCGGAACAGCACCTCTCGTTGTCGCTGAGATCGCCAAGCCAATCGTCTACCAAATCTCGAACCGTCTTCTCCACGAACATGCAGCAACTTGGACACCACCACTCAATGACCTTGTTATTCTCGGAGTGAGAATCCAGGAGGTGTGGGCTCTGTTGGATTTGGAAGAGGGGAGGAGGAAACATGATCGTATTCAACGACCAAGCAAGTGGGAGAGTTTAGAGTCTATCGTATAGACAGGTGCTTGATCGTTTAGATAAGGTGCACGATCATTTAGGTAATCGGGTACGATCATATATTTCTGTGTCTATTAGATATAACCAATCAATAGTACGATAACCTTTCAGTTATGCTCGTAAGTACAGCTTGGCCAATTTACCGTTTTGCCCCTGTAGTTACATCTAACTCTTTAAGTACCATTGATCACAGTATCAAACCAAATGTTCCAGATCGAGACGCCTGTTTCAGCCCATAAATGGACTGATTCAGTTTTCAAACTTTTTGCTCTTGACCTTGGGCTATGCATCCATCAGGCTGCACCATATAAATGATCTCCTTAAGATGGCCATTCAAAAAGGTAGTCTTGACGTCCATTTTCCATATCTCATAGTCATAAAATGTGACAATGGATAGGAGGATGCATATAGACATCAACATGGAAACAGGCGAGAAAGTCCTCTCATAGTCGACTCCCTCCACCTTAGTATAACCCTTTGCCAAAAGTCTAGCCTTGAAGGTTTGCACCTTCCCATCGGCACCCCGTTTCATTTTGTAAATCCATCTGCAACTGAAAGGTTTTACCCCATCAGGTTGATCTACAAGATCCCATACTGAGTTAAAGTACATTGACTCCATCTCGAGATCCATGGCTTTGACCCATTCATCTTGGTCAATGTCCTCCATTGCCTTCTGATAAGACAATGGATCCTCAACCTCGCCATCGACTACCATACCCAGGATTTCTGTGAAACCCATATAGCGAACAGGTGGGTTCGTAACCCTCCCACTACATCGAGGTTCTTTCAACTCTTGAGGTGGAACTAACCTACCAAATGAACCATCATCAACACCCTTGCTGATGAAGCAGGTCCTTCAACAACTCCTTTTGAAGTTTCAGTAGTTTCATTGGAAAGCTCACGCAACACTATCTTACCACGTGGACTGTGTTCCCTTATATGATCCTCCTTCAGAAAGGTAGCGTTCGTAGACACAAAAACTCTATTTTTCGCAAGATCATAAAAGCAACCCCCTCGTGTACCTTTAGGGCAGCCTATAAAGAGGTACAACCTCGAACGTGGTTCCAATTTATTTGGATTAGCCTCAAGCACATACACTGGGAAACCCCATATGCGGAAGTGACGCAAACTAGATTTACGCCTGTTCCACAACTCCAAAGGTGTTCTCGCAACACTCTTGGAAGGAATACAATTAGGGATATACATTGCAGTCTCCACTGCAAAATCCCAAAATGAGTCCGGTAAGGAAGCATAACTCATCATCCATTACAGTCTTCATTGAATTGTTCTAATAGCATATCATATATGTTATTAAACTCCCACTGAAGTGTTCTAACGATTAAACAGGGTATATGTTTCTTAGGTTTGTTTTGGCTAATTAAACAATCTAAGTCTAGGTGTTTATCCAAGTATAACGTTTATATTTGGATTTAACCTACAATGTCTATGTGGAAAAACAGTTTTCAAATCTCATACTGCTCATGTATTACTTATAAAATCGGTTAACAACGCTCAATAACTCGGCCATAATCCCCAGGTAGGAGGTGTTTCGTAGACTGCCAACTTAAATACCCCTAGCCTTTGATAGGATTATATACTGGTTGAGTTTGTAACTTAAGTTTTACAAGTTTAACGACCTATTTTAACTATTAAAACGAGTGGTTAACCTACGTGAGCATGCAACTATTCTTTATTTATGGATTTTAAGTGTCTAACTCAATTTTATAACAACTTACAAAATTTTAGACATGCTAAACATCCACAACATACATCAAAGGCATTCAATATTTAATATAACACTTATATTAAATAAAAGAAACCCTAAACATGCATACTATATATTATAACATTTTATAACATACTTTCAATGCATGTAAAATGCTTTCTACGGTGGGATTTTAAATTTACATGGCATACTGTATGCACATACAAGATTTATTTAATTATAACATACATCACATGCATAAATAATTAAACACATACTGATATGGTTTTAGTTTTGACATTATCAAGCAAACAAAAACCTCATTATTACAAAAATTTAGCAAGAACCTGCTCTGAACCGGACTTAAACAACTCGAACCAGACCTCCAAACCTTCAAAAGTGGTTGAATCGAACTGAATCAGGTCAAATCAGACCTTTTTGACTTGAACCGGCCAGATCAGTTCAACTGGACCGTCAGTTTGGGTTGAAGCGTGCATGCTGGGCTGGGGTAAGTAGTGTTGCAATCCTCTCACCTCAGTGTTGCGATGCTGCGGGTTTTTTTCATCATCTGGGCAGCAACATGAGCAGCGTTGAAGCTCCACTGGAATTTGCAGTAGCTTGACCTTTTTCACTTCTTTCTTCAATTACATCTTAATTTCAACTCTAATGACTCCAAATAAATTATAGACTTTTGAGCACACATATAAGCTCATCAATCAAGAGCCAATTACAAATTTAACCAAGGAATCAAAGAGAATTTTAATGCCTAAACTCAGAAATCCATATCAGTTCACCATTTTCATATATCTCATGAAAAAAAACACCCACCAACCCAAAATTAAACCAAATTGAATGCTTAAAAGATGCTCTGATACCAATTGTTAGAGTTAAAAGACATGTAATGGAAGAAAAATGGGATCATTAAACATTATAATTCATTAGTTTTGGCTTTAAATCTAAGCACACTCATAAAATACTAAGTGAGTTTCGTGACATACCTTTGAAAAACACCTTGAATCACGATTCTCAACTGCAATCTTCTTGAATTCTACTTGTGAACCACCTCAAGGCCTTCCCTACTATCCTCTTGGTGTCTTGGATTGAATTGTGGGACTCAAAATAAGCTTGGATTAAGAGAATTATGGAGGAAATAACATTGGTTTACAGTAACCTGAAGAACTCTTCGAGAGAGAGATTTTCAGCCAAAATCAACCCTTTTACATACCTTAATTCCACTCAGAAATGAAGTATATATTGCATGAGAATAGTGCAAAGAGAAACCATGCATGTATTGCACCTCCTACTATGAAATTGATTGAAAATTTGAAGTGGAAAAATAATTGAGCTAGTTGGAAATGGAAGTGGAAAATTCCAACTTCTCCATTTCCAATTTCCTTCTATTTCTCTTTTAATTTGAAAATTTTCAAATTAAAACTAAAATTCAGTTTTTAAATCAATAAATAAAACAAAAATTATATTTAATTTTACAAATGGTTGTTTTTAAATATAGAAAAATGAAAACATTTACAAAATATAGCAAAATTTTAGAATTATTAATGATAGATGCTAATAGACACTGATAGACTTCTATTAATGTCTATCAGTGACTGATAGACATTAATAGAAGTCTATTATTGTCTATCAGCATCTATCATTGATATTTCTAAATTTTTGCTATATCTTGTAAACATTTTCAATAGTTTTACATTTTGAAATAATTTTCCTTTATAAAGATTAATTTAAAATTAATTTTTCTAATAAAATTAATAATTAATTATTTAATTAATTTAATATCAAATATTAAATTAATTTAACACTAATTTCACCATCATGAATCCCTATTCATGAATTTAATATTTAAATCATATTTAAATATTAATCGATTCTCCAATTTTGTTTAATTCCAAAATTAAACACGCAATTATATCTCATATAATTACTAATTCTCTTAATTCTAATTCAAACGTTTCAAATCAACTGATCATGCTACTTTAAGGCTAATCCATTTACGAGCTAGTAGGGCGATTTCGTGGACCTACAGATCATGGGCTCCAACAATCCGGGATTAATTGGCTAAACACTTTATACCGAATTAACCCCCATACGTTAACTAATGGGTCACTCCACTAAAGCCCATAGTTGCACTCCCCTCACTGTAGATATGTCCCCTTGATATAACCATGATTAGTAAGTTAATCCTTCATAGGTTGTTCATAATAACGACTGGGTCAAATGTCTGTTTTACCCTCGAGAATACCTCTTGTTCCTTAAGTTCTATTGTTGCTCTAATGAACAAGAAATTTGTGATTTGATCAACAAATTGAGTCCTTCTCGGGCCATGAGAGAGTGGTACCCCTTATTCAAGACCCTGAGTTAGCACTTAAGGGAACAACCTCTCAACTATCCCAGAAAGCGGATAGGAGCAAATTCCATCTTGCACCCTATGTCCCCAGCTATCTACCCGGTCTTACCTCTAAAGTGGAGGTTTATTGAGCCGACGCTGTTGAGCCAAACCTCACCTATGCAAAACTAAGGATAATCTCGTATAAACAAGAGTTCATAATTAGCTCAAGATTAAGGTCAAGTTACCTATGTCATCACTTTGAAATAGCAAGTCTTAAATAGTAAACAGTGTTATAATGTAAGAGTGACTGATTTCATGGTCCGATCTTGTACAAACCCATTGCACAGGACGCTCCTACTCTTCATTTCAATACATGAACGAATCTGCATCACATCGTCTGTAGCACTTTACAACTCTTGTAACAACTTCAGAGTGAGCCGCATCCAATAGTGTTACCAGAATAAGGCACCCAACCTCATTCATATACTATAGATCATGTTGACTATTAACTCGAACTTGATCCACTTTTATGTCTCCACATAAAGTTCAAGTACTCATGTAATAGACATGGATCTTTTAGTTTATTGGATTTCTTTCTAAAACGAAATAAGCAATACATATTTTCATAAACAACTTATTGAATTTTCAGAAATAAGTTTTATTATTTACAAACCACGAGTTTTAGGACATAAACCCAACATAGTCTACGGGTGAAAAGCTGTGCTAAAATCTAACCTACCCTTTACATGTAAGACCTATTGCTCATGCAATTTGGGATATGGTCAACCGGCCGTCGAAGCTTTTACTCAATGGGGTAGATTGTTGGCAGCTGGTGGAGACATTTCTTTGGCCCCATTCAAAAGGAAATGCGGACTGGGTGAAGCTCGGTAGTAATAGCCAACGGGTCTAGAGGCTCTTCCAAAAATTAGATGTAAAACGATGGTTTCTATAAACACGATAAATACCGACACCCCATGCAATCTTACCAAATCTTTCATATACAATTACGCCCACTTATTCATTGAATATGTAGACTTTTTTTGGAATAAAGTGCGCTAACTTAGTGAGTCTGTCCATCATCACTCATATCACTGTATAGTCTTTTGCTGTTCTTGGTAAACCTATAACGAAATCTAGGGACACATTCTCCCACTTCCATTCTGGTACGCTTAAGGGCTGCAACAAACCTGCTGGCTTTTGTATAGGGGTTTTCACTTGCTGACACACTAAAATTTACTGACAAATTCCACTATCTCTCATTTCATATCATACACCAATAATATCGTTTCAAGTTCTGGTTCATCTTGGTGATGCTAGGATGTATCAAAAATGGTGAACTATAAGAATGCCAATAATTCATTCTTAAGATCACTGCTTATAGGTACACATAAGTGTCTTTGGTAATGGAGACCATGATTTAAGATATTGAGAACTCACTATCTCAACCTAGCTCTACCTGATCAAATTTCTCAATAAGGCATGAATCCCCCTATTGTGCATCAATAATCCTCTGTCTCAAGGTCAGTTGTTGTTGGGGATTGTGCCCTAAGTCTCATGGTTTATAATGTATAAAATGATATTAATTTATTTAATAAAAAAAGTTTTTTTTTTTTTTTTTTTTTTTTTTTTTTTTTTTTTTACATTTAGAATTGTATAACTCAATCCAATAAACAAGATTTAAGGTTATTTAATGTAACTTAAACATGTATGTGGTTGACATACAAGTGGATCATGTTTACGTAATAACCTAAATGGTCTGTGGTATATGGATGAGGTTGGGTACCTTATCCTAGCTACACTATGCATAAGGTCCACTTTGTAATTTCTACAATAGTTGTAAAGTGTTACAAACGATTTGATCCTAATCGGTCATGTGAAAACATGTGAGTGGGGATATCCTATACAAAGTATTTGTATAAGATTGTACCGCAAAAGATTAGTCTTTCTTTATAAAGTCGTTACTTGAAAAGACTTACATTTTACTAGGATGACCATAGATAACTTGACCTTAATCTTGGGTGAGTTATGAACTCCTACCTATAAGGATAATCTTTTGATCCGTATGGGTGAGAATGACAGTTTCGTCGACTCAATATGTCTACCATTTTGGGATTTGTCGGAGTGGAAAACTGGGAACACAATTACACAAGATGAAACTCACTCATTCTTGGTCATAGGAAAAGTAAATGAATTGCCCTTTAAAGACTGATTTCAATCTTGAACAATGAGAACCCTTACCCTTTCATTAACTAGAAAGGGGACTAGTATAGTTGGACTGTAACTAATTGTTCATTAGAGTGATCAGTGGTGCTTGAAAGTTAGATGTAACTACAGGAGTAAAACAATAATTTGACCCAACCTTAGTTATGAGTAATTCATGAATGGTCGATTTATTGTTAATTGGTTATATCCAAAGACATAGAAATATATTTACAATGCAAAGAATGCAACTGTCGATCTTTAGTGGAGTGACCGATAGTTAACGAATATTGATTAATTAATTAAAGAGTTTAATTAATTAATCTCATATCATTGGAGCTTCTAATATGTAGGTCCCTTGCTAGCTTACAAAGGACAAAACAAAAGATAATTGTTTTTGGAATTATTTGAATTGCTCAAATTATTTAATTGAAGTTTTATATTAATATGATTAATATAAAGCATAGTGTATATTGATACATTATAGTTAATTATGATTGTGATTTATAGTTAATGGATAAGGGAATTAACATAATGTATATTGAAAATTAATAAGAGAGATAAATATGATTCATAATTAATAAGAGAGATAAATATTTGAATAATATTCAAATTAATATAATGTATGTTTATACATTATGGTTAATTATAAATATGATTTATATCACTATATAATGTACCAATATGATTCATATAATTAACTATATAATATCAAATATTATTTTTATATAATATTAATAACTCCCTTGGGAGCTATAGTGGTGGTTTTTCACGTGGGAGTTAATTAACTCCTTTCTCCCTCATCTATGGAAGGGTTTTTCTGTATTGAACATACATAGAAGAAAGGGGGCTCAATGTGAAAATTCTGGAGAAAAATTCTCTCTCGATCTCTTTCAATTTTCTCTGTATTCCCTATACCAAAAATGTTTTGGAGCCCATACATTCATCTTGTCTCTTGTTCGGAGAATAGTAAAGGTTCCAAGTGGTAGTGTCAAAGGATGCTAGATCACTATACTGTCTTGTTCAAGGGGAGAATTTTGTATATTGAGTTTGTGGGAAGAAAACGTGTCATTCGTGATTTGGAGAGGAAACACCGTGAAGAGGAGTCTTCAAGGGTAAGTCTCTTTTCTTCCCTTTTTCCTCTAGAACAACGTGCTTAGGATGTTTATACTTGTCGTTCTATAATTTCTTTGTTTTAAGTTCCTTTTCAAAAACGAATTCACTGATACAAAGGTAATCACCCCCATTGGGATTCGATCCCTTCGATTACTATTAGAGCCAAATCATGTCTCTAAATTTCTTTTTGGAAACGAAAATCAGAGAAATGGAGGGTATTGCACTGCATTAAGAATGTAGGTTTGCAAATTGGATGTTTTCAAATTTTGGCAATTAGTTTTACTATTTTAAATTGTTTAAAGTTGTAAAGGCTTGTCGTTTTTTACGTTTAAATTCACGCTATCGAGTCTGTAAGTCTGTGTCGATCGTGATGCATGTGTTGCTGAGAAGATCGGTGCAATTTGGAGCAAGAATGGACTGAATTTGAAGTAGAAATTGCATTATGTGGTAGAGCGTAACCATAGAGCGTTGCAATGTTTCCCTTTATGTTATAGCACAGAAATGCCCAGTGGTTTGGTGGTCGTGGGTTCGAGGCAATTTTGGTGTAGATGCAGTTTTTTACCTGTATTTTCATTATGTAATTTAATTATTTTTTAATTAACTAAATTAATTTAAATATTATATTAGTTTAATTAATTTTTTTAAGAGTGCAAAAATTTAGTCTAATTTTTTTCTATTTAATTCCTTATACATGTGATGTATGATTAATTTTATATGTTGCATACTGTATGCCATATAGTTTAAAATCCCACCATAGGATAAACATTTTATCATGCATGATATTTAATATATTTGTTACATTATATAGTTGCATGATATTATAAGCATGCCCATACATCATATTGAATATAAATGTTATATTATATGATTTTATGCATCATTAACATATTTATGCATCATAAAGTTATATTATATAGTTGAATGATGGATGTGTTTTATTTTTATTAGTTTATAATATAGGTGTTATATTATATAATTAAAATTTATTTTCATTGAGCATGACATTACTTAGTAAATATAAATGTTATATTTAATTAATATTATTAGATGCATGGTTATAAGTTTTAATTATTTCATTAATTTATAAGTTTTATAAATTTGATGATTAGAATTAAAATTTATAATCAAAAGTTGCTTGTAAATATAGATTTCAATTAATTTTAAATGGTTTAAAATTAATTTCACCTAGACCTATGTTCAAATATTTCTAATATGATTAGAAATAGGTTAATCTTTTAGTTTCTTTTTAATGGGATTAAATTAGAAATAATAAAAGATTAAATTTATAAACTAATTATATAAGGGACCTTTGTCAAAGGAAGGTTTTGTCTAAGACTAGGGTATTAAAACTGACGAAAACAAAATACCCCTACCTAGAAACCAATCTGGAAGGTGAATTAGACAAATATTTTATAAACATGCAATACATGATTAGTTTTATTAAAATGTTTAATAAACAAGAATCGTAGATTGTTAAACTATCCAAAATAAGAGTTATATTTGGTCAATTTAACAATGGACTAAGATAAATTGTTTAGTTGAATTTACCTAAGTAATAAACCCTAATTTTTAAAAAACTTAGTGGAATATGACGATATATTTGATATGTTTGATTCTCTTAGTTCTTGGGTAATTCACGCTATGAGATTTATGCTTGGCCTCGAGGTGCCTTGATGCGTCCCTTTACGGATGGATCAATATCAGGGTGAATTAGAGAAAGTATTTATAGTAAGTGGGAGAGGGATGTATGTCAACATATCCTTCGGCCTCCATCATTACTTGACATCATGAGATTCATGCTTGACCTTGAGATACCTTGACCCCTATGGAGGGTGTTTGTATGGGTCGATATTAGGGTTAACTCTTGAAAAAGATAGGGTTATGATTTTTGTTACTCAATATTGTTCTTTCCTATGGTAGACTTGTTGAGGGTAAAGATTATAATTTCCAAAATGATGGGTTATACTTACAAGAATTGATTAAGGTGGTTAATGAAATTCTGACCAAATAAAAGGATAACTAAATATTATAGGAATAGGAATTATTTTGGTGTAATATTTGGTTGAGAATGTCTCAGTTTAGTGAAAGAGTAACTTATTGCCCTACGGTGGCTTTTACTAAAAAAATCATTGAAATATCGTTGCAAAAAAATTATTAAGGTTCATTATTGTTGATCGGATCACAAATTAATTGTTCATTAGAGGATCAGTAGACTTAAGGAACAAGAGGTATTCTTGGGGGTAAAATAGACATTTGACCCAGCCGTTATTACGAATAACCTATGAAGAGTTAACTTACTTATCATGGTTATATCAAGTGGACATAATATATCTACAGTGAGGGGAGTGCAACTATGGAATTTAGTGGAGTGACTCATTAGTTAATGAATGAGGGTTAATTCAGTATAAAGAGTTTAGACAATTAATCTCGGATCGTTGGAGCCCATGATCTATAGATTCACGAGGTCTTCCTACTAGCTCATAAATGGATTAGCCTTAAAGTAGCGTGATAAGCTTATTTGAAACGTTCGAATTAGAATTAAGGGAATTAGTAATTATATGAGATATAATTACGTGTTTAATTTTGGAATTAAATGAAATTGGAGAATCGATTAATATTTAAATATGATTTGATATCAAATTAATTAAATTAATTAAATTAATTAAATTGTTCAATTAATTATTAATTTTATTAGAAAAATTATTTTTAAATTAATTTTTGTAAAATTAAATATAATTTTAATTTTAGTTATTGAATTAAAAACTGAAATTGAGTTTTAATTTGAAAATTTTCAAATTAAAAGAAAAATAGAAGGAAATTAGAAATGGAAAAGTTGGAATTTTCCACTTCCATTTCCAAGTAGCTCAATTATTTTTCCACTTCAAATTCTCAATCAATTTTATAGTTGGAGGTGCAATACATGCATGGTTTCTCTTTGCACTCTTCTCATGCAATATATACTTCATTTCTGAAAATCTCTCTTGAAGAAGAGTTCTTCAGGTTGCTGTAAACCAGTGTTATTTCCTCTAAAATTCTCTTAATCTAAGCTTATTTTGAGTCCCACAACTCAATCCAAGGACCAAGAGGATAGTAGGAAAGACTTTAAGATGGTTCACAAGTTGAATTCAAGAATATTGGAGTTGAGAATCGTGATTCAAGGTGTTCTTCAAAGATTTGTCATGAAACCCACTTTGTATTTTATGAGCATGCTTAGATTCAAAGCCAAAATTAATGAATTAAAATGCTTAATTATCCGTTTTTCTTCCGTTGCATATTTTTTAACTCTAACAGACTGATGGTCAAATGGAATGGTTGAACCAAACATTGGAGGATATGTTATGTGCTTGTGCATTGAAATTTTCAAGGAGTTGAGAGTCTCACCCACATTTGATGGAGTTTTCCTATAATAATAGTTATCAGGCTACGATTGGTATGTCGCCATCTGAACTGCTGTATGGGAAGAGTTACAGGTATCCCATTTGTTAGGGTGAGGTCTGTGAGCAAAAATTATTGGGACCGAAACTAGTACAAACTACAAGTGAAGTAGTATAGAAGATTAGAGTGTGGATACAAACAACTCAAAGTAGACAAAAATACTTACGCTGATGTTAGGCGTAAAGACTTCAAATTTGAAGCGGATGATAAAGTATTCTTGAAAGTGGCACCTACGAAAGGTGTTATAAGTTTTGGTAGAAGGAGAAACCTAAGTCCATGTTTTATTAGGCCTTTTGAGGTCTTGAAGCGAATTGGCCTTGTTGCTTATTGGTCGGTATTGCCATTGTCTCTTTATGCAGTTCACAATATTTTTCATGTGCTGATATTGAGGAATTATGTGACGGATCCATCCGACGTGGTGGACTTTGAGCCCTTACAGTTGAATGAGAATTTGAGTTATGAGGAGAAACCTACTCAAATTCTGGCAAGGGAATTAAAGATACTGCATAACCGGGCAATAGCAATAGTGAAAGTTTTATGGCAGAATCACCAGTTTGAAGAGGCAACATGGAAATGAGAGAAGGAGATGAGAGTACAGTACCCAGAGCTTTTCCAAGATTAGAACTTTCTTCGATCGAAAATCAATGTCGTTGATTCGATTCCAAACCGAAACAAATGAAAATTTTTAAATACATTGAATTACTCCTAGTCGTTATAGGAACAAGAGTTATTCTGGTATTAATGACTGGTTGAGAACTTCTTAATTCAAAGAAGGGATAATTGATCTCCCTTCGGTGGCTTTTGTCTTAAATCTTTGAAGCATCATTGCAAAACTAAATGTCACATAGGGTTCATATTAGATTTGCTAAAACCTTATTGGATGTTGTTTGTTTTACAACAGGTATTTTCTTAAAACCTTACATAGGTCAATGTGTTTTTCTTTTTAGCAACTTGTTAGTATTTCCATTTAGTGCTTTTAGTATGACCGATTACATACAGTGGAAAGAGTCGTGTAAAACATATTTCGTGGCAAACAACCTCGAATTTGTCATGGTTGAGGAATGTCCTCAGGTCTCGACCCTTGATGCACCGCGAAGTGTTTACAATGCATATGAGGTGTAGATGAAGGCTAATTCATTGGCCTGACTTCACATTTTGGTTAACATACCTAATGTTTTGGCCAAAAGGGTTGAGAACATGGTCATTGCACGTGAAATCATGGACTCGTTGCAAGATTTGTTTGAACGTCAGTTCTTATTTTTCGAGCAGAAAGGAATTGATGACAAAACCAATAGTGTTAGTTGTTCTGATACAGATCCCACTACTCTCCAAAAGAGGAGGAGAGACAGAATCTGATTTATTGGTTTTGAAGACGTGTTTGGTAGAGAATGATGATTTTGCCTGGATCCTTGATTCGAGTGCTACCAACCATGTCAATTCCTCTTACCAAGGATTCAGTTCCTGGCAAACGTTGGCACAGGGAGAGATGATTCTTCGAGTCGGTACTGGTGAGGTTGTTTCAGCTGTTGCTGTAGGCAAGCTGAAGTTATTTGTTGACAAGAAACTTTATCTGTTACTGGATAATGTTTTCGTAGTTCGTCATATTATGAGGAACTTAGTCTCGGTTTCTTGTCTCATTGAACAAGGGTATACCGTCTCTTTTTCTGAGAATAAAGTGTTTATTTTCAAAATGGAATGGAGATTGGTTTTGGTTCAATGGAAAGTAACTTATATGTACTAAGGTCGTTAGTCATAAAAACCTTGATTAATACTGAAATGTTCAGTATGGCAACAATAGCTAAAAGACCAAAGGGTTCTCCTAAGAAAAATGTCCATCTTTGGCATCTAAAGTTAGGTCACATCAACCTTAATATAATTGAGCAGTTGGTGAAAACTGGAATTCTAAAGAGTTTAGAAGAAAACTTATTGCCAATGTGTGAATCATGCCTTGAATGCAAGATGACCAAACGACTTTTTACTGGAAAAGTTTACAGAGCCAAGGAAGCCTTGGAGCTTGTACATTCTGACCTTTATGGTCCGATGAATGTTAGGGCTTGAGGTGGGTATGAATATTTCATCTCTTTTATAGATGATTATTCAAGGTACGGGTATCTCTACCTAATGCAACGTAAGTCTAAAGCCCTTGACAAGTTCAAGGAGTATAAAGCTAAAGTTGAAAACTTGTTAGGTAAGACGATAAACACCACCATCTGATCTTGGTGGAGAGTATCTAGACCTCCAATTTCAGAACTATATGATAGAACATGGGATTGCGTCCCAACTCTCAGCCCCGGGTACAACTCAGCGGAATGGTGTATCAGAAAGGAGAAACAGAACTTTGCTGGACATGGTTTGGTCTATGATGAGTTATGCTCATATTCCAAACTCGTTTTGGGGTTTTGCGGTGGAGACTGCATGTTATATCCTGAACAATGTTCCCTCGAAAAGTGTTTCTGAAACACGTTTTGAATTGTGGAGAGGTCGTAAAGGTAGTTTACACCACTTTAGAATTTGGGGCTGTCTAGCACATATGCTTGTGACTAACTCGAAGAAGTTGGAACCGTGTTTTAAAGTTCGCCTCTTTGTAGGCTACCCAAAGAAACGAAAGGTAGATACTTCTATAATCCAAATGAGAACAAAGTGTTTGTTTCTACAAATGCTATCTTCTTGGAAGAAGACCACATCCAGAATCATAAGCCACAAAGTAAGCTCGTTTTGCGTGAGATTTCTAGTGAGACTGAGACTTCAGAGGGTTCAACAAGAGTTGTTGAATAGGCCGACAAATCAACAAGAGTTGTTGAGGTCGGTGCATCTAGTCAACCATCTCAAGAGTTGAGACTGCCTCGATGTAATGGAAGGGTTATGAACCCACCAGATCGCTACATGGGTTTGACTAAAGCCTAGAACGTCATTTCTAATGTTGGGGTTGATGCCTAAAGTCTCGTGTCCTGTAGTTTGTAAACAATATGTACGAACACTTGTGTTGTTAATATATGATATTTACTTCACATCTTGTATTTTGCTCGATTAATTGTTTTATTTTCTTTACCACAAACCAATAAACATAAAATTCCTGGTTATCTATATGTGACTCAAACATGTATATGGTGACATACAAGTGGATCATGTCTTGAGTGATAACCAAAATGGTCTGTAGTATATGGATAAAGGAGGGAAACCTTATCCTGATAACGCTACAGATGTGGTCCGCTTTGTGGAATGGTCAAAAGTGTTGTGACTTTTCACAGATGGTTTGACCTGATCATTCGTGTTGGGGACATGCGAGCGGGGGCGTCCTATACAAAGAGTTTGTGTAAGACCTGACCACGAAGTGTTAACGTCTCATTATATAACACCGTTCATGATAGAGACTTCACTTCACTAGGATGACAATAGGTAACATGACCTTAATCCTGAGTGAGTTGGGAACTCCTGCCATTGAGGGTGGTCCTTAGATTTGTATGGGTGCGAGTGGCCAGGTCGCCGATTCAAACCTACTATTTTGGGGATTCGTCTGATGTGGGAGCTGGGAACTCAACTACACAAGATGGAATTCACTCCTTCCCCGAGGCAGGGGTAAGTAGATAGATGGATCCCTTAAGGCTGATACTGGGGCTTGAACGATGTGGTGCCACACACCTTCTCTTGGCCTGAGAGGTATTCACACATAGTTGGACTATGTTGTATTGTTCATTAGAGGAATCGGTGGTACTTAAGGGCTGAGATGTAACTATAGGGAAAAAACCAGTCAATTGGCCTAGCTGTACTTACGAGCATCTGTGAAGGGTCATCGTACTCATGATTGGTTATATCCGATAGACACAGAAATATATCTGTGGTAAGAAGAGTTCAGCTATTGGTGTTTAGTGGAATGCCTGACAGTTAACGGATGGTGGATCTCGTGGCTAAAGAGTTTAGTAAGCTATTCACGTACCGTTGGAGCTTCGAGCTACAGATCCACTAGGTTTTCTGGATAGCTTGGATAAAAGTCGAGAACCAGTATTTGGGTTAATTTGAAATGTTCAAATTGACAAGAAGAAGTTCGATTATATATGATATAATTGGACTGGTTAATTATATATGATATAATTGGCTAAATGTATGAGATACATTATTTTGGAGGAAATTAGATATAAATATGATTTATATCAAGTAAAGGAGAAAAATACTATAGTAGATATGTGATATCAAACTATAGAATATAAATATAATATGATTATATTTATTTATTAATTAATTGATTAATTATGATAATTAATCATTTTTCCACGTTCGGACGTGGGTAGTGGGCAACATCGGTTATGGTAACCAATAGGTTAAAATGAAAATTATTTTCATTTTTGAATCGTGCAATGGATATTCATTCTTCCGCCCAAAAGATTTCGTGAAACGATCGCCCGAAAGCCTATACGATAGTTGCTTCTCTACCTAAACGATCGTTCACCTCGCGATTTAACTAAACGATCATGCACCTTTTCCTAAACGATCGTTCAGCTTTTCCTACACGATCGTGTAGCTCCTCTATGCGATAAACACTTCTGCTATAATACGATAGCATTGTTTTCTCTCCCATTTGCTTATCGCCTACACAACTCGTTTTTCGTCCGTCCTCTACCAAATTCACCAAACCCCACCCTTTGGGTTTTCACTCTGAGAATACCCGGGGCTCATTAGTGGTGGTTTCATCCCCGTTGTGACGTTCATGTTCGCGTTGATCGTGGTGTTGTAGTCGACGTTCCTGCCAGGCATTGATAGATCTGTTGGAGGGTCCACTGCGTTGGAGTTCCGGAGATTGAAGATAGTCTTCAACTAGTACGAAACTCTTTCCCTTATGTTTTTGGTTTTCATAGCATGCCGTTAATTAAGTTTTGATTGCATAACTGTATGTGTTGAATGTATAATGTTATATTTCGGTCACGGTGAGATCGGAGTGATCCGAACGCATTCATGGAACTCTTGGTATGAGATCCTTCAGTTGGTATCAGAGCTAGGTTCTGATACTTCGATTTCATCTGTTGCAACGAAATGAATTTTACATTCAAGGTAGGTGCATTTCAACACTGTTTAATTGTTAAATCTGCTGTGGACGTGATGGATTAATGGATGTTTTTGGGATGTTTAGCCTCGGTTTGATTTAAATCCTTTTACATTTGTGATTGTTTGTAAAGGCCCCTGCGTTTTTGGGCATTAGTAATCATTATCAAGTCTGTATTCAAAGTTTGTTTGAAGTTTTGAGTCATTCGTCGAAGTTATGGGAAAAGGTTGCGGCTCTTCGGGGAAGGAGGCGATCTAGGGTTGATCGCATCATGCAGAAGAAGTTCTACGTGATCACTGTTCATCACATCGTAAAGATGAAGAAGTACGTGATCGCTGGTGAACGCATCGGTTAAACGATGGTGAATGCGTTCAAGAGTTGGTCACATCGGGTTGACGATCAGGTACGCGATCGTTGAGTATTATTTAATGCGTGTGCGCTAGACGATCGTTTGGGTCAGCAAGCTTCATCGCTTAGGAACTGAATAAACGATTGCTTAGTATTACAAGGTAAATCGTTTATCTGGTTGCATGCATTGTATAGACGATGAGACACTCTCATATCGTTTAAAGCGCATGCGCTAGACGATCGTTTAGGTCAGCAAGTTTCATCGCTTAGTAACTGACTAAACGATCGCTTAGTAACTCAAGGTAAATCGTTTACCTGTCGTCGCGCTACACGATCACATAGATGATCAGGCTTCGCAGCCTAGTTTTTGTCTACGCGATTGTTTACTTATGCTTCTATCGTCTAGTGCGTACTGAACGATTATCAACTTGCTGGAGTTTGCTACACGATGAAGACCTCCTGGCGGTTCAAGACCCAGTTCGCCTATGAATTGGTTTGCTCGATTAAAAATGTAATAGATAGGGTTTTTTCATTCTGATTTTTGTAAAGGCTCATCCCAGTCTATTAATCCTTTGTTTATTACATGCGATATATGTTTTTTATATGTCATATGGTATGCACATATAGTAAATCCCACCTTAGGTTATGCAATGGTCATGCATCATCTCTTTATTGTAATTGTTATAATTTAGAGAAGCATGATTTTAATTATGTAAGAGCATGCTCATGCATCATATAATATAAGAGTTATATTTATGCATGCATAAAAAGCATTGACATGCATCATCTTTATATTATAATTTTTATAGTATAAGGGTGAATGATAGCATATTTGCTTGGTTGTTATGCATTATATAAAAGTTATATATATAGTAATGACCAGACATTGCATGAAGCATGACATATAGGTAATTTTATAAATGTTATAAATGCCTCGTTGTGCGCAATGGTTTTAGTTGTTTCTTTTTAAAAGTTAAAGAGAAATTAGAACTAAAAAAATAAGATAGGCATGCATGCTCACTTAGGTTTAATTCATGGTTTTAAAGTGTTTAAAAATTGGATCACATAGACCTAAGATCACAGTTCTAATATGATTAGCAACCCTAAGGCTTTAATCTTTTAATCAGTTTAATAGGATTAAATTGGCTAATAAAAGGTTAAAGTGTAGCAAATCTATCTATAAGGGAACTTTTGTCTAAGGCGGGTTCTGTCTAAGCTGGGATATTTAAGTTGATGAAAACGTAATACCCCTACCTGGGAACATACCTGGAAAGGTGAATTAGATAGATTTGATGCATGCATGCAAGTTAAGGACAGTCCATTAAAGTGTTTAAATGTGACTACTTGAACTTGTTCATATTTCATAAACAAACGTTGTTTATGAGCAGAGTTTAAAAAGATGACTTAGACTAAAATCAGTAGTAGGATTGTTTAGGTTAATGAATCCCTAGGTAGAACATTCAGTGGGAGGTACTTGGGGCATAAGATGCTTCACTTAAACCTTTAACTTTTCTCCTACATAGTCCACACCGTGAGATCTATCCTCGGCCTCACGGAACCTTTGGCATGTCCCCTAACGGATGGTGTTTGGGTAGATCAATATCATGGTGGATGGAGAGAATTTTCATAGTAAGTGGGAGCAGGAAGTGTGACAACATATCCCTCGGTCTCCCTCGTTAGGTTGAATAAAGTTCTGGGCATTGCCTTGAGGCACCCTAGGAGTGTCCCCCTAAAGGATGGCAGTTTTGCGCGTTTCTTTATTTGATATCCTGTAAGAGGATAAGGTAACTTAGTCTCTTGTCCTAATATGTCTTTTCCCTACGGTAAGCGCATTAGGGTGGGACTCTGGCACCGAAAGCGAGGGGTTACACTTACGCAGAATAGTTAAAAGTTAATGATTTTGGACAAAAAAATGGTGGCTGTTAGGTTCAGTACCAAGAGTTGGTTCTACCTAATGGTTAAGAATGTTTCATCCCAGCGAAGGGGCAACTGATCACCCCACTGATGGCGTTTGTCTTGCCTCACTGGGGCATCATTGCAAAATAGAAGTCTATAACTTAGGGTACTTGAAACTGTTTTGCAAAACTGATTTCTTTAAAAGTGGTTTAGCAAAATCGGATAAAGTTTTGTTCGTAATTTTCAGCAACATTTTTAAATGAAAACAACCACGTTATCATTGTTAAGTGCCAAAAAACTTACTGGAGATAATTTTTCAACATGGAAACACATGATCACGATGATCCTAATCATCAAGGATCTCATGTTCACTTTCACGGAGGCTTTGTCCTCCTATTCCAGCTCCAAATGCCGCTCAAAATGTTTAGGAGACATACGAGCGATGGACAAGGGTGAATGAGAAGGTCCGAGCCTACATCTTGGCAAGTCTTTCTGAAGTCTTGGCCAAGAAACATGAGCCTATGGTCTCAGTGCATGAGATCATGGAGTCCTCGTGGGGGATGTTTGGACAACCGTCTGAACAGCTTATGCATGATGCTCTTAAATACATATTTAACTCCAAAATGCAAGAAGGCACCTCTGTTTGTGAACATGTGCTAAACATGATGGTCCACTTTAATGTAGCGGAGTTGAATGGGTCTACCATCGATGAGGACAGCCAGGTTAGCATAATCCTACATTCTTTGCCGGAGAGCTTCCTGCATTTTATTAGTAATGTGATTCTTAACAAAGTGAAGTATAACTTTACAACTCTCCTCAACGAGTTGCAAACATACCAATCTTTACTGAAAAGTAAGGAGAGGCAGAATGGTGAGGCATATGTTGCTTCATCCTCAAGGATGTTCCATAGAGGTTCGACCTCAGGAATGAAGTCTACACCTTCCTCTTCTAACTCTGCAAAGGTGTAGAAGAAGAAGGGTGGTAAGGGTAAAGGGAAAACACCTGCTAACCAACCGCCTGTAGCCCCAAGGAGGCGTCCACAGGTTGCTAAGGGAAAGTGTTTCCACTGCAACCAAGATGGACACTGGAAGAGGAACTGTCCTCGGTATTTGAAAGAGAAAAAAGCAGCCAAGGCCGATAAAGGTAAATGTGATTTACTTGTGCTTGAAACTTGTTTAGTGGAGAATGAAGATTCTGCCTGGATAATTGATTCAGGCGCCACTAATCATATTTGTTCTTCTTTTCAGGGGATTAGATCTTGGCGACAGTTAGAGGTTAGTGAGATGACGATGCGAGTAGGCATCGGGCACGTCATCTCAACTGTAGTAGTGGGAGGACTCCAGTTAGCTTTATAGAATAGGTTTCTTATTTTAAATGATATATATATTGTTCCTGAACTAAAAACGAACCTTATTTCTATAAAGTGTTTATTGTAATGTAAATATACTGTCTTTTTTTATGTGAATAAAGCGTTTATTCATAAAGATGGTGTTTTTATTTGTACAGCAAATCTGGAATCAAATTTATATGTGCTAAGGCCATTAGCCATTAATTTCCTCCATAATACTGAAATGTTCAGAATTTTCGTAACTCAATCAAAACGTCGACGAATTTCTCCAAAAGAAAATGCCCAACTTTGGCATCTACGTTTAGGGCACATCAATCTCAATAGGATTGAGAGATTGGTGAAGAATGGACTTCTAAGTGAGTTAGAAGAAAATTCTTTACCAGTGTGCGAATCTTGCCTTGAGGGTAAGATGACTAAACGACCTTTTACTGGAAAAGGTTCTAGAGCCAAAGAGCCTCTTGTGTTAGTACATTCTGACCTTTGTGGTCCTATGAATGTGCGAGCCCGAGGTGGCTATGAGTATTTTATCAGTTTTATTGATGATTACTCCAGGTACGTGTATATTTATCTTATGCAATGGAAGTCTGAATCCTTTGAAAAGTTCAAAGAGTTCAAGGCTGAAGTTGAAAACGCAATAGATAGACGGATTAAAACACTTCGATCGAATCGAGGTGGAGAGTTTTTGGACTCGGCATCCAGGACTATTTGATAGAACATGGAATCATTTTCCAACTCTCAACGCTAAGTACACCTCAGCAGAATGGTGTAGCGGAGAGGAGAAATAAGACCTTTTAGGCATGGTTCGCTCGATGATGAGTTACGCTTCCTTATCGAACTCATTTTGGGGTTTCGCAGTGGAGACTATGGTGTACATACTCAACTGTGTTCCCTCCAAGAGTGTTGCAAGAACACCTCTGGAGTTGTGGAATGGGCGAAAAGCTAGTTTACATCACTTCCGAATTTGGGGTTTCCCTACACATGTGCTTGAGGCTAATCCCAAGAAGTTGGAACCATGGTCGAGTTTGTGCCTCTTTGTAGGCTACCCCAAAGGTACACGAAGAGGTTATTTTTATGATCCAATGGAAAATAGAGTGTTTGTTTCAATAAACGCTACTTTCCTAGAGGAGGATCATATAAGGGAGCACAGTCTGCGAAGCGAAGACGTGTTGCGTGAACTTTCCAATGAAACTACTGAAACTTCAACAAGAGTTGTTGAAGAGCCTGCTACATCAACAAGAGTTGTTGATGGGAGTTCATCCAGTAGGTCGGTTCCACCTCAAGAGTTGAGGGAACTTCGACGTAGTGGGAGGGTTGCAAACCCACCCGTTCGTTATCTGGGTTTCACGAAAATCCTTGCTATGGTAGTAGATGGCGACGTTAGGATCCATTGTCTTATAAGAAGGCAATGGAGGATGTTGACCAGAATTAATGGGTCAAGGCCATGAATCTCGAGATGGAGTCGATGTACTTCAATTCAGTATAGGATCTTGTAGATCAGCGTGATGCGGTTCGTCCTATAGGTTGTAAATGGATCTACAAGCACAAACGGGGTGCTGATGGGAAGGTACAAATCTTCAAGGCTCGACTTGTGGCAAAGGGTTATACCCAGGTAGAGGGAGTCAACTATGAGAAGACTTTCTCGCCTGTTTTCATGTTAAAGTCGATCCGCATACTTCTGCTTATTGCAGCTTATTATAATTATAAGATCTGGAAAATGGACATCAAAACGGCCTTTCTGAATGGCAATCTTGAGGAGACATTTATATGCTGCAGTCCAAGGGATTCATAGCCCAAGGTCAAGAGCAAAACGTTTGCAAACTGAATCGATCCATTTATGGATTGAAACAGGCGTTTCGATCTTGGAACATACGGTTTGATACTGCAATCAAGTCATATGGCTTTGACCAAAACGTTGATGAACCTTGTGTCTACAAGAAGATCATCAACTTTAGTGGTCTTCTTAATGTTGTATGTCGACGATATCCTACTCATTGGGAATGATATAGGTCTAATGACTACAGTTAAGAACTGGCTAGCGACCCAATTCCAAATGCAAGATTTGGGAGAGGCTCAATTTGTTCTAGGTATACAGATCTTTCGGGATCGTAAAAACAAAGTGCTAGCACTGTCTCAGGTATCGTACATTGACAAGATGTTGCTCAAGTACTCGATGTAGGACTTCAGGAGGGGCCTACTGCCATTTAGGCATGGAGTCACTTTGTCTAAGGAAATGTGTCCTAAGACACCTCAAGACGTTGAGGAGATGAGACAGCTCAGTCTAACCTAGGAAATTTTTATGTTGTTGACCCATTTATGAAGCTCTCACGGCTATAGTGTTTGAGGGTCACCTACGGAGCATGAGTCTATAAGATAGCTCGTGGTTGGACTAAGGCAAGTGGGAGATTTTCTTGTACTGGGCTTTTATGCCCTAGTTTATTGTTTTGTACTAGTTTATTGTACACCCCACCTCGCTTTAGGACAAGTGGGAGATTGTTGGGGTTGATGCCCTAAAGTCTCGTGTCTTGTAGTTTGTAAACAATATGTACAAACACTTGTATTGTTAATATATGATATTTACTTCACATCTTGTATTTGCTTAGTTAATTGTTTTATTTGCTTTATCACAAACCAATAAACATAAAATCCCTGGTTATCTGTATGTGACTCAAACATGTAATCGTGACATACAAGTGGATCATGTCTTGAGTGATAACCAAAATGGTCTGTAGTATATGAATAAAGGAGGAAAACCTTATCCTGGTAACGCTACGGATGCGACCCGCTTTGTGGAATGGTCACAAATGTTGTGACTTGTCACAGATGATCTGATCCTAATAATTCGTGTTGGGGACATGTGAGTGGGGGCATCCTATACAAAGAGTTTGTATAAGACCTGACCACGAAGTGTTAACATCTCGTTATATAACACCGTTCATGACAAAGATTTCACTTCACCAGGATGACCATAGGTAACATGACCTCAATCCTGAGTGAGTTGGGAACTCCTGCCATTGAGGGCGGTCCTTTGATTTGTATGGGTGCGAGTGGCCAGGTCGCCGATTCAAACCTACCATCTTGGGGATTCGTCTGATTTGGGAACTGGGAACTCAGCTACATTAGATGGAATTCACTCCTTCCCCGAGACAGGGGTATGTAGATAGATGGTTCCCTTAAGGGCATGAGATGCAACTCATGCATCTTCACACATCTACTCTTCAATTGAAGTAGCTATTAGCCAATTCCATTACTGATGTTTCCTCATGTAGCTGAGTTATAAAAGCACATCAAATTGACTGAGATGAGGTCAATGAATTGAAAATTGAAGGTAGAAAGTAAGTTTCTGCTTCAGCTTCTTCTTCCTCTTAAAACCGACAAAATCCTTCACCAAATTCACTCAAATCTGAGTTCTACCACTCAAATTCAAGACTGAGAATAGTAGAGAATATCTCTTGGTGATTCACTATCGATTTGGAGTGAAGAGCAGCTTGAAATTGAAAGATTTCATCAAAGGTATGTTTATTTCAAATTCTCTTGTGAAAGCATGTTTTTAGAACTCAAATTAAATGTAATTAGAGTGCTTAATGATTTTGTTTGCTTCCATTGAATGTTTATGTATAATTTCAATTTGTAGGTCCATAAGGTCTCTCTACTAGCTCGTAAAACATGAATACCTTGAATTAATAAATTGAGTGAATTTGTAATGATATCAATTTGAATTGTTCAAATTGAATTTCAATTTGAAAATGTTCAAATTGAAATTAGGGTTTGATTTTGAATAAGTTCAAATTCAAATTAGGGTTTGTATAATTATATTTGATATAATTAACGTTTAATTTATTGAAATTAAACGAAATTGGAGAGTTTATAATATTTAAATATTGATTTAAATATTAATTACGTGGATAGGATTCATTTTAAATTGGGTGTGTAATTAATTTAATATTTAATATTAAATTATTTAATTATTTAATTAATTAAAAGTGTTTAATTAGTTAAAAATCAAATTAATTTTCAATTTCAATTCATTTAAGAAATTGAATTTTTATGTTTTAGATTTAATTAATTATGAATTAATAAGTCAAATTTTAATTAATTTTTGAATTGATTAAAATTTGAAATTAGAAAAAAATGAAAACTTGGTTTGAATGGGTTCTTCCCACATTTATACCAAATAGGAGGTGTTCCTCCAAAATTCACACAAATCCCACTTTTTCATCAAGTTGTTGCTGACAGTGAGCTGAGCTTGAGTGCTTGCATGCACTTTGTGTATAAAAGCTCTAAAATTGAAGATTGAAAATGGGAATTTCTGAGTTCTTTAGAAAACTGCTGCAGAAATTCAGCTTCACCAAAAAAAACCCCACACATTCACCATTCACAAATTCACACTAATTGGAGTTCTAATAACGGCAGAAATACATGTTATTATAGTACTAAGTTCTTAAACAATGTTGGCTTGTGTTGATAAAATATGTTAGATTGCGTCCAAAAAGCATCAAATTCATAATATTGCGGTCGCATGCGTTCGTCGCATAGAACAGTTGATTTTTGTATTTTTATGCCAAATATGCGTTGATGCAAGGCGAAAAGAGCGATCATAAAAAATCAGCAGACGAGCGCATCATTACTGCAAGGCTTTGCGGTGATTTGTGTTCGCAAACATTTGCTCAAGAAGGATCACCGCATGGAGCCGGTGTAACATGGTGGGCACATCTGAGTGAAAGGCATAATTAATCACGATGAGACAGAAAGCTGATGACAGTCGAATCCAAATTAAGTTGACAACTGCTAACGATAACAAGTACATTCAGCTTTTCGGTGATAAATATTTGGCACATCAGTCAGGGAATTAAAGCCGTCCCATCTGTGCAATCATGAGAGAGAAACCGCCTTTCACCCTAGAAGTTCTATAAATACCGAAGGCATCCTTTAGAAAAGGGGTTCACTAGTTCAACAGTTCGGAGAGTTAGAGAATTTTTCCTTAGATAGTTTAGCCTTGTTCTTAGATTTTCTTTTATTTTAAGGCGGAAGCGAGAGAAGGAAGTTGTGCCGATAGATCGTTCCAGTAAGCTTGGGAGAGCGTTGGAAGCTTTAAGAGCATAGAGAGGGCCAGCTTCGGTGGAAGCAAGAATATCTTTTTAACCGAATAGAGATTGCCAGTATAAAAGCCTCGGGCAGCAAAGGATTGCTACCAGGCTCTCTACCTTTATCTTCCATTGTTATTTTGTATTCAAACTAATTTATAGAAATGAAATTTACTTCTCTATATCTGTTCACTCTTTGTTATTTACGCATGAATAGCTAAATCTGTTGAATGGGTTAAGAAGCACTTAGCTAACTTAATTGGAGATCTTCATTCTATGCGATTATCTTGTATTATGCATGCTTCATTCGTCCATTAGAGATACTAAGGAGGGTAGTCTAAGGACAGGATCTAGGCTTGGGAAAATCAGGTTAGAATCTAGGCTCGAAAGAGTCAGATTAGAACGCATAATCAAGAGATAGGAGCTTAGAAATAAGAACTGTTTTCTATTAACGCATCACATGCATTCTAGAGATAGGGTATGATTGTGTGCAGTCACCTTGCCTTTGTGCATCTTGCATCATCACATAGAAAAAGAGTAGAGACTTAGGAATAAGCTCTATGGACACTTTTGCATTCAACACATTCGTCCTAGACTTAGGAGCACCGCATTTGCATTGGAAAATGACTTGCTGTGCATGGGTGTAGCATGATTGCATAGTCTGACGCATTCCCAAGTAACGCTAGCTAAAGACCTTCTCAACCCGTTCATCCGCATACTCAGTCTATCACACAATTAGACTTTTCTCAAATCCATCGCAATTGTTTATTTTTCATTATCGCAAACAACAACCTCAACAACTATTGATTTATTTGGTTACCGCAAAGTTTTCTTGAACAAATTACCACCGCATATTATTTTCCCAAGTCTCTGAGTTCGAACCTGGATTTACCAGGAACTCAATGGGGTTTACACTTGGATTCCATTGAGAAAACTTAAGTGCTCAATGCAATTCCATCACCGCATTTCCTCCATAATCTCACATAATAAAATAACGCATCAAGTTCCACCACTGAAATTCAAGGCTGAGAATAGTATAGAAGATCTCTTGGTGGTTCACTGCTGAATTGGAGCTGGAATCAGTGAAGGGCAGCTTGAAGTTGGGAGAATTCATCAAAGGTATGTTGTTAAGAAACTCTCTTCTTAAATTTCTATTTAAGCATGCTTATAGAACTTAAATTAAATGTATTTAGAGTACTTATTGGTTCTGTTTGCTTCCGTTGCATGCTTGTATATCCTAACAATTAGCACATTCTAAGAATAGCCATCAAATGACTAATTTGCTATTACTACTTAGGACCTTAGTAAGACTAAGAATCATTAGCATGCACGATAAAGTATGAAAAATCGACCTTAATAATCATGCTTTTGGAATTAAAATAGATTCAAAGAAAAACATAATTCGGAATTGCAAGCACCAAATGACAACAAAAAACTCATGAAATTAACATCGAATCATTGATCAAAGAAACTAGATGAAAATTACCTCATAAATTCATAGACAAATCCACAAGATACGAGCCAATCCATGCTCACAATCCAAAAATTAACGAAAAATCTAACCTATGATACCAAAATTTCAAAGAATAAAGAAGATAGTAAAGCATCTCCTTGGCCTCCATTGAAGTTCAGCCTCCAAGATTGAATCAAATTCTTCAAATTACTCAGAATTTTTAGCATACCTTTGACCAAAAGTCGAAGAGATTATTTATAGAAATCCAGCGTAGCACTGCAACGCTAGGAAGAACATTGCAAGGCTTCTATCGAATCAGACCTCAAGCGTTAGGGGAGCGTTGCAACGGTGGCATCGATGCTCACTTGCGACAGGTGCACACGGATGTTGGCGTTGCGTTATACCTCACAGCTTTGCAACCTTAAGGGTTGCATTGTGACGTTGTCCTGAGTGTTGCGAAATCGACAATTAAAGAACACAAAAGGAACGTAGAGATAGAGAAGATCGATACACAAATATACGTGGTTCACTAACAGTGTGTTAGCTAAGTCCACGGGTAGAGGGAGAACAATATTATTTGAGAGAATGTTTTCAGAAATTACATAAAAAACGGCGCCTCTAGGGTTAGAGAGTTTATATAGCGCACTACTCTAAACCCTAGGGTCATAATCGTAAATAACTGCAAATAAATAAATATGTTGAATATGCCAGACATACTTGGTTGTTTGAAGTACCAACAAACAGATTCAAGGCATTTCAACAAATCTCCACCTTGACTTGAATTCTCTCCCAGATAACAGATGTACCAAATGCAACATAAATCAATATCACCAGATGTACCCAGACTTCACCCTCATGCCTCAAAGTGTCCCACAAAGGGGACCACTAACAATTCAAAACTTTCAGCAAGTCTAAACAATGTTGGAACTTGCCTTGTGGAACCGGTTTGGTGAACATATCAGCAGGCTCATCAGCAGTACCAATTTTCATCACTTTAACTCTCTGCTCACCTCTTAAGAAGGAATATCTTACATCTATGTGCTTAGTTCTCTCATGATGAACTTGATCCTTGGCTAGACATATTGCACTCAAACTATCACAATATAGAATAGCTTGGTCATGATACAAACGAAGATCACCAACTAATCCCCTCAGCCATATTCCCTCTTTAGTAGCTTTATATAGCGTACTACTCTAAACCCTAGGGTCATAATCATAAATAACTACGAATAAATAAATATGCTAAATACGAATTCTGAATAAGTTTCGGGGCAACCCCCATACTTGGTTGTTCGAAGCGTCAACAAACAGATTCAGGGCATTTCACACTAAGAATTAAAGCTACTGTCACTTAGCGTTGCGAGAGCATTGGGCCTAGGCATGACACTAGTGTTGCAACGTTGAAACAGGGGCATTTTGGTAATTTTACTCCTTTGAAGCTCAAATGCTCAAATCACCACCAAATTGCTTCAAATTAAACCCCTTCAGCTCTAAATGGTCAATTCTACCTCATGATTGCTCGGTACCTACAAAATAAGACAATAAACACATAAGATCCATTAACGAACCTAAATTAAGCTAGGAATAATAGCTCTTTTTTAGAGTTATTAAACTTTCTAGTTCGAAAGTTTCTTAAAGAGGGAGGAATGTGACATCCCAAATTTTAGGCAATTTTTGTTTAATTATTTGGGTATTTTGGATTTTGAGGACAATTTGAGTTATTTGGTTAAGTCGACTTAATTTGGGATTTAAAAAGAAGTGTATTATTGCAAAATAATTCAATTCGAATTTTTTTTTGGCAATAAAGATTGTGTGGATTTGGACGTATGGGTTTGGGTTAATTAAATAGGAGAAGATTTGGAAAAGATTGGATAAAATATTTGGATTTTTTCTAAGGGAATGTAAGTACGAAAAAGAAAAAAACTAATTAATTATATATATATATATTTGTAGTTATTTACGATTATATAATTATATATATATATAAGATTTTGAAAAAGGAAAAAAAAGATATTTAAAATAAACCTATTCAGAATTTCTATTTAACATATTTATTTATTTGTAGTTATTTACGTTTATGACCTTATGCTTTAGAATATTGCGCTATATAAACTCTCTAATCCTAGAGGCATTTGGAATTCAATTGAATTAGCGATAGCGGGTCGATCACGTGACACTTGGTAGGAACTTCTCGGCATGTTGAACAGCACAGTGACTAGCTTGCTAGCGATAGCTATCATTCTATTGTCGTTCCGCAACATTCACTCGCTAACTTGAGTTCTATAGACTATATACATTCAAATGCAGGTGGTCAGAGAATGTAACTAAATTATGACAGACTCTTTAGCTACTATAGTTGTTACATTCTGTCTAATAATATTATTTTTCCTCTATCTCATTGACGTGGCTAGCACACCGTTAATGAACCACATATATCTGTGTCGATTCTTTTATGTTATTTTATATTCTTTAATTGTCGTTTTCGTAACAGTTACCTTTTGCATTCAAACAACATCCTTCAAAATATTTTCAGACGTGGTTGCCTCTCTGTCTTTCTTTGCTCTCTTTAGAAAAATAATTTGCTACATTTAAAGAATTTTGTTAGTTATATGATCAATTCCTTTCGGACACCATACTCGGATTAATTTTGATTTAATACTTGATTGATGGTGAGCAATTGTTTCACGAATTAGTCAAACAGTAGCCAAGTGCTCAACAGCCTTAACTGAATTATTAATCATCCGAGAAGTAGCTACTTTAAGTGTAAAATTATCTGCCAATGGAATTGTTTCACATGCTAATCCTGATCGAACCCATTACTGTCATGTTCCTTCAATTATTGTTTTAAAGTCCACACCTCTTTAAATACAGATCGATTTAGATTCATTTTAGTACTTATCAACAAATTTTATATTTCAAACGAAAATTATATGGCAAATACATTTTAAGAAATCAAAATCATGAATTCAACTTTTTTGTAATTGTAGATGTGACAACTATATATGTTCATAGAACGGGACGGGGCCGAGATGCCATTCTCCATCCCCGTCCCCCCTCCCCTTTTCATTCCCCATCCCGTGAAATTCCCCACGGGAATCGGAGCGGGATTCCCCATAGGAAATTTTTCCCTATTACCATTTTTTTTTTGAAAAAAACCAATTAATTTAAATCGAACAAATTTTAATTAAATAATCAATTTTATTACTAAATTGTTTATTATGGTTAGTTTTATATGACAATTTAAATTTAAAAATAAATTACTCAAGTTTGGCCTAAGAAAGCTAATTTTTCAGTAGAAAGAAATAAATATAAATCAAATTATTCACATATATAATCTAAATTTAAACATTCAATTTAAATATATTCATTATCTTTCCAAATAAATAATCAAATTTGAAATTTAAATGTAACATTTATATAATAATAATAATATCATAACATTAGATAACTATACTAAATAAATATGTAAAAGCTAATTGGGGCGGGGATGGGGAATGCATTCCTTGTCCCCGTCCCCGTCCCCGTTTAGTTCATGGAAAATTTTTTCCTCCACTTCCTCCCTCATTCCCCATCTAATTGGGGAATCCCCAGTCCATTCGGGGCGGGGCCCTGCGACGTCCGTCCCCGTGGAGAAATTTGAAATCTCTAGTGACAATCACATAACAATCACATAGAAATCAGATAATAATCAGATAACAATCACATAGAAATTAGATAGCAACCAAATTTTCAAGCAAATTTTTTGACATATTTACAAAAAAAACAAAACTTAAGAACACGCGTCCAATTTTCAATTTCTTTTAATTAAAGTTGCAATTGCCCCTATCTTTTGTGTAATTAGATATTGGTTCAATGAAGTGCTACAGTGAAGGGGTAGTGTCTAGACACACTACTATTCATGTGATCTTAACTTGCAAGTGTTTTTAATTCAGTAATTTAAAGGATACTTTTTTATGGAAAAAAATGAAGAGAAATAATTCTTGATAGTGTTGTAATCTTTCTATTATTATCATTTTATTGTTGGCGACCATCATTTATAATAAAATTCTATAAGTAAAAATTCAAATATATTGTTGATAACTATTTAGTCTTTAATTTTTTATCTTTAAATTTATACTTGTTTTTTTTTTTTCCAATTTCCAATAACGAGGTTTTACACTTGTTTTTAGAAACATTAATTTGATTTTTTAGGTAAAGTGTAAAAATAAAATCAAAATTTTTATATTATCTTCTTTCTTTTTCAAAACTTGAGCTCGATTCTTAAAAGTATGGGTAGAAAGTAGATAGATAACAAAGAAATTTAAAAGTAAAAATAGAGTTTATAAACAGAATTTGCAAAAATAAAAGTCCTAATAATCATTATATAAAACTTAGGCTCTGTTTGATAACCATTTGATTTTTTGTTTTTGTTTTTGAAAATTAAGTCTATAGACCCTACCTTATCTCCAAATTTCTTTTTTTATTATCTACTTTTTCATTAATAGTTCAAAAAATCAAACCCAAATTTTAAAAACTAACAAAAGTAGCTTTTAATTTTTTTTAAAAAAAAAAAAATTGGCTAAGATTTAAGAAAGATGCAAATCATGGTAAGAAGTGAAAAAGGAATAGGCTTAATTTAAAAAAACCAAAAAACAAAAACGAAATAATTATCAAATGGACCTTAATTTTTCATGTTTATACATAAATGTTCCCAAAACTACATATAAGTTTTGGAAAGTTCTACACATTTACATACAAGCATTTTATTTTATCTTTTTACTTTTATTTAGTCTAGAATGGACGTGCATATACGTTCAACAAACTCATTTGATGAATAGGTCTTGCATACCAATGTGCCAATAAATCCTTTACTAACAAGAAAGAATTTCCCTTGTTGCAAAAAATTATACTAGACAATCTTTTTTAGTACAACAGTTACGAAACTAAGAGATTGTTGCAAAATCTTAGAATATTCTAATAATGAATCAAAGGTCATGTTACACATATCTGGTTAAATCATATCAACATGTGCAAAAGCTATCTGAAAACCATTTCATTAAATAATATATATACTCAAATGTCAAAACCATATTTTTGAAACCACAGCTTTTTGAAATTAACAGTGTTGTAGTATAATGTTATGAATATACCTATTAGTTGTAAAGTGTTCCTTTTATCTTCCCTCGCTATACACAGTGCAAGTTGGATGTTCAATAATGCATCCATTAAAAAAAAGTATGGCTTCTTTTAAAAGCTTGTCATGCCAGTAGAGATGGCTAACTAAAATAATTAAAGGCATGTCCATAGATGTGGAATAGGATGGTACCTACAACTATCATCTAATAAAGTTTTGAATAAATAACAACTTTAGGATTAAATTAGTTTCAATTTTATTTTAGATTTTAAATTTTGAAATCTTAAGTTCTACATCTGAAAGAAAAAAAAATTACTTTGAACCTTATGTTTATTCTTTTAAAATAAATTTATATATTCTTTTAAAATAAATTTATACTCATATTGTGTTAACTAACCGAGTACTTCCTTCTATTTATATAGATATATATAATTTAGAGAGGAAAATTTGAAAGTTGATAATACATGTTTAATTGAACTATATTTATTTTGGTAAATTATTAAGCAAGTACTTGAAGTTGACACATGTAATTAATAGATTAATTAGATATATTTGATTTGCTAAATGAGCATAGATCGATTAAACTATGACAATGCTTGTCTTTCAAAAGTTGAAAATTCAATGTTTGAACTAAAAAGGGGATGGAAATTTGATTATTGTTAGAGAAAGAAAGGAAGAGTGACATTATTTAAAATTTTAAGAACAAAAATGAAATAAATATTGCAGTTATGTAGTGCCAAGCTTCGATCAAATTAGTAAACGAAGGTATTGCATTTTTTTCAAAGGTATAATGAAATACAATAAAGAGAAGTAACATCAGGGAGTAAGCTTTTCTGGTTCTTTCTGGGATCTATTCATCCCATATTATGTTGGTTTAGTTGGTGTTGACAGGAGATGGATGTCACCTTTAGACTACTAGGACCTGTGGAGAGGCTCGGGTTCTTGGGAGGAGATCAAACGTATGTTGATCATGTTGGGGTTGATGTCCTAAAGTCTCGCGTCCTGTAGTTTGTAAACAGTTTGTACGAATGCTTGTAATGTATAATATATGATATTTTACTTCACTTCTTGATTTTGCTCAGTTGTTTGTTTTATTTGCTTTACCACAAACCAATAAACCTAAAATCCCTAGTTATCTGTATGTAACTTAAGCATGTATATGGTGATATACAAATGGACCATGTCTTAAGTGGTAACTAAAATTGTCTGTAGTATATAGATATACGAGGGAAAACTTATCCTGGTAACGCTACGGATGCAACCCGCTTTGTGGAATGGTCATAAGTGTTGTGACTTGTCACAGATGGTCTGATCCTGATCATTTGTGTAAGGGACATGCGGGCGGGAGCGTCCTATACAAAGAGTTTATATAAGACCTGACCACGAAGTGTTAACGTCTCGTTATATAGCACCATTCATGACAGAAACTTTACTTCACTAGGATGGCCATAGGTAACATGACCTCAATCCTGAGTGAGTTGGGAACTCCTGCCATTGAGGGTGGTCCTTTGATTTGCATGGGTGCGAGTGGCCAGGTCGCCAACTCAAACCTACCATTTTGGGGATTTTTCTGATTTGGGAGCTGGGAACTCAGCTACACAAGATGGAATTCACTCCTTCCCCGAAGCAGGGGCAAATAGATAGATAGCTTCCTTAAGGGCTGATTCCAGGGCTTGAACAATGTGGCGCTACACACCTTCTCGTGGCTTGAGAGGTGTTCACACATAGTTGGACTATGTTGTATTGTTCATTAGAGGAATCAGTGGTACTTAAGGAGTGAGATGTAACTACAGGGGCAAAATGGTAAATTGATCCAACTGTACATACCAGCATCTGTGAAGGGTCATCATACTCATGATTGGTTATATCCGATGGACAAAGAAATATATCTGTGGTAAGAAGAATTCAGCTGTTGGTCTTTAATGGAATGTCTGGCAGTTAACGGATGGTGGATCTCATGGTCAAAGAGTTTAGTCAGCTATTCACCTACCATTAGAGCTTCGAGTCACATATCTATAAGGTCCCCTTGGTAGCTTGGATAAAGTCGAGAATCAGTTTTTGGGTCAGTTTGAAATGTTCAAATTGACAAGAGGGAGTTCGATTATATATGATATAATTGAACTAGTTAATTATATATGATATAATTGACTAAATGTATGAGATACATTATTTTGGAGGAAATTAGATATAAATATGATTTATATCAAGTAGATGAGAAATTACTATAGTAGATATATAATATCAAATTATAGGTTAAGAATATAATATGATTATATTCATTAATTATTTAATTAGGCGGTTATGTGATAATTGACCGAGAATTTCTCCTGAATCGTGTGAAAGTGGGAAGATCAATTTTGGTTATTGTAACTGAAGAATAAAACGAAATTTTTTTTCATTTTTGTAAAGAGTTCGAAAATTCGCTCAGGATGTGGAAACTTCACGATCGCTTAATTGAGAGCCTATACGATAGCGCCCATCATCTAAACGATCGCACACCTGCGCACCAAACGATCACACGCAGTTTCTAAATGATCGTTCACCTTCTTTAAACGATCCCTTAGCACGCCGTGATGATTTAAACGATCGCTTACTATTTACTAAATGATCGCTTAGTAAAACCTACACGATCATGTACCTTTCTCTAAACGATAAGCACCCGACTATACGATAGTCATCTATTATTTCCCACTTACTTGTTCGTTCTACATGATCTTCTTTTCCTCCTCCCTCAACCAATTCCATCAAAGTCCACTCTTTGGATTCTCACTCCGAGGATACCGAGGGCTTTGAGTGGTGGTGTCGTTCCCAGTCGTGTTTGTTCGTGCGCTGCCGTTCGTGTAGAAGATCGTGGTGCTACTAGGCGATTAATTGTTGGGCGATAAGAACCGTAGAGGAGTCACTTCCGCTGGACTAAGTTCGAGTGAAGATCGTCTTCAACTAGTACATTTACTTCTTTTTTTTTATTTTAATTGTTAAAGCATGCCTATAATTAGTGGGGTGGTAATTCGGTCACAATGAAATTGGAAAGATTCGAACCCACTCATGGATACTCTTGTTTAAGAGTTCCTTCAGATCAGCATATGGTGCTTGTGGAGTTTTCATAATGAGATTTTCTTCAGGAACGGGGTCTCTCATGTCATCTCGCTGCATAGATTGATCGAGAGGCATTTGGTTGATTTGGATGGGTTTCTAGGCATGTTGGCTTCTTCTGATCCTCCTTCTCCCTCCAGTTCCTCCTCTCATCTTCATTGGTGTCCTCTGGTTGTTGGTTGCCAACAACTTAATGTAGATGTGTGGGAGACACCCTGGAAGTCAGAGGTGGACTTGGGTAGATTGTTCAATACCATAATGGTTAGGTGCTCTTGAGTGGTCGCAAATTTACCCAGAGAAGGGCAACATCTTCTAGAAGTTGAGGTCATCTTGGAGGGTAAGGAATGGGATGGGTCCAATCCTCTAATCGAGATTGAGTCTAATTCGCTAGAGGTTGAATTATGAATTTAGTTCTTCAAATTTGAAAGTTCTGTTTATTTGGTCTTTAAAATTTCAAATTTAAAAATTTAGTTCCTTAACTTTTAACATTTTTAGTGGTTATTTAGCTCACCAACATGAGTTGATTTGAGTTGGTATAATATACCAATTCAATGTTTGGCCCACCATCTTTAAATGTTGGTGGAGTTGAGTTGGTATATTTTACCAATTCATCCCAACTCTCCCTTCTTTCGATGTTTTCAATGGCTCCACCCATCGATCACTATCGACAACTATCATTGCCACACTCCATAAACTAACTCCAGGCTTCGACAACTACCTTCGATGACAACTCTGGAACCAACTCTAGCAACCAATTTCGGGCTCCGGAAACCACCTCCGACGACAGCTTCAGTGCCCCAACTCCAACGACCACCTTCATGCAACCAACTTCGACGACTAATTTTGGGCTCTAGCAACCACCTTTGACAACAAACTCCAATCTCTAACAACCACATTCATAGGCTCCAAAAACTACCCCCGACTACGAGCTCCAACAAAAATCACCTTCAATGACCACCTTCGAGCAAACATCTCCGATGACCAACTTTAGGCTTCGACAACCATCTCTAATGACAAAACCCCAACAACCAATTCCAATACCACCTTCATACGACCAACTTCGAACTCCAACAACCACTTTCAATTACAAATTCCAATGAAAATCATCTTCGACGACCACCTTCGCGCAACCAACTCCGACGATCAACTTTGGACTTTGAAAACCATCTCTGAAGACAAACTCCGTTTACCAACTCCAATACCACCTCATGTGACCAACTTCAGGCTCCGACAACCACTTCCAACTACAAACTCTAGCGAGAATCATCTTTGATCATCAATTTTGACAACCACTTTCGACTATTATAAGACAATAGTTGTTAAAGTATGTTGTAGGGTTGTTAATTAATCTTTATACGTAGGAATTTGTAAAATATATTTTATTTAATTGAATTCACATATCAAATGAATATTAATAATATTTGGAAAAGTATGTATGCAGTTGAAAGTATGTAATACATAAAAAGAACCACAAAGTGGAGTTTTTTTCTTGAAACATTTTCTGGCAAGAAATAGTGAAAAATGGAGATTTGTTTTCTGATGGTCCTCCAAATTTAGAGAAATTGAAAATAAAATTATTGAAGAAATATGATGGTATTCCATTGGTTGTTAAGATGATGGGGGAGATTCAATTAGAAAAATTCATGACAAAGTAAAAATATAGAGCAACAATAGGGAAGAAGAAGATGATGATGAAATTCATTGAGAAAAATTAGGAATCAAAAGTTTTTGTTTCTCTTAGGTTTCTCATTTTATTTAACTATAATCCTGCAAGAAATGTAGTGGGTTAATTATTGTTCATTAAAGAAGAAGAAGAAGAAGTAGTTTAAAAATTAAAAGAACAAAAATTGCCATCCATATGTTATTCAACCTAAAGATGCGTAGAATTATTGAATAAGAATTTTCAAAACAAAAATAGTCATCATAAAAGAAAATTATTTAGAGTTAAAAAAACTGCACTACATACCCCAGATATATGAACTCAACTTTGTACTCCAAACACAAATATATAAACTTCACAGATATATGAACTCCACAAACATATGAACTTCAGATATCATATCTTAACTCAGTGCCTCAAACAGCCCTTTAAGGTTTATGAATAAACTAGGTACAGAAAACAAAGTTAAAGTTTCATTAGACATCAAATTCAAACTTACATCTACACAAAATGAAAGGTTTAGAACGAGTCTATTAGATATTTGGTTTAATTTTCAAGTATTTAATTTTGAAAATAAATCATTTTAGAAAAATTGAAATGTTTAGCAATCACTCTCAAAATAGCCTTTGTAACACATTCAAGTGTATTTTAAAAAGTTATTATCAAAGGGTTTAAATAAAAATGACTTTTTTGAAAAAAAAAAAAATATTTGTTCTCTAGTCAATCAAAGTAGGCCCTAAGTCTTCTATATCTATATAAAAATAGAAATAAAAATAAAAACCTAATATTATGATAAATGATCACACAAATTTCTTATTCCTCTAACTCACTTTTTCTAATCTTCAAAAAAAAAAAAAAAAAAAAAAAGGAAAGAAACTCACTTTTTCCAGACTGTTGATTGGTGTGGAGTTTATGCTATTTCTGAATTACAGTTCTTTATGGAAAAGAAAAAGAAAAAAAGAAAAAAGAAATTGTGATGTGTTTTGCTAAAGATTGTGGAGTTCAAACTTTTTATCTCATGGTCGTTCGTATTTTTGTACCTACACTTTTTTATAATTTCTTATCAATATTTGTATTTTATTGTTGAGTTTGAAAAACTAATTAAGCCATGTTTCCAAGTTTTGCATTAAAAACAAATTTATTTCTTATTTTGATTTTTTTTCTTATTAATCTTCTAGCAGAAAGCAATCATCTTAGAATCTAACGGTTAAATATTATGTTGTTGACAATATTTTTTTAAGTATCACAAAAGTTATCTAAGTTGTACATTTATAGTTTTCTAGCAAATGGATGTTCTACGAAAATGTAGATTCTGCAAAATACTTTCTTTATCGAATATTTCCTTATGCATCATTATTTGTCGATTCTTTTTCTTTTTCAATATGTGACTGCTATGGAAGTTAGAGTTGCTCGTGTGTATTTATGCTATGCATATTTATAGAAAAATTAGTCATCTGGTTCGAATGGAGCTCATGACTTGAAGGGAGCTCGAGTTTTACAAAGAGGAAGTCTCACTAATACAACTACTTATGGGGAGTCTAAGTTTCCATGAGAGGGAGTCTCAAAACTAGGGGGAGCTTATGTGTACGGTTGAGTTATAAAGTTGTTCGGGAGTCACTGTAATTGTGTTATAATTACTTATAAGTACTACATTGTAATTATTTATCATTGACATTAATGAAGTTATCTTTCCAGGGCATACTATTCCCCAGTCATAGGTGGTTTACACTTAATTGAGTTACCAATCTCTTGTGCTCATTTATCTTTTAATAATTTCTTGTAATTGTTGTGTGAAATGTTGAAACATTGTAGGTAATATAGTTATCTCGTAGAAGTTAACTCATTTCTTATTTTCAATTGGTATCAAAGCGGATCACCATTATCTCTGGTGCTGTGATAAAAACTCTCTCAAATGGAAGGAGTAGAGGAAGAAGGATCTACTACACATCCCTCTGTTTTGGATGGAACATACTATGCATACTAGAAAGCGTGGATGTCAGCCTTTCTAGAATCCCTAGACAACAAGTTCTGAAAGTCCATTATTGTTGGTTGGACTAATCCTTAAGTGGCTAATGAGAAAGGTGAACTGAAACTCAAACCTGAAGTAGAGTGGACTGAAGAGGAGGATGAAGCCTCTCTTGGAAACTCACGAGCCCTAAATGTCATATTCAATCGTGTTGATAAAAATATCTCTTGGTTGATCAATACATATGTCTCTGCTAAAGAAGCCTGGGATATTTTTGTTATTGCTCACAAAGGAACATCCAAAGTTAAGATGTCTAGATTGCAACTGTTGACCTCAAAATTTAAAGCTCTAAAAATGCAAGAAGAATAAGTTATTATTGAATCCAATGTCAGATTATTTGACATTGCAAACGAATCTTTTACCTTGGGAGGAAAGATCTCTAAAGAGGAACTTGTCAGGAAAATTCTCAGATCGTTACCTAAGAGGTTTGATATGAAAGTCACTGCAATAGAAGAAGCCCACGATATCACCGCAATGAAGGTTGATGATCTGTTTGGATCTCCATTTACCTTTGAAATGTCCCTTGGTGATAAACCATAGAAGCGGAACAATGGAATGACTTTGCAATCTTCAATTTAAAAACACTTGAATCAATGAGGAGCCGAAGAAAATCTTGCTAATGCAATCTCCTTACTATCAAAACAGTCTTCTCGCGTGCTAAAGAAGTTTGAGAGAAAATACGATTTTCACTCTAGAAGGATGGTTAAATCGGGGAACAACTCTAGATTAAAATGTTTAACGAACTCATAGATCAAATAAGGATTCTAACAAACTGAATGGTAATGACATGAACAAAGATAAACAGTTAGATGTCGTGAATGTGAAGGTTTTGGTCACTATCAGTCCGAATGTTCAACATTTCTTAAGAGGCAAAACAAGAGTTATGTTTTGACCTTGTCAGACGAGGAGTCTGATGATTGTAGTGATCTGGAAGAAAATGTTAAGGCTTTAGTCAGTTGCATTTCATCAAACAGTTTAGAGGAGAAAATGTTTATCGATAAATTTGTTACAGTTATTGGTGATGAGGAATCTTGTGACTCGTTTATTGCAACGTCCTATCATGAACTTTATATGTAGAGGTGTGAGGATGCCAAGGCTCTTGATATTCAGAAGGTAAATATGGAGTCTCTTATTGCTAATAGTGCTTGCCTTATGGAAATTATTTCAAATTTGAAATATGAACTCAATAAAGTCATAAGAGAGAGTCCATGAATCAATCTGTTAGAATGTTAAATTTTGGAAATAATTGTTTAGAACAAATCTTGTCTGAAAGCAAGTCCTCCAGAGATGTTCGTGGTATTGGCTTTACTGGTCCAGGTCTGATAAGAGACTTCAAAGTTCAGATAAAGGGAAATAGAAAATTGTGTTTGTTAGAGAGTAAGAAACATGAAAAAATGCTCAACCAAAATGTCCTATTTCAAGTGTTCAAAGCAAGAATCATTAAAGCAGAAAGCAATGTATCTGTCACTTCTATGGAGAAAAAAAAAACCATATTAGACCCTAATGCTACAAGTTGTATGGCTATTGGAGCTTTGAACAAAACTCACGGTCATTTGGTTATTATAATAGCAGAAGATCCATTCTCCTATAATGAAACAAATTTGGAGATTTAAAAACAATCCAAACCTTTGTAATATTGTACTTACTTCACTTAAATCTTTAATTAAAGGGGTTTGGTTCTTCGATAATGTTTTCGGCATATGACAAAAGAAAAAAGCTATATTATTGATATCAGGAAAGTAGGTCAGAACAAGTTACATTTGGTGATTGAGCAACAGGGAAAATCATTGGAAAGGAAACACCTAACTATCATGGCTTGCCTGTACTTGAAGATGTAATGTTAGTGATGACAGAATGCATCCCAATTAAAATCAGGTATCGTCCTCAGAGACTAGCGTGAATAGATTCTCCTAAGCTTAGATATTGTAGTTTTTTATTGATTATAGTTAGGCAACAAGAATATTGATTTGTAAACAAAATTAAAGTGCAAATAATAAAAAGAAAGAGACAATCAAGAGGAGTTCGATTCCAAGGTGTTGTTTCATTAAGGGTGTACAAATGGAAATTGACATGCAATTAAATAATAAAGGCTGGTTGAGCTAGAAGTTCTAAATTCGGAAAATCCTTTTTCAAGCTCAATCTGTTCTAACCCTAGTTTATCAAGTTTAAATTTCTTCATATTGCTTAAACTAGTGTTGCAAAAATACCTTTCAATTATTCTTGAATCAGTCTCAATATTGTCAATTAATATTGCTTAAACTAGTGTTGCATTAAGACCTTTCTAAATTTCTTTCTCAAGCAGAAGAATTAGCCCTAGATCAATTGATTAATGGCCAGTTAACCAAAAGTATTAAGAATAGATAATTTAGAAACTTAATCAAGAATTAATCAATTATAATATCAAGAATCCATTCAAGAAACCCAAAAATCCAACAATGCCCTAGAATTTAGAGTTTAGCTACACATGATTCCAATAATAATAATCCCTAGACAAAGAGAATTCATCATGGAGAAAGAATGAATTGAGAATTAAAGAAATAATCTCCCTACAACGTAATCGGATCTCAATCACGATTTTTGACCTTCACCAACGAATTCCGAGTTGATCTCCAGCTGGGAATCACTTTTTAGACGAATGCTCTCTACCATAGGTAGAACACTCTCCGAAGAACTATTCTCTAAACTCCAATTTCCCCCCCTTTTTAAGACGACGCTACTTCCCTTTAAGAAGAATTATCGCATTGTTGTTGTTGTAACACTATATTTCAGCATTGCAACGTTGACGTTTGAAGCAATCGTAGCATGCACTTGCCATCCAAAGCATCACAACGCTGCGACGTTGCCCTGTTCTCTACTCTCGCGTCTTCAGTGTTGCGAGACAGCGTTGCAACACAAGCTCAATGCTGACCCCTCAATTCTTCTACTAAATTCTAAATCTTTTTCTTCAATTTTGGTCTTTACCTTCCCTCCTAATTGCATAGTTGACCCCTAGATACTCGTATTTGGACCTTTGCCCTGGGTTTTGATCAGTTTTGCCCAATTTGTTCCTAATTCTCAATTTCGTGAAATCACCCAACAAACCACATTAAGCCATACCAACTAGCTGAAGGATCCCCATGCAGGGTCTACAGCGGAAGCAAATCATCCCAATTCTAAAAAATTTATAGAACGCAATTTTACAGAGAAAAGGAACAGATCATGCATTTAATTAAACAAAACATATAGCATGCTATAGAAACTAAGAAGAGAAAAAGGAAATAGAAGACTTACACTTGAAGAACAAAATCTTCACGTTTTCTCTTCACTGTGAAAATCATAAATACCAAAAAGGGCACTCCCACAAAAGCAACCTTAGTATTCTCTAGATGAAAATCCAGGAGGAGTGGACTCTGACTATTTTGGTGAGGGAAGGGATTTGGAGAGGAGAAGAAAAGAAAAGCCTGAGATCTGATCTGAGATATCAGAACTACCTTATGTGATTTTTCTATGTTTTCTATCTTTACCACACAGAAAAGAAGAAAGAGTAACTAACCCACATACACAATCTGGAGAGAAAGAGTGGGGAAAGAAGTTACAACTCCCTCCCAAATAACATTAATTCAAAAATAAATAAATTAAATTAAATTAGTTTATTTATTTAATATATATTCATATGATAACTACCTTATCATATAATATATATTAAACTATATGTTATATCAAATATAACATACTTTTCTCTCACCAATGACTTTTAATATAAAACACATTTTTATTAATGTTAACTATATGAATCCAATTCATATAATTAATATTTGAATCATATTCAAATATCTATTTTCTCTCATAAATACTTAATATTATAATGTATCAAATATATTATAGTAATTAAATTATATATAATTAAATTAAATTAATTATATCACATATAATTAATTCCCTGAATTAAATTAAACAATTCACATTAATCATAAAACTAATTCTCATTAAATCCCGTTGAGCTACCAAGGGGACCTCATGGACCTATGGCTTGAAGCTCCAACGGTACGTGAATAATTAATTAAACTCTTTAATTTAAATTATTCACCATCTGTTAACTAAAAGGCACTCCACTAAAGACTCAGCTACACTCTTCGCACTACAAATATATTTTTGTATCCATTGGTATAACTAATCAACAGTACAATGACCCTTCAAAAATTGCTCGTAAGTACAGTTAGACCAAAATTACCGTTTTACCCCTATAGTTACTTTTAACTCCTTAAGTACCAATAATCCTTCTAATGAACAATAAATCATAGTCCAACTATGACCAAACCCCTCTCGAGCTAGGAGAGGGTGTGGCGCCACATTGTTCAAGCCTCGGAATCAACCCTTACGGGAGCAATTTATCTATTTACCCCGATGTTGAGGAAGAAGTGAATTCCTTCTTGTGTAGTTGTGTTCCCAACTCCACATCAAACGAATCCCCAAAATGGTGGGCTTGTTGAGTTAGTGATCTAGTCATTCTCACCCATACAAATCAAAGGACCACGTTCATAAGCAGGAGTTTACAACACACTTAGGATTCAAGTCATGTTACCTATGCTCATCCTGGTTAAATATAAGTCTCTAATACGAATGACGTTATATAATGAGACTAAACATTTCATGGTTTGATCTTATATAAACTCCTTTGTATAGAATATCCCCGCTCACATGTCTCCACATGAATGATCAGGATCAGATCATTTGTAGCACTTTACAACAATTATAACATCTAAAAAATGGGTTATACTCATAGTGTCACTAAGACAAGGCATCCAACCTTATCCATCTACTACAGACCATTTAGGTTATCACTTAAACATGATCCACCCGTATATCTCTACATACATGTTTAAGCTATAAGATAGCCTTGGATGTTAGTTTATTGGTTTGTGGTTAATGAAACTAATTTTGAAGTAAAACATCAAATATTTTATTACATAAATAAAATTTTTGTACATTACAATTACAAACTATAGGACCCTATGAGATTTAGGGCATCAACCCAAACAATCCCCTAGTTGACCTAAAGTTAGTAGGGTGTACAGTGTAAAAGTCAAACTGTAATACAAAGTACATAAAGCAATAAACTAGGGCACAAACTACTAGTATAAAATCTCCCACTTGCCCTAGTCTAAATGTGACCTATCCCATAGACCCATACTCTGCAGATGACCCTCAAACAGCTTAGTCGTGAGGGCCTTTATAAACGAATCAGCAACATTGTGCTTCGAAGCTATCTATGTGACAATTACCTCCCTTCGATGCACAATCTCTCGGATGAGATAAGATTTCCGCTCTATATGTTTCCTACTCTTATGACTCCTAGGCTCTTGGGAATTAGCCACAACACCACTGTTATTACAATAAAGTGTGATGGACTTTGACATGTCTAGAATGACTTCTAGATCCGTAAAGAATTTCCTGAGCTAAACAGCTTAACAAGTCGCTACATACTCAGTCTTCATAATGGAGTCAGCAATGCACCCTTGCTTGGTGCTCCTCCAGGCTATTGTTGCTCTATTAAGAGTGAACACTAATGCTAAAGTGGATTTCTTGGAATTCTTATCAATCTGAAAATCAGAGTTTGTGTCTCAAGTAAGGATCAGATCCTTAGAACCATATTTGAGCATGTAGTCCCTCGTTCTCTGTAGATACTTGAAGATATTTTTAACGGCGGTCCAATGACCAAATCCTGGATTGGACTGATATTTACTGACTATCTCCATGACATAGCAGATGTCAGATTTCGTACATAACATCGCATACATCTTGAGGTATCTTAGGACACTGCTCCTTATACAATATTACTCCATGTTTGAAAGGTAGTAAGCCTCTCTTAGAGTTTTGCATCGAATATTTGACAAGCATCTTGTCAATGTAAGATGCTTGAGACAGAGCTAGCATTTTGTTCTTTCGATCTCTAAAGATTTGGATTCCTAGAACAAATTGAGTCTCTCCCAAATCTTTCATTTGGGATTGAATCGCTAGCCAGTTCTTAACTTCAGTCAGTAGACCTACATCATTCCCAATGAGTAGGATATCATCTACATATAACACTAAGAAAGCTACTAAACTATTGATGATCCTCTTGTAAACACATTACTCATCAACATTTTGATTAAATCCATAATATTTGATCGCAGTATCAAACCTTATGTTCCAAGATCAAGAAGCTTGCTTCAGTCCATAATTGGACTGATTAAGCTTGCAAACCCTTTGCTCTTGACCTTGGGCTAGAAATCCTTTGAGTTGCTCAATATAAATGGTCTCATCAAGATTGCCATTCAGAAAGGAAATCTTGACGTCCATCTGCCAAATCTCATAGTCATAATACGAAGTAATGGACAGAATGATCCAGATAGATTTAAACATGACAACAGGTGAGAAAGTCTTCTCATAGTCAACTCCCTCAACCTCGGTATAACCTTTTGCCACCAGTCTAGCCTTGAAGATTTGCACCTTTCCATCAACACCCCATTTTCTCTTGTAGATCCATTTGCAACCTATAAGTTTTACCCCATCAGGTTGATCTACAAGATCCTATACTGAATTGAAGTACATGACTCCATTTTGAGATCCATTGACTTCTTGTAAGATAATGAATCCTCAACATCTCTGTCAGCTACCATAGTTAGGATTTCAGTTAAACTCATGTAACAGACAGGTGGGTTTGCAACCCTCCCACTGTGTCGAGATTTCCTTAAAACTTGAGGTGGATTTGACCTACTAGATAATCCAACTTCAACAACTCTTGTTAAGGTGTTGGGTTATTTAACAGCTCTTGTTGAAGGTTCAGAAGTTTCTTTTGAAAGTTCATTCAATACAATTTTACTGTGGAGCTTGTGCTCCCTTATGTGGTATTCTTCAAGAAAAGTAGTGTTTGTCGATACAAACACTTTGTTTACTTTTGGGTCAAAGAAGTAACCACCTCTCGTTCCTTTGAGGTAGCCTACAAATAGGCACAATTTTGAACGAGATTCCAGTTTCTTAGGACTAGCCTCAAGCACATGTGTTGGGCAACCCCAGATTCTAAAATGACATAAATTAGCTTTACAACCATTCCATAACTCAAAAAGTGTTCTGGTAACACTGTTGGATGGAACACGGTTTAAAATGTACGCTGCAGTCTCCACTGCATAACCCTAAAACGAGTCAGGTAAGGAAGCGTAACTCATCGTAGACCAGACCATGTCTAACAGAATTCGATTTCTCCTTTCTGATACACCATTCTGCTGAGATATACCAGGTGTTAAGAGTTGGAATACTATTCTATGTTCTATCAAATAGTTTTAAAATGTCAGATCCATAAACTCTCTACCTCGAACATATCGAAATGTCTTTATTGTTTTACTTAATGCATTTTCAACTTTAGCCTTAAATTCTATGAACTTTTCAAAATATTCAGACTTATGTTGCATTAAATATACGTACCCATATCTTGAATAGTCATCAGTAAAGGTGTTGAAATATTCATAATCTCCCCTAGCTTTTACATTCATCGGACCACAGAGGTCTGAATGTACTAGCTCTAAAGGTTCTTTCACCCTGTGACCTTTTCAAGTAAAGGATCTCTTAGTCATTTTGCCTTCAAGGCATGACTCACACACAGGTAAAGAATTTTCTTCTAACTCTCTTAGAAGTCCATTCTTCACAAACCTCTCAATCCTATTGAGATTGATGTGTCCTAACCTCAGGTGCCAAAGTTTGCATTTTCTTTAAGAGAAAATTTTAAGTCTTTTATGATGAGTTATTGTAGTTTTAAACATTTTAGTGTTATGGAACGCCTTAGTTGCTAACGGTCTTAGCACGTAAAGGTTGTTTTCCAATTTCGCAAAATACCATTTTTGGAAATAAACACTTTATTTACAATAAAGTTGATACAGTATGATTGTTCAAGCAAACAATTTACCGAAAATAGGTTCCTTTTTAAACCAGGAACTACATATAAATTTTCCAACAAAATAAAATCAACTAGAGACCTCCCACTGCCACAGCTGAAATGACATGCCTAGTTCCAACCCGCATCGTCATCTCACCAGCACCTAGTTGCCATCAGGAACTAATTTTCTGAAATAAAGAACAAACATGGTTTGTGGCGCCAGAATCTATAATCCAGGAAGAATCATCATTCTCCACTAAACATGTTTCCAATACAAAAAAAATCACATTTACCTTGCTTGGCCTTCTTCTTTACTGCCAAGTACTTGGGACAGTTTCTTTTCTAATGTCCTTCTTGGTTGCAATGGAAACAGATTCCCTTTGCAACCTTGGCATTCTTTTGAGCAGTTTCTGGTGGGTTAGCTTTCCTCTTTCCATATTTCTTCTTCTTTCACTTTTTATTGTTGGAGGAAGAAGGTACAGACTTTGTCCTAGATGTCGAACCTCTGTGGAACTTCTTAGAGGATGAAGCAACACTTGCTTCACCCTTCTGTCCTTTGCTTTTCATTAAGAACTGAAAGGTCTGTAGCTCATTGAGGAGGGTGGTGAAGGAAATCAAGAATGATGATTTCCATGAGCAGTGGAAGGATCGTTCCAAATTCCATTCGAGTTGAACATAAAAAATTACAGTACAAGAACGGAAACTAACAAGTCATGCACAAAACGAAATTACAGCATGCTAAATGATAGAATCAAGGGATAAAATATGTGTACCTTTGAAGAACCATTCTTCAAACTCCCTTGAGCACTCTAATGCGTCCAAGAACAACAACTCTCAAACACAATGATTGGTACACAACACCAAGACAATGAACACAATGATCACGAACCCAACGGACGACCTCCACGAAGCAATCGAGTCACACTGAGTTCACGAAATGAATAAGGACACCACCACAATTGTTTCCTTGGTATTCTCGGTGTGAGAATCCATGAGTTGTGGGCTCTGTATGATCTTGGTTTGAGGAAGAGACTGGAAGACAACAATCGTGTAGACGATCGAGCAAGTGGGAGATAGGAAGTTGTTTATCATATAGACGATATGGTCAATCGTGTAGTAAATGGAAACCTATCATATAAACAAAGCCACGTGATCATTTAGCTATGATCAGCTGAATGAACTATCGTGTAGTCAAAGCTCCACGATCATTTAGTCTCTCTATGGCTATCACTAAGTGAAACACTTTCACTTGATAGCTTTCTCCGTGAGTTATTTTTGAAAGTCGAAACTCTCTAAATTTAGGCAAACATTTTTCCTTTTATCTCACAGTTACCATAAACCCACCAATAACTTCCAACTCAATTTGTTATTAGAGAAAAAGATTAATTATCACATAATTAATATATTATAAATAAAAATGATAAACAACTTACCATATTATATTTATAACCTATAGTTTAAATATTTCATCTCATGAAACATATAAACCATAGTTCTTTTTCTATTTTATGGTACTTAATGTAAATCATATTAACATTAATCCTCCACTTGATGTATCTCATGCATCACACCAATTATATCATATATAATTGAATTTCCTCCTGTTAATTTGAACACTTCAAACTAACTCCTTGAATCCATTGAGTTACCAATGGGACCTTATGGACCTGTAGCTTGAAGCTCCAACGGTACGTGAATAACTGACTAAACTCTTTAGTCATAGGATCCATCATCCGTTAGCTGTCGACACTCCATTAAAGACGGACAGTTGCACTCTCCGCACTACAGATATATTTCTGTGTCCATATCAAACAATCAACAGTGCGATAACCCTTCACAGATCGCTCGTAAGTACAGTTGAGCCAATTTACTGTTTTGCCCTTGTAGTTACATCTAACTCCTTAAGTACCACTGATTCCTCTAATGAACAATAAGTCATAGTTCAACTATGACTGGGTCCTCTCTTCCAAAGAGAGGATGTGGTCACTATGTTCAAGACCCGAAATTAGCCTTTAAGGGAGCAATCTATCTAGTTACCCTTGCTTTGGGGAATGAGTGAATTCCGTCTTGTGTAACTGAGTTCCCAGCTCCCTAATCAGAAAAATCCCCAAAAAGGTAGACTTGTTGAGTTGGCAATCTGGCCACTCTCACCCATACTAATCAAAGGACCACCCTCAAAGGCAAGAGTTCACAAAACACTTAGGATTAAGGTCATGTCACCTATGGTCGTTATAGGTGAGATGTAAGTCTCAAGTATCAACGACGTTATATAAAGAGACGAATCATCTTGTGGTACGGTCTTATACAAACTCTTTGTATAAGACACCCCCACTTACATGTCTCCACATGAATGGTCAAGATCAGACCATCTGTAGTAGTTTACAACACTTGTAAACCTCTACAAAGTAGGTCATATCCATACTGTCACTAGGATAAGATATCCCTCATTTATCCTTATACTACAAACCTTTTAGGTTATTACTTAAGGCATGATCTACTTGTATATCTCATATACATGCTTAAGTTTACATACAATAGCCACAAGTTTTTTTTTATTGGATATAAGTAAATGCAAATAAAATAACTCTTATTTTAGTTCATAACGATGTGTACAAATAAAATAACTCGGGAGACTAATGTACAATACATGAAAAAATAAATACAATATATAATAAACTAGGGCATACTCTATACCTCAGTATCATCTACCACTTGTCCTAGATAAGATGTCGCATGTCCCGTAGACCAGGCTGTCCAGATGACCCTAAAACACTTAGTCATGAGAGCCTTTGTAAACGGATCAACAACGTTGTGCTCCGATAAAATATTTGTGATTATCACATCATCGCGATGCACAATCTCCCTGATCAAATGATATTTTCATTCTATATGCTTGCCTCTACATGACTCTGAGATTCCTTTGAATTTGCCACAACCCCGTTGTTATCACAATAAAGAGTGATCCGCAAATCCATATTTGGAACAACTTCCAAATCTGTAAGGAATTTCCTCAGCCAAACAGCCTCCTTAGCTGCTTCATAAGCGGCTACGTATTTGGCTTCCATAGTGGAATCCGCGATGCATCCTTGCTTGATGCTTCGCCACACTACAGCCCCTCCATTCAGAGTGAACACTGACCCTGGTGTCGATTTTCGAGAATTTCTATCTGTTTAAAAGTCAGAGTCCCTGATCAAATCCTTATCTCCATACACGAGCATGTAGTCCCTCATTCTCCGAAGATACTTGAGAATCGTTTTGACTGCCGTCCAGTGATCTAATCCTAGATTGGACTGATAACGACATGCAATCCCTACTGCATATCAAATGTTAGGTCTAGTACATAACATTACATACATTAAGCTTTCAACAGCTGAAGCATAGGGGAATTCGTCTCATCTCCTCAACCTTTTGAGGTGTCTTATGACATTGATTATTAGACAATACAATTCCATGCCTGAAGGGTAGTAAACCCCTATTGGAATCCTGCATCCTATACCTGATCAACATTTGATCAATGTATAATGTCTGAGACAAGGCTAACCTTTTGCTCTTACGATCCCGAATGATCTGGATCCCTAGAACATACTGTGCCTCTCCCAAATCTTTCATTTAGAATTGGGCGGCTAGCCACTTCTTAATGTCAGTCAGAAAACTTACATCACTCTCAATGAGTACGATATCATCCACATACAATACCAGGAAAGCTACTGAGCTGTTGATGATTTTCTCGTAAACACAAGGCTCATCAACATTCTAATCAAAGCCAAACGATTTGACCGCATTGTCAAATCTAATGTTCCACGATCTAGACCCTTGTTTCAACACATAAATGGACCTATTAGATTTGGAACAATGAACCCCTCTGATTGAACCATGTAGATGGTCTCCTCAAGATTACCATTAAGAAAGGCAGTCTTGACGTCCATTTGCCATATCTTATAATCATACAATGTGGCTATCGACAAGAGTATCTTGATAGACTTCAACATGACAACAGGTGAGAAAGTTTCCTCATAGTTCACTCCCTCGACCTAGGTATAACCCTTTACCATGAGTCTAGTCGTAAAGGTTTGCACTTTTCCATCTACACCTCGTTTTCGTTTGTAGATCTACTTACATCCTATAGGTTTTACCTCATCAAGCTTATCCACAAGTTTCAAGACATTATTGAAGTACATACACTCCATTTCCTGGTTCATGGGTTTAATCCACTCATCTTTGTCAACATCCTTCATTGCTTGCTTATAAGATAATGGATCCTCAACCTCATCATCAGAAATGATGTTTCGGGCTTCAGTAAAAATCATGTAGCGATCCGGTGGGTACATAACCCTCCCACTACGTCGAGGCAGTCTCAACTCTTAAGATGGTTAACTAGATGTACCGATATCCACAACTCTTGTTGAACTATTGGTCTGTTCAACAACTCTTGTTGAACCCTCAGTAGTCACATTAGAAGTCTCATGTAAAAAAAGCTTGCTTCGTGGTTTATGATACTCGATGTGGTCTTCTTCCAAGAAGATAGCATTTGTTGACACAAACACTTTGTTCTAGCTCAAATCATAGAAGTATCCACCCATTGTTTCCCTAGGGTAGCCTACAAAGAGGCAAACTTTCGAACGCGGTTCCAACTTCTTCGGGTTAGCCATAAGCACGTGGGTCGGACATCCCCAAATCTTGAAGTAGCGTAAACTACCTTTACAGCCTCTCCATAGCTCAAAAGGTGTTTTAGAAACACTTTTCGAGGTAACGTTGTTCAGAATGTAACATGCAGTCTCCACTGCAAAAGCCCAAAACGAGTCTGGAAGATAAGCATAACTCATCATAGACCAAACCATGTCCAACAGGGTTCTGTTTCTTCTTTCTGATATACCATTTTGCTGAGATGTTCCTGGGGCTGAGAGTTGGGATGTAATTCCATGTTCTATCTGAAGGAAATCAAACATGAGGATTTCCATGAGTAGCAGAATGATCGTTCCAAATTTCATTCGTATATGAACATTAACAATTACAAGCAAGAAATGGAAACTAAACGGTCATGCCTACAACAAAATTACAGCATGCTTTTCTAAAACGATCAAGAGAAAGAATACACCTACCTTTGAAGACTCATCTTCAATCTCCCTTGATCACGAATGCTCGTTCAACCAGTAATACAACAATCACGAATGCTCGAACACTTCGACCGCTACACTGCATGATCACAGCGACCACGAACACAGTGATCTTCAAGATCACGAACACAGTGAACAACCTCCAAAAACCTCAACTATATCGAGTTGAGTACGAGACCACCACAGTGTGGGCTCTGTGTGGACTTGGTTAGACTATGAGACTAGAGGAAGAACAATCATATAAACGATTGAGCAAGTGGGAGATGACAAGTCTATTGTATAGTCGATGCCCAATCGTTTAGAGGAAGCTCCACGTTCATTTAGCAAAAGCTCCACGATCGTATAGCTAACCGGCAAGTTGAGTGACTATCGTGTAGTGTCACTCCAAGATCGTTTGGTCTCTCTTAAGCTATCGATTAGTGAATCTCATTCACTTGAAGGCCAACCGTGAGAACTACTGAGAATAGAAACTCTCAATCATCAACTACTAAATTTAGGAAAACATTTTTCTATTTATCTCACGGTTACCATGAAACCGCCAATAACCTCCCACTCAATTGGTTATTAGAGAAAAAAAGATAATTATCCAATAATTAATATTATTATAAATATATATGATAACCAACTTACCATAGTATATTTATAACCTATAGTTTTAATATTTCATCTCAAGAAACATATAAACCATAGCTCTTTTTCTATTTCATGGTTCTTAATGTAAATCTCATTTACATTAATCCTTCACTTGATATATCTCATACATCACCCTAATCATATCATATATAATCGAATTACCTCTTGTCAATTTGAACATTTCAAATCAACACCAAGAACTGATTCTCAACTTTAATCCATTGAGCTACCAAGGGGACCTTATGGACTTGTAGATCGAAGCTCCAACGGTACGTGAATAATAGACTAAATTCTTTAGTCACGGGATCCACCATCCGTTAACTGCCAGGCACTCCACTAACGACCGACAGGACTCTCCTTACTACAGATATATTATATGTCCATATCAACCAATCAACACTACGATAACACTTGACAGATCGCTCGTAAATACAGCTGGGCCAATAACCGTTATGCCCATGTAGTTACATCTAACTCCTTAAGTACCACCGATCCCTCTAATGAACATAAATCATAGTTCTATTATGACTAAGTCCTCTCTTCCATAGAGAAGTTGTGGCCACTATGTTCAAGACCCGGAATCAACCCTTAAGGGAGCAATCTATCTACTTACCCCTGTTTCGGGGAAGGAGTGAATTCCATCTTGTGTAACTAAGTTCCCAGCTCCCAAATTAGACAAGTCCCCAAAATGGTAGGCATGTTGAGTTGGCAATCTGGCCACTCTCACCTATACTAATCAAAGGACCGCTCTCAAAGGCAGGAGTTCCCAAAACACTCAGAATTAAGGTCATGTCACCTATGGTCGTTTAGGTGAGATGTAACTCTCTAGTATCAACAGCATTATATACAGAGACGAATCATCTCATGGTCCGGTCTTATACAAACTCTTTGTATAGAACACACTCATTTGCATGTCTCCACATGAATTGTCAGGATCTACCATCTGTAGTAGTTCACAACACTTGCAAACCTTTATAAAGCAGGTCATATCCATAGTGTCACAAGGATCAGTTATCCCTCCTTAATCCTTATACTACAGACCTATTTAGTTTATCAATTAAGGCATGATCCACTTGTATATCTCATATACATGCTTAAGTTTACATACAATAACCATGGAGCTTTGTTTATTGGATATGAGTAAATACCAAATAAAATCACTCTTATTTTATTCATAACAATGTGTATATATTACAAACAACGAGACTTCGGAAGAATTCGGACACCAATCCCTACACTATCGTATAGTTCTAGAATTGGAGGTCCATATACTCTCTATCAAGATCAGATCATAGTGTTTTTATCTTCTTACCTAACAAGTTTTCAACTGCAGTCTTATACTCCTTGAACATGTCAAGGGCTTCAGACTGACGTTAAATTAGGTATACATACCTGTACCTTGAATAATCATCTATGAAAGAGATAAAATATTCATACCCACCTCGAGCTCTAACACTCATTGGACCACAAAGGTCTGAATGTATAAGCTCCAAGGCTTCCTTGGCTCTATAACCTTTTCTAGTAAAAGGTCATTTGGTCATCTTGCCTTCAAGGCATGATTCACACACCGGCAAGGAGTTTTCTTCTAAACTCTTTAGAAGTCCGTATTTCACCAACTGCTCAATCCTATTGAGATTGATGAGACCTAATCTCAGAGGCCAAAGATGTGTGTTTTCCTTAGAAGAAACATTTGGTCTTTTAGTAGTTGTCGTCGTACTGAACATTTCGGTATTAAGCAAGGCTTTTATGACTAACGACCTTAGTGCATACAAGTTATTTTCCATTGAACCAAAACCAATTTCCATACCATTCTTGAAAATAAACACTTTACTCTCAGAAATGAAGACGATATAGCCTTGTTCAATGAGACAAGAAATCGAGACTAAGTTCCTCTTGATATGAGAAACTACAAAAATATTATCCAGTAACAGATAACGTTTCTTGTCCAAAAATAACTTCGACCTGCCTACAGCAAGAAACAACCTCACCAGTACCGACTCGAAGAGTCAACTCTCTTGTGGCAACGTTTTCCAGGAACTAAATCCTTGATAGAAAGAACTGACGTGATTAGTAGCATTGGAATCTAGGATCCAGGCAGAATCATCATTCTTTACTAAACACGTCTCCAAGACCAATAAATCAAATTTACTGTCTTTAGACTTCCTCCTCTTTTGGAGAGTAGTGGGATCAGTATTAGAACCTAAATAAGCTTCAAGTTCCATTTCAGAGAACACTTCTCGTCGATGAACTTTAACAGAGTTAGCAACACTTGTTTTCTCTTCCCGGACGTTATCTTGGGAATTGACACTAATGGTTTCTTTGTCATCCATCCCTTTGTGGTCAAAAAGTAAGAACTGACGTTCAAGTAATTTTTGCAATGAGTCCATGATCTCACGTGCAGTGACCATGTTTTCAACCCTTTTGGCCAAAGCATCAAGTATGCTAGCCTAAATGTGAAGTCAGGCCAATGAATTAGCCTTCATCCACACCTCATATGCAATACAAACATTTCACGGTGCATCAGATTTACCACGAAATATGTTTTGACGGACTCTTTCCAATGTATGTAATCGATCAAACTAGAGGCATTTAACGGAAAAACATTTATGTTGTTGAAAAAACAAACACATTGACCTACATTAGATTTTACGCAAATACTCATTGAAAAACATACAACATCCAATAATGTATAGCAAAACTGAAATGAACCCCGTATGACATCTAGTTTCGCAATGACACTTCAAAGGTTTAGGACAAAAGCCACAGAATGGTAGTTAATTCACCCCTCCTCTAAATTGAGACATTCTCAACCAGCCATTAATATCAGAACAACTCTTGCTCCTGTAATGACTAGCCATCATTGATTTAGTCAAGAAATCATTAACTTGCTTAACAATTTTCCGTAAGTGTGACCCATCATTTTAGGCCCTAGAGTTCCACCCCAAGCAGCCAATCCGATTGGGGCAAAAACTAAAGTGACCCTATCCATTTCTGGAGTTCACCTTGATATTGACCAATTGCACAAAAACCATCTGAAGGGGGATGCTCCCAGGGCGCCACGAGAGAGTGCAAGAATGATCTCACGGTGTGAACTAACGAAGGAGACCGCAGGATGTGTTGACACATACCCTTCACCAACTTACTATAAATACTATCTCCGTCCACCTTGATATTGACTCATGCAAACACCATCCGAAAGGGGATGCTACCAGGGCACCACGAGGCCAAGCATGAATCGGACGGCGTGAACATTCAGGGAGAAACATGAGTGGAATCATTAATATATCATATATATCTCTTCCTCCCACTGAGTATTTTATAACCTAGGGTTTAGTTTACTTAGAAAAAAAAGGGCTAAATATTTTAACTAAGTGACTTTTTAGGTTTGCCCAAAAGTAACTTTTACCTTGGAAAGTTGAACAACTTTTGATCATCATTCATTAAACTCTTTAACGAAGTCTTTGATCAACTGTCACATGCTTGCAGAAAATCTATCTAATTAATCTTTCTAAGTAGGTTCCCAGGTAGGAGTGTTTCGTTTCCGTCAGCTTATGTACCCCAGCCTAGACAGAACTCGCTTTAAACAAAAGGTCCCTTATAGATAGATTTAATACAATTTTAATCTTTTATGCCAATCAATTTAATCCCATTAAACCGATTTAAAAAGATTAAACTTAGGTTACTATTCGTATTAGAACCTTGAACTTAGGTTTATCTCAATCCAATTTTAAAACTCTTTTAAAACATGAGTTCACCCTAAGTCTGCATGCAACTCTCTCTTATCAATTTAAGTTTTAATTTCCATTATAGCACTTATAACATAAACAACCAAAACCATCCATAATGCGAAGCAAACACATATAAGGCATTCATAACTTTTATAAACAAGCCTAAGTGTCATGCTCCATGCACTGTTAATTCATTGCTACTTTTATATAACATTTATATAACCAAGCCAACGAACCAAGCACATATGCTTCCATACACCCTTCTACTATAAAGATGATGCATGAATATGCTTACTACATGCATAAATATAACTCTTATGTTTCATGATGCATGCACATGCTTTCTTGTAATTTTATCATGCTAGAAACTAATGCATGAATCAAATGCATAACTTAAAGTGGGTTTCAAATCTATATGTCATACACTATGGCATATAAACCAAGATGAATTGGGATAATTAGCCTCAAAATCCTCAAAACCAAAGCTAACTATTACAAATAGCAAAGAGTCTCCGGTTCAAACAGGTGAACCGGGTCTTGAACTATCTGAGCGAAGAAACACGTCTCCTTGATCATGTACAAAATTCCTTGTGATCGCTTACACGATAGAGTAAACACTTTACTCAATCGTTTACCAATGCTTCCTGAGCTAAACGATTGTTTAGCAATGATCGTGTACCTTTGACTATGTGATGAAGCATGAGGTCACGCGATTGTACAACGTGCATGTGCAATGAAATCCTTAAACGATCATCTCAACAAAAACGATGCGATGAAGCAAAATCATCTAAACGATCGCTAAGCAAGCGCGAGGTATCGTATACCGCGTGATCATGTAGTCAGTGATGATGCGATGAAGTATGCTAACTACACAACCGTTTAGTGCGCACGCCTTTTATTAAACGATGAGCATCAAATGCCGCACGCGATCGTTTACCTCCAGCATCCACGCGATCAAGCAACCAATGCAAACGCTTTACCCGATCGTTTAGCTATACTACACGATTGGGCAGAACTTTTCTACACGATCGCTTAGTAAAAACTCAACTTTCGTTTACCTGAGGCTACACGATACGATCAACCCTTAGTCTTCTTTCTCGATGAAGAATCGTTCCAAATTCTATTTGAGTTGAACATAAACAACTACAGTACAAGAATGGAAACTAATAGATCATGCACAAAACGAAATTACAGCATGCTAAATAATAGAATCAAGGGATAGAGTATGTGTACCTATGTACCTTTGAAGAACCATTCTTCAAACTCCCTCGATCACTCAAATGCATCCAAGAACAACAACTCTCGATCACAATAACCAGTACACAACATCAAGACAACGAACACAATGATCACGAATCCAACAAACGGCCTCCACGAACAAGTCGAGTCACACTCGGTTCACGAAGTGAGTGAGGACACCACCATAATGGTTACCTGAGTATTCTTGGTATTGATCGAGGGAGTTTGAAGAATGGTTCTTCAAAGGTACGCATACTCTATCCCTTGATTCTATCGTTTAGCATGCTGTAATTTCATGTTGTGCATGACCTGTTAGTCTCCGTTCTTGTACTGTAATTGTTTATGTTCAATTTCGAATGAAATTTGGAACGATCATTCCGCTACTCATGGAAATTCTCATGCTAGATTTCCTTTAGCACCCTATGTCCTCAACTATCTATCCAGTCTTACCCCTGAAATGGGATGCTTATTGAGCCAGCAATGTTGAGTCAACCCTTACCCATGCAAATCTAAGGATAATCTAGAATAAACATGAGTTCATATAGCTTAGGATTAAGGTTAAGTTAACTAAGTCATCACTTTGAAATAGTTAGTCTTAAATAGTAAACAACATTATAAAGTAAGAGTGACTTATTTCTTAGTTCGATTTTATACAAACTCTTTACATAGGATGCTCTTACCCACATGTACCCACATGAACGAATCAGGATCACTTCGTTTGTAGCACTTTACAACAATTGTAACATCTACAAAGTGGGCTGAATCTGATATTGTCCCCAAAATAAGGTACCAAACCTTATCCGTATACTATAGACTATTTTGGCTATTTACTCGAACTTGATCCACTCTTATGTCTCCACATAAAGTTCAAGTACTCATGTAATAGTCATGGATCTTAGTTTATTGGATTTAGGTTATTTCTAAAACGAAATGAGCAATTAAAATATTCAATAACAACTTTATTGAATCAAACTTCAATAACATCTATATTGATTAACAGAATAAATTTATTGTTTACAGACCATGAGTTTTAGGACATAAAACCCAACATATGTCTAATCTTGTTTTTGAACTTATAGGGGGAGTCAAACAAGAAAGGTCAATCACCTTGGTCTGATCTCAATGTGAAATATGTGTTGCTTCATAAGATAGGTATTGAGTACTGGTACCCATTTTCTCACAAGTCTGGGCTCTCTACTATGTTGGCAAGTTTTCTGTATCAGATTGGCACTGAGGAAAATTCAACTACGGTGTCTTTATCCTTAATCAAATTAAACGTCATATTGCTTCTTGTAAAACTCTTAGGTTTGAGAGAATCAAAATAATTTATTTTGGTCACTGAAGAATTAATATATGCAAGTGTACAAGAGTGACCAAAGAAGGAAAGCATAGAAAAGGCCATAAAAGAAAAATATAACAAAGATATTTACAATAATGAAAAACACTAATATTAGAACTATAACACTCTCCATCAAGTTGGAGCATATATGTTAATTATGTTTGACTTGTTACATAAAAATTTTGTATGTCTTCCATTTAATGCTTTTGTAAAGACATCTCCTAATTGTTCTCTAGTCTTCCCATATCCTATAGATACGAAATCTTGTTGAATTTTCTCACGTACAAAATAGCAATCAACTTTCATATGTTTAGTCCTTTCATGGAATGCTGGATTAGATTCGATATGCAGTGCTACTTGATTATCACACCACAAATTTGTCGGTGTGGTGATTTCAAATCCCAACTCAATAAGAAATAGATATATCCAAATCAATTCACACATAGATTGTGCCATTGCTCTATATTCTGATTCCTCAGTTGAACGTGACACCACATTTGCTTATTACTCTTCAAAAAATCAAATACCACCAACAAAAACACAATATCCTAAAGTTGATCTTTTGTCTTCTCTATATCCCGCCCAATCGACATCTAAGAAACATTCAATATTAGTATGACCACAATCCTTATATAATAAACCACATCTGAGAGCAGCCTTCAGATAGCACAAAATATGTTCTAATGCAACCTAATAACCAACTATAGGGCATGACATACTGATTCACAATACTCACCGAATAGGCTATGTCGGGTTGAGTCACTGTAAGGTAATTGAGTTTTTCGCTAACCTTTTATATCTTTTAGGATCTTTTAGCAATTCTCCATCTTTTGTGAACTATAAATTGGGCATCATTGGGGTACTATGTGGTTTAGCCCTTAGCTTCCCTATTTTAGTCAACAAGTCAAGTACATATTTTCTCTATGATAATAGTATTCCTTTCTTGCTTCTTATTATCTCAATTCCTAAGAAGTATTTCAACATGCCTAAATCTTTTATGGCCCATGTATTTTAACATGCTCTGATGCCATGTAAAATTCTTAGGTTTGAGAGAATCAGAATATTTTATTCTATCCACTAAAGATATGAATATATATAAGTGTACAAGAGTGACCAAAGAAGGAAAACACAGAAAAGGCCATAAAAGGAAACTATAACAAAAATATTTACAATAATAAAAATCCCTAATATTAGAACTATAACATTTATCAAGCCACCAAAGTTCCCTAGACTTATTTATGGGATTCTACTTTCTCAAAAGCCTAATCTTCTCCTAGGCTCAAACGTGTCTGGACCTCTTCCTCTTGCTCTATCCTTCAACTACAGATTGTATCAGGGAAAACATGTTCTTGACCTGGTTCACACTGATGTTCCTGTAATTGAAAGTGGTCCAATTGAAAAGTTTCTTCTAAATTTACTGTTGACATTTCATTCTATGATGTGCTAATTAATAGCAAATTTGTAAGAAGGGGGCATTTTTTAAAGCAATAGGATTTAATAAAAGGTATGTGCTTTCTTTCTTCAAATGCAATAATATATATTAGTGATAGGAAATAGTGTAAACACACTAGTGAAACTTCACTTGCTATATTTGCTTTATAAAAGTATTGGTGGTTTCTATTTCCTTATGCTAGTGTAGTTCAACATCAATTTTACCAATATCTTTTGCGTAGCTTCAACTTGGTGAGCAACTAAGTAATATAGTAATCATATTGAAATGAGTTAAATAGTGGATAGAATAGAAATTATCAAGGTATGTTGATTGTTGGTTTATTTTCTCATAATTTATCTTCAGTTTTAGAATATTAATACCAGTTTTCTAATTGTTTGAAAATACCACTTTCAGAATACTTAAGTTGAGACTTTGTTTTTTATTGCAGCTTGTTAATGCAAAGTATATTTGTTTATATGTAGTTCTTGTGTTTCTTTTAGATTTACTATCAACCATGTATAATCTCAGTTTAGGTTTGCTGCAATGTTTTTTCATGCTCTACCATTAGCTGCTTTTTTCCATTATTTTTTTTTTTTTTTGTGTATTTATTTTTCCTTCTTGCTAATGACACTACCATGTCAAATCTTTATTTGTTGATTGTTTAACTTTTGAAAATAGCAAGTGAATGTATTTTTGTTATTATTATGCTTATGGGTTTTTTTATAACTTAATATGGGGATAAGATAGCTTCTTAATTTTTAGAGGATGTGAACTTGCGAGGAAACAGGGGAGATAGCTCACTTTATACATTTTAACATGATCTAGCATTTCTATCGCTCTCTTTGGTTATTATTTATTAGTACCAATTGATGAACCTTTTTAAGAGTTTGCTTTTTCACTCTTCAAATTATTCATTAGAAAGCCTCTCATCAAAAGGGAGAAAACGTGGCATAAGACTTCTCTCTAACTAAAATTTTCTCCTGATCACAATCTACATTTTAGATGTTGATTTTGCTCTTGTAATTCGAGTTTTGTTTGGATGAAAGTGTGAAATCTCATTAACATTTGTAATTTTAGCTATATGTTTTGAAGGATGTTTTGAAGGATGAAAGTGTGAAATCGTGTTGTTAATAGTATACATCAATTGCTTTTATTTCTTCCAAAGAACAATAGCTAGAATAACATTATCTTCATCCGGTGAGCATCGATGAGGTTGCATAATCAAATTGTTATTTTATTCATCTAGACAAAAAGAAGCATCAAATTCAAAACCATCCCTTCATCGAAGCTCCATTCTTCTTTGTTAGATGTTACTAAACTGAGCTAAATGAGCTAATATGTGAAAGTTGTCCCTTCAGCTTAATTAGCTTTTCAACTTAGTAATGTATAGTGCTTAACATCTATGAACCTTTTGCATTGTAGCAGCCACTAGTTAGAATCTATTTCTTTTATAGCTCTCTCGTCATTATCCTTGTTCCAGAATAGTTTAACTTCAAAACTTAATAGATATTAATTGAGTGAAATATTGATCAAGCTTTTATATATATATATATATATATATTAATGAGAATTGGGTTTAAATTATAGAAGAAAGAAATTGTAATCACTGGTGTAGCATATGATATACCAATTAGATTGTTTGATATTGGTTTTGGTTGGCCAGGTATCTTATGATTTTCTTGTGCATAAAAAAAAAAAAGGGAGAGAGAAATATTATTGATTTGTATGTACATAAGCAAAGAAATATATATATATATATATATATTTATATATATATATATATATATATATATATATATATAAATATATATATTATATAATTATTTTTTCAATAACAGAGCGATGACAGACATTTAGTATCAAACAATTATTGACAAAAAGTAGGTGAAAAACCGACATTAAAGATGATGTTCAATGTCGGTTGAAAATCGACATTAAAGATGGTATTCTATGTTGGTCGAAAATCGACATTAAAACTCGGTTTTGTATTAGTGATTATAGATAACTACTACGTTGTAATTGCTTGTCGTTGATATTAGTGAAGTTATCTTTCTTGGGCACACTATCCCCAGATGTAGGTAGTTTACACCAAATTAGGTTACCAATCTCTTGTGTTCATTTATCTCTTAATTATTTCGTATAATTATTGCGTGGAATGCTATAACATTGTAGATAACATAGTTATATAACTTTGTAGGTAATATAGTTATCTCGCAGTAGTTAACTCCTATAAAATGAAGCTTCAAATACTAAGTAATGTAGATATTTGTCCATCTGATAAACTAATAAATGATAGATCTTTACAAATATAAAGACTAAAAGGATTTTTCATGATTAGTTTGAAATTTAAAGTAGAATATTTTCGACTTGAGAAACAACTATCGAACAAAATATCTAATGTTTTCACATTAAATTTGCCGATATTTTATCCATTGAATTTAAGTATATAATAGTTGTATATTCAAATTCGCCAACTCCATATGAATTAATGTTTTTAAAGAAAAAGAAGATCGTGTTTCATAGTTTTTAAAATTCTATATTTATTCAGAAAAATGTCACTATTTGTATACATAATACGATATAGCTTGGTTTAAAATATTAAGAACAACTCAAAATTATCCAAATAAGTTCATTTGCAATAAATAAATTATTGATTTTCGATGAAAAAGAAATGGATATAAATTGGTGACAAATTTGGTCACGAAACTTTTGAAATTGACCACTACCAAAATAGAATATCAATATGATGTTCTTGTGGGGGCACGTGCAGTGCAGATGGGAGAACAATACGAGGTGAGGCTGAAATAACAAATGTTCGATTGGATTAAGGAACTCTTTTGTTATTGGTTTTCTTAAAAAAAAAAAAGGAAAAATCAAATTTAAGTTGTAGTTACCAAACAATCGACTCAGGTTAGTTATTAAGATTAAAATACTAGTAATGTATTTTTAAATGTTTTGAGTTTTTACTTTACCCTTTTGTTAGTTTATGTTGAACTAAAAAACTATATTATTAATATATTATTGATTTCATGGCTATGGCTAATATTGTGAATATTTATATTTTAAGGTCTTTTTATAAAAAGTAAGTTAAGGATAAATAGTTCTTAAACAATGACCCAACAAAATAGAATTTAACATATATATACATATTTATGTTATTCCACGAATAATAATTCAAAGCAACACTAAAAGATTTATTTATTTATTTATTTTTTATAAACAGAACTAAAAATAGAAATTAATTTCAATAGAATTCATGAAATAATTTAAATGCAATAAAACTTTTTGATTCTTTAACAAATTCAACTCAAACACACGTGCATTTATGTTTGAGTTCAATGAATATGTAGATGAAAGATTTGAGTTCAAATCATTTAGATTGAAGTTATATATCTTATGACAATTGAGTTATAATTATTTATCAATTCAACTCAAATATATTTATATTGCAATTCACCCATCTATTTTAAATGGTATTAATCAAGTTCTTAGAGTCATTATATTAGTCTATAACAAAATATCTCAAATTAATTAAAAAATATATAAATATAGACATACAAGAAACAATTTTTAGCTTTGAAATTAGCAACTGAGTCAATTTTACCTTAGACTTAAAAAAAAAATATATCGAATATTGTCCTTTTTACATTTATCCAACATGTTTTCTTACAAACATTTTCCCACTAATTCAATATACATATAATATAAAATATTTCAAAACAAAAAATTTAAACTAAGTATTCCGCTTTGAAAAATCAATACAAAAAAGCCAAGCACTAAATTCAACTTTTATGTCTACTCTCCCGTGTCAAAAAGTTGAAGCATATAATCTCGGTAAAAATGTCAAGAGATTTAAAACGTCGGCTTTGTAGCCAGAATCTTACCTCAAAAACTCAAAATTTCTAGATTTTAATTAAAAAAAAAAAAAAGTAAATGAAAATTTTGAACTATTACACTTTTAATATTTAAATTTTGAATATGATTTTATCCATAAAATTTTTAAAATTATATAATTTACAGATTGATACCATATTTGATAATATAGAGTTTAATCTCAAAATTAATTGATAAAGAGTATATCATCTTTTGATTTTTTCAATGTGGGATTTTCAATAATTATTAACTTGTTTTTTTGAGAATGTATTTAAATGGGTCTAATTTTTCATATTATGACTAACTAAAGAAAGATGGTAACATTTTGAAAATAAATTGAATTCAAATGGTAGATTTAAAAACTAAAAATATACGTATTTTTAGAATTAAAAGAAAAATGGAAAATTCTGGAGAGTTAAAATTTGAATTAAAAATCTAAAACCGACCATTGGTCTCCTATGGCCTCTTAGAACGTGAAAATCTTACGTAACGTACAACTTGGAATGTATTGAATAATATTCCCCCACCGACTCTCACATTTCCAAAACCAAAACCAAATACCGATACTAACCCCAGCTTCACTGGGCCCCACTCCTTTGCCGACCCTCAACGTTTTTATCCAATCAAGGCCGACATCACCGGCCCCACATCCTCATCTTTCTCCACGTTGCACTTTCTTATTGGTCCATCCAGAACCTTCGTACACCCTGTCCATCTCTCTCTTACTTTCTTCTTTTGACTACCACTTCAAATCCGCGAATACTCAAATCTCCCCCACTCGCTTCATAGACCATCCACGTGGACTAAACCCACCACGTGTCGGCGCGTGCATTAAGCGTGGTAATCCGCGTATGGGGTTTAGATTTGACGAAAAAGGCAAATAGAAGAAATGATTTATTTTCATCTTTTTTTTTTGGTTAAAATAAATAAATAAATAAATGCTTTTCTTTTCATTGAATCCACCACGTCGGTTGCCCTGCCAGAAATAATAATAATAATACTAATAAAATAATAATATTTGGCGTTACGATCAGGATCTGGCGCGTTGGACCCGTGTGGCGCGTTGTGTTATAGCTATAAAATGGTACACTTGGAAACCCACTAAGCAACCAAACTTATTTGACACAAACACACAAAGCTTATTATTCATTCTCACTCACTCATCACTACCAAATATCTCTCTGTTTTTGTGATCTTGAGAACTTTATAGCATAGCCATGGCGGAGTACGAGAACAAGAAGATCGAGGAGGGAGTTCAAGAGAGTGGCGTCGAGGCTAAGGATCGCGGGCTGTTTGATTTCTTGGGGAAGAAGAAGGACGAAGAGCAGAAGCCCCATGTTGCAGCTCCTCATGAGGAGGTTGTCGTCGTTACTGAACAGTTCGAGAAAGTTGAAGTTTCTGAACCTCCACCACCGATCCACAAGGTTGAAGAAGAAGAAGAGAAGAAGCCTAGTCTCTTGGAGAAGCTCACCCGATCCGATAGCAGCTCTAGCTCTGTAAGTTTCAATCTTTGGAGTTTGTTTTCAAATGACGTTTTATTCTTTTAAATACTTTAGTATTCAAAAGTTCATTTGAAATAGCCCGATCTTGGATCACTTTGAATTATTCTATTAGACTGCACCTAATCTACATAATAAAAATAGAATAAAGATATTCTTATAAAAAAATGGACACATGACGGTCTTTGGTTGAATGATGTAGTGTTTGTTTCTTAAATTTACTTAGACAATTTGAGCAATCAAAATTATCTAAAGTTTGATGTGCACATGAGATGAGTGTTGATTGACTTTTCCTTAAAATTGATTGGATATTATCGAATATGATTGTACAGTCGAGCGATGAGGAGGAAGGAGAAGATGGGAAGAAGAAGAAGAAGAAGAAGGGATTGAAGGAGAAGTTGAAGGAGAAACTAGGAGGAGGAGAAGAGGAAAAGAAGGAAGAAGCTAAGGAACACGAACACGAACACGAAGCAGTAGCCATCCCAGTTGAGAAGGTGGACGACGCAGCACACCCTGAGGAAAAGAAAGGCCTCCTAGACAAGATCAAGGAGAAGCTTCCAGGCCACAGCAAGAAGCCGGAGGAAGCTCCGGTTCCGGAAGCAGCCCCGGAGGCAGCTCCTCATCATCATGAAGAAGATCAAGGAAAAGAAAAGAAGGGATTTTTAGAGAAGATCAAGGAGAAACTCCCAGGTTATCACGCTAAGGAGGAAGAGAAGCATAAGGAGGAGGCAGCTTCTCATTGAAGATACTGATAATGGTTTAGATCATAATCATCATCATTATGGCGTGGATTTCTTAATGCTCTTTTAATTATGTGTTTTTATGTAAGAATTATATATGTGCTTTTTTGATGTGCATATATATATATATGGGATTTGCTTTAAGGTGGGGAAGGGATGTGTTTCTTTTTCGTTGTCTTTTCATTATATAGTGTTCATTTTGTATTTAGTTCTTGTGTGTTTCATAAAGTTGAAAAAGTTTTTAAAATAGTATTATAATCGAGTTTTTTTTTCCTTTTGTTTATCTTTTGATTTTCCCTTTTTCCATCCATATAATATATATTATTAATTAGAAAATAAAAGTGCTAGAACAACTTTCAAAATGTTAGGGTGGTTTTAATGGGGCCACATGTTATTGGACGAAATTCCTACTTGTGGCTTAAAATCAATATCTTAAAAAAGAAATGTTGAATTATTATCTCTCTTCCATCTAGTCTAATACCTAAGTAACAAGGTTCATGAATAGCTTTATGTAGAAGCTTGGAGATTTTGAAGAAATGTCTACAATAATCCTTAACCACTCTTGATCATATCTACCAGTCTTTGCACTACCATTTTTTTCTTTAATTCATTCCATTTCGAACTAGTTAGTTTAAAAAAAACTAACGTATACATATAAAAGAAGATTTGCTAATGTGACAAACTATGATCGATAAGAAATAGGTGGACACATGAAAATATTCTTTTATTAAATAAAATTTAGAAAAAATTGTACAACTACCTTTAAAGTAGAGTGGTGACTGACATATTCATACTTTCAATTGTAAAAATAAAGCTTTGAAACTAAAGTCTTCAATTGAACTCTTTATTAGCATACGATCTTAGTCTAATAATGATATTGGTAATTTCTTTTATTTTTTTAGTATTTTTTTTATCAACCTAGTTTCATTCTCTTCTTCTTCTGTTTTTTTAAATCAATTGAGTTTCTGTTTTCAACCATTTTTATACATCTAAGTTTTTTTTTTTCAATTGTTATTTATCAATTGACTTTTTTATTTGCTCACAACGTTGCCCATTTATGCATATAAACTCTCTATCATTGCATTTTATTAAAATGGTATGGTTAATTAATTTATGTTGGCTCAAAGTTATGAGTTAAACTATATGTATTCGATGACATGAGAGATTTTATTTTTATGCATATATAGATGGAGGAAAGGACATACGTTGTCGGTTAGGCATGTGTATAACTAATTTTTATTTATTTAAGACTAATAAAAATATATTAATTCACTATATTTAACATTTAATATAATGCAACAATTTTTATTTCGATGCTATCACATATTTGTCGTTATAGTCATTCTCATACATAAAAAGACTATGTGTCGTCATATATATATATGTAAAATCATATAGTTTTAATTTGAAGTAATTAAAGAGTGATAGTTTTTGTTTTAAGAGTACTTAATGTCGTAGATACATATAATTTAAACTTTGTTTTCATAAAAGATATTATGGATTACATATAAATTGTTAAAAAAAAAAAATTCATTCATGATTCTTTTCTTCCATAAAATATGAAATCCTAAATTCATAATTTTTTTAATTTAAAATAAAGAAGTTTGTCCTCATGTTAAAAGTTAGAAAAATAAAGCGGATGGAAAACGGTATCATTTACCTCTTCGTTGTGCACGATAGAGTCGGGTAGTTAAATGATGTGAAGATAAACCTTATCATTTACCTCGTCGTACTACATGATGGAGCCTCGGAACTCACGATAGTAAAACGAGTTATCATTTACCTTTTCGTTGTATACGACAGGATTCGGGAGCTACACGATAGAGACTATCATTTACCTTTTCATAGCACACGAGGGACGTTCAGCGCTAAATGATGAACAGTGTATTCAATCGTTTAGCTAATCGTTGTACACGATAAAACCAAATTACTAAACGATAGACAGAGAGCTTTTCAACTTTGCCTCTTTATATTCTTTTCTTACATTGGAAAGGGGCAGCATACTCAATTTATACATTGTTCCTTATTTTAGGGATTCAAAGAATTAAAAAACTATATACCAAATGACTAATGAAATTGGGACACATGGTCCAATACATGAAGAAAGAATATTTGTTTGTTATTACCCAATCCTAACAGAAATCTAGAGCACTAAAGGAATAATCCTTCATGACTCACCTCAGTGACATGGCATTTTTCAGCTGATGTGTTTTCTTGACTCCTCCTTGGTCGCTGATGTGGCATATTCTCTAACATCCCCCCTCAAACTTGTGAGGATTTCAGCTATCCCAAGTTTGGACCGTAAGTTGAAGTATTCAGAGTATGTCAATGGTTTTGTGAGGCAGTCAGCTAACTGATCTGATGAAGGAACATATCGGATTTCAAGTTTCCATTTAAGGACTAGGTCTCTAACAAAGTAAACATTGATTTCAATATGTTTAGTTAAGCATGGAAGACAGGGTTGTTGGCTAAGGCCCCTGCACTTACATTGTCACACTAGATTATTAGTCTAGCTGAATGGGACTGTTGGATTTCGCTTAGTAGTTGTTGAAGCCAAACAATTTCTGAAGCCATGTGTACAAAGGCTCGATACTCTGACTCAGTACTTGATCGAGCTACTTCTGTTTGTTTTTTTTATAGAACCAGGAGACAAGATTTCCACCAACAAATACACATTATGCAACTACTGACTTTCTATCATCAATGTTTGCTACCCAATCTGCATCTGAATAAGTTGATACTTCAAGTGAAGGGCTTTGTTGAAACAGTGGGCCATAGTTCTTGGTGCCACTGATGTATTGAAGAACTCTCTTTGTTGCTTGCCAGTGAGCATCTATGCGAGCTTTGAGAAATTGGCTGAGATGATTCACCATATATGTGATGTTCGGACGAGTGTTGGTTAGGTACTAGAGTGCTCCGATTGTACTTCTATATAAGAAGGATCAGTGAGAGGAACTCCATCAGTAATAGACAAGTGTTTGCCTAAGTAGCTAGGTGAGGCTGCAGGTTTCAGATATGAAAAACTAATCCTTTGTAATAGATCATCCACACTTTGACTGATTCAATATAAACCCATGCTCCCGATATTGAACTTGGATACCTAGGAAGTAATTCAATTTGCCTAGGTCTTTGAGATCAAACATGTTATCCAAAGTGGCCACTAACCGAGAGATCAAGTGGTTATTGTTACCTGTGATTATTACATCATCAACATAGACAAGCCAAGCCCGAGGGGCTTGTTTCAGTCCATATATAGCCTTGTTCAGTTTACATACATGATTAGGGAACTCAGAGGTGACATACTTGGGTGGTTGCTGCATATAGACATCTTCTGTTAATTTTCTACTTAGGAAAGCATTGTTAAGATCAAGCTGACGGAGGGCTCATCCTTTGGAGATAGCAATGCTTAAAACAACCTTGATTGTTGATGCTTTGACCACCGGGTTAAACGTTTCAAAGAAATTAATTCCAGGATGTTGATGAAACCCTTTGGCTATTAGGTGTGCTTTGTATCTTTGTATTAACCCATCAAGATTTTTCTTGAGTCTGAAGATCCATTTGTTGCCCAACAAATTCAAAAATTACAAGGGAGGAACCAACTTCTAAGTCTTTTTGTTGATGAATGCTTGAAATTCAGTATCCATAGCTTGCCTCCACTGAGGTGTAGCAAGTGCATCAGACACTCATGTTGGTTTAGTTAAAGACCAGTCACGTTGAGCAATGCTTAGCCAAGCTTTTGGTTTGAAAATGCCAGCTTTGCCTTTTGTAATCATTGGATGAGTAGGCTATAATGGATGAGAGGTGTTAGGAACAGGGGTTGTATGTAAGGCATTTGGAGTGATGCTGCTAGGTGACTGAGTGGAAGGGGGGTGGCTGTATGATCTGGACAAGGGTTGGGCAATGCATCTGATATTTGGGGAAAGGATATAGGTTCAACAGGTATATGAGGGAGGGAAGAGGTTGGATTGATATTTGGTATAGGGGTATTTGATGGTGAGGCACTGTTATATGGATTTGAGGCAGATTGTGGTGGTTGAATGGGAGCATTGTACAATAGTGGAGTTATGTTGGGACAGAGAACTTGAGGGCCACTGTTCACTATAGTTTTATGCGTTGATGGACCGAGCACCTGAAAACCATAGAAGAAAGGAAAATTAGAATCATTAAAGATAACATTTATGGAGATGAACACTTTACCATCTTTGTTCAGACATCAATGTCCCTTGTGAACCATGCTTGGACCCAAGTAAACACATTTATCAGAGTGGAACTGAAACTTGTTTGGCTGGTATGCTCGAAGACATGGAAAACAAGCGCAACCAAACACTCTTAGTTTTGTAACATCTAGTAGTTTACCGTACATCAGTTGTATAGGTGATTGGTACTTTAGTACTGGCAAGGGAAGACCATTTATCAGATGACAATCATTAAGAAAGGCATCCCACTAGAACTAAAGAGGCATTGATACTTGTGCTAGTAAGGTTAGCCCCATCTCTACGACGTGTCTATGTTTTCTTTCAGTTCTTCCATTTTGTTGAGATGTATAGGGACAAGAAACCAAGAGGCAATTTGACATATTCACCACCATTATTTGACTGCAGTGCTTTAATGTTTGTTTTAAATTGTGTTTGAACAACTTGTAGGAAATGTTTGAAGGCCTGTAGTGTATCTGACTTTGTTTAAGAGGTTAGATCCAGAGATATCTACTATAATCATCAATAAATTATATGTAATATCTATATCCTTAAGTGGAGTTTGTAGAGGCTGGACCCCATACATCTGAGTGTATTAAATCAAATTTTTGTTGTGCACGAGACAAAGAATTGGGGAAGGGTAGGGAATGGGCTTTACCAAGATAGCAAGATTCACAAAACTTAATCTCTTCATTCAACTTAGTAGGAAGATTACAAGTTTTCAATATAGTCTCCAAAACTCGAAGAGAAGGATGACCTAGTCTCATATGCCACAACTCTTTTGGTTCTACTAAGTTTGCTCCACTTTTGGACAGAACAAATGCTGTAGAATTGTTATTTTTGTTCATTTGGTTGAGAAAGCAGCTTGCCTCTTTGATATTTGCATCAACTGGGATCACCTCTGCTTTATTCAACTGATATAATCCATCTTTAAGAGTTCCTTTCACCTATACTTGTCCCAAACATTTGTCCTTAACAACAGAACAATCATTATAGAACTCAACAGAAACATCATTATCTTAAACCAGTTTTGATATACTAACCAGAATATTTGCAATATTTGGTACACAAAAGATGTTTTTCAGATTCAGATTGCAACTAGAGGAACTTAAACATGCATTGCCTATTGAGGATATGTCTAAATGTTGTCCATTCCCTACTATAATATGTTCATTACCTGTGTACTCAGAGGGATTTGCTATATTGTTGGGATCTATTGTGACATGGTTGGTTGCTTCACTATCTACATTGTTGGGATTGGTGTCCTAATTCTCCTGGAGTCTCGTTTTTTGTAAATGATACACATTGTTTGATGAATAAAATAAATGTTATTTAATTTTGACATTTACTCATATCTAATAAAAAAAGCTCCTCGGTTATCTTATGTGAAGTTAAGCATGTATATGTGATATACAAGTAGATCATGCCTTAAGTGATAACCTAAATAGATCTGTAGTATAAGGATTAAAGTGGGATACCTGATCCTGGTGACACTACAGATACGACCCGCTTTGTAGAGGTTTACGAGTGTTGTAAACTACTACGATGGTAGATCCTGACCATTCATGTGGAGACGTGCGAGTGGAGGTGTCCAATACAAAGAGTTTGTATAAGACATGGACCACGAGATGACTAGACTCTGTATATAACACCATTGATACTAGAGACTTACATCTCACCTAAACGACCATAGGTGACACGACCTCAATCCTGAGTGTTTTGGGAAATCCTGCCTTTGAGGGCGGTTCTTTGATTAGTATGGGTAAGAGTGACCAAATTTCCAACTCAACATGCCTATCTTTTTGGGAACTTGTCTAATCTGGGAGCTGGGAACTCAATCCACAAGATGAAATTCACTCATTTCCCAAAGTAGGGATAAGTAGAAAGATTGCTCCCTTACGGGCTGATTCTGGGGCTTGAACGTAGTGGCCACAGCTTTTCTTTGGAAGAGAGGACTCAATCATAGTAGGACTATAACTTATGTTCATTCGAAGGATTAGTGGTACTTAAGGAGTTAGATGTAACTACAGGGGCATAACGGTTATTGGCCCAGTTGTACTTACGAGCGATCTGTGAAGGGTTGTCGCACTACTGATTGGTTAAGATGGACACATAATATATCTATGATAAAGAGGAGTGCCTGGCAGTTAACCGATGGTAGATCCCGTGACTAAAGAATTTAGTCAATTATTCACGTACCGTTGGAGCTTCAAGCTACAAGTCCATAAGGTCCCCTTAGTAGCTCAATGGATTTAGTTAAGGATTAGTTCTTGGTGTTGATTTGAATGTTCAAATTGACAAGAGGTATTTTGATTATATATGATATAATTGGTATGATGTATGAGATACATTTAGTGGAGGATTAATGTAAATGAGATTTACATGAAGGACCATGGAATAGAAAAAGAACTCTGGTTTATATGTTTCATGAGATGAAATATTAAAACTATAGGTTATAAATATAGTATGATAAGTTGGTTATCATTTATATTTATAATCATATTAATTATTGGATAATTAAATCTTTTTCTTTAATAGCCAATTGAGTGGGAGGTTATTGGTGGTTCATGGTAACGTGAGATAAAAGGAAAATTATTTTTTCTAATTTTAGTAAGTTTTTACAAAAGGTTGAAAAATTGTTTTGAGATTTCTCTCGGAAAAAAGAAACTCACGGAAGCTTGTCAAGTAAATATAGATTTACTAAGCGACAGCTTGAGTGAAGTAATTGATCGTGTAGTTGTTTTGTAGGAGACAGACACTGAGCTAAACGATCGCTTAGCTTTTGTTAGACGATCACTTAGCTTTAGCTAAACGATTGGGCATCAACCTAGGCGATAGGTTTCTGTCTTCTCCCACTTGCCCAATCGTGTACACGATTGTTGATTCCTCCTTTGTCTGTCTTATTGCAAGTCCACACAGAGCCCACCCTTTAGATTCTCACACTGAGAATACCAAGATAACCTTCTTGGTGTTGTCATACTCAACTTGACACCGTCGAGGTTCTGTAGAGGCCGTTCGTGTTGCTGGGGAGTTCGTGACCGAGATGATCATTGAGGATGAGTGCGAAGTGTTTGTGCAGTGTTGCGACCGTGTCGTTCGAGCATTCGAGGTTACTGTTGTTCAATCGTTCATGAGCAAAAAGTGTGGAGACGAGTCGACAAACATTCGTAGCGTTTATCCTTGTTCATTTGAGCTTCCATGCTGTAATTTCTGTAAAAATTGCATAACTGTTTGTTTTATATACGACTATAATTGTAATGTTCATTCATGATTGTAATTCTTTTTTCCGCTGCTCATGGAAATCTCGAGATCGATTTCCTTTAATTAGTACTAGAGCCAGGTTGTTTTGATATTCCAAATTACAACTCTAAATTTGAACTTCATTTGACAGTCGCGGTGGGTTTCTGCATTTGTGGTTAATTGTTTTTTGTATTTGTGGATGAGTTGATGAATGTTTCGGGTTTAATTGCCTTTTGTTAAAGTTTTCAGTAATTACAAAGTGTTAATTGTAAGGGCCCCTGTGTTTTTTGGGCATAATTAAATTTGCAATCGAGTCTGTAAGTCAAAGAGTTTAAGTTAGTCGAGTCATTCGTGATGAAGCTTCGAAGCATGGAGATGCGGTTCTCAATGAAGAAGAAGACCAAGCTTTGGTCGTATCATGTAGCCTTAGGTAAATGATCGTTGGGATTTAACTAAGCGATCGTTTAGATTTTTTCTAAACGATCGTGTAGTATTTATTAAACGATCGTTTAGCTAATGCTAAGCGATGGGGTAAATCGTTTACTCTATCGCGTAGAGTTGGTTGCGCGATCGCATAGGCGCTGGAGGTAGACGATCGTAGCGAGAGCATGTGATGCTCATTGTTTAGTAAAAGGCACGCGCTAGACAAGCGTGTAGTTAGCAAGCTTCATCGATTAGTTACTACCTACACGATCGCGCGTATGTCGGAGGCGTTAGCTAAGTAATCTTTTAGGCGATGGTGCTTCACGGCATCATAGTCGTTTAGACGATCTCGGAAGGCGACCGTCGTGTAGAGCGTGCTAAGCGATCATGTACTTCAGGCTTCATCACTTTGTAAAAGGTATGCGATCGTGTAGTAATAGCTAAACGATCGTTTAGATTTTTCTAAACGATTGTGCAGTATTTGCTAAACGATCGTTTAACTCTAGGAGTGTTGGTAAACGATAGAGCAAAGCATTTGTTTTATCATGTAGACGATCGCGGGGTGCTTAGTACACGATGGTTGGAGATGCGATGCTTTTCCTGAGTTTTTTAAGACCCAGTTTGCCTGTTTGAACCGAAGACTCCTTGTCTTTGAAATAGTTAGCTTTCCTTTTGTGATTTTAAGGCAATTTTACCCGGTTCATCAACATTAATTTTATTATACATGTGATGTATGGTGTTTATATGCCAAAGTGTTTGACATATAGTTCAAAACACACCTTAGGTTGTGCAATTATTCATGCATCATGTATTATAAAATGTTATAATCAAGCATGAAGAAATTACTTGAAAGCATGCACATGCATCATGAAATATAAGAGTTATATTTTGCATGCAGTGAGCATTATCATTCATCATCCTTTTATTATAAGTGTTATAGTCTAAGGGTGAATGGAAACATGTTTTGCTTGTTTCATTGTTGTTTTGTATAAGTGTTATATAAAAGAAGTAACAATGAATGGACAGTGCATTGAGCATGACACTTAGGCTGTTTATAATCGTTATGAATGCCTTGCATGTGTTAGCTTCGCATTGTGATTGGTTCCGTTTATAAGTATTATAAAGGAAATTAGATCTAAAATCAATAATTCAGAGTTGCATGCGAACTAAGTGTGAACTCAAGTTTTTAAAAGGATTTTAAAATTGGATTGAGATAGACCTAAGTTCAAGTGGTTCTGAAGAGTTTAGTAACCTAGATTAATCTTTTAAAATCGGTTTAATAGGATTAAATTGGTTGAAAGAAAATATTAAATTTGTAGTAAACCTATCTATAAGGGACCTTTTGTCTAAGGTGGGTTCTGGCTAGGCTAGGGTTCTTATGTTGATGGAAACGTAACACCCCCTACTTGGGAACCTACCTGGAAAGATGAATTAGATAGATTTTCAAAAGCATGCGACGTTTTGGTCAAAGACTCCGTTAAAGAGTTTAATGGATGATGATCAAAAGTTGTTCAACTATGCAAGGTAAAAGTTACTCTTGGGCTAACCTAAAAGCCACTTAGTTAAAATTCTTAGCCGTGTTTTTTCTAAGTAAGCTAAACCCTAGGTTATGAAATACTAAGTGGGCGGAAGAGGCGTACTAATATGTTTATGATTCCACTCATGTTTCTCCCTGTATGTTCACACCGTAAGATTCATGCTTGGCCTCGTGGTGCCCTAGAAGCATCCCCTTTCGGATGGTGTTTGCATGAGTCAATATCTAGGTAAATGCAGAGAGTGTTTATAGTAAGTGGGTGAAGGGTGTGTGTTAACACGTCCTATGGTCTCTTTCATTGGTTCACACCGTGAGATGATTCTGTACTCCCTCGTGTCGCCTTTGAGCGTCCCCCTTCGGATGGGTTTTGTGTAGTTGGTCAGGATCAAGGTGAACTTTAGAAATGGATAGGGTCAATTTAGGTTTTGCCCCAATCTGATTTTTTCCCTCCGGGTTGGGCTTTTGGGATGTACCTCTAGGTCTTAAAATGACGGGTCACACTTACGGGAGATTGTTAAGCAAGTTAATGATCTCTTAGCCAAATCAATGATGGCTAGTCATTATAAGAACAAGAGTTGTTATGGTATTAATGACTGGTTGAGAACTTCTCAATTCAGAGGAGGGATAACTGGCCTCCCTTCGGCGGCTTTTGTCCTAAACCTTCAAAACATCATTGCGAAAGTAGATGTCACACGGGGTTCATATTAGTTTTGCTAAAACCTTATTGGATGTTGTTTTAGTTTACGACGAGTATTTGCTTAAAACCTAACGTAGTTCAATGTATTTTTCTTTTCAGGAACTCGTTAGTATTTTTGTCTAAAGCTTTTAAAATGACTGATTACTTACAATGGAAAGAATCGTGTGAAACGAATTTCGTGGCAAACGACCTTGATCCCACTACTCTCCAAAAGAAAAGACAAGATAGTAAATATGATTTATTGGTCTTGGAGACGTGTTTGGAAGAGAATGATGATTCTGCCTGGATCCTAGATTTAGGTGCTACCAATAATGTCAGTTCCTTTTACCAAGGATTTAGTTCCTGGCAAACGTTGCCACAAGGGGAGATGACTCTTCGAGTCAGTACTGGTGAGTTGTTTCAGCTGTTGCTGTAGGCAGGTTGAAGTTATTTGTTGACAAGAAATGTTATCTATTACTAGAAATGTTTTTGTAGTTCCTCATATTAAGAGAACCTTAATCTCGGTTTCTTGTCTCATTGAACAAGGCTATATCGTCTCATTTTAAAAGAATAAAGTATTTATTTTCAAGAATGGAATGGAGATTAGTTATGGTTCAATGGAAAATAACTTATATGTACTAAGGCCGTTAGTCATAAAAGCCTTGTTTAACACTGAAATGTTCAGTACGACAACAACGGCTAAAAGACCAAAGGTTTCTTCTAAGGAAAATGCTCATCTTTGGCATCTGAGGTTAGGTCACATCAACCTCAATAGGATTGAGAAGTTGGTGAAAAGTAGACTTCTAAAGAGTTTATAAGAAAACTTCTTGTCGGTTTGTGAATCACACCTCGAAGGTAAAATGACCAAAAAACCTTTTACTATAAAAGGTTACATAGCCAAGGAAGCCTTGAAGCTTGTACATTCAGACCTTTATGGTCCGATGAATGTTAGAGCTTAAGGTGGGTATGAATATTTCAACACAAGATGGAATTCACTCCTTCCCCAAAGTAGGGATAAGTAGATAGATAACTCCTTTAAGGACTGATTCTAGGGCTTGGACAATGTGGCGCCACACACCTTCTCTTGGCCCTAGAGGTGTTCACACATAGTTGAACTATGTTGTATTGCTCATTAGAGGAATCAGTGGTACTTAAGAAGTGAGATGTAACTATAGGTGCAAAACGGTAAATTGGTCTAACTGTACTTATGAGTATCTGTGAAGGGTCATCGTACTCATTAGTGGTTATATCCGATGGACACAAAAATATATTTGTGGTAAGAAGAGTTCAGTTGTTGGTCTTTAGTGGAATGCCTAGTAATTAATGAATGGTGGATCTCGTGGCTAAAGAGTTTAGTCAGCTATTCACTTACCGTTGGAGCTTCGAGCCATTGGTCCATAAAGTCCCCTTGGTAGTTTGGATAAAGTTGAGATTCAGTTTTTGAGTCAGTTAAATATTCAACTTGACAAGAAGGAGTTCGATTATATATGATATAATTGAACTGGTTAATTATATATGATATAATTAACTAAATATATAAGATACATTATTTTTAGGAAATTGGATATAAATATAATTTATATCAAGTAGAGGAGAAATTACTATAGTAGATATATGATATCAAACTATAGGTTAAGAATATATTATGATTATATTCATTAATTAATTAATAAGGCAATTATGAGATAACTGGCCGAGAATTTCTTCGAAATCGTACAAACGTGGGAAAATCGAATTCGATTCTTGTAACTGAAGAATAAAATGATTTTTTTTTTTCATTTTGTTAGATATGCAAGAAAAATCGCTCACAGTGTGAATCCATACGATCACTTAACTTTGAGAACCTATGCGATAGTGCCGATTGTCCTAAAAGATTGCACACCCGCGGACTAAACGATCGTACACGATTTTTAAATGATCACTTACCTTTTCTAAACAATCGCTTAGCGCGCTGAGCAGACCTAAATGATCGCTTAACATTTGCTAGACGATCGCTTAGTAAAACCTACACGATCGTGTACCTTTTCCTAAACAACAAGCACCCGACTATACGATAGTCATCTATTATCTCCCACTTGTTTGTTCGTAGTACACGATCATTTTTCCTCCTCCCTCCACCAATTCCATCAAAGTCTACCCTTTGGATTCTCACTCCAAGAATACCGAGGGCTTCGAGTGGTGGTGTCGTCCCCGGTTGCTGTTGGTTCATGCGCTGCCGATCGTGTAAACGACCGTGGTGCTGTTAGGCGACTGTTTGCTGAGCGATAAGAAACGTAGAGAAGTTCGCTTCCGTTGGACTGAGTTCGAGTGAAGATTGTCTTCAACTGGTACGTTTACTTAATCTTTTGTATTGTAATTGTTAAAGCATGCCTGTAATTAATGTTACAATGCATATCTGTTTGTTAGAATGTATGTCTGGTAATTTTGTCACGATGAAATTGGAAAGATCCGCATCCGCTCATGGATACTCTTGTTTAAGAGTTCCTTCAAAAAGATCCCTTATAGATAGATTTGCTACACTTTTAATCTTTTATTAGTCAATTTAATCCTATTAAACTTATTAAAAGATTAAACCTCAGGTTGCTAATCTTATTAGAACCGTGATCTTAGGTCTATCTCCACCAAGTTTTAAAACTCTTTTAAAATCATGATTCAAGCCTAAGTTCACATGCATGTCTTTCTTATTGACTTTAGTTCTAATTTCTCTTATAACTCTTATAAAAGAAACAACCAAAACCCATACACATTGCCATGCACAACTAAGTATTTATAACACTTATAAATTTAACCTATGTGTCATGCTTCATGTAATGTTCATTCATTACTATATATAACTCTTATATACTTGTAATGAACTAAGCAAACATCTTCCATACACTCTTATACTATAACACCTATAATATAAAGATGATGCATGTCTATGCTTAATGCATGCATAAATATAACTCTTATATTATATGATGCATGAGCATGCTTTTATGTAATTTAGATCATGCAAACTTTAATCATAACTCTTATAATATAGAGATGATGCATGACCAATGCATAACCTAAGGTGGGATTTCAACTATATGGCATACCATATGACATAGAATCAAACATACATCCTATGTACATTCACCAAAGACTAATGGACCGGGATGATTTAGCCTCAAAATTGGAAATAAAATTCTATCTATTACATTAACTCCATCGAGCAAACTGGTTCACAGTCGAACCAGGTCTTGGACTGCTCGGGCAAGGCCTCCCTGATCGTTTCGTAAACATGCCAAGTATCCACGATCGTTTAGCTACAATCGAGTACTATTTACAATGAGATGAAGCATGAGGCATTCGATCGTTTACTGCACCAAATTCAAACATGCAAGTCTAAATGATCGTGTAGACAACGACGTTGCTGTGAAGCACGATCGTCTAGACGATCATAGAGCAAGCGCTTAAGTGACAATTTACTCTATGATCGTGTAGTCTTTAACTAAGCGATGAAGCTTGCTGAGCTACACGGTCGTTTAGTATGTGCGCGTCCACCTTGCTGCCGAGTATCTCATACTCAACGATCGCTTACCCTATCATTTACACGACTTGACCAATGCTTGGTCGTCTTCTTTCTTGAAGTACAGTGGAACACCTTGCCTTGAAGCCTCATCACGAACGACTCACAGTGACTCAAACTCTTTGAATTATAGACTCGATAGCAAGTTATTATGCCAAAAAAACATAGAAGCCCTTAAAATTAAATTTTAATGTAAAAGAATTAAATAACAAAAGGCAATCATCCCAGAAAACTCCATTAATCCACATCCACAAAACTATTTAAAACTTAAATAGAATGTAGACATGATTCACCCACCAAGAATGTAAATGCTTTTCTATACAACAATGGATTTGGAATATCAGAACCTGGCTCTGATACAAATTGAAGGAACTCTTATCAAAGAGTACCTATGAGTGGAAGAAAATTACAGCATGCTTTTAATAATAAATACACATCATTAGGAAGTAAGACACCACTACTCAGTGACTCACTCACATGCATCCTAGGAAAATTGACAGGAGATCACCTAACATAGGATTTCTCCAAGCTAAGCACGCTTAACTTTGAAGTTCTTACGATTGAGCCACCGAAAAAGAAGGTGCACCTTGTTGGTATAGGTAGTAACTTTTTAATTCTTTTAAGCGTTTCTTAACCATACTTTCATGTCCTCAAGATACCTCTCATTCGGATGTGATATCGGTTCATTCATGTACCCCTCTTGAACTCGGGTCGTTACATGCCCAACTGTAACGACCCGACCCCCTAGGACTTAAGTTAGGCCATTGCTAAATACATGCATGCATGGAACTCAAAACAACACTTGGCTATGGCGAAATAAATGCTAATTAAATAAGGTAAGTTCAAAAGACTTTCATTAAATTCAAATACTAAAACAATAGTAGGGTACCCATAAATCATAAAGGACAATAATAAGTCTGAAAAAAAATTCTTAAAAGTAAGTTTTAAGCATCAAAACTAAAAGTTAAGAAGAACATGAAAAGAACTTTAAATCTCATGAGCGAAAGCATAAAACTGGTCCCAGTGGCTCGTTCACAAATTTTGCTTTTCATTCGCCGGCATGTCCCTACTCTTACCTGAAACATAAACATGAGAAAGGGTGATTATAAAATACTCAGTAAGTAATCCCACTACTGGGGTCAGGCTAGGCATCTATGTCCTCTAGATGCCTACCTCGATTGGAACATATAAACTGCTCTAGTCCTCATGGAACACATACATACATGAAAAACTTATTTCTATCCTACTATAATTAAGTATGCCCACTATCTCTAGTAAGTCCCGTAGGACTCACAACCTCTGGTGAATCTCGAAAGAAATACAATCTCTTACATACGCATGGTTATGCATACACCTCTTTCGTGTACACACAATCCCACTTAATGTGTACCTCTTTCGTACACATGGTTACGTATACATCTCTTTAGTATACATATAACCCATTGAATGTGTACCTCTTTCGTACACATGGATATGTATACACCTCTTTCGTATACATATAACCCACTGAGTATGTACCTCTTTCGTACACTCTAGATCCTCTCTATAAATGTAGGGATGCGTACCTCTTTCGTACACATGGTTACGTATACACCTCTTTTATATACACATAACTCACTGAGTATGTACCTCTTTCGCACACCCCAGATCCTCTCTATAAATGTAGGATGTGTACCTCTTTCATACACATGGTTATGTATACACCTCTTTTGTATACACATAACCCACTGAGTATGTACCTCTTTCGTACACCCTAGTACCCTCTAGGTATGTATCACTTTCATATACACCAGCCCTAGTACATCTCTTTCATGTACTAGCGCCCTTGGACATACATCACTTTCATGAAGTCACATAGTCTGGAAAGAAAAAGATATTGCATCTAACTTCATATTACATATAACGTTCACATAATCATGAATTCTCTAAAATCTCCTGATCAAGGTCTTGATCATGTTAATTAACCTTAACATACGTAATTAATCTAGTATTAATGAATCTACTCTAGTACATCACTTTCATGCACTAACTCATGTAAACAATCAAACATTTGAAATTTCATAATACATCATATAGTTTACAAACTTTCATAATAAATCACATCAATAAGCACATCCACAAAATGCTCTAACTTTCATCTAACTTTAAGACATTTTCGTAGTAGTGTCGCTTAACTTATAATTTAAGGTCATGCCCAATCGTCCTTTTAATATATTTCATAAAATTCTAAATCATGCTCATACATTAACATGCTTCAGTCATATTATCACATGCTCATATATCTTTTCTAAACAGTCCATTAAATCTCAGAACAGTCAAAATTATCCTTGTAACTAGTCTTACAATCTTCAACATCAACAGATCAAAACAACCATATGGAATCACATACCATATCATGCTAGCATTCAAGTGTCTATGTGCACAAATAAATCTTTCAAATCTCATACCAGAACATACATTGGTCATACTATACTATCAGTCCATCATGCTGTCATTCTGCCATATCATTCATTTATCATGCTAGCATACATCTAATGCTTGGCCCGTGGGCAGTTTCAGTAGTAAGATTACTTACCTCTAATCGCAAACTTTAGAAATTAGAAGCTCAACCTCTTCCTTGCCCAATGGAACAATTAAAGTTGCTAGAAGTCGCAAGCGTTGTGGCCATTGAAATTGTATGTTGCGGCGTCAGAGGACATTGGTTGGAGATCGTAGGCATTGCCGTTGTTCATTGGAAGGAGAAAACAAACAGATGGGAGGTGGGGTTTGACTTTTTATAATTACATTTAATTCCTTTCCGTTTTATCCTATTAAATTCCATTACATTTAATTCCTTTCCGTTTCAAAATAAAATTAATTCCTGCCATTAATTTTCAAATTGAATTTCAAATTAAATAATTTCACACCAACAACTAAATTCCCACAGTTACACTTGAAGTCCAAAATTCCAAAAATGCCCTTCAACTAATAATAATTACTGAAATTCCAAATAATAAAGTTACTGGAATTACATTATAACTAAAAAAAATGTGCAGGGTGTTACAATTTAGATGATCGTTTAGGGAATCTTGCTCTCGTGTGCGATCGTTTAGTAAAAGCTATATGATCGTTTAGGTCGACTGCGCGTGTACACGATCATTTAGGAAAACTTGAGCTATTATGTAGGCTCTGGTTAGCTAAACGATGGGCAGTGTACAACTTTTTGAAGCGATTATCTGATCCTTGCAAAATGAAAAATATTTTCATTTTATCCTTTAGTTATGAAAATTGAATACAACCTCCCACTTTCATGCACGGTTAAGGAGAAAACCACCAACAATTATCTCATAATTGTTTAATTATAAATAAATATAATAACTAACATATCATATTATATTTATAACCTATAGTTTTAATATCACATCATATGCAATATTTAAATCATAGTCCTTTTCTCCTTTACTTGATATAAATCATATTTATATCCTTTTCCTCCCATTAATGTATCTAATACATCGTATCAACTATATCATATATAATTGACCAGTTTAAGCATATCATATATAATCGACCTCCTTCTTATCAATCTGAACACTTCAAACTGACCCAGAAACTGATTCTTAACTTCAATCCATTGAGCTACCAAGGGGACCATATGGACCTGTGGCTTGAAGCTCCAACGGTACGTGAATAGTTGACTAAACTCTTTAGCCATAAGATCCACCATCCGTTAACTGCCAGGCACTCCACTAAAGACTGATATCTGCACTCTTCTCACCATAGATATATTTCTGTGTCCATCGGATATAACCACTCAATAGTACAATAACCCTTCACATATGCTCGTAAGTACAGTTGGACCAATTTACCGTTTTTCCCTTGTAGATACATCTAACTTCTTAAGTACCATTGATCCCTCTAATGAACAATACAACATAGTCCTACTATGTGTGAACACGTCTCGGGCCATGAGAAGGTGTGTTATGCCACTTTGTTCAAGCCCCGGAATCAGTCCTTAAGGGAGCAATCTATCTACTTACCTCTGCTTCGGGAAAGAAGTGAATTCCATTTTGTGTAGCTGAGTTCTCAGCTCCCAAATCAGATGAATCCCCAAAGTGGTAGGTTTGAGTCGGCAATCTGGCCACTCGTACCCATGCAAATCAAAGGACCGCCCTCAAAGGTAGGAGTTCTCAACTCACTCAGCATTGAGGTCATGTTGCCTATGGTAATCGTAGTGAAGTGAAATCTCTGTCATGAATGGCATTATATAACGAGACTATAACACTTCGTGGTCCGGTCTTATACAAACTTCTTTGTATAGGACGCCCCCACTCGCATGTCTTCACATGAATAATCAGGATCAGACCATCTATAGCATGTCACAAACACTTATAACAATCTACAAAGCGGGCCGCATCCGTAGTGTCACTAGGATAGGGTTTCCCTCCTATATCCATATACTACAGACCATTTTGGTTATCACTTAAGACGTGATCCACCTGTATGTCACTACATACATACTTAAGTTACAATGAAAACAAGAGATCTTAGTTTATTGGTTTATGGTAAAGCAATTAAACATCTCATGTTTCATAGACAATAGTGAAGAAAATATCAAATATTATTACATCATAAGCGTTTGTTCAATACAATGTTTACAAACTACAAGACCCAACGAAAGTTTAGGGCATCATCCCCAAAATCACGTCCGTAAGAGTTCGCACCGTGAGATCCATGTAACATTTCGTGTCACCTTGGGAGTGACCTCCATTCGGAAAGTGTTTGCATGGGTCAATAGCAAAGTGAATAGGGAAAGTAATTCATATTAAGTGGGTGAAGGATTTGTGTCAACGTGTCATGTGGTATCTTCCATTAGTTTGAACTATGAGATTCCTATGTTGCACCTATTTATCATCTTCAGGGCGGCATTAGCTAGTCGTTAACCATAGCTATCCCCTCGAAGGCTCGATGCAATGAGAAGGTTACGAACCCGCCTGATTACTATCTGAGTTTTACGAAAATCCTATCTATGGTGGCAGATGGCGACGTTGAGGATCCATTGTCTTATCAAAAGGCAATGGAGGATGTTGACCAGGATGAATGGGTCAAAGCCATGAATCTCGAGATGGAGTTGATGTACTTCAACTTAGTATGGGATCTTGTAGATCAACCTGATGAGGTAAGACCTATAGGTTGTAAATGGATCTACAAGTGCAAACGAGGTATTGATGGGAAGGTACAAACCTTCAAGGCTCGACTTGTGGCAAAGGGTTATACCCAGGTGGAGAGAGATGACTATGAGGAGACTTTCTCACCTGTTGCTATGTTAAAGTTGATTTGTATCCTCCTGTCCATTGCCACTTATTATAACTATGAGATCTGGCAAATGGATGTCAAGACAACTTTTGTGAATGGAAATCTTGTGGAGACCATTTACATGGTGCAACCCGAAGGATTCATTGCCCCAGATCAAGAGCAAAAAATTTGAAAACTAAATCGGTCCATTTATTAGCTGAAGCAGGCGTCTCGATCTTGGAACATTCGGTTTGATACTGCGATCAAATCGTATGCGATCAAAGCAGGCGTCTCGATCTTGGAACAAGAAGATAGTCAACAATTTAGTAGCTTTCTTAGTGTTGTATGTAGATGATATACTACTCATTAGGAATGATGTAGGTCTATTGACCGCATGTAAGAACTAGCTAACGACCCAATTCCAAATGAAATATTTGGGAAAGGCTCATTTTTTATGGGTATACAGATCTTTCGGGATCGTCAGAACAAAGTGCTAGCGTTGTCTCAAGCATTGTATATCGACAAGATCTTGCTCAAGTACTCGATGCAGGACTCCAAAAGGGGCGTATTACCATTCAGGCATGGAGTCACTTTGTTTAAGGACATGTGTCTTAAGACGCCTCAAGAGGTTTAGGAGATGAGACGGGTCCCATATGCATCTGTCGTTAGCAGTTTGATGTATGTGATGCTCTACACTAGGCCAGACATCTTCTATGCTGTGGGAATAGTCAGTAGGTATCAGTCTAACCCATGCCAGGATCACTGGACCGTAGTTAAGAACATTCTCAAGTATCTTTGGAGAATGAGGGACTACATACTCGTGTATAGGTCTAGGGATTTGATCCTTATTGGATACATGGATTCTGATTTTTAGACTGGTAAGGACTCTCGAAAGTCCACTTCAAGGTTAGATTTTACTCTTAACGAGGAGCTGTAGTGTGGCATAGCATTAAGTAGGGGTGCATTGTCGACTCCACGATGGAGGCCGAGTATGTAGCTGTTTATCAAGTTGCTAAAGAGGCCATCTAGCTCCGGAAGTTCTTGACAAAGCTGGAATTTGTTCTAGATATGTCTAGGCCCATCACCCTCTATTGTGACAATAGTGGTGCCGTGGCAAACTCCAAGGAGCCCAGGAGTCACAGTCGCGGTAAACACATAGAGCGGAAGTATCATCTTATCCGTGAGATAGTGAATCGAGAGGACGAGATCGTCACAAAGATCACCTCGGAGAAAAATGTTGCTGATCCATTTACGAAGGATCTCATGGCTACAGAGTTTGAGGGTCACCTTCAGAGCATGGGTCTACGGGACTGCCCGTGGCTGGACTAGGGCAAGTGGGAGATTTTATTGTATTGGGTTGTTATGCCCTAGTTTATTGTTTTGTACTTGTTTTGTACACCCCACTTCGCTTTAGGACAAATGGCAGATTGTTTGGGTTTTTGCCCTGAAGTCTCATGTCCTATAGTTTGTAAACAATTTTGTACAAATACTTGTGATGTATAATATATATGATATTTACTTCACTTCTTGACTATGCACATTTAGATGTTTTTTTATTTTACCACAAAACAATACACTTAATATCCCTGGTTGTCTTTATGTAACTTAAGCATGTATGTAGTGACATATAAGTGGATCATGTCTCAAGTGACAACAAAAAAATGGTTTGTATTATATGGATATAGGAGGGAAACCTTATCCTGGTAACACTACGGACGCGACCCGCTTTGTGGAATACTTACATGTGTTGTGACTTATCACAAATGGTCTTATCCTGATCATTCGTGTAGGGGACATGCGAGCAGGGGCATCCTATACAAAGAGTTTGTATAAGACCTGACCTCGAAGTATTAACGTTTCGTCATATATCTCCGTTCATGACAGAGACTTCACTTCACTAGGATGACCATAGGTAACATGACCTCAATCCTGAGTGAGTTGGGAACTCCTGCCATTGAGGGTGATCCTTTGATTTGCATAGGTGCGAGTGGCCAGTGCACCGATTTAAAACTACCACTTTGGGGATTGTTCTGATTTGGGAGTTGGGAACTCAGCTCACAAGATAAAGTTCACTTCTTTTCTGAAGTAAGGGTAAGTAGATAGATTGTTCCCTTAAGGGCTGATCTCGGAGCTTGAACGATGTGGCGCCACACACCTTCTCATAGACCGAGAGGTGTTCACACATAGTAGGACTATGTTGTACTTTTCATTAGAGGGATCAGTGGTATTTAATGAGTAAGATGTAACTACAAGGGAAAAACGGTAAATTGGCCCAACTGTACTTACGAGCATCTGTGAAGGGTCATCGTACTAATAATTGGTTATATCCAATGGACATAGAAATATATCTATGGTAAGAAGTGTTTAGTTGTCGATTTTTAGTGGAATGCCTGGCAGTTAATGGATGGTGGATATCGTGGCTAAAGAGTTTAGTCAGTTATTCACGTATCGTTAGAGCTTCGAGCCGTAGGTCCATAAGGTCCCCTTGGTAGCTTGGATAAAAGTTGAGAATCAATTTTTGGTCAGTTTGAAATGTTCAAATTGACAAGAGGGAGTTGATTATATATGATATAATTGAACTAGTTAATTATATATGATATAATTAATTTTATGTATGAGATACATTAATTTGTTTGAAATTGGATATAAATATGATTTATATCTAATGGAGGAAAAATACTATGGTTAATATATAATATTAATCCATAGGTTATGAATATAATGTGATTATATTTATTCTCTATTAATTGGACGGTTATGGGATAATTGGTCGGCGTCTCTTATGTTTTCATAACGGATGAGTAAGAGGAAGAATCACTTTGAGACGCTTCAATAGCTCACGGTGTATTAAGCATTAGATGCACAACATAGTGTTGAAGTGTGTCATCACTTAGTAAAAATCAAAGGCTATATGATAGTGTTGAACGATCACTTACCTATACCATAGTGCTGAGCGATCACTTAAAACTTACACCCGTGCACGCTATTTACTAAACGATCACTTACCTTTTTTTCTAAGCGGTCGTTTAACGCCCGATATTTACCAAAAAATCATATAGACAATTGCTTAGCTTTTCCTACCCGATTGTTTAGATGATCACTTACCTTTTCCTACATGATCGTATACTTCACCAAAATGATCAAGCTTTTTGTCTATACGATAGACGAACCTTTCTCTCACTTGCTTGATTGTTGTATATAATCTCCCTTCCTCCTCCCCTCTACCAAATCTGAACAAAGCCCACCATTTGGATTCTCACTCCGAGAATATTGAGGGCTTTGAATGGTGGTCTTGTCCCCATTTCCTTCTGTTCGTGTGGAGACTGTTCGAGGTAGATGATTGGGAGTTGTTGAACGATTGCTTGTCGTTCCAATGAAAGCGAGATTTGCTGTGAAGAAAAGTCTTCAGCTGGTGTTATCTCTCGGTCTCTTGTTTATTGTTCCTTTAAGCATGCCAGTAATTTAGCGGTGTGAATGCATATCTGTATGTTTGAATGTATATGTGGAAATTTTGTCACAATGAATTGGAAAGATCCGATTCCGCTCGTAGGTAACCTTGAATAAGTGTTCCTTTATTTATAACTGCCGTATGAAAGTAGGGGCCTCTGTTAGAGAACACGTCCTGGACATGATGGTCCATTTTAATGTGACAGAAGTAAACGGAGCTGTCATAGATGAGAAAAGTCAGGTCAGTTTTATTCTAGAGTCTCTTTTGAAGAGCTTCCTACAGTTTCGCACAAATGCGAAGATGAACAAGATAGAATATAACTTAACTACTCTTCTCAATGAGCTTCAGACTTATCAGTCCCTCTTGAAATCTAAGGGATAGAAAGCAGAGGTAAATGTTGCCACCATAAATAAGGTCTATAGAGGATTTTCGTCTAGGACAAAGTATGGCCCTTCTTCTTCTAAGAAAAATAGTGTTTTGATGAAAAAGGCTAAGGGGAAAGGAAAGATTAACACTGGCCACAAATGCAATGCTAAAGTTGTAGATAAAGAAAAATGTTTCCGCTGCAACGGGGATCGACAATGGAAAAAAAAATGCCCAAAGTACCTTGAGGAGAAGAAAGACAAAAAAGCAAAACAAGGAAATTGATTTCTAAAGAATGCTTACGGAAAGCATAACTCTCAGGGTTTTGAACATGAGAGGTTATCTCAGCAAAATCAGTGGGAGTTTCTGAAGTTGTTATATGGAGATAGATTCATTATAGTAGATAATAAACTTTTTGTTTTTGAAATGAAAATAAATCTTATATCATCTCTTGTTAGAATACTTAAAAGTATCTTTTGACATAAATGAATTGTTCATTAGCAAAAGAAGTATTTTTATTTGTTCTACTAGAAAAACAACTTATGTTTTCAAACCAACCAAAGCATAGGCCTTTTTAAATATCGAGATATTTAAAACAACTGAAACGCAAAATAAAAGACAAAAGGTTTCTTCAAGTACATATCTTTGGCACTTAAGTCTCGACCACATTAATCTCAATGAGATCAAGAGATCGGTTAAAAGTGGTATTTTAAACTAGATAGAAGACAATTGATCTTAGAGCCAAAGAACCCTTAGAACTTGTGCATTTAGACCTCTATGATTCGATGGATTTCAAAGCATGAGGAGGGTATGAATATTTCATCAGATGATTATTCAAAGTATGATTATGTTTACCTAAACTCATCATAAGTCTAAATCACTAGAAATGTTCAAGGTATATAAGACTAAAGTCAAGAACTTATTAGGTACAACACTTAAGACACTTCGATCATATCGAGGTGGAAAGTATATAGACCTTAGATTCCAGGACTATTTGAAAGAACATGGAATCCAGTCACAACTCTCTACATCTGGCACCTCAGCAGGGTGTATCGAGAAGAAGTAACAGAACCCTGTTAGACATGGTTCAGTTGATAAGTGAGTTATGCTCAGTTATCTAATTAGTTTTAGGGATACACAGTAAAGACTGCTATATATTGTTTGAACGTAGTTTCCAATAAGTCTGAAATTTTGTATGAGTTACGGAGAGGTAGTAAAAGTTGTTAATGACACGTAAAAGTTGTTTACATTATTTCAGAATTTGGGATGATCGACACATGTGTTGGTGCAAAACCCTAAGTAAATGGAAGTTCGTTCAAAAGTATGCCTATTTGTAGGCTACCCAAAAGTTGAATACTTCTTCAAAGAAAATAAAGTATTTGTATCTACAAATGCTGTTTTGCTTGAAGAAGATCACATGAAAGATCATCCAACCTGTGATAAGCTAGTATTGCGATAAGGTTTCCATAGAAGTTACAGAAAATCAACAAGTGTTGTTGATTTAGCTGGTTCTATAGCAAGAGTTGTTAGAACTAGTAAGTTGCATCTTTTTCAGGAGTTGAGAGTTCCATGTAGTGGGAGGGTTGTGTGACAGTCAGACCATAACATGGGTTTACCAGAAACTCATGTCATTTATTTTTTATGATGGCATCGAGAATCACCTCAAGAAGTTGAGGATATAAGATGCATTTCTATATTTGAAGTTAAAAATCTGTTATATGCTGATGAGTTTACAAAGGTCCTCACGGCTAAAGTGTTTGAGGGTCACCTAGTGAGCCTAGGTCTACAAGTTCTATAATCTAGGGTAAGTGGGAGAAAAATCCATGGATATATGATGCCTAGTGAAGACAAACCATGTGTATGTGATGCCTTAGTTTATTGAATTTCTCTCTAAAACTCAAACAACTCAACATTTTGTGAATACATGTGTTACCACTGGAGTTCTAGTCCAAGTGGGAGTTTATTTGGTTTTATGTCCTAAAACTTGTGGTTTGTAAACAATAAACTTATTTTGTTATCAATAAAGATGTTATTAAAGTTTTATTCAATAAAGTTGTTATTGAATGTACGAATTGCTCATTTTATTTTAGAAAGAAGAATAAATCTAATAAACTAAATATTCATGGCTATTATATGAATACTTGATTTTTATGTAGATACATAAGAGTGGATCAAGTTCAGTAAATAGCAAAAACGGTCTATAGTATATGAATAAGGCTGGGTACCTTACTCTGGTAACACTATCAGATGCAGCCCACTCTGTAGTTGTTACAATTTGTTGTAAAGTGCTAAAAATGAAGTGATCCTGATTCGTTCATGTATCGACATGAAGAGCGGAGGTATCTCATGCAATGAGTTTACATAAGATTAGACTAAGAAATAAGCCACTCTTACATTTTAACACTGTTTACTGTTTAAGACTGACTATTTCAAAGCGATAACCTAGGTAACTTAACCTTAATCCTGAGCTACCTATGAACTTCTATTTATTCGGGATTATCCTTAGATTTGCATGGGCGAGGGTTGGCTCAACAGCGCCGGCTCAATAAGCCTCCTATTTCAAGGGTAAGATTGGGTAGATAGTTGGGGACATAGGGGGCAAGACGAAATTCACTCCTACCCGCTTTTAGGGATAGTAGAGAGGTTGTTCCCTTAAATGTTGACTCTGGGTCTTAAACACGGGGCCCCACCCTCTCATTGGCCCAAGAGGGACTCGATTTAGTGATTGGATCACAAACCAATTGTTCATTAGAGGATCAGTAGGATTTAAAGAGAAAGATGTAATCTCGAGGTAAAACAACTTTTGACCCAGCCGTTATTATGAACAACCTGTGAACGGTTGACTTACTAAGCATTGTTATATCAAGTGGACATAATATATCTACAGTGAGGGGAGTGCAACTACTGAGCTTTAGTGGAGTGGCCTGGTAGTTAACGAATGACGGCTAATTAGGTTAAAGAGTTTAGTCAGTTAATCTCGAATTGTTAGATCCTATGATCGGTAGGTCAATGAGGTTCCCTTACTAGCTCATATCAGACTAAACCATAGAACAGTGTGATAAAGGAATTTGAAGAGTTCAAATTCAATTTTTTGGAGCAAAGCATTAAATATATACGATATATTTAACCTAATGTTTAATTGTGAATTAAACGTAAAGAGAAAGAAAATAAGAGATATTTAAATAAGATTTAAATATCAAGATTATAAATAAGGATCCATAATAATTGGGATTAATGTTGGATTTAATATTAAAATAAATTAATTATTTAATATTAATTTAATTTTAAAATTAATTATTAGAATTAATTTTGAAATTAAGTGGAATTGGTCAAAATTACATTAAAAGTCAAAATTGTTGACTAGGTAAAAAATGCAATGAAAGTCAAATTGTTGATTTTTTACTTTAAAAGTCAAAAAGTCAAATTTTTTACTTTAAACTTTGAGAATCCAACTTTAACCTTTGACCAAGTTAGTGGAAAGATCGAACAATTGCGAGTGAAAAATGCCAACATTTGCATTGCAAAATGTTGTCTTCAATTAAAGACACTTGCCCCACTAATCCCACTTTGAGTTAATGGATTTTTTAGTATCAAATTCTCATCAAACTCAAAGTTGCATGTTTTGCATGAAATGACCTTTAAAAGGAAGAGATTTATGTTATTTAGAATTTTTGGCCAAAGTTGAAATTTATGAGATTACTTGATTATCTCATAATTATTTTCTCTCAATTACTTAACTTTTTTCTCTCCAATTAATCACTCACTGAATCCCACCATCCCGTTCTAAGGCTGGAGAATTTCGTTGGTGGTTTATGAACAGTCCGTGAGGGGATTGGAGCTATTTTGGAAAAGATTCAAGTCTACAAAAGTTGTATTTTTTCCATCCCTTTATACTTGTTTTGATTGCATGCTTATTCTTTGAAATTATACTAATTAGAGTACTTTAGATATGTTTTTCCTTCCACTGCGTATTTGTTCGTTCCATCAAAATGATGATCTAGTAGGGGATACAACCTAATTCATCAAAAGGTATAATCACGAGTCACCAAATGGAAGTAAATTATGTTGGAAAGAAATTTTGAGAGATTTTATATTTTGATTTCTAGTTTTTAGATTGCAGGGATATTTGAAATTAGAACATTTCAAATTGAAAAAAAAATTAAGTAAAAGAGGGAAAGTAAATATTTGGGGAATAATTTAAGAAAATAATTACCCAAATAATTTTGAAAATGATTTGAGAAATTTCGTGAGATAATTCAACATATTGTATTTTCATTTGTAATTAGTAAATTAGTAAATTGAATTATGTTGATTGTTTTATGTGTTTGTGATAGAGTTTTGGAATATGTGGTTTTTGTAGGATGATATTGGGTCTTGTGGTTGATCGTTACTGTGAATTTAGATGTTGATGATAGTGATATCTTCTTGATTTGATTCATATATGTTAAAAATAACTTGATCGATGGTTTGTTCCACCAATTTTTTTTTTCATATGGTATTTTCTATTTTGTGAATACATTTATGTCATCGACTAATTGAAGGCTTTTCCACTCCTAATCTCTATATTTCATTATTGTCTTTAGTTTAGCTTGAACATGATTAATGGGTGTGCTTTGGTTATTTTTCGAATCTTAATGTTTTAGAATGAATCTTTCAGAACTAGAATGTGATCATAATTTTGTTAATCCTTATAAATGAATTTCATTCTATACTTATTTTTGAAATGGTGTGTTGACTAAGTCGTCCGTCATCGAACTGAAGACATGATTTTAGAATTTTGGAGAGAACGCAACATATTAAATTTTCACTTTATGTTGAGTAAATTAGTGGACTGATTAACTTTTGTGCTAGACATGCTTCTCTTTTTGGGAAATGTAGGTATTGCAACACTACAGAAAATCTATTGTGTGGGTCTAATAGTTGTTAATCATTAAGTATGATACCTTTATGGTGAAGACTTTCGGATCGCATCCAATTTTTAAATTTCAAATTATTGTCAATTTGGATGATGATGGTAGTGAGATTTTCATGATTTGATTAAAATCTTGATTAAAATCCAAAATCATCGAATATATTCTTAATCTCAATGATATATATTTCAAATTTTTATATAAGGTATGAGAATTTGAGAATTTCATTTAATTGCTATATTTGAGCATGATATCCAATATATATTTGAATATTTCGTAATTAGCAAATCATCTCATGACAAGTGTAATAAGTAAATAATCTTATTGTTGTTATTGTATTGCTTTTCATATCCTAAATGGGATGCTACAGCTACTTGAGCAAGTCTAATTAACATGTTACCATGAATGGAAATAACATTCCATGTGTATTATATTTGACAAAAGTTTATGCATGATTAAATTGTTATATTTGGCCATTAAATTTCATGAATTTTAAAAGTATTATTATTACTTTTAAATTGAGTTTGGCTCTATAACATTATTTGGACTATCACCAAGCTTTCTTATAGTATGAAAATATGTAAATTCCATCAATTTTATGTGGAAGCTTGTAAAAATTGATAGTAATTTGAGATATTGTCTAAGCTGTAAAATATGTTGATATTTTATAAGGATTTTTCATGCGTATATAAATGATAACAACTATCTTTGTACGTATGAGACTTTTTGGGGTCAAATCCAAAAGCAAAGCCACGAGGACTTATGTCCAAAGTAGATACAATATCATACTATTATGAAGATGTTTGGAGAGTTGTTATCCTTAATAAGTGGTGTTAGAGTCGTGTCCCTAGTTTAGTCATGTTGATATAATTCTTAAGTGTTGAACAAAGATATAGTGGAACCTCGAAAGAATTTGTGGTGTAATCCATAATTGAACTATATCAGATAGACAATATGCTCTGGTGAAAAGAAGTTAATATAGATAAAAGTTAGATGGATGGAAGACTATTTCAGAGGAGGCTCGATTGGTCCTTTTTTCAAGGGGAGGATTGTTGGGAATACGACCAAAGTCCCACATTGGATAGATATGATCATGAGTACATAGGTGTACATATATATAATTTCAATTGATTGAAATCTTTAATGAGTATGTCTAGGATCTTGAAAGAGAAAATGAAGATTGATGATTTATGGTTGTTATATAATTTAGCAACATTTGAAGAGACATTATGAATTACACATGGATCTTCAATTTTTGAAAGGAAACAAACTAGTTAAATTTAAATGAATCTTCAAATATTTTGATCCATATTCTTATATGACTACAATATTTGAAATAACTATTATAAACCCTTAACAACATTAGTATAATACATCGTATGGATGTAAAGAAGTATTTACTCAAGTTGTTTGAGTTGATTATGTGAATATTTGTTAATATCCTTTGATACGTGCGCTTACTCAAGTTGATTTGAGTTAATTGTGTGATTTATGTTGATGGTATACTGATCTTTGATACAAACATAGATGTAAGTAATAATACTAAGTTATTTATGTCCTAACAATTTGAAATGAAATATTTAAGTGAGGATGATGTGAGGTGTTAAGATAAGGAAAACTGAAAATGGATTTTCTTTATATCAATTACACATTAAAAAAATGAGATTTGAATGTTATGATGATGCTCCTATAGGAACATTTTATGATGCTAGTATGAATCTTAAGAAAAATAAGGAAGATAGTGTTTCTCGATTTGGATATGCAAAGATTATAGGAAGTGTTATATTTTTATGAACTATAATAGACCTATGGTTAAATATCATTTTATTGCTCTTCGTTGTTTATTAAGGTAACTTAATGGTACAATAGATTATTGTTTGCATTTCAATATTTTCCTACCATACTACAAAGGTAATGTATGCAAATTGGGTATCTTAAAATGACGAAGTAAGCTTTACTAGTAAATATGTTCTTATTGGGTAGAGGAGTTATTTCATAGAAGTATGCCAAATAGACTTGTATAGCAAGGTTCACCATGGAGTATGAAGTTATTACTCTAGAATTAGCATGACAAGAGGTTGAGTGGTTTAGAAGTCTAATGGGAGATGCATCATTATGAGGGACATCTGTATGAATGGCTTAGATGTCTACTGGGAGATGTACCATTAGGGGGAGACATTAGTACCAATCTCTTTGTATTGTGATTCATAGGCTGCCATAGGAATTTCCAAGAATAGTGTATATGATGGCAAGATAAGGCATATACGCCTCAAGCATGGAGCTGTGAAATAATTACTGAAAGGAGGATTATTTCATAGTAAGATTTGAGAGGAATTTTGCAGATCCTTTCACTAAAGGCCTAACAAAAAGAGTAATTCTAGAATTTTCGACAAGTATAGGACTCAAATCATTATACTGGTCCGTAACCCTTCATCTGGGTGGTCTATTGCAATAGACTTGATGGTCCATAGTCCTTTATCTGGGTGGTCTATTGCGATAGACTTGATCGTCTATAGTCCTTCATGTAGAAGGTCCTCGTACAGACTTGATGGATAGAACTAAAGCCTTTAAAATTTTCATAGCCTTTCCTTTGGGTAGTCCTGGTATGAACTTGATGGATAATTGTAAAATCATCATAGCTCAGTTTTTTAGTGGTTTGTCTTTGAAAGACTTAATGAAATTGGTCTTGATATGGACTAGACGTGAAGTCTTCATAACTCAGTCTTTGAGTGGTCTATTGTAATAGACTTGATGAAGCAATTAACATGATTGTGAAGGTGTCGCCACTTTCTGTGGAAAAGATTAAGGGTCTTTTTCTAGATTTTTCACATTAACCCGAATTCTATGTCCATGGCCTTAAATAACACGCTTTTATCACAGAATCGTTGAAAATTTAAGGAGTAAAACGCGTTGTGGGGGTCTCAACAGTAGTTATTGAAAGTTCAAGAGGTAATTCACTTTCTCTAATAAAATTATTGTCCTACTTCACTATGTATCAATTCAAATTGTAATATATAAATGCTTGAGTTTGTTCTCCTATCTTTGCTAAAAAACTTTAAGTTTTCAAGGGTTTTAAGTTTTTTCTCTTGTTAATTTGTTATACTAGTCATTTGTGGGGGGGATTGTTGGAAATGACTTTAGGCCAAGGCCCAGATCAAACTCAAAAGTTGAAAAACTAACCATTTATGACCATTGAAAACTAGTTGTCTATAGTTGTTGGAAACTAACCGTTGGAAACTAGCAATTTATATGTTAGGTTTTATGTCCTAAAACTTGTGGTTTGTAAACAATAAACTTATTATGATAATTCAATAAGTTGTTATTGAATATATGAATTGCTTATTTCATTTTAGAAATAAATCCAATAAACTAAAAGATCCATGACTATGATATGAGTACTTCAACTTTATGTGGAGACATCGAGTAAATAGTCAAAATGGTTTATAGTATATGAATAAGGTTGGATGCCATATTCTGGTAACACTATTGGATGCGACCCATTCTGTAGTTGTTACAAGGAGTTGTAAAGTACTACAGAAAAAGTGATCCTAATTTGTACATGTGATAACATGAGGAGTGGGGGCGTCCTGTGCAATGAGTTTGTACAAGATCGGAGTATGAAATAAGTCACTCTTACTTTATAACATTGTTCACTGTTTAAGATTGACTATTTCACAACAATGACCTAGGTAACTTGACCTTAATCCTGAGCTAACTATGAACAACTATTTATTCGGGATTATCCTTAGATTTGCATAGGTGAGGTTGACTCAACAGTGTCGGCTCAATAAGCCTCCCATTTCAGGGTAAGATCGAGTAGATAACTGGGGACATAGGGTGCAAGATGGAATTCGTTCCTACTTGCTTTTAGGGATAGTAAAGAGGTTGTTCCCTTAAGTGTTGACTCTAGGTCTTGAGAGGGACTCAATTTGATGAACAGATCCAAATCCAGTTGTTAATTAGAGGATCAATGGGACTTAAGGAACAAGAGGTAATCTCGGGGGTAAAAAGCCTTTTGACCCAACCGTTATTATGAACAACCTGTGAAGGCTTAACTTACTAATCATGGTTATATCGAGTGGACACAATATATCTACAGTGAAGGGAGTGAAACTATGGGCTTTAGTGGAGTGACCCAGTAGTTAACGAATGAGGGTTAATTTGGTGTAAAGAGTTTAGCTGATTAATCTCGGATCATTGAAGCCCATAATTTGTAGGTCCTCTAAGTCTTCCTACTAGCTCACAAACGGATTAGCCTAAGAGTAGTGTGATAAGTTAATTTGAAACGTTCAAATTAGGGTTAAGAGAATTAGTAATTATATACACGTTTAGTTTTGGAATGAAACAAAATTTGAGAATCAATTAATATTTAAATATGATTCAAATATTAAATTCATGAATAAGGATTCATGGTAATAGAATTGGTGATAAATCAATTTAATATTTAATATTAAATTGATAAAATTAATAAAATTGTTAAACTAATTTAATAATTTCATTTGAAAATTAATTATTGAACTAATTTTGTAAAATTAATAAAATTTCAAATTTTTAATTGAAATGAATTTTTTATTTTAGAAATCAAGATAAAAGAAGAAAATTAGAAATGAAAAAAGTGGGACTTTTCCACTTTCAAATTGTAGTAGCTCACACATAATTCCACTTTTCTTCAACTTAATTAGTCAACCATTAGCTATGATTCATGTAGTGATTCAGTTTTCATGATCTTCATGCAATAAAGCTTAGAAGGTCTGAGTGGAAACGACATGCAAATCACTAAAAATTGCTGAGAATTTTCAGAGGTTGAAGAAGGTCTTCAACCAAAGCAAACCAGTGACCTCTTCTCCTTTATTCCATAATTCAAGCTTGTTTTGAGTCCCACAACTCAATCTAAGGCTCCAAGAGAATAGTAGAAAAGACCTTGTGGTGGTTCACATCCAAAGGAAGGGAGGATTGCAGGTGGAGTTCGTGATTCAAAGGTACTTCAAAGGTTAAAGTTGAAACCCTGTTTTTAGTTTATGAGCATGTTGAGTTTGAAGCCAAAATAAATGAATTAAAATGCTTATGATCCTGTTTTGCTTCTGTTGCTTGGTTTCTAGATCCAACAATTGGTATGAAAGCATAATTTAGGCATTCAATTCGGTTTAACTTTGGCTTGGTGGGTTTTTTCATAAGTTGAATGAAAATGACGAACTGGTATGGTTTTTCTGAGTTTTGGTATTGTTTTCTCTTCAATTATATTGTAATTCTTGTAATTGGTTCTTGTTTGGTGAGCCTTAATGTGTGTTTAAGTGTCTGTAACTCGATTGGAGTTGAAAATAGGTTGTAATTGAAGAAAGATGTGAAGAAGGTCGAGCAGCAGAAACTGGATTTTCAACCACTGTCCAATACTCGATGCTCAATGCTCCAAAACTCGATGCACGATGCCATATTCGATGAGCAACTCAATGGTATTTGGTGAAATACTTGATGCATGATGACCATACTTGATGGTACTCGATGCTCATACTCAATGGTATTTTTTGAAATAATTGATGCATGATGTGATACTCGATGGTACTCGATGGCATACTTGATAGCATTTAATGAAATACTCGATGCACGATGGTACTCGAGGGCATACTTGATGATCAATGGCATACTCGATGCTTGATGGTATTCAATGATTTTTTCCCGGTTCAACACAGTTTTGAGCATTGGAGGTTCGGTTCGAGAGGTTCAGTCCCGGTTCAAGGCGATTCGAGCAATCCATAAGTGTTTTGGAGCCGATTTTTTTTTAAATTTTGTAATAATTAGGCATTTGCTTGCTTGGAAATGCCAAAACTAAAACCATATCAGTTTTTTTTAATTATTTATGCATGTGATGTATGTTATAATTAAATAAATCTTCTATGTGCATAAAGTATGCCATGTAGATTTAAAATCTCTTCATAGGAAGCATGTTACATGCATTGAAAGTATGTTATAAAGTGTTTTAATATATAGTATGCATGTATAGGGTTTCAAATTTTTTAATACAAAAATTATATTAAATGTTGAATGCCTTTTATGTTTGTTATGGATGCTTAGCATGTCTAAAATTTTGTAAGTTGTTATAAGATTGGGTTAGACATTTAAAATCCATAACAAATATAAGTTGCATGCTCACATAGATTGATCACCTATTTTAATAGTTAAAATAGGCCTACATCTTGTAAAATATAGTTACAAACTCAACTGGTATATAATCCTGTCTAAGGCTAGGGGTTCTTAAGTTGACGGTCTACGGAACACCTCCTTCTACCTGGGGATTATGGCTAAATAATTAAGTGTTGTTAACCAGTTTTATGAGCAATACATGAGCGGTATGAGGTTTTAAAACTGGTTTATCACCTAAACATCATAGATTAAACCCAAATATAAACGTTTACTTGGATAAGAACCTAGACTTAGTTTTTTAATTAGCCAGAACAAACCTAAGTAAAGATATACCCAAATAAATGTTAGGGCAGTTCAATGAGAGTTTAATAGCATATATGATATGTTATTAGAACACTTCAGTGGGAATTTAAGAATGCTTCAATGAGAGATTAATAACATATACGATATGTCATTTTTAGCTCTCGTGTCCTTAAGAATTCATAATCAAGATTCATGTTTTGCTTTGTATCACCCTGGGAGTGACATCCATTCGGAAAGTGAGTACATGAATCAAGATTTTGGTGAATAGGGGAGGTTGTTCATTGTAAAATCAAATGTAATGTTTTTATTTTAATTCCCACGTCCCAAGATGTTCAGATTGTGAGGTTCACGTAACACTAGGTGTCACCCTAGAGTGACCTCCATTCAAAAAGTGTTTGCGTGAATCAATATCAAGGTGAATGAGGGGAAGTTGTTCAATGTAAAATCAAATATATGATATATTGATTTCTACTCTCACGTCCCTGGAAAGTTCACACCGTGAGATTCATATGACACTTCATGTCACCTCAGGAGTGACCTCCATTCGGAAACTGTTTGTATGGGTCAATATCAAGGTGAATGAGGGAAGTAGTTCATAGTAAGTGGGTGAAAGATATGTGTCAATGTGTCCTATGGTCTCTTTCGTTTGTTTGGATTGTGAGATTCCAACGTTGCGCCTGCTTGTTGTCTTTAAGTTTGCCTTGCTAGTCGTTTAGCGATGGCTATCTCTTTGGAGGGTTGTAACATGGGATTCAGAATAACCCAAACTTCAGAAATTGATAGGATTTCTTAGGTTGTTTTCCAACTTTGACTTTCCACTTTGGTAGTATTGTTGGAAATGGAGGGTTACACTTACGGAATTACTAAAGTGCTAGTAAGTTCTGACAAAAAATGGTAACTAAATGACTATTGGAATATGAGTTATATTATGAAGATAGTATTTAGTCAAGAATGTCTTCCTTTAGTGAAGGAGTATTTGACTATCCCTTGGTAGCACCTATTCTGACTCACTATAGTATCGTTGCAGAAATAATGAAATTTTTGGTACAATATTACTTTTCCAAAACATGATTAGGTTTAAAAGCAATGAAATTTGATTATATTTTCATAATGACGAGTAATTTAGTACAACTATTAGCTTCTGATAAAATTACTAGAGATAATTATGCTACATGGAAATCAAACCCAAATACAATACTGGTGATAGATGACCTACGGTTTGTTTTAACAGAGGAGTGTCCTCCCATTCCTAGTTCGGGATGCATACGATAGATGGATAAGGGCTAACGAGAAAGCCTGTGTCTATATTCTTGCCAACATATTTGATGTATTGATCAAGAAACATGAGAGCATGAGTACTACCAGGGAGATTATGCAATTTCTATGTGGGATGTTTGGACAACCGTTATTCTCCTTGAGGCATGATGCTATCAAATACGTTTACAATTGTCGTATGAAAGAAGGAGCCTCTGTTAGAGAACATATCCTAGACATGATGGTCCATTTCAATGTAGAAGAAGTAAACGGTATTGCCATTGATGAGAAAAGTCAAGTTGGTTTTATTCTTGAATCTCTTCCGAAGAGTTTCTTGCAAATCTGTATGAATGTGTTGATGAATAAAATAGAGTATAACTTGATTATGCTTCTTAATGAGCTACAAGCTTACCAGACCATGATGAGTGCTAAAGGATTGGAATCAGAAGTAATGTTACTACTACTGACAAAAGAAGATCAACCTCTAAGAAGCCTGATATTGCCTATTCTTCAAGGAATAAGAGTATTCTGGTAAAGAAGAATAAGGGGAAAGGGAAGAAGAAACCTACTGGCAGAAAGGGCAAGGCAAATGTCGTAGATAAAGGAAAATGTTTCCACTACAGTGAAGAAGGGCACTGGAATAGAAACTGCCAACAATACCTTGGGGAGAAAAGAGCAAAGAAAGCAATACAAGGAAACTAGCTCTTTGTAAACTCTAAGTTTTGAACAGGGGAGTATTTCTCAAAACAACTAGTGGGAGATGCAGTTGTTGTTAGAAGATAAAATTGTTTACTTTTATTACTATAATGAAAGATCTTTTATCTTTTGTAAGAAACATATTGCGTATAAACCTTTGTTATAAATGAAATGTTCATTAGCAAAAGTTATATTTGTTCTACTCTATAGCAACTTTTGTTAGAACCAACCAAGTTAAAAGCCATTTAGATATTTAAAATGGCTAGAAATCAATAAAGGCAAATAGTTATTTAACCAAAATGATAAGTTTAAAACACTTGAAGAGTTCAAGGTGTATAAAACTTGTTAGGTAAAATAAATTTGGAATACTTCGATTGGATCAAAGTAAAGAAAATAGAGGGTTTGAGATTTCTAGAGCTATTTTGATAGAACAAGAAATTCAGTGAAAACTCTCTACACCTAGTTTCCTTAATTGTTTTAAACATCGTTCATTTTTAAAGGTATTTTCTAAAACTCCATATGAGATGTGGAGGACTCATAAAATTTTTCTATGAGATGTAAAAGATGTTTACATAATCTAGAGAATAGATCGACACATATGTTAGTGTCAAGACCTAAAGTATTGGAATACTATTCAAATAGTATGCCTATTTGTAGGCAATCCAAAAGTAGTATATTTTTCCAAGAAATTGAAAATCAAGTGTTTATGTTGACAAATACCAAATTTTTTGAAACAAAATATACGAGATCACCATGTATAATTTAATTTCCATAAAAGCAAGTGTATATCAATAAGAGTTATTGATTAAAATTGACATTATAAACAAAAGTTGTTTGGACAGGTCATATACATCTTACTCAAAGAGACGAGAGTACCTCGATGTAGTGGGAGGAATGTATGACAACCTAACCATTATTTGGGTTTAGTGGAAACTCAAGTCATCAAGTCTTAGTGACAGTATTGAGAATCAAGAGTTGTGAAAATAAGATGCATTCCCTATATATTTTAATATGAAGTCCATTGTATAATAACGTGTTTACAACGATTCTCTTGGCTAAAGGTATATAACCTTGGGCAAGTGGGAGAAGAACTTATGGAAGTTTTAGTCCAAGTGCAAGTTTTTTGGGTTTTATGTCCTAAAACTCATGGTTTGTAAACAATAAACTTATTCTGAAAATTCAACAAGTTGTTATTGAATAAATGAATTGCTTATTTCGTTTTAGAAATAAATCTAATAAACTAAAAGATTCATGACTATTATATGAGTACTTGAACTTTATGTTGAGACATAAAAGTGAATCAGATTCGAGTAAATAGTCAAAATGGTCTATAGTACATGAATAAGGTAGAGTGCCTTATTCTGATAACACTATCAGATGCAGCCCGCTCTATAGTTATTACAAGAAGTTGTAAAGTACTACAGACAAAGTGATCCTAATTCATACATATGATGACATGACGAGTGGGGGTGTCCTGTGCGATGAGTTTGCACAACATCAAACCACGAGATAAGTCATTCTTACTTTACAATGTTGTTTACCGTTTAAGATTGACTATTTCACAACGATGACCTAAGTAATTTGACCTTAATTCTGAGCTAACTATGAACTTCTGTTTATTTGAGATTATCTTTAGATTTGCATAGGTGAGAGTTTACTCAACAGCGCCGACTCAATAAGCCTCCTATTTTAGGGGTAAGACCGGGTACATAGGGTGCAAGATGGAATTCACTCCTACCCGTTTTAGGTATAGTAGAGAGGTTGTTCCCTTAAGTACTGACTCTGGGTCTTGAACAAAGGGCCCCACCCTTTTATTGGTCCAAGAGGGACTCGGTTTGATGATCGAATCACAAACTAATTGTTCATTAGAGGATCAATGGGACTTAAGAAATAAGAGGTAATTTCGGGGGTAAAACAACCTTTTGACCTAGTCGTTATGACGAATAACCTATGTAGGGTTTGAAGGATCTCCTACCGAAAAGTTCCATGAGCACGTTCGGATCATTTCGATCTCACAATGACCGAAATACAACAATATACATTCATACGTATAGTTATGCAAACAAATCTTAATTAATGAGATGCTATGAACAACAAAATAACAAGGGAATTAGTTGCCATACCAGTTGAAGACAGTCTTTAAACTTCGGAACTCAATGCAGCAGAACCCTCCATGTGATCTACCAATGCCCAGTTGCAGCGTCAACAATAGTAGCACGAACAATCGCACAAACACGAACGCCATGGGGATTGTTGGGGTTAATGCTCTAAAATCTCGTGTTCTGTAGTTTGTAAATAATATATTCGAACACCAGTGATTGTTTATATATGATATTTACTTCACATCTTGTTTTCTTGCTCGGTTATTTGTTTTAATTTTCTTTACCACAAACCAATAAACATAAAATCCCTGGTTATCTGTATGTGACTCAAGCATGTATGTGGTGACATACAAGTGGATCATGTCTTGAGTGATAACCAAAATCGTCTGTAGTATATGGATATAGGAAGGAAACCTTATCCTGGTAATGTTACGGATGCGGCCCGCTTTGTGGAATAGTCACAAGTGTTGTGACTTGCCACAGATGGTTTGATCCTAATCATTCGTGTTGGGGACATGCGAGCGGGGGCGTCCTATACAAAGAGTTTGTATGAGACCTGACCACGAAGTGTTAATATCTCGTTATATAACATAGATGCTGAGTGAGTTGGGAACTCCTGTCATTGAGGGTGGTTCTTTGATTTTTATGGGTACGAGTGGACAAGTCGTCGATTCAAACCTATCATTTTCGGGATTTGTCAAATTTGGGAGCTAGCAACTCAGCTACACAAGATGAATTCACTCCTTCCCCGAGGCAGGGGTAAGTAGATAGATGGCTATCTTATGGGCTGATTCTGGGGGTTGAACGATATGGCACCACACACCTTCTCTTGGCCCGAGAGGTGTTCACACATAGTTGGACTATATTGTATTGTTCATTAGAGGAATTAGTGGTACTTAAGAAGTGAGATGTAACTACAGGGGTAAAATGGTAAATTGGCCCAAGTATACTTACGAGCATCTATGAAGGGTCATCGTACTCATGATTGGTTATATCCGATGGACACAGAAATATATCTATGATAAGAAGAGTTCAGCTATTGGTCTTTAGTGGAGTCACTGACAATTAATGGATGGTGAATCTCGTGGCTAAAGAGTTTAGACAGCTATTCACGTATCGTTGGAGCTCCACAGGTTTATTAGGTCACCTGGGTAGCTTGGATAAAGTCGAGAACCAGTGTTTGGGTTAATTTGAAATGTTCAAATTGACTAGAGAAGGTTCAATTATATATGATATAATATGACTGGTTAATTATATAAGATATAATTGGCTAAATATATGAGATACATTATTTTGAAGGAAATTAGATATAAATATGATTTATATCAAGTAGAGGAGAAAATACTATAGTAGATATATGTTATCAAACTATAGGATATAAATATAATATGATTATATTTATTAATTAAATTAATTGATTATTTATTTGATAATTAACCGATTAATCCACGTTCGGACGTGGGAAGTTGGGGCTACGAAGGTTATGGTAACCGGTAGGCTAAAGCTTTAAAAATCATTTTCATTTGATTAATTATTTAGTCGTGCATTCGTATCGCCTGCGCCTAAAAAGAATCCGTGAAAGACTATCGCGAGAGCCTATACGATAGAAGCTCGGTAGTCTAAACGATCGTCTAGTTCACGCGTTCTCTAAATGATCATCTACATCTTTCTTAAACGATCGTTCAATTTTTGCTAAACGATCGTGTAGCTCTACTATATGATAAGCATTTCCGCTATATGATAGTAGAGTTCATCTCCCACTTGCTTATTGTCTACAGGACGTCTTCTCTTCTGTCCTCTACCAAACTCACTAGAGCCCACTCTTTGGGTTTTTGACGTCGAGGATACCTGGGTTTATCTTGTGGTGGTTTCGTCCCCGCGGCATTGTTCGTGTACGTTCAGATCGTGCTATTACAGTCGACAGACTCGCTGGATGTTGGTAGATCGGTGGGAGGTTTTCAACTACTTTGGGTTCACACATACGAAGACAGTCTTCATTTGGTATGAGCCTTTTTCCTTGTTAATGTTTGTATTCTGAGTATGCCGATTATGAGTTTAATATACATAACTGTTTGTATGGAATGTATATTGTTTATGTTTCGGTCACTGTGAAATCGGAGCAATCTAAGCTGGCTCATGGAACTCTTGGTATGAGATCATTCAATTAGTATCAGAGCTAGGTTCAAACTAATGGAGGAGACCGTAGGACAATGTTGACACATTTCCTTCACCACTTACTATGAACCACTTCCCTCATTCACCTTGTTATTGACCCATGCAAACACTTTCCGTATGGAGTAGTCGAGGTAAAATCGACAAGAAGCAGAGCATGGATCTCACGGTGTGAACTCTTGAGAACGTGAGAGCTAATAACTATATATTGTTAATCTCCCACTAAAGTGTTCTAAATGTTTGGGTAATTTACTTAGGCATGATGGCTAATTTCATACAACCTAAGTCTAAGTAGTTTTTCCAAATATAACTCTTATAATTGGATTTAACCTACAATGTCTAGGTGATAAACACTTTTATTGCCTCACATCGCTCATGCAAACTAATAAAATTAGTTAACAACTCTCAATTGTTCGGTCATAATCCCCAGGTAGGAGGTGTTCCGTAAACTGTCAACTTAAGTACCCCCAGCCTTAGACAGGTTTATGGACCGATATGAGTTTGTAACCGTATTTTATAAGGCAACAATCTATTTTAACGATTAAAATTTGGTTGTTAACCTACGTGAGCATGCAACTATTCTTTGTTATAGATTTTAAACATCTAACCAATTTTATAACAACTTACAAAATTTAGACATGCTTAAACATCCACAACATTCAACAAAGGTATCTAATATAACTATTATATTAAACATAACCCTAACATGCATACTATATATTATAACAATTATAGCATACTGTCAATGCATGTAACATGCTTCCTACAGTGCGGTTGTAAATCTACATGGCATACTTGATGGGATTGGTGTCCTAATTCTCCCGAAGTCTCGTTGTTTTGTAAAGATACACATTGTTCAATGAATAAAATAAGTGTTATTTAATTTTGACATTTACTCATATCCAATAAACAAAGCTCCTTAGTTATCTTATGTGAACTTAAGCATGTATATGTGATATATAAGTGGATCATGCCTTAAGTGATTACCGAAATCGGTCTGTAGTATAAAGATTAAGGTGGGATACTCGATCTTGGTGATACTATGGATACGGCCTGCTTTGTAGAGATTTGCAAGTGTTGTAAACAACTATAGATGGTAGATCCTGACCATTCATGTGGAGATGTGGAGTAGAGGTGTCCTATACAAAGAGTTTGTATAAGATCTGGACCACGAGATGACTAGATTCTGTATATAACGTCGTTCATACTAGAGACTTGCATCTCACCTAAACAACCATAGGTGACACGACCTCAATCCTGGGTGTTTTGGGAACTCTTGCCTTTAAGGGCGGTCCTTTGATTAGTATGGGTGAGATTGGCCAAATTGCCAACTCAACATGCCTACCTTTTTGGAGACTTGTCTGATCTGGGAGTTGAGAACTCAATCCACAATATGGAATTCACTCCTTTCCCGAAGTAGGGATAAGTAGAGAGATTGCTCCGTGAGGGCTGATTCCGGGGCTTGAACATAGTGGCCACAACTTCTCTTTGGAAGAGAAAACTGAGTCATAGTAGGACTATGACTTATGTTCACTAGATGGATCAGTGGTACTTAAGGAGACAAATGTAACTACAGGGGCATAACAGTTATTGGCCCAGCTGTACTTACGAGTGATCTGTGAAGGGTTGTCAAACTGTTGATTGGTTACGATGGACACATAATATATCTGTAGTAATGAGAGTTCAGTTGTCGATCTTTAGTGAAGTGCCTGGCAGTTAACGGCGTGACTAAAGAGTTTAGTCAGTTATTCACGTACCGTTGGAGCTTCGAAGCTACAGGTCCATGAGGTCCCCTTGGTAGCTTGGATTCATTTGAGGATCAGTTCTTGGTGTTGATTTGAAATGTTCAAATTGACAAGAGGTATTTTGATCATATATGATATAATCGATATGATGTATGAGATACATCTATTGGAGGATTGATGTAAATCAGATTTACATTAAGTACCATGGAATAGAAAAAGAACTATGGTTTATATGTTTGATGAGATGAAATATTAAAACTATATGTTATAAATATAGTATGATAAGTAGGTTATCATTTATGTTTATAAAAATATTAATTATTAGATAATTAATTCTTTTTCTTTTAAATAACCAAAGTAGTGGGCGGTTATTGGATCATGGTAACCGTGAGTTTAAAAGGAAAGTGGTTTCCTATTTTGAAAAGAAGTTTTTACAAACATTTGAAAAGGTTTTTGAGTTTTCTCTCGCGAAAAAGAAACTCACGCGTCGTCAAGTAAATTCGGATTTACTAAAGTATGGCTGGGCGAGCTAAATGATCGTTTAGTGGCGATCTAAAGGATCGTGCAGTATTTACTAAATGATCGCATAGCTTTGCTAGACGATCGCTGGCCCAAGGTAAACAATCGTGTAGAGTCTATAGGCGACAGACTAAGCTAAACGATAGAGCTAAACGATCGCATAGCTTTTGCTAGATGATCACATAGCTTTATCTAAACGATTGGGCATCGACCTATACGATAGGTCTCCACCATCTCCCACTTGCCCAGTCATGTACGCGATCGTTGTTTCCTCCTGTCGTTTGCCTCATACCAAGTCTAAACAGAGCCCACCCTCTGGATTCTCACATCGAGAATACCAAGGTCGCCTTGTTGGTGGTGTCAGACTCAACTCGACACTGTTGAGGTTTTCTGGAGGTCGTTCATGGTGTTGTGGAGGCCGTTCATGTTGCGGAGGAGTTCGTGACCGAGGAGATCGTTGAGGACGAGCGCGAAGTGTTCGTGTGGTGTGCATGCTGTGTTGTGATCGTGTAGATCGAGCACTCCTGGTTGCTGTTGTTCAATCAGAGTCGCGCAACGGAGCGTGGAGACATTTCCTCATATGTGCATAAAGTTTGATCTCTGTTTATTTGTTGTTCATGCTGTAATTTCTGGATTGTAATTGTATAACCGTTTGTTTTGAAGTTGATTGTAAACATATGTTAATTCATGATTGTAATTTGGAATAGTCTTGTTCCGCTACTCATGGAAATCTCGTTTCCAATTTCCTTCAATTGGTATCAGACCCAGGTTCTCTGATATTCCAAATTACAGATCTGAATTAATTGTTTTTTCAGTTGCGGTGGGTTTCTGCATTTGTGGTTAACTGTTATGCATTTGTGGATGATTTTAATGAGCCTTACGGGTTTGATTGCCTTTTTGTTAAACTTTTGATATTACAAAGTGTTAATTGTAAGGGCCTCTGTGTTTTGTGCAAAATTAACTTTGCAATCGAGTCTGTAATTCGAAATGTTTAAGTTCGTCGAGTCGTTCGTGATGAAGCTTTGGTGCATGGCAATGCAGTTCTCAACGAAGAAGAAGACCAAGCGTTGGTCGGATCGTGTAGCCTCAGGTAAACGATCATTGAGATTTAACTAAGTGATCTTTTAGATATTTTATTCTAGACGATCGTGTAGTATTTTCTAATCGATTGTTTAGCTAATGCTAAGCGATAGGGTAAATCGTTTACCAAATCGTGTAGTGTTGGTTGCATGATCGCGTAGGCGTTGGAGGTAGGCGATTGTAGTAGGAGCATGCGATGCTCATCGTTTGTAGAAGGTACGTGCTAGACGATCGTGTAGTTAGCAAGCTTTATAGCTTAGTTACTACCTATGCAATCGCGCATATGCGATACGGAGATGCTAGCTAAGCAATCGCTTAGGCGATGGTGCTTCGCAGCATCGTAGTCGCTTAGACGATCACGGAAGGTGGGCGCTGTGCAGAGCGCGCTAAGTGATCGTGTGCTTCAGGCTTCATCACTCAGTAAAGGTACACGATCGTGTAGTAATAACTAAACGATCGTTTGGATTTTTCTAGACGATCGTATAGTAAATGCTAAATGATCGTTTAACTCTGGGAGTGCAGGTAAGCAATAGAGCAAAGTGTTTGTTTTATCGTGTAGACGATCGCAGGGTGCTTTTTACACGATGGTTGGAGAAGCGATACTTTGCTGAGCGGTTCAAGACGCGGTTCGCCTGTTTGAACTGAAGACTCCTTGTCTTTGTAATAGTTAGCTTTATTTTTTGTGTTTTAAGGCAATTTTACCCGGTTCATTAACTTTGATTGCTTATACATGCGATGTACGGTACTTATATGCCAAAGTGTTTGTCATATAGTTAAAAACCCACCTTAGGTTGTGCAGTTATTCATGCATCATGTATTTTAAATATTATAATCTTGCATGAAGAAATTACTTGAAAGCATGAGCATGCATCATGAAATATAAGAGTTATATTTTGCATGCATTGAGCATTATCATGCATCATCCTTTTATTATATTGTTATAGTCTAAGGGTGAATGGAAACATGTTTTGCTTGTTTCGTTGCTGTTTTGTATAAGTGTTATATAAAAGAAGTAGCAATGAATGGACAATGCATTGAGCATGACACTTAGGTTGTTTATAATCGTTATGAATGCCTTGCATGTGTTAGCTTCGCATTGTGGTTGGTTTCCGTCTATAAATGTTATAAAGGAAATTAGACCTAAAAATCAATAATTCAAAGTTGCATGCAGATTTAGGGTGAACTCAAATTTTTTTTAAAGGGTTTTAAAATTGGATTGAGATAGACCTAAGTTCAAGTGGTTCTAAAGAGTTTAGTAACCTAGATTAATCTTTTAAAATCGGTTTAATAGGATTAAATTGGTTGGAATAAAAGATTAAATTTATTATAAACCTATCTATAAGGGACCTTTTGTCTAAGGCGGGTTCTGGCTAGGGTGGGATTCTTAAGTTGACAGAAATGTAACACCCCAACCTGGGAACCTACCTGAAAAGTGAATTAGATAGATTTTCAACAAACATGCGACGTTTTGGTGAAAGACTCCGTTAAAGAGTTTAATGGATGATGATCAAAAGTTGTTCAACTATCCAAGGTAAAAGTTACTCTTTGAGAAAACCTAAAAGTCACTTAGTTAAAATCCTTAGCCATGTTTTTTCTAAGTAAGCTAAACCCTAGGTTATAAAATACTCAGTGGGAGGAGGAGGCGTATCAGATATGTCTATGATTCCATTCACGTTTCTCCCTGTATGTTCACACCATAAGATTCATGCTTGGCCTCGAGATGCCCAGGATGCATCCCTCTTATGATGGTATTTGCATGAGTCAATATCAAGGTAGACGGAGAGAGTATTTATAGTAAGTGGGTGAAGGGTGTATGTCAACACGTCCTATGGTCTCTGTCATTGGTTCACACCGTGAGATCATTCTGTATGCCCTCGTGTCACCTTGGAAGCGGCCCCCTTAGGATGGGTTTTGTGCAGTTGGTCAATATCAAGGTGAACTCCAAAAATGGATAGGGTCACTTTAGGTTTTTCCCTAATAAGATTTTTTCCCTTCGGATTGGCCTTTTGGGACAGACCTCTAGGGCTTAAAATGGCGGGTCACAATTACGGGAGATTTTTAAGTAAGTTGATAATCCCTTGGCCAAATCAATGATGGCTAGTCATTATAGGAGCAAGAGTTATTCTAGTATTAATGACTGGTTGAGATCTTCTCAATTCAGAGGAGGGGTAACTGACCTCCCTTAAGTGGCTTTGTCCTAAACCTCTGAAGCGTCATTGCGAAACTAGATGTCACACGAGGTTCATGTTAGTTTTGCTAAAATCTTATTGGATGTTGTTTTGTTTTACAACGGGTATTTGCTTAAAACCTAACGTAGGTCAATGTGTTTTTCTTTTCAGCAACTCGTTAGTATTTTCGTTTAAATCTTTTAAAAATGACCGATTACTTATAGTGGAAAGAATCGTGTGAAAAAAATTTCGTGGCAAACGAACTCCATCCCACCACTCTCCAAAAGAGGAGATAAGATAGTAAATATGATTTATTGGTCTTGGAGACATGTCTGGTAGAGAATGATGATTCTACCTGGATCCTTGATTCAGGTGCTACCAATCATGTCAGTTCCTCTTGCCAAGGATTCAGTTCCTGGAAAACGTTGCCACAGAGAGAGATGACTCTTCGAGTCGGTACTGGTGAGGTTGTTTCAACTGTTGCTGTAGGCAGGCTAAAGTTATTTGTTGACAGGAAACATTATCTGTTACTAGATAATGTTTTTATAGTTCCTCATATTAAGAGGAACTTAATCTCGGTTTCTTGTCTCATTGAACAAGGCTATACCGTCTCCTTTTCTGAGAATAAAGTGTTTATTTTCAAGAATGGAATGGAGATTGGTTATGGTTCAATGGAAAATAACTTATATGTACTAAGGTCATTAGTCATAAAAGCCTTGTTTAACACTGAAATGTTCAGTACGGCAACAACAGCTAAAAGACCAAAAGTTTCTCCAAAGGAAAATGCCCATCTTTGAATTCTAAGGTTAGGTCACATCAATCTCAATAGAATTGAGAAGTTGGTGAAAAGTGGACTTCTAAAGAGTTTAGAAGAAAACTCCATGCCGGTATGTGAATCATGCCTTGAAGGCAAGATGCAGAGTCAAGGGATCCTTAGAGCTTGTACATTTAAGCCTTTGTGGTCCGATGAATGTTAGAGCTCAAGGTGGGTATAAATATTTCATCTCTTTCATAGATGATTATTCAAGGTTTGGGTATCTCTTCCTAATGCAACGTAAGTCTGAAGCCCTTGACAAGTTCAAGGAGTATAAGGCTGAAGTTGAAAACTTATTAGGTAAGACGATAAAAACACTACAATCTAATCGTGGTGGAGAGTATATGGACCTCCAATTCCAGAACTATATGATTGAACATGGGATTGCGTCCCAACTCTTGGCCACTGGTACACCTCAGCAGAATGGCATATCAGAAAGGAGAAACAGGACCTTGTTGTACATGGTTCGGTCTATGATGAGTTATGCTCATCTTCCAAACTTATTTTGGAGTTATGCAGTGCAGACTGCATGTTATATCTTGAACAAGTTCCCTCGAAAAGTGTTTCTAAAACACCTTTTGAGTTATAGAGAGGCCATAAAGGTAGTTTACTCCACTTCAGGATTTGGGGTTATCCGGCATATGTGCTAGCGACTAACCTAAAGAAGTTGGAACCGCGTTCGAAGGTTTACCTCTTTGTGGGCTACTCCAAGGAAATGAAAGAGGATACTTTTATGATCCAAGTGAGAACAAAGTGTTTGTTTCCACTAATGCTATCTTCTTGGAAGAAGATCACATGAGGGATCATAAGCCACGAAGTAAACTCGTTTTACGTGAGATCTCAAGTGAGACAGAGACTGTTGAGGGTTCAACAAGAGTTTTTGAACAGGCCGACAGATCAATAAGAGTTTTTGAGGTCGGGATGTCTAGTCAACCAACTCCAGAGATGAGACTGCCTCGACATAGTGGAAGGGTTATGAACCCACCGAATCGCTGTATGGGTTTGACTGAAGGCCATAACATCATTATGAATGATGGGGTCGAGGATCCGTTGTCTTTTAAGGAAGCAATGGTGGATGTTGACAAAGATGAATGGGTCAAGACGATCCTCAAGTGTCTTCGAAGAACGAGGGTCTACATACTTGTGTATGGAGCTAAGGATCTGATCCTTATAGGATACAACGTTGCTGATCCTTTTACAAAGGCCCTCACGACTAAAGTGTTCGAGGGTCACCTGGATAGTCTGGGTCTGCGGGACATACGACATCTTGTCTAGGGCAAGTGGGAGATGATACTGGGGTATGCCCTAGTTTATTGTATATTGTACAGTTTTATATCGTATTGTACATTATTCTCCCGAGTCATTAGGAAAAATGGGAGATTGTTGGGATTGGTGTCCTAATTCTCCCGGAGTCTCGTTATTTTGTAAAGATAAACATTGTTCAATGAATAAAATAAGTGTTATTTAATTCTGGCATTTACTCATATCCAATAAACATAGCTCCTTGGTTATCTTATGTGAACTTAAGTATGTATATGTGATATACAAGTGGATCATGCCTTAAGTGATAACCTAAATCGGTCGGTAGTATAAGGATTAAGGTGGGATACCTGATATTGGTGACACTACGGATACGGCCTACTTTGTAGAGATTTGCAAGTGTTATAAACTACTACAGATGGTAGATCTTGACCACTCATGTAGAGACGTGGAGTGGGGGTATCCTATACAAAGAGTTTATATAAGACTTGAACCACGAGATGACTAGACTATGTATATAACGCTGTTGATACTAGAGACTTGCATCTCACCTAAACAACCATAGGTGACACGACCTCAATCCTGAGTGTTTTGGGAACTCCTGCCTTTGGAGGCATTCCTTTGATTAGTATAGGTGAGAGTGGCCAGATTGCCAACTCAACATGCCTACCTTTTTGGGAACTTGTCTGATCTAGGAGCTGGGAACTCCATCCACAATATGAAATTCACTCCTTTCCCGAAGCAGGGATAAGTAGAGAGATTGCTCCCTTAAGGGCTGATTCCGGGGCTTGAACATAGTGGCCACAACTTTGCTTTGGAAGAGAAGACTCCGTCATAGTAAGACTATGACTTATGTTCACTAGATGGATTAGTGGTACTTAAGAAGACAGATGTAACTACAGGGGCATAACGGTTACTGGCTCAGCTATACTTACAAGCGATCTGTGAAGGGTTATTGCACTGCTGATTGGTTAAGATGGACACATAATTTATCTGTAGTAAGGAGAGTTTAACTGTTGGTCTTTATTGGAGTGTCTGGTAGTTAACGGATGGTGGATCCCATGACGAAAGAGTTTAGTCAGTTATTCACGTACCATTGGAGCTGCGGAGCTACAGGTCCATGAAGTCCCCTTGCTAGCTTGGAATCATTTGAGGATCAGTTCTTAGTGTTGATTTGAAATGTTCAAATTGACAAGAGGTATTTTAATCATATATAATAATGGGTATGATGTATGAGATACATCTAGTGGAGGATTGATGTAAATAAGATTTACATTAAGTACCATGGAATAGAAAAAGAACTATGGTTTATATGTTTGATGAGATAAAATATTAAAACTATAGGTTATAAATATAGTATGATAAGTTGGTTATCATTTATGTTTATAAAAATACTAATTATTAGATAATTAATTCTTTTTCTTTTAAATAACCAAAGTAGTGGGTGGTTATTGGATCATGGTAACCGTGAGTTTAAAAGGAAAGTGGTTTCCTATTTTGAAAAGAAGTTTTTACAAACATTTGAAAAGGTTTTTGAGTTTTCTCTCGCGAAAAAGAAACTCACGCGTCATCAAGTAAATTCGGATTTACTAAAGGACGGCTGGGCGAGCTAAACGATCGTGCAGTGGCGATCTAAAGAATCGTGCAATATTTACTAAATGATCGCATAGCTTTGCTAGACGATCGCTGGCCCAAGGTAAACGATAGTGTAGAGTCTATAGGCGACAGACCGAGCTAAACGATAGAGCTAAACGATCACATAGCTTTTGCTAGATGATTGCATAGCTTTATCTAAACGATTGGGCATCGACCTATACGATCAGTCTCTGCCATCTCCCACTTGCCCAGTCGTGTATGCGATCGTTGTTTCCTCTGTTCATCTGCCTCATACCAAGTCCGAACAGAGCCCACCCTCTGGATTCTCACACCAAGAACACTAAGGTCACCTTATTGGTGGTGTCAGACTCAACTCGACACCGTCGAGGTTTTCTGCAGGCCGTTCGTGGTGATGTGGAGGTCGTTCATGTTGCAGAGGAATTCGTGACCAAGGAGATCGTTGAGGATAAGCATGAAGTGTTCGTGTGGTGTTCGTGCTGTGTTGCGGTCGTGTAGATCGAGTGCTCATGGTTACTGTTGTTCGATCAGAGTCGCGCAACAGAGCGTGGAGACGTTTCCTCATATGTGCGTAAAGTTTGATCTCTGTTTATTTGTTGTTCATGCTGTAATTTCTGCATTGTAATTGTATAACCGTGTGTATTGAAGTCGACTGTAAACATATGTTAATTCATGATTGTAATTTGGAATAGTCTTGTTCTGCTGCTAATGGAAATCTCATTTCCGATTTCCTTCAATATTGTATGCATATACATGAATTTATTTAATTATCACATACATCTCATGCATAAACAATTAAATACTAACTGTTATGGTTTTCGTTTTGGCATAAACAAGCAAACAGACAGCTAACTATTACAAACAGCTTCAAAACTATCTTTTAACCGCTCGAACTGCTCCAAATCGAACCCAAAACAACTTAAACCGGGCTAGACGAGTCTGAACCGGACCAACAAAGCCTAAACCGGACCAATCACAACCATTTGAGGCTGAACCGGATTGAACCTTGAGAAAATCGATCGAATCGGTTGCTTTCGGTCCAACCTCAATATGCTGCTAAAACCGATCATGTAATGCCTAGATGTAATCATCTAGTGTCATCGCCTGGGGTTGAGAGGAAGTACATGATCGTATAGTGTTCCTTGAAACCTGAACGATCGTTTAGCTCTATCGCATAGGACTAGACAATCGTTTAGTTCCATCGTAGTGCAATCGCTTAGCTCCATCGCATAGTACTAAGCGATCGCATAACACCATCGCCTAGTGCATTCAAGTCGTCGTTTAATATCCGCTCGCAGCTAAACGATCGCATAGCTCCATCGTATAGAACATCATCGCGTTGCATAGCATTTATCTACGCAATCGCGTAGCTCCACGACCAAACGAACGCTCATTGCTATCGCATAGCACTTCATCACGTTTAGTGCACATCATTGTTGAACGATCATATAGCGCCATCGTTTAGCAAAATCAACATATCGTCTAGTTTCCACAACAAAAACTAAACGATCGCGTAATGCTATCGTATAACGAATGAACACATCGCTTAGCTCCCCCAGGTACACGATAGTTTAGCATTCAACATCACAAGGACCAGCACATATTACTAAACAATCATCTAGCTTTTCTTCTCATTGTGTAACGTCTGGAGCTAAACGATTGTTTAGCAACTGGACCTCAGCAACAGATTTAAGCAGAAGCTGAAAAAGCTCGAATAGTAGCTCGACCTCTTTCGCTTGTTTCTTCAATTATATATTATTTCAACTCTAATAACTCTAAATAAATTACATACACTTGTAACACATAAATTCTCATCAAACAAGAGCCAAATACAAATTTAATTGAGAAACTAAAGAGAATTAAAATGCCAAAACAGAGAAAACCATAACAGTGCATCAGTTTCATATATCTCATGAAAAAACACCCACCTTACCGAAATTAGATCGAATTGAAAGCTTAAAAGATACTCTGATACCAATTGAAAGAGTTAAACAACATGTAGCGGAAGTATCAAGGATCCATAGGCTTTCTAATTCACTAATTTTAGCAAAAACTAAAGCATGCTCTTTTAAAAAAAATGGGTGTTTTGAACGTACCTTTGATGAACTCTCTAAGAAAACGTATGTTTAGCTCCTATCTTCACTTGTTATCAACGTGAACCACCTCAAAGTCTTCCCTACTATGCTCTTAGAGCTTTAGGTAGAGTTGTAGGACTCAAGAACAACTTGAAGATGTGAATAAACCAGAGAAACTCACAGCAGCCTGGCTGAAAAAGACAACTTCTTCTTCAGAAAAATCTCTTGAAATTCTGTATTATCTTTCTCCAACAACTCCAATCTTCTTTTTATATATTTGATAAACATGCAAAGAGATGAAGTGCATGGCTTGCAGCTCATGCTTGGAGAATCAAAGTAGAGAAGATAATGCTTTTTGTGTGAACATAAATATAATGATAATGGAAAAAACCCATTTTCCATTTTTGTGCAATATGTAAACGAATTTTCATTTTCCTTTTTTTAAAAAAATGATTTTAATTCAAAATTTTATTTTCTTAAATTAATTTCATAAACTAATTTTAAAAAATAATTAATTTAATATCAAATATTAAATTAATTTTTGCACAATAATCATCTTTATATATTTAAATATTTATTCTCTTGTTCTTTTTAATTTGAACGTTTGAAATTAATTTCTCAAGCTACCCTAAAGCTTATCTATTTACGAGCTAGTATGGGGACCTTGCGACCTATAGATCATGGGCTCCAATGATTCGAGATTAATCGGCTAAACTCATTAGTCCAATCTAACCCCTATTCGTTAACTAATGGGACACTCCACTATAGCCCATAGTTGAACTCCCCTCACTGTAGATATATTATGTCCACTTAATAACCATAATCAGTAAGTCGATCCTTCACAGGTTGTTCGTAATTACAGCTAGGTCAAAAATATCGTTTTACCCCTGTGACTACATCTTGTTCCTTAAGTTTCTACTAATCCTCTAATGAACAATTATGATTCATAATCTCTATGAATGCAATCCTTTCTCTATCATAAGAAGGTGGAGCCTCGATTGTTCAAGACCTGGAGTCAGTACTTAAGAGAACAACCTATCTGCTAACCCTAAATAGGGTAGGAGTGAATTCCATCTTGTAAGCTATGTCCCCAGTTATTCATCCGGTCTTATCTCCAAAATGTTAAGCTTATTGAGCAATGGTGTTGGACTACTCTCACCGTTTGCAGATCAAAGGATAATTCCGAACAAACAGGAGTTCATAGCTAGCTCAAGATTAAGATCGAGTTAACCTAGGTATATAATAAATGAAATAGTCAGTTTTAACAGTAAACGGTCATTATAAAGAAAAGTGACTATTTTCGTGGTCCAGTATATATGCAAACTCATTGCATAGGATGCCCCCACTCTCATGTCTCAACATGAACGATTTGTGGATCACATCGTTTGTAGCACCTTACAACTTCTTGTAACAACTACAGAGTGGGTTGCATCCAATAGTGTTACTAAGACGAGATACCCAATTTCATCCATATACTTAGACCATTT